>NW_022900935.1:60445783-60449474 GCF_012274545.1 Fukomys damarensis | reverse complement strand
GGACCGCGGGACTCGGGGCCACCTCGGAGCCCTACGACCCTGAGCCGCCCTGCCCGGCGCCCCCTTTGGCTGCTGCCTCCCTCCAGGTGCCCCTGGCGTCCCCTTCCTGTGAGCCGCTGCCTCTCTCGTGACCCCATTTGCTGCCTTTATATTGCAGGATTGAGCTGACCTCTGACCTCACTTCCCTGTAGCAAGTTCCCTAGGTCCTGAGCCTCAAACATTCTTGCAATTCCTTTTGGTAAGGAGATTAATTTGTTAGACTAGTGGTGTTTCCCTCACAGTGTCTCTACTACGTGTCCCCACTGCCATCGCCCCGGTGGTCTAACCCCCTCCTTGCCGCCTTCATAACCAATGGATGTACTTCCCTCCCACCCCAGCAGGAGGGATTCCCAGGGCCAGGGGATCCCAGAGAGAAGATAAGTCTTTGACGCTTGCGGTGCTAATGCCCCCTTGGGAGCTGGGGAGCTGCCATCCCTGAAAGCGGCAGTGGGGGGCGCTGCAGGATTGTGGACAGACACCCTGGGAGCACTCTGCTCTGAGCTGTGGGAAAGGCGGGTGCTGATCATCAGATCCAGGGCCACGTAATGTCCTGCTCGCTGGTGTAAACCCAGTGTGACCACACGCAGCTGCTCCCGAGCTCGAGTGGCAGAACTAGGGAGCCACAGCAGATGCTGCCTGGCACCCAAATCCCTGAATAGGACCCCCGGGAGAAGAGGACAGAGAGGGCTGGACATGCCTGACCTCCTCCGAGGCCCCCCAAACGGGGCTGAGGCAGCACTGTCACCCCCTTCTGCTCAGGCTGGTGCACAGAGTGGCCGGGAGGGGCCGTTAGAATAGGAGAGGCCAGAGCCCAGCTGTGACTGGGCTGTCACTGCCACCCATGTTCAGAGCCAGGGCCTCGGACACGGAAGGAAAATCCAGGCCCAGGAAGGAACCCTTCTGCGTTATTTTTGAAGAAAGCAGAGCATCCAGTGCCCAAGAGGACCTTCCTGGTGGGTCTTCTGGAGTCTCCAGACCCCCAGGGCACACTCTGCCCTCCTGCGGGGAGGAGACAGAGCCGGGAGCAGCTCTCCAGTGAGGGAGGTGTCCCCCACTCCTCATGGGCACCGCAGTGGTCCTCACTGTGTGCTCTGAGTCGAGGAGGGGCTGGCGGAGGTCACGGGCAGGTGGAGTTCCTGTTCCTTCTGTCACTGCCTGCCCGGCACGCTCCCTGGCTCTGCATGCCTAGCTCCCTCCTGCCCTGCATGTGGTCCCAGCTGAGCTGCCTGGGCCCCTTGGGGTAATGCTTGAGGTTGCAGAGGCTGGTCAATTTGGCTTTGTTTTTTCACCTTCAGCACGATAGTCCCTGTGGGGCCTGGGGGAGCAGGTGGCTTGCAGGATAGATCGGGACCTAGCCGAGTCCAGGGAGCTGCCCTAGAATTTTCCTATGAAAAATAACGTGCATGTTACTGTGGAACCACTGAAGCAAAGCCAGCAAGCGGGCACTCTCTTCTTTGCCCATCAGATTCTTCCCTGCCAGACTCTGTGCCTGTTCGATTCTCATCCCACTGCTCAGGGTGCCCAGTGGAGCTGCGAGCTAGCTAACGGGTGAGGTGCTTGCCTGAGGCATATCAGCTTCACCGGTGTCTGTGGTGGCTCCCTGCTCCCTCCCAGAAGCCCCAGAAGGATGGCTAACAGGTTCCGGGCAGGCAGTCAGGAAGCAGGACTGCGAGCAGGAGGCGCCACCGGAGCTCTCCTGAGACCTTACCTGGGCACCCTGCCCTTGGGCTGCTCACAGGTAGAGCTTCCTCTGCCCAGGGACTGGCAGAGTGGTCAGCTTTGTAAATCTAGAGTCCAGCCGGCTCTGAACTCATCTCCTCAGGTCTCTTCTGGGTAGAGGTTCACATGCTTCCTTGGCATGGCCCGGCCTCTGAGTACGTCCTAGGGTCCCAGCCGCAGCTTGTCTGGGAGGTGCCAGCCACCTGCTGGTCCCAGAGGAAAAGCAGAACTCAACCTGCTGGCCAGGCCACATTGAAAGGTCTGCAGGACTATCCTGACTCTGGAAATGCACACGACTCTAGAGGAGGGTTTTGTATGGCACAGAGGACAAGGGGAGGAGGAGGTGGAGGAACCACAGCTCTAGGATAGCTGTCCTAGTACTTCTGCCTGATGTATGTACCCATGAAACCACAACCAACATGCCAGGGTGAATTTCAAATTCTGGAAATGCTCATTGACGCCATCCTCCAGGAGAGGGCGCCAGAGACAGGCTCAGCCACTCTCCTGCGCTCTGTCAGTTTCTTCTCAAGGGTAGGCACGCCTTTCCTTGGGCCCTCTGGGGGAAGTGTAGGCTGACCGTATCCCCAGAAGGAACAGAACCCAGCCAGTAGGAACCAGAAACTATCTTGGGTGACAGAAATGCCAGTGCAACCATCCAACCAAAGACCAGCTAGCTTGAGTGCCCAGCTACTTCCAAAGCCTCTCAGAGGGTGAAAGTGGCCTGTGGCTACCAAGCTGTGGGCAGGGTCGGTCGGGATCTCTGCGAGCTCTGGCCAGCCTTGCAGTGAGACTCCCCTGCTGCGGGTGACAAGACACAAACTGCCAGGCGTGTGAGGACCTGGCATCTAGTGCAGCTTCTGCAACTTCAAACATTCTCTTTGGCCCTTTTCTCTCCCGGCGCACTTGTAAGATGGAATTGAGTAAAATGCATTCTTTTTTTCCCTATTTCTTTTTGCAGAATGGAAGAATAACGAAGTTATCCTTAGCCTCCTCCTGAATGCTTTTCCTTTTGGCATCTTAAAAGCTTGAGTGATAACACAGGAAGCCCCAGAGAGGAGCCCACGCAGTCCCGGGGGTCCTTGCCTACAAATGTCTGAGACGCAGGACCCCCGCCCCAGTCAGGACTCCCCCTTGGCTGGCGGGACCCTTGGCGGTGTCCGTGGCCCTGCCCCATCTGGAGACGCTCACCCCGTTTGTGCGGGCCCCTTTGTTAGCCTGAAGGGTTTTAAGAGACGAGCCAGACTTTGGACTTGAGTTTCTCTTACCACCCACGCTGGCCCTCCACGCGCCCTTATACCTGAGGAACAGCGACTTCAGCGGCTCCAACATTTTAAAATCAGAGTACGATTTCTCTCAGTCCTCTTCCCTTGGCCCTCACGGAAGCCAAACCACAAGAGACTGAGGAATGACAGACCAATGCAGCCACACTGCCCGGTGCTCACGAGCTCTGTCAGGGATGGCTGACCGTGACCCTCCCGCTTGGAGCCTGCTTCCCTCTTTCTCTCCCTGGCTCATCCCAGGGATGAGAGGCGCCATATTGATTACTGGGCAGCAAACAGCCAGTGCCAGTACTGGCTTTACACTGCCCTTCTCTGTCACCTTGATGTGGCTTGGCTCCAGCCCTCTTGGCTGAAGAGGCCTTTTCACTGACATTCTTAGCTCAGCAGAATCTCACTTTTGCTCTGGCAGAAGCAATAATAATAGTTTTAGTTTAAAATAGATTTCTGGGCTATGCCTTTTCCTAGAAGGTGTTGTAGATTAGTTAGAACCTCACCAGAAAAGCAGATCAGTCCCAGGTTAGCTTCTTGGGATTTTATATTTGACAACATTTATACTATAGCAATTTACAGTTCTTAGATTTCTTGGCTAAAACCTTTTTTTTTTCTTGTCCTAAAGCAGTTTACAGAAAAATTTTGCTTTTTTTTTTTTTTTT
>NW_022900935.1:60444887-60445414 GCF_012274545.1 Fukomys damarensis | reverse complement strand
TTTTTTTTTTTTTTTGTACTGGGGATCAAACTCAGATCCTTGAGCTTGCGAGGCAGGCGGCAGAACCACTGAGCTAAATCCCCGGCCCAAACTTTGCATTTCATGGAAGGCTGGGAAATGGCCAACATCCACTCCCAGGGCACGGACTTCCGGCAGCCTTCACCTTGGCCTTGATTCCTTAGGTTCAGGGCTTCTGGCAGGACAGGTGACAAAGCCACAGCCTCAAGGCCAATGCCTTTGAGGTAGAGCCACGTGACGGACAGAAGATGCACTCCTACATCACTCAGTAGCAATCGTTCCGGCCCTGTCCAAGCCAGGACCTTATTGATTTGAAGTAGTGGCCTCCTCCGGGTGTAGTTGTTTAGGTTTGCCCAGAAACCTCCGAAGCTGGCTTTTGTAGGCAGCAGGCCTCGTGTATCCTGACGGCTTGGCTCTCTGTATTCAGCCTTGGTTTGGTCCAATAAACTTTGAGTAGATGACCCCGGTTACTGTGTGTTTTTTCAGCTTACTTTTTTTTTTTTTTTTTT
>NW_022900935.1:60438155-60444817 GCF_012274545.1 Fukomys damarensis | reverse complement strand
TTTTTTTTTTTTTTTTTTAATAGTCTCTTTGGAACTGATTAAATTTTGAGTTCTCATTCATTTTCATGCTGTTATTCTTCCACAGAGCAGGAGGCCTTGTGCCCACCCTGCCACAGGTGCTTCTGTGAAGTACCTCGATTCATTCAGGGAGGGAGACACTCGCTCACCTGCACATGGGTAGTGACGCCATCCCAGCGCTCAGCACACCCTTCAGGCTCATGATCCCCCTTTCTTTGGAGCGGTCGAAAACATGGCGAAGGTTTAAATGTTTAAAATTGATTACAGGAGACACATTGCCATTCGTCCCCCTCAAAACACACCCCTGCGCTTGGAACACACACGTCCCGTCATTCTTGCCGCTTTCTGAACCCCTCCCGGAAGTCCTCCGTGGCGAGCTGCAATCGAGGACGTGGTGAGTTTGCACTGCTGCTGAGCGCCACTCGACAGAAAGCCAGGCTGGCAAAAACATTACGTACACAGCGTCCTCATTCACCTTCCTCACCAAACCCGGGGCCTTGTGACTTCGGGCTCTTCCCTATGTCCAAATGGCCACAAAAAGTCAATGTTTGGAATTCGTTCAGGGCATCGAGGCAACCAAAACTGTGTAGCGTAAAGACTCGCGAAGGAGGACTTCCAGACCAGCTGCAGAAAGTGGCAGGAATGAGTGTGTCCGACCCAAGGGGGGATATTTTTGAGGGGGACTCGTGGCAATGCTTCTTTTACTATCATAAAAATTTTAAAGTTAGTACAGAATCAAGAACCCAGCATAGGGAGAGGGAACCACAGTGGACCGGTCGTGTGGACCAGTGCAGGACACCAGAGAGGAGCAAACAGCACCGTCCTGAGCCCTGGCTTCCTGGGTTACCTCGGGCCACCCTTTGTGTATGCTGTGGGAGTTGTCCCTGCTGGACAGATGGTGGGGCCGAGCCTCATAAAGATAACAGGGGTACCAGCCCTGGAGCCCAAGGGCCGTAAACAAGAATGCCACCAACCGCCAGAGTGCATCTTTGTGCAACATCTCTGTGCCCCTTTGCCGGCTCCTGCATAGCCTCCTGCACGCTCCCCCCACCCCGCTTTCGGCCAATCCCCCTAAACTCAGGCTGTTTCTTCACTGGAGTGCAAGCTGCTTAATGAGACATAATCTCTTCCTCCTTGCCTGACTGTAAGATCCACAGTGAACATGGAGAAACTGAGGCATCACCCTGGGACCCTAAGGGATACTTTCAGACCCCCCGACCTCCACGGTTAACCTGAACCTTAGAACCCCTGTGTGGAGAGTGAGAGCAAGCCAGTCTCTGCGATTCAAGTGAGTTTGTCCTGTTAGGTTTTATTCTTTAGGGGGAGTTTTGTTTTATGTTGTTTTTCTTGAGACAGGGTCTGTGTAGCCCAGGCTGGCCTGGAATGCGTGGTGATCCTCCCGGGTCAGGCTCCCTAAAAGCAAAGGCAGCAACAGTGGAGAGAAGAGAGTCCCTCGTCCACCCGCACCCCGCCCACAGCTACAAAGTCTCTGTCCGCGGGGGCAGGAGCATCTTTTTCCTCTTATCCTTTCTTCTCGACAGAGTTCAGAAAGAGCAGCTGGCTGCCATCTTTAAGCTCCTGAAGGACAACAAGGAGACCTTCGGCGAGATGTCCGATGGCGACGTGCAGGAGCAGCTCCGGCTCTACGACATGTAGGCCGCCGCCCAGCAAGACGCGACACAGGATGGCCGGACTGCGGGGCCAGGACTGTCCCGACCCTGGGCCCAAGTGCTGTGGTTTCCAGACTTTTGCAGGCCGGACTTGATCATAGAGACAGCGATGGAGGTTACGTATGATTTTGCTCAACACTTGCGATTTATTTCGGTCTCTTGTGGGAATCAGCATTGTTCTCTGCAGAGGAAAAAATCCCCACCCTTTGGTTCCTGCGGCTGTCACTGTCCCTCTGAGGCCGGCTGCTGAGCCATTTCGGTTCTCACCCCCAGTGGGCCAAGGCCGGCGGGCCAGGGGGCCCCAACAAGTCAGGTGGAGAGAATTCGGGGTGGTCGGGGACAGGACGGAGGATGAACACAGCTCCTGCCCCAGACACCCCTTCTCATTCTGCCTCAGAAGGGTGTCTGGAATCTCCTGTCCTGGGAAGCAAGCAGCAGGGGAGCGTTCTTTAGCCAAAAGTTGAATTCAAAGGCTCACCTCCTACCCTGGGGCACACAGTGGTGTCCCAGTGCACTGCCCCTAAGAGTTTCTGTCACGGAAGCAGAGACTTCCTCTATAACGAATACTAGACATTCTAGATGGAAGAAATAGAATATGGGCCAGGAATTTAGCTCAGCGGTGCCCGTGCCTGCCTCACAAGAACGAGGTCCTGAGTTCCATCCTTGATACCAAAAACAGAAGAATTAGAATACCAAGCATGTGGCTGGGCCGTAGCTCCATGGTAGAGTGCTTGCCGAGCAGGTGCGAGGTCCTGAGTTTGACCCCCAGCGCTACAAAATAAATACACACATATATATATGTGCTCAAATGATCTATGAGACAGGACCTGGGACACCACAGGTGGCCGGTCGGTCCCTGAATAAATGCACCATGATGGTGGCGGAAATGACACTGGCTCCTTCCTGCCCACCATCCCTGCTTCTCACAGTGCCATGGACAGCAAGAAAACGGAGCTAGGGCAGGTGCCACAGAGGGAACCTGTGAACGCTCTTAGATGTATTTTGATTTGCCAGAACAAATGAAATCACTTAACCGAAGAACTCGAGCTTATTTACACACCTCGAGTGACTGGGGTTAACTCCTTCCCATCACCTCTTGGGTGCCCCAGCTTCTCGGGGAGCTCCCTGGTGCGTGTTCCTTTCTTTCCTTCCTTTCCCGGGGATGGAACTCAGGACCTTCCACTCGCGAGGCAGGAGTGGCCCCACTGAGCTAAATCCCCAGCCCTTCTTTTGTCTCTTTGCCGAGGATACTTGCTTTGCTCTGCATCTGCTGTTGTGCTTTTTTTCTGTTCATTTTTGTTGTCGGTGCTTCTCTTTTTTAAAAAAAAAAAATGTAGTCTTACATTTTTGTAAATGCATGTTAGATTCTCTGTGACTCCAGGATGTTCCCTATCTTAGGACCCAGGGACCCCGTTTCCTCTCTCACTCCTCAGCCCTTTTCAGATTTTACCAAACAGGAATAACTCATGCGCACTTCAGTCAGAAGCCCCTTTGGCTGTGGGGAAAATACATGGAAGTAACTTTTGTACACTTGTAGTGTGGCTAAGATGTCCTGAAGGCAAAGAGAAAACTCTAACTGAACTGGCTTAAATAAGAAGGCAGTCTCTCAAGAGAAGTGCAAAGGAACAGCGACTCCAGGCCCAGGGCTCAGCTGCCATTTTCTTACTCGGCCCCTTCCTGGCCTTTTGCTGCAGACTGGCTCTCCGCATGGTGTCAAGGTGGCTGCAGGAGCCCAGGTGTCATGTCCAGAAGCAGGAAAGGGACCATCTCTTGCTTTTGTGTCTAGGAGTAGAAGAAGTGTTCCTTCCAGTCCCAGTAGCGAGAATATACCATGTACCTCTGTTTCCTCCAGACGAGCAAGGGGATGGGACCACTGTGATATGGGGTGGGGGGAGGAAAGAAATACAGGGTAGGAGAAACGAGAGAGCAAACACGGAAGGAGGCATCTATACGGCAGCCCATGGGAGAATATCACTGTGATGTCACTTCTGCCCGGGCCCAGAGCCATAAAAGTGATGTCACTTCTTAGGAAAGGGACCATCTCTTGCTTTTGTGTCTAGGAGTAGAAGAAGTGTTCCTTCCAGTCCCAGTGGCGAGACTATTCCATGTACCTCTGTTTCCTCCAAACATGAGCAAGGGGATGGGACCACTGTGATATGGGGTGGGGGGAGGAAAGAAATACAGGGTAGGACAAACGAGAGAGCAAACACGGAAGGAGGCATCTATACGGCAGCCCATGGCAGAATATCACTGTGATGTCACTTCTGCCCGGGCCCAGAGCCATAAAAGTGATGTCACTTCCGCCCAGGCCCAGAGCCATAACAGCCAAGAAAAGCCAGCCTCAAACCAACTCTCTTCCAGGCTGCTGTTGAGAGATCACACGGGTGTTCAGAGCCACAGCTGGCAGTGGGAACCAGGCTTTAAGCCTTTCGGTGCACCCCTCCCATTCTGCTCCGCGCCCTGCCCCTGGCTGACCGCCCTAAGACACAAAGCAGTGACTCAGATGCTCATCCCGGTCTGCACCAGGTTCAGAACCACGCGGGTCCCCTGGTTGCTCATCCCCATTTACCAAGCCTTGTGCTATAAATTCTTCCGGGCCTCCTTTCCTCCAAAAGTGACTGTTGTAGCTCCACCCTGTGGACAGGATTAGCTGGCTCCTCTGTCCCTGTATTACAAATAACTGCCTTCTCCAAGGGCCATGAGTTACCTATACTGGAGGCAACCTTGCTGTGAACTCCTATGGATGATCCGTACTGGTTTTCAGTTTTTCTTAACTCCGAACACATGAATCATTTAATAGCTCACTGTGGGTTTGGCCTTTCCCATTTGATTTTAAGAAAATGCATTTTTCTGAAGGACCTCCCTGTACTTAAGAGTTTGACAAAGCCCAACTTTATATTCTCGGTGGCTCTCTGGGCCTGGGGGAAAAAAGCACATAATCAGATTTCAACTATAAAAATGGATGGATCCAGGAAGACCCAGAACTGTACCTCCTAAAGGCAACGGTGTCGCCAGACATGGTGGTGCACACCTATGATCTCAGCACTCCAGAGGCTGAAGCAGGAGGATCTCCATGAGTTTAAGGCCAGTAAGACTCTGTCTTAGATAAATGAATAAAGATAAATAAATAAAGGCAGCAGTCATTTATGTGGAAGTAGGCACTGCTAAAGAACACCAGCATCTGCAGGACTGCTGGACTTGGCTGAGATCCACAGTCATCCATGAGGTTTGTCACCCCACCGCAGGAGAAGTGCTGGGTGGGCAGGTCTCCTACTCTCCCACGTCAATGCTATTTCCCCTCTCCTGTCCTCAAAGCCTCCAGGGAGAGGTCTTTTTGGAGAGGATCAGAATACCAGAAATCCTTAGCCCAGTCTACAGCGTGACACCCCAGTTTTAAATAACTCAAGGCCCACCTAGCCAAGCGTGCCTTCCCAGGTGCACTGCTGGGTCCAGGAAAACAGTTCTAGCCCAGAGATTTTTCCACTGCCACACTTTTGTGGTTGTCTGGTTTGTTTAAACTACTACCGTTTTGTTTTCTATTTTTACCCGTAGGACTTCTACCAAATAATCTAACCATTTTTATCATTTTAGGTTCTACCCTTTTAGCATTTCTTTTTTAGCATTGCTACCTACAATTTCTCTAGCTAGATCATTCCTTAGAAAATACTGCCATCTTCCTAATTTCTTGTTTCTTCCCCCGGTACTGGGGATGGAACGCAGGGCTTTTGCACTGAGCTATATCTCAAAACCATTCCCCCCCCTTTTTTTTTTTAAATTTTGAGACACGTCTCATTAAATTGTTAAATCACCCAGGCTTGAATTTTCCAGCCTCAGCCTCAGCCTCCCAGAACGCTGGGATCACAGGTGCGCACCACCATCCCTGGCTGCTACTTCTTTTGAATCCCACAGCCCAGTGTTTTTTCAGCAATTTCTCCCTCCGACAGCCTCTTCATTTTCAGGATTTTGCTAATTCAAATAATATCACTATAAAGCTCTGTGCACGTGTCGTTTCCTGCTTGTGGAAGTGAATTTGCAGAGTGGACTCCTTAGGTCAAAGGTCAGTCTGCACCCTCTGCCGTAGGGAGAACCAATTTCTGCACCTTCCTTAACAGAATTCTTTGTCAAGCTTTCCGACTTTTGCCAAACGGATGGATCAGAAATGTTGGTTCAGTAAACGTCAATTTGTATTCTTCCTTACGTGAAACGGCCTTAGAGCCCATTAAAATGTTTAGGGCCCTTTTGCACTTTGCCCCAATAAACTGTTCTATGTTCCGTTTTCTGTTGACTACCATCCACTTCCTCTTAGCTTTAGTTCAACGAAGAGCGTACGGTTCCTATGGTCTTTGTGGCTATTTGGGACTTAGTACCCTGATCCTCTATATGACAGGTGCATTATCAGGTCCCAAGAATCTAAGTAATTCTAGGAAAAGTATCTACCGTATATACACTGAGCGACCAGGCACATTAAAAACGTCAGATTTGAAAGCACGGCGCTGGTATCCCTCCGCGGCGCTTCAGTGGTTTGCGTACCTGCCAATCTTCCGCGAAGGCGAGGTCCTCGACCGCCATTGGGTTAGCCCATCCTCCCGTCGCGTTTTCTCAGTGATTGACAGCAAGGCTACCCAATGACAAGCGTGCACCTGCCGTCCCGCCCACCGGAGGCTCAGGCTCGCGCCTGGGCTTTAGAGCCCGTTCGAGTCCCGGTTGGCTTCAGGGTGTGAGGCCTGGGCACCGCCCTTGCACGACTCCCGCTTGCTGGTGGCTCTCCTGGGACAGACCGCGTGGTCTGCAGGGCTCCTGGGCCATCCTAATGCGAGAGGAGTTCGAGCCGGGCCCTGCCCCCGTCAGACACCCCGACTCCTCCCCACCCCAGCGGCCTGGGACCCCGGTCCTGCGGCCCAGTCCTCCTTTTCGCGCTCCCGGCCTCGCCTCTGGGCCTGGGTGATGAAATCATGTCCAGCCCCCCGCCCCCCG
>NW_022900935.1:60400347-60438051 GCF_012274545.1 Fukomys damarensis | reverse complement strand
GGGGCCCGGGTCAAATAAATCAGGCCGCAATCGAGGCTTTTGAAAAGTCGTCTTAAGTAGCTTAATTACTATCTGCGGCGCTCTCCAACACGGGACGTTTATACCGCCAGGCTGCCGGGCTCGGCCCCTTGAGGGATTTATGTATTCACCTCGGAACCGTGGCAGGCGCTGTCTGGTCCTGCACGTCTTCAATGCTGCTGCGAGGTGAACGTCAGGAGAGGAAGCAGCTGGCAAAGGGGAGTCAAATTAAGAAAATTGTTCCAGAAGAAAAGAGTCGGCGAAAGACGTCAAAGCACATTGGATTCAAGTTTGAATATCGGGTAGTGTGATTGGCCCTGGGTACTAAGAGACGTTAATTGAGCCTGTCTTCCTGCGCAGCGCTAAGCCAGGTGGTGAAAAGCGGAAAGGCGAGATGAAGGTTTGTTTGCTACCGTTTCAGAGCTCGTGAGAAATGCAGAGCAGGGTGCTGTGTCCTGGCAGATGTTCTGTCCTTAATCTTCACACAGTAACTCTAGGAAAGAGGTAACGTCCCCTCCACAGAAGAAAACAAGACTCAAAAGATACTGAAGAGGGCCGGGCATTTAGCTCTGTAGTGCCACAGCCTGTCTCGCAAGAGCAAGGACCTGAGTTCGATCCCCACCACCACCATCAAAAAAAAAAAAAAAAAAAAGATATTGAAGATAACCCAATTTTTTAAAAGAATAAAAGATTTGAATAGGAATTTCTCTAAAAGAGACACGCAAATGACCTATAAGCACATGAAAAGATGGGCATCATGAAAACCAAATGCTAACATGAGGATGGTGGTGCCTGCATGTAATCCTAGCATTCTGGGAGGCTGAGGCAGGAGGACTGCAAGTTCAAGTTCAGCCTGAGCAATTTAGTGAGATCTCGTTTCAAGAAAAACAAAACAGAAAGCTTCAGAATAGGCAAACCTGCGAAGACAGAAGTAGATTGATGCCTGGTACGCCAGGTAGATGTCTGGTACGCCAAGTTTGTGTTCCCCCAAATCAAAGAATGAGTTGTAAGGAACGGAACGACGGAGGTTATGAGTAGGAAAATGTATTGAGATACAGCTCCTGAGAGATGGGGGGGTACCCAAAAGTAGGTTGCCAAGGAGGCCACTTCTCAAAGGATGTTTTGTAGAGCAAAATCACAAGGTGGATACGATGTGGGTCAAAACTATGACCAAAGGCTGGGTGTGGTGGCGCATGCCTGTAATCCCAGCCCTCGGGAGGCTGAGGCAGGAGGATCATTGTGAGTTTGAGACCAGCCTGGTCTACATACAGTGAGTTACAGGTCAGTCTCAACTACATAATGAGACCCTGTCTCAAAAAAAAAAAGAAGAAAAAAAACAACCCAAACCGAAACTATGATTAACTAGTAAGATCCTAAGCCTAGCTGCTTAGGTAACATTGATCCAATGGGGAAGCGGGTCAGGTCGAAAGTGTACATGGTAAGAACAAAGACGTTTAGGAAAGAGTGGATCAGGAGGTCTTGGTCACCCACTGGGGTGGCTGATGTCTGTCTGGACTGTACTGGACCAGGTGACACCACTTATCCCTTGGAGGTGTAGGCTGGTCAGCCTGTCTTTATTCTGAGGCCTGGCCTTCAACAGATGTGCTTCCACTCACAGTTGTAAATGTTCTCATCCTCTGCACTGACTTCCTCCAGGGCCTGGCCTTGCCTGCCGGCATGTACTATTTCTGTTTAACTTAGCTGTCTGTGATACCATGATTAATATTATCCCCATTTTACAGTTGAGAAAACTGAGGCCTGGAGAGGCTGAGGAGTACAACACTGTAGGTAAATGAGAGGCAGGAGTGGGCTTTCCCTGTGAGACACCTCCTCTGCCTGAGGAATCCTGGAGGGGCCGGGTGGGGACGGGGACCCCATCCTCAGGTTTCCTTCCCAGGAGGCTGGGAGATCTGCGGCATGGACCCTGCGGGGCAACAGCGCTAACCAGAGGACATCCAGCCAGCGCCCAGGGCAATGAGGAGCTAGACCCCAAAGGGAAACTGTGACTCTCCTCACCGGAGGGACTCAGAGTGGGCGCATTGGTGGAGATGGGAAATCGAATATGGGTTCCTGGGGAGGGGAAGGTGGGGAGTTCCTGTTCAGTGGGCACAGCATTTCGGGTTGAGAGGATGACAGCGCTGGCCGGATGGTGGCAGCGGGGCCGTGACAGTGTGAACGTACTCCATGCCACTCGGTTGAGTACACTCACGAGTGGTACTTACCAATACCGTAACCCGTGTACATCACCATACACCCGAAGTCAGAACCGTAACTTATGTCGAGTATATTTTATCGCAATAGAAGTTCTCTGCACAAAAAATTCTGGGTTTTGTGTAACGGGGTGTTTTATTCTCTTTTAAATGCAAAGTAATATCTCTTAGTAAAAGAAAAGGACACAGCTGTAAAAATTTACAGAACCAAGCTGAGGATGATGGAACATGCCTCTAATCTCAACACTCCAGAAGGCTGAAGCAGGAGGATCACAAGTTTATCACAACTTGGTGACTAGGTGAGACCCTGTCTCAAAAACAGAAATATTAAGGGGTCGGGGATTTAGCTCAGTGGTTCTGGTGACTGCTTCGCAAGCGCAAGGGCCCGAGTTCGATCCCTGGTACCGAAATAAATAAATAAATTAAAAATTAAAAAGAGGTAGAGCGGATTAAGATGCAGTTAAGTACCAACTCCTCATGATGATGTATTCATTGTGTGCCACAAATGCAATAATTTTAAAAAGGGGGTGGTTGGGATGTAACAGTGCAAAGGTCCTGGGTTCAACCCCCAGTACACACACACACACACACACACACACACACACGCACGCACGCACACTATCCAGTGATTTGGAATGATTTGTTAAAATTTAAAATACACACCGATTCCCAATCCACTTCTTGACATCTATCCTAAAGAGACACTGGAGGAAGCCCTCAAAGCAGGTCCAAAGGATTCTCATACCAGCATCTCATCTCTGTGGTCATGAAAAATTAGGACTAGCTGGACATATGCAATGCAATATTAGGCAGTGGCTCGACACCATTCTGGAAACCTTCCAGGAAAGATCCCTAAACACATGGTTCAGTACAGCAAGCCAATGCGGCACAATATTATATAAATGAGCTCATTTACATTATGTGTCTCAGAAATATTACATAGCGGAGAGAGAGAAAGGAGTATGTGCCCTATTATTAACAGTGGGGTTGAAATACGTGCCAGGAAAGTTTAGCTTTATAGTATTTCCAAATTTTTCCCTATGAGAATATAAGCCTGCCCTGCTTGGTCATTAAAATAATTTTTAGGCCAGGTGCGGTGGTACACATCCATGATCCCAGCACTTGGGAGGCTGAGGCAGGAAGATCAAGGCCAGCCTGTACTACGCACCAAGACCTTGTCTCAAAAAGCAGAGTAGAGGTCCTTTCTTTCATTAGATTGATTCCTAGGTATTTCATTTTTTGGGGTGCTATTGTGAAAGGAGTTGTTTCTCCAGTTCCTTTCTCAGTGAGTCTCTTGTTTGTGTGCAAGAAGGCTATTGATTTTTGTGTGTTGACCTTGTATCCAGCTACTCTACAGTATTTGGTTATTAAGTCTAGAAGACTTTTGGTGGATTCTTGGGGTCTTCTCTATAGAGTATCATGTCCTCTGCAAATAATGACAATTTAACCTCTTCATTTTCTATCTTTATTCCTTTTATTTCTTTCTCTTATCTAATTGTGGTGGTTAATGTTTCCAGAACTATATTGAACAGGAGTCGCGACAGTGGACATCATTGTCTTGTTCCTGATTTTTAGTATGAAGGATCTCAGTTTTTGACCATTTAGTGTGATGCTGGCTGTTGGTTTTTCATATATGGCTTTTATCAGGTAGAGATTAAAAACCGCCTATTTGAATTTTCTGTAGGGTTTTTATAATGAATGGGAGTTGGGTTTTGTTGAACACCTTTTCTGCATCTATTGAGATGATCATGTGGCTTTTGTCCTTGGCTCTATTAATATAGTGCATTACATTTATTGATCTGCATGTATCGAACCATCCCTGCCTCCCTGGGATGAATCCCACTTGGTCAGGGTGTATGATTCTCTTGACAACCCTCTCTATTCTGCTTGCCAGTATCTTATTGAGGATTTTTGCATCTGTGTTCATTAGCGACATTGGCCCACAGTTCTCTTTTTCGGTTGGGTCTTTCTCTACTTTGGAATCAATGTGATGCTTGCTTCCACAAATGAATATGGGAGTAAAAGCTTCTGCACAGCAAGAGAAACCACAAACAGAGTGAAGAGACAACCCACAGTCTGGGAAAGACAGCAAAAGAATGTTTTTGATACTAGGGAATCAAACTCAGGGCCTTGTACTTGCAAGGCAGGCAGCAGAACCACTGAGCTAAATCCCCAGCCCTGGAGAAAAAAAAATTTTGCAGCTGTTCCTCAGACAAAGGTCTACAATCTAGAATATATAAAGAACTTAAAAAAAAATCGGACCTCCCAAATTTAAATACCCAATGCAAAAATGTACACCTGAAATGAACAGGTGCTTCTCAGACAATGAAGTAGAAACAGCAAATAAACATACCAAAAAATGTTCAACATCACTGAACATTCAAGAGGTGCGGATGAGAACAACACTGAGATTCTACTTCACCCCAGAAAGAGTGGCTGCTATCAAGAAATCAGCCAATATCAAATGGCGGGGCTGTGGGGAAAGGAACCCTGCTCCACTGTTGGCGGGGGTGTGGACTGGGGCAGCCTCTGTGGAAATCAGTGTGGAGATTCCTCAGAAAACTAGGACTAGAGGTCCCATTTGACCCAGCTGTTCCCCTGCTGGGGATCTTCCCGAAAGAATTAAAAGCATCCTACCACAGTGATATATGCTCACCTATGTTTACAGCAGCACAGTTTGTAATAGCTAAATCTGGGAAACAGACAAAATGCCCATCAACTGGTGTCTGGATAAAGAGGATGTGGTTTTTTTTTAATGAAAAGGAGTACTATGCAGCCATAAAGAATGGGAAACTAGAGATATTTATAGAGAAATGGATGCACATTGAGGCCACAGTCTTAAGTGAAACAAACAGGACGCACATGTATAAATACCACACAGTTTTCTGGTGTGAGAAACTAGAAGTGTAAATGAGGACCAAAATGTATAATAGATAATGTGAAACAGGAAGAGAAGGCCCAAAGGGGAAGGGGAGTCGGGGGTAGGGGAAAGGAAAAAATACGAGGAAAGGAAAAATGGAAACAAAGTCTTTGTACATAGGAAGGGTGGAGGGTTTGAAGGGAGGGCAGGGGAATGGGGAAAAACTAAGAACCAAGATGCATCATGTGAAAGTACAAATTCCCCATGATGAGTATCATCATATTGTATACTTAAACTGTACCGATCACCTTAATGACTAAAAACAAAACAGCCGGGGATTTAGCTCCGTGGTTCTGCCGCCTGCCTCCCAAGTACAAGGTCCCGAATTCAATCCCTGGTACAGAAAAATTAAAAGAAGAACGAAAAAAAAAAAAAAACACTTTCAGCATTAGAGGCTGGATTTATTCATTCAACCACATTGTCTTCAACCAGAATCCCTCCTCGGAACGCACTCACCTCCCGGGTTCGGGGACCCCGGGGTTAACAGTCTGAGCTGTCAGTGTTCCCTCACGGACCACACTCCTGTCTTGGAGCCTGGCATCTGCTGCGGTCAGGGTGGTTTTCTGCTTCTGTTAGTCCTTCACTTCTAAGTGGGATGTGGGGAAGGGCATTCCCTCATCACTTCTGTGGCTGTGCAGAAGAAAAAGTTTGTACAGAGATAGTTTATGTTGGCCCCCGTGGTCTTCTGTTCTCCTTTGCTAATTTTTAAAATTTGGAAATAATATTAGACTTACAGAAAAGTTGCAAGAATCGTACAAAGGAGCCCTATCTGTGCTTCTCCCAGATTCCTTGTTAGCACTTTACCACATTTGCTCAATCACTTTCATGCATATGGATAATGTTTTTAAACCATTTGACAGCGAATTATACACAGTGCCTTCAACAGCTTCAAAATATTTTCCAAGGGTCGAGTGTTAGAAACTTCATCTCCAGTGCAAGTGCTGAGAGACCGGGACTTTAAGAAGAGAAGAGGTGGAAAGGAATCTGCCCTCAGGAATGGAATGATGCCATTATCAAGGGAGGAGTTGGGCATTTTGTTTGTTTTGTGGTTCTGCGGACTGAGCCTGGAGCCTTAGCACTGAGGACAGCCTGAGTTTTGTGTTTTTTTTTTGTTTGTTTGTTTCTTTTTGAGACAAGGTCTCACTGTGTAGTTCAGGCTGAGCTTGAACTCACTGTGTAGCCCAGGCTGGCCTAGAACTCACAGCGATCCTCCTGCCTGAGCCCCGAGTGCTAGGATTACAGGCCCGCACATCCACAGCCAACTGACTTCTTGTTTTGAGACAGTCTTGATAAATTGTCCAAGGTAGGCTTGAACTTGTGATCCTCCTGCCTCAGCCTCCCAGGGTGCTAGAATTATGGGCATGCACCACCATGCCCAGGGTTGCCCATCCCCCATACTGGGGATTGAATTCAGAGTCTTCACACTGAGCTACATGCAGCCTCAGTCTTTTGTTTTGCTTGTTTGTTTGAGACAGGTTCTCTCTAAGTCATTCAATTGGCCAGGTTGAGCTCAAACTTGTGATAGAAGGGGTTAGTTTTTACTGGGGCAAATCCTGGTAAAATGACACTTTGGGCCCCCTTCCTCCTCAGGCTCACGTGCACTCACCAGGTAGCAACTTTGGCCCTATTATGACAGCAAGAAGGGCCTCACGAAACGTGGTCCCTCGATCTGGAACTGCCCAGCGTCTAGGACTTGGATCTAAATAAACTTCTACTGTCCATAAAGCACCCAGTTTGTACTATTCGGTTATGACAACTGCCTACAGCAGTGCCTTTGACCGGTAAATACCATGGTGGGAATGGCCTAAGAACAGGACATACTCTTAAGAATCGAGAACAATCAGCAAATATTAGGACACTGACATTCATTGGCTCTGTTATCTAACCTATGATGATGATTTTTTTCTTTTTTTTTTAAAAAAAAAAAAAAAAAAAAAACTGTTCCAAAATCCAGGATTAAACATTGTGTTTAGTTCTCTTGTCTCTTTAATCAAACTTACTCTGGAATGGCAGTGTTGCCTCTGTCTTTTCTGACCTTCACATTTTTGAAGAGTACAAGCCAATTGCCTGGTAGCTGTGGTGAACTCTTCACATGCTTAGGACTTGGAAACCTCTGCTCTCTGGCGTAACAAGATGTCCAGCACATATCTGTGCATTTCCTGTTTCGGATCCTCAGGGGCCATTTCTCCAAAGGTCCCTGCTCTCCTGTGAGAGATGGTTTTCAGAGTTGAGACCTGAATTCTTTTACTTTTACTTTTTTCTTTTCTTTCTTTCTTTCTTTTTCTTTCTTTCTTTTTCTTTCTTTCTTTCTTTCTTTCTTTCGTTCTTTCTTTCGTTCGTTCTTTCTTTCTTTCTTTCTTTCTTTCTTTCTTTCTTTCTTTCTTTTTTTTTTTTTTGGTTTTTTGAGACAGGGTCTCACTAGGTAGTTGAGACTGACCTGGAACTCGCTATGTAGCCCAGGCTGGTCTCGAACTCACAGCAATCCTCCTGCCTCAGCCTCCCGAGTGCTGAGAGTACAGGTGTGTGCCACCACACCCGGCTGAGGCTTGAATACTGATGCCAGTGCAGGTGACAGGGATGAAAGGGGCTCCCCATTGTGCTTGAGACCCCTGGGTCAGGGAGAAGAGCTGTTTTCAGGCTGGTGGTTTCTGCTCAGTTTTTCTGATTCCCAGGTGATTCAAAAATAAAACAGGGAGACTTGTGACTTTGTCTACTTTGGGTATTTCTCACCCAACATGATCCCCATTTTTTTCTTATCCATTTGTAAAATATCTGATCTTATTTTATTTTATGGCTGAGGTTTATTTGTCTTTTTCTTATGTAATACGCTCATCAGTAGAGCAGGCACAGAATTGGAGCACCAGCAAACTGCCCAGGGAGAGTCAATACAGGTATGAACAGGAGGAGACCGATGAAAACTCAAGTCATAAGGAAGCAATAAATATCCAGTGCTACTGCGGCCTCCTGTTGTCCAGGCGCCCAGGTGGCCAGGGTGGCTACTCAGCTCCGGAAACAGCTGCTCTTGGTGGGCCCTTCCGGCTGTGCAAAACTGAGCAAACTCAGGGCAGAGGTAGCCAACTCCTGAGGAGCAGATGCCCTGCTCAGTGATCCGCTGGCTCTGTGACCCCCTTACTCTCGTAAGCTCTTCCCCAGAGATGTGCAGTCTTGGGGCCTGGATTCCTAACCAACCCAGGGTCCCAGTTCCCAGGGGAATTAGCAGTTTGCAGCTAGAGGTGCAGAGAGGTGCGGCTCCCTTTGTAGGGCCGGGGGACTCGCACTTTTGGCTTCTAAGGTGTCCAGGCCGTGGCAGCAGAACAATCTACCAGCCCGTCTGAGAAGAAAGAGGGCCTGGGGCAGACGCTCAGGGTCAGGGAAGAGGAGAGAGGAGAGAGTGGAGTCCAGGGAGCGCAGCTGTTTTGTTGAGAAGCCTCAACTCATTGGGAGAAATCCTCAGTGTGACCGTTTCTGGTTCACCCTGCATCTTTTTTATTTTTTAAATTTTTTTTAGAGTACTGGGAATTGAATTCAGGACCTCAGGACATGGCACTTGTCAAGCAGGTGTGGCGCCACTGAGATAAATCCCTGGCCTGTCGCCTTGCATCATCTTGCAGTCAAATGCAGCCACCTCCCACCAGTCCCGCAGGACCTTAGGCAGATGCATCCCTCTAGGCTGGAAAACCCAGGGCAGTCCCAGTTCAAAGCCCACCCGCAGATCCAGTTCAGAAGTTGTCGCCTCCTCTCCCCAGCTCAAGTTGGTGGGAGAAGGCAGCAACCGAGAGGTGGGTGCATCTGGGTCTGGGGTGCCTCCTGCTCCCTCTCTTCCCAACCTCAGTTCCCAGCTGTGCTTGCGTGGACAGCAGGCCATGGACTGGCCGCACAGGGAAAGGGGCGCAGATCCTTTTGTTTAGCTGCAGGTGGGCCCCACGGCTGGTTCAGTACTGTCTATTGTGGCTGGCTTCTGACCACAGGCCATGGGCTCTGCCCTAGAGAGATGGCGCCCCCTCGTCCGCGAGCCGCCCCCCAATACGACAGCCTGCCCTTTCCTGGCCTCACCAACAGGACCCCTCCCAGCCCACACCTGGAGGACTCCAGCACTTGTTCAGAAGCCACCTGGACAGCCGGGGTCCTGCCCTTCCTCTAAGCTTTGTGCTTCTTGCTGTACAGATTCAGGAAATGCTGAGGCTTTCTGCACCTTCCCTGGGGGCAGGAGTGTAGCACTGGGGAGCCCTGCTGGGGCCTCTGGATTCGGTGTTTCTAGCGGGGGCCGCTGCCTCAGCGACGCGTCTGGCAGAGCGCGCGTCAGTTTATGATTCTAGGACACAACACAGAAGAATCCATTTGCAATTAGTTTGCTTCTTTTCTCAGACCTGTCTGTTTAAATGGAGCATTCCACTGGCAGTTACATAAAGGGAGATGTGGGCACAAAAGACCCAGATGGGAAACCTGAAAAGAAAAAACCTTTTGGTCTGATTTGGATAGAAATAATTCCCTTGCATCTGCTATTCTGAAGCTGGTATACCTGATCCCCACTCCTTAAGCAGCTACTAAAGAGCCAAACAGCAGTTCCTTTCATCCTGAGTCCCCTCCAGGGACTCTGAACAAAGACATTTTGCAGCACAACAACCTATCATGATTACAGTTGGTAGCCTTCGAGGCGGAAAACAAATGAGTTCTATAAAAGCACATCCCATCATCCACATCTCCTTAAAAATCAGTAAGAAGGCTGGCATGTCCAAGACACTGGCAAAGTAGGCCATCAAAATATATGTTTTTCAGAAAGAACTCAATTATTTTATTTTCCAGTACCGGGGATGGAACACAGGACCTTACACTTGCAAGGGAGGCAGTGGCATCACTGAGCTAAATCCCTGGCCCCAAGAACTCAATTTTTTTTTTTTTTTTTTTTTTTTTTGGTACCGGGGATCGAACTCGGGACCTTGCGCTTGTGAGGTAGGCTGTGGAACCACTGAGCTAAATCCCCGGCCCCATGAACTCAATATTTTTAACAAAATCATTGAACTGGGGGGACATTTGCGGGGGGGACCCAGGCTATCAGGCTCCCCTGCTCCTTTTTTGCTGTCCCTTTTAGGTGAAGGCACAGTCGGTCACAAACAGGCCCCTTCCTGCTTCCTGCACTGGAGCTCAAGATCAAGCTTCCTTCACTGCAGATGTCCCCTCCTACCTCCCTTTCCTTCTAGAAGAGAAACAGACTGTCTTGCCTCACTGGTAAGACAGAATTGCCATGCATTTAGAGGGCCCAGACCATTACATTTTTTTGCTCACCTCTATAACTTTTATGATAATTCAGAAAAAAAAATTCTCTAGGAAGGGTAGGAGAGGAGGAGAGAAGGATGAGGCGAGACCAGTGGATGCAAAGTCACAATTAGATACAATAAATTATGTTAGATGACACAGTAAAGCGATCAAGGTTGACAATGACGCTATGCGTATTTTTTTTATTGTTGTTGTTTTGACACAGTATCTTGCTACGTAGTTCAGGTGATTTTTACCATTATGTAAAAACACATGCATCAAAGCAGTAAACTGTACCCCATAAATATGTACAATTATTACTCATTCATTAAAACCATTTTTAAAAGCAAAAATTAAAGCAGTGTTTCACTTTAAAATTTAAAAAAAAATTTTTTTTGCCCAGGGATGAGGAAGGCCAGGAAGTAAAGTGTTCAGTAAAGTGTTCACCCTGTGACATTAACAAAGAGCCACAGAGGGACATGGACTCCTGAAAGGTCAAACACCTGAGACGCAAGGTAGAAAACAAAAAATACACGGAGTACAGCCCTGAGTTCATCAGCCAGAGATGACCAGACGCAAAAGACTACCGCGGAGCTAGCGGCCTGCTGAGCCTCAGGACCACCCTCTTCCTCTGCTGGCCGTGCTGGGAGCCGGGCATGGTCACAGCCCTGCCTTACACAAGGCACTGTCCACCTTGCTGGGCCCTAGCGGCCCACAGCCTGCTCCCCTCCCAGGCCTAGGCCTGTAGGGCATTGTGCCTCCCTGGCTAGATGGAAGGGTGCAGGTTTGGGGGGCTTAAAAAAAATCTCTTTAGGTCCCGGAATTTCGCTCAGTGGCACCGCACCTGCCTTACAAGCTCTGTAACAGCCTTATTCGGTCGGTGTTTCCTATAAAACTTTGCCCCAGTTCCTACATTTTACGCATCTCCCTGAGCTCACTTGGAGTGGGGGATCCCTCTGCCTTTTTATCTTCCTCCTCCATAACCTCGCACTGCTGGGGGCTGAGCTCCCACAATCCCACAGGGACAGCGACAGAGAGACAGACAGAGAGGAGGGGGGACCACTTGGCTCAGCTGTGACCCTGTGGTATTCAGCATCACCTACTACTCGGACTATAAGACATCGCTCATTTCTCGAGTTCACATTTATTAGAAATGTTTGTTTGTCTTGCAGAACACTTGCAGAACAAGTTACTCAAAATCCAAGGTTTTACTGTATATAAATTGTCCTAAAGGCATATAGCAAACAGAAAAACGCATGTTCCTGTCCGTTTTGAAGGGACCCAAAATTGAACACGTGAGACAAAGACTGCAGCTTGGCTGTTAGAAGCATGTTGAAATGAGGCCAAACTATTATTCAAAAATGAAAATAAAGACCTTATAAATTAAATAGAAACTGAGAGAACGCTTTGGTGGCAGAACTGATGTATAAGAAATGCTAAAAAAAGGGCTGGGAACGTACCTCAGTGGTGCCACCGCGTGCCTTGCAAGTGCAAGGTCCTGAGTTTGATCCCTGGTACCAATAAACAAACAAACAAACAAACAAATAAAAGCAATTCTTCCTGCAAAAAGAAACTAATCCCAGACAGCAATTCATAAGTAAATAAAAAACTAAGAGCTCTAATGAAGTTAATTATGTTGGTAATGCTAAAAGGCAGTATATTTTCTTTCTTTTTCCTTTTTCTTTTTGTAATCCCGCACTTGGGAGGCTGAGGCAGGAGGATAGCTATGAATCTGAGGCAAGTCTAGGTGACATAGTGAGACCCTATTTCACAAAGTAAAAAAATCAAAAAATAGAAAGTAGAAAGCAAAATGGCAGACATAAATCTGTGTCAATAATATCATTAAATGGGAATGGTTAAGGTTAATCCAAAGTGAGAGGTTAGTAGACCGGTATAAAACAGGGTCCAATGATACATGATCTACAGGAGACACCCATCGTTTGAAGGATACAAAAGGTTGAAAGTAAAAGTAGAGAAGTTACAACATCATGTGACAATCATGCCGGGGCTGGAGTGGCTACACTAATACAGGACAAAATAGGGCTATGGGAAAAACTAAGCCAGGTACAGTGGCACATGCCTGTAATCTCAGAGAGCACTCTGGAGAGCGGAGGCAGAAAGTTAGAAGGTAGCGTATAGGCCACCAGAAGATACCTCTTTGCCATAAGATTTTTTTTTTTTTTTTTGAGACAGGGGTCTCTACTCTACATTGCGTAGTCTCAAATTCACGGGTGTAAGCAGTCCCCTTGCCTCAGCCTCCCAAACACCTGGGAGCACAGGCACATGTCACTGTACTCACTGTGATAATTATTCTGACCTAATTATTTCAAGAAAGAGCAGCCACAGGAGAAGCTCTGAAAACAGAGTGGAAGTTGCACTTTTGTAAGGAAAAACTTACACTTAACATCGCCATTCATACGAGTGTCTCACTTTCTGTGCCAGAAAGTGAAGGGTGACTGAATCCAAAGAGTTTCTTATCCACGGAGAAGAAGCCAACAGAATTTAAATCTACATAACCAATCCCTCTGCCTGCGCTTTTCCTCGTAACCCTCCATCAATTGCGTCTACCCAACCCTTTCAGTTTTAGTTGAAAATGCTACGTACGGTAGAATTCAATCCACCTCCTGAAGATTTACTCCTATGAGAGATACTTATTAGTATCTTTGTTTTCTCTTGGTAATCTGTCTGTTGTTACAGGGGCCCCAATGGAGAATCTGGAAGACCAGAGGGAATATTATTTTTCTTCCTCTACACCGCCAGCTCCCAAGCCACCCTCCAGAGCCACCTTTCCCGAGACCCAGCATTTGTCAGGTGTACCTGATGGCAGGAGGGATCCAACTGTCACCAGGCAGGGTCTGACGAGGTCCTCCAAGTGGGGATGGGGAAGCCAGACTTGCCACACCCAGGGGACAGGTTGCAGGTTCACTTCCATCACAGAAAAAGAATTTTCAGGACAGGTCAGTGAGAAGCATGAAGAAGTTTATTTAGGAAAGAAAAGTACACACTCAAAATTGGCTGCAAGCATTCGGAGAATGAGCTGTGTTATCTTCTGGATCCAGGAACATTTATGTTTCTCCTGGGGGCTGGAAACTACGAGTCTACAGGAAGTCCCATCTTGGTCCTGACTTATGGGAAAAAGAAAAAGGCTGGCCCATACCCCAGAAGGTGGGTGATCTAAACATTCTTTGTTTTCACAGATTTACAGTATCCCTAAGGAATTTGGGGAGTGACGGATCTGGAAGGAAAGAAGCATAAATCAACGGGGGATACTGATAGGGATCACCTTGGGAAACTTGGTGCCTGAAAGTTGCAGTCTTCTTAAAAGTACAATTTTTAGGGCTGGGGGTTTACCTCAGTGGTGCCGGACCTGCCTGGGAAGCACAAGGTCCTGAGTTCGATCCCCAGTACAAAAAAAAAAAAAAAAAAGAACAATTTTAAAATTACGATTTTCTTATCTCTTTTGTACCTATCTTTATTTCTTCCTTTCTGCCTCACAATGGCTGGCACTTTTCAAGAACCCCAATCCTAAAATCACCTAGGCATGGCTTGTCACTGGGCAGGGTCTTAGGAGGTCTCCCGCAAAGGAGACTGGAGACATCAATGCCCTCCACCCATGGGGACGGTTGTAGGTTTGCTGCCTTCCGCAGGAAATGAATTCCAGGATGTGTTCCGTGAGAGCCACTGGGAGAGGTTTATCAGACAGGAAGACGCACACCCTCAGAGGGGTGAGCTGGGCTCATAGGGCGAGGCATGTTATGGCTGGGGCTGGGTTTTTTAATGCGGTCTTGGGGGTGTCCTCAAGCTGGGTGATCTGGGATGTGTGTTCCTACAGTACCATCTGTCAAGTTAACCATCCCATGGGCTAAGTTATAGCGCAAACAATTTAAATGTGTTGGAAGCTGACATGTGCTGCCCAATAAACTCCTGCTTCCTTTAGGGTGGCCGTATAAGTGGGAGCACAGGTGAAAGGCATAGTCCGGGTCCCAAATTTATAGGCCTATTGCATCTTGAGGACCCTTAGGGATGTTTTTGGAGTTCCCTGAAGGAGAAAGAGGCTTTGTAACCTTGGGTAACTTTTGTGTTCTGAAGCTGCAGCTTTGTTTGGTTTTGGTTTTTAGTGTTTTGAGAGAGGGTCTCATTATATAGCTGAGGCTGGTCTTGAACTCACTATGTAGCCCAGGCTGGCCTCAAACTCGTGGTGATCCTCCTGCTTCAGCCTCCTGAGTGCTGGGATTTCAGGTGTGCACCATCATGCCTGGATGCAGTTTTCTTAAAAGTATAATTCTAAAATGATAATTGTCCTTGTCTCCAGTCTATTTTTATTCCTTCTGTCCTACCTCAGGCTGAGACAAGAGGATTCCAAATTTAAGTTGGAGGCTGTTATAAGTCTCGGTGTTCCCCGCAAAGCCTCAGGCAGTCACAGATGGAGCTTTGCAGAGGCAGCTGGATCTAGAATGTGTGATCGATTCAAGGTGCCATGCTAGGATGTGGGTGATTACCAAATCAGTCCGCTGATCCCGGGAGCCTGGATACAGTCTAAGGGGCAGAAAGAGGCTTGTTTTCCCCCTTGCTGGCTTTGCTACCTTCTGTCCCCCATGAACTGTTACCCCTCTGCCGTGCCACTCGGCCTTGGAGCCAGCCGACTATGGACTGAAACCTCAATGCACTGTGAGCTAAATAAACCTTTCCTCCTTTAACTTTGGGTGTCGTGTATTTTGTTTCAGCAGTGAGAGAAAAGTAACTAAGACAGAGGCCAACATGCACAGGGCCGGCAGACCTTGTCTCAAGAAAAGAAAAGGAAAGGAAAAAGAATTCCAACCTAGAGTGATTCCAAGGAACGCTCACCGCAGAAAACTGTTGTGTTGGTGGGAGCCTGTGCACGGCAGAAAACGTTCCGCCAGGGTAGCTGATTTTACCTTCCAGTGCTTCCAAGGGATTTTACAAATTCCAAATAGCAGGCAGCTGATATAGGCATGCAAATTCTCTCTCATCTATGACTTGCCTCCTTCCTGGCAAAAAATCTAGTTTTGTCACAGTTTGTAATTCATTTGGATTATTCTTACTCTAAATTAATTTACGTTCTTATACTTCTGCCACACAGAGTGAGAAGGCCCCGTGGGGGAGGTGAAGAAAAGAAAGACAGAGATACAAAAGGACAAAAAGATACAAAGCTGGGGCCAGGTGGGGCTTTTCCTCCTGAAGGAGGCAACTGCAGTGCATTTATTTATAGTGGTACAGATTAGGGAAGTGCAGGAGGAGGTGAATGGAGCCGTCTGCAACTGGAACAGGGAGAGCAGCTCGTGATTTATCCTTACTGCAAATAATCTTTGTGTGTGTGTGTGTGTGTGTGTGTGTGTGTTATTGGGGACTAAACCCAGGGCTTTTTTTTTTTTTTTTTTTTTTGTATACCTGATTTTTATTATTTCTTGATTTCCTTAATTTTGGGACATTTCTCAAGTAAAGAACAGTTTAAAATACACTAACCAACACTGGTTCCTTTCTTCATTATTTCTGTGTACTGGCAAAAGTGGTCTCTTCTACTCACACACTTAAGGAGACTAATTGTGTCTTTTAGTTAGATTTACTCATTGAATTCCCATATCTGCTTTAAAATAAAATTTATCTTTTTTTAAGCAGAAAGGCATCCCTCAAGGTTAAGAGATTCCAATAACATGGAACTGTTATAATGATTTGTTTGTATTAGAAAGACTGACTATGTACTAACGTGCTTTATCTCTCTTAACCACATAGGTACCTTATGAAAAAAAATTTTTAAATAAGTTTCAAGTTCTTGTGAGCGGGGGAAGATTAAATATAAAAAATTTAGTTACTATTATTATTAAACAAAGTTAACCAAAAATCAAGAGAAACACTTTCCCTCTTGTCCTTTTCCTCCCCCATCTCTTTTTCATAAAAAAGAAAAGTGCAGTCAGAGAGAAGTGAATGAACAGACGAGGGCTGGCTGGAGGCAGAGAAGAGGTTACAAGCTGCTAGTGGCTAATGCACAAACATGTGCCTTAGGAGTTCATCGTCTGAAGGTCTGTTTGGCCTCTACCAAAAGCCGTTTGAGGAAGCCTCGAGTATAGACTGAGACATGAGGTGGCAGCCTTGGATTCGTTGGCTGAGCGGCCATCTTAAAGATGGCAGCCATCTGCTTCAAATCCGGCCCATGGAGGTTTTTTGGTTAGCATTTCTACGACAGTACATGCTGTGCTCCAAGTATCTGCTCTTCGGCCACAGCCTGCTCTGCTGGTGACTTCGGGCCTCATCCACTATGAGGTCCCTGTGATGGACTTCATTCCCGTTCCTGAGAGGCAGATAGTCTGAAGCTGATTGCTGGCTCCAAAATCTCCTAATTTAACATTGCCTGTTGAGGGCCGGGATTTAGTTCAGTGGCGGCGCTGCTTGCCTCGCACGAGCAAGGACCCGAGTTCAATCCCCAGTACCAAAAACAGAACAAAAACAAAAACATTGCCTGTTGACTCTCACAGTACACTTGCACCTTTAGTATCTCTATGGATGATCATATTACTGTACAGATAACGGGCACCCTCCAGAACCTGACGTGTATTTCCTAGTCACATTCTCAGTAAGAGCCCCACACGCTTTTTTTCCCATTAAGTTTACTGGTACATTTTAGATATATAGTACAGTTACATTCATCATTGGGATCTTGTACTTTTATGTGATGCATCTTGGTTCTTATTGTTTCCCCATTCCCCTGCCCTCCCTTCACCCCCTCCACCCTTCCCTATTTACAAAGACTTTGTTTCCATTTTTCCTTTTTCTCATATTTTTTCCCTTCTTTCCTTTCCCCTACCTTTCCCACTTCCCCTACTCCTTTAGCCCTTTTCTCCCTACTTCACATTATCAATTATACATATTGAATCTTATTTACCCTGAGTTTTTCACACCAGAGAAACTATTTGGTATTTTCACATGTGTGTCATATTCCATATATTTTTAATTGGTCTTTAATTGAGCCCCTGGCATATATTCCACAAATATAGCAAGTGTTTTTCCCTGGGGGATCCCTCAAACAGCCATAATACTGAAAATTCACTCGCGCGGTACATTTTTCAACAACTGAATTTCACACTCAAGGGCATTCCCTGCCTCGCTGGTCTCAGGGCTATCAGGATCAAACTGGACTTGTAGAGCAGCCCGTGCTCCTCCTGTACCAACATCATAACAGAGATAGACCCAGTTTGCCCAGTCTCCAGCTAACTGGAGCCCAAGGTGATCGGCTGGGCGGGCTGATGTCCATTACAGTTAGAGTACCATGGTCTGTGTCTCATTCCCAGCTTATTCGGCTCTCATCACCACCTGGGGTGAAGATGCTGCTTCTGCCACTAGTGCTAAAGGAGCGATCAGTAGGACTGACTGAAAGCTGGTCCCCTGGGTCCTTTTCCCCTGGAAAAGTTTCACAACCATCATTATACCCTTGGTGATGATATGAAACATGGTACCTTCTTGGATATGCATGTTCCCCTTTTTCCAAGTTTCTCAGACAGGGTTATCACAGTCTGACAACTCCTGATGATTATCTGTGCAGCTCTGTGCCCTAGGCGTTCGAGATTCTGGATGGCTCTCCCCATCCAAAGGAATGTCGAGTGATGGATAACTTCCTGAGCCAGAATTTTCAGGGCTGCTTAAAGATAATGGATCCAGCATTTGATCCATGCTATCTGGAATGAACTCTCCTTCACTGTTGATGCTGGTGAGTGACCCATTCCGGGCAACCTGGTGTAATTCATCTGGAATGTATCCCGGGGGAGGGATCTTCTATCTCTATTAGTGGGACCTATTACAGAAAGCCATTTTTCCCTCTCTCCTCCAAATACTGTGTTATTGAATCTTCTAGAGATGGTGATGGCTCTACACGGTGACCTGTGTATTTCCAGTAATAACCTTATGTTCTTTAGGTGAATACTACAATCCAAGCGTTCCATAGCTCTGTCCAAGTCATCTTGGTAGTCGATGGAATCACCAACTCATTATTTTGTTTCCTCGTTGAGTTTATTGGTCCATTTTAGGTATACAGTACAGTTACATTCATCATTGGGATCTTGCACCTTTACATGAGCACCAACTCATTATTGGTATAATGTGGATCCACAGACTGTCCAAGGGCAATTTTAGCTGTAGACTTCAGGTCTTCCAGTTTAACTGGTCTGGGGGACTGAAGGGTTCTGTTTTCTCCTCTATGTTCAGATGTGACTTGGACATCATTCTGGGTTTTGTTTTGTTTGTTTGTTTGGTGATGAAGATTTTGCTTTTCTCATTTCCTGTACGGGTAATGCAGGTCTCCTGGCCTTATGAAGGACAGCCAAATCTTGCATGAATGAGTTCAGAGCCTGCTGATTGTCCATCATGGCGACAACTTGACAATTTGCAATTTAAAAAATGGTTCCAGGCGGGGGGTTTAGCTCAGTGGTTCCGCTGCCTGCCTTGCAGGCACAGGGACCAGAGTTCGATCCCTGGTACCAAAAATAAATAAATAAAATAATAATAATAATAATACATAAATAAATAAACAATGGTTCTCCTGTCAGCATTCTTTATTGCGGACCACTCCACGGGACGCAGAGGACCGGGGCCACAGGGGCAGAAGAGGTGACTTGAACACCACATCCCATGGCCGCCTTATTTATTTATTTAGAGACAGGGTCTATTAGTTCTGGCTGGCCTTGAACTCATGGCGATCCTCCTGCCTCAGTCTCCCAAATGCTGAGATTACAGGTGTGCACCCAGGGCTTTTGCACTGAGCTACACACCCAGCCCTTTTTATTTTTTGCGGAACAAGTTGTCACTAAGTCACTACATTGCTCAGGCGAGGTTCAAACTTGGCAATCCTGCCCCAACCTTCCAAAATGCCAGGACTTCAGGCATATACCATCATACCTGGCTGCAGATTATCTTTTTTCTCATTTTAATTTTATTTTTTATTGGTACATTTTAGATATACATAGATAACATTCACCATAGGGACTTTGTACCTGTACATGATAAATCTTGCTTCTGTTTTCTCCCCATGCCTCTCCTCTTCCTTCAACCACACTTCCCCTCCTTATTTACAAAAGCTCTGATCCCATTTTTTCCCTTCTTTTTTTCTTATTCCTTCCTCCCTTTTTCCCTCCTCCCTCTCTTGTTCCCCTTCTCATTTGAACATTTTCTCCCCATTCACCAACATCTATTATACATTTTGGTCCTTATTTACATTTTCAGTTTCTCATACTAGAGAGACAATGCTATATTTACATGTGTATCCAATTCATTGTATTTAATACTATGGTCTCAAGGCGCATCCATGTAGCTAGAAATGTCTCAAGCATATTCTTCTTTATGGCAGAGTGGTACTCCATTGTATAAAAAAAAAGCCCACATCTTCTTTATCACTCGTTGGTTGATGACCAATTGGGTTATTTCCAAGATTTAGCTATTACAAACTGTGCTGCTATAAACACAAGTGTGCATATATCACTGTGGTAGGATGCTTTTAATTCATTCAGGAAGATACCAAGAAGGGGAAAAGCTGGGTCAAATGGAACCTGTAGTTTCAGTTTTCTGAGAAATCTCCACACTGATTTCCACAGTGGTTGCACCAGTCTGCACTCCCACCAACAGTGGAGAAGGGTTCCTTTTGTTCACAGCCCTGCCAGCATTTGTTATTGGTTGATTCTTGATAACAGTCACTCTTTCTGGAGTAAGGTGAAATCTCAGCATTGTTCTCATCTGCACCTCTCGAATGACCAGTGAATTTGAACATTTTTTCATATGTTTATTTGCTGTTTCTACTTCTTCATGTGAGAAGTATCCATTCATTTCAGATGCCCATTTTTTTTTTTTTTTGGACTGGGTCTTTAAATTTGGGGTCTGATTTTTTTTTCTTTTTTGTACAGGGGATCAAATTTGAGTTCTTGTGCTTGCGAGGCAGACAACAGAACCACTGAGCTAGATCCCCAGCCCTGGGGTCTGATTTTATTGAGTTCTTTACATATTGTAGATATTATTAGTCCCTTGACTGAGGAACAGCTGGCAAAAAGTTTTTCCCAGACTGTGCGGTGTCTCTTCACGGTGCTGATGTGCAAAAGATGGGATCCCAGTTGTTGATTCTTTGTGATAGTTCCCGTGCAATCAAGAAAATATCTCATGTCATAAAATGTCAAGAGTCTGCCTACAACCAATGCCTTCAAGAGTTATACCTATTTTACCTTCCAGCAGATTTAGTGTTTCTGTTTTAATATTTATTAAGTATTTTTATTTTATTTTGGTACTGGGGATCGAACTCAGGACCTTGCATTTGCAAAGCAGGCAGCAGAACCACTGAACTAAATCCCCAGCCCTTGTTTTAATATTTAGATCTTTGATCCATTTTGATTTTTAGTTTAGTGCACTGAAAGATGTCGATCTAGTTTTAATCTCTGGCATGTGGAAAGCCAGTTTCTCCAGCACTGTTTATTAAAGAAGCTATCCTTCTTCCAGGGAAGGTGTTTGGCTCCTTTGTCAAAGACAAGATGGCTGAGCATGTTTGGAGTTGTTTCTGCATCTTCTAATCTGTTCCATTGATCTTTGCGACTTTTTTGGGGGGGCTGTTTGTTTTCCCTTTTTTTGCCAGTACCATGCTGGTTTTATCACAGTACCTTTGTAGTATAATTTCAGGTTAGGGATTGTGATACCCCCTGCCTTGCCTTTGTTGCCCAGAATTGCCTTAGCTATTCTAGGTCTCTTCTGGTTCCAAAAGAATTTTAGGATTTTCTCCTCTAATTATGTGAGATAGGCTGTTGGAATTTTGATTGGGATTGCATTAAATCTGTGTAACAATCTCAGTAGGATGGCCATTTTCACTATATTCATTCCTCCTATCCAAGAACAAGGGACATCTTTTCACTTTCTAATATCCTCTTCAATCTTTTTTCGGAGTCCTGTAGTTTTCCATGTAAATGTCTTTTACTTCCTTCTTCTGATTGAGTCCTAAATATTTCATTTTATTTTGGATACTATGGTGAAAGGTGTGGCTTCCCTAATTTCTCTCTTGATGTTATTTGTTTACAGGAATGCTTTTTTTTTTTTTTTTTTTTTTTTTTTTGTACCAGGGATTGAACTCAGGTCCTTGCGCTTGCAAGGCAGGCCACCGAACCACTGAGCTAAATCCCCGGCCCCTCTGCTGTTGATTTTTGAGTGCTGACTTTGTATCCAACTACTCTACTGAATTTGGTTATTGAATTTAGAAGTCTTTCGGTGGTGTTTTGGGGGTCTTCTAAGAAAAATATGTCATCTGCAAATAATGATAATTTAACTTCTTTTCCTATCCTTATTCTTTTTATCTCTTTCTCTTGTCTAATTGCTCTGGCTGATGTGTCCAGAACTATACTGAATAAGAGTGGTGACAGTGGACATCCTTGTCTGTCACTCGAAGATTCTCTTTTAACAACTCTTATTGTGTGTAAGTTTTCACATCCTGTTGGCTGAAGGTGTAGAATGAAGACTGAAGTCAAACGTTGTCATTTTAAAAGGAGAGAAAAATAAATCTTGCCACACAGGGGACTCTTAAGGACATCCGGGGTCAGTTTCCCCTGCAGTGTATTCTGCCCTAGCACGGGGTGCAGCAGTCTTGCGCTGGAACCTGAGAAAACCAGGAAATGACTCTGCACTGGCCCCTGCCCCAGCTGGCCTTCAGATCTCAAGTTGAACGCACCACCGCTGAGGTAGCCATGGCCAGGCACAGCGCAGGTGGCTCTCAGGGTCTGGGCTGCACCTCCGCTCCCCTTGTAAGTCGGGGAGGGCGGACCCAGTCCCATCTTCTGGGCACAAGTGAGAGGAAAGGGACACTGCTCAGGCTGCACTGTTTGCTGATGGTAAACACCTCCCGATGTGCTTTTCTTCTGCCCAGCGTTGCAAATGGGCACCACGATGGGGAAGTACAGTTGCCCCACCAGGCGCCTAAGGGAACTCAGGGTCCAGGGTGAATCAGGGCAGAGAGTTAGGCACGGACACAAGTTTATTCCGAAAATGTTTCCAAAGTCCGACAGTGATGAGCATTTACTCATTAGGAGAGGGCAGGGGGAGGCAGGGCGGGGAGGCGGGAGGAGCAGAGGGAGAGGGAGAGGGAGAGGTGAGCCTGAACGCTGGTGGGTGCTGAGGGCCTGTTCTCTCCGCTCTCTGGGAAAGCGGCCCAAGCGTTTCTCTGTGTGTGCTGCGGGTTAACGCCGAGGGCTTGGGGTCCAAAAAGGGGAGCTTTGCTTCAGGGGTCCAGCACCCCACCAGCTCTGAGCAAGGAACCCGGGTCCCCAGGCCGTCCGAGGGGCCCCTTTCCCAGAAAGGGGAAAGACCTGTACACTGCAGGGCACCGGGAGCACTATTTTTTAAACTAATAATCCGCTGTACTTTATGGAGGGCGGCTGCTTTTCTTCTGCTGTTTTCTTGAAACGTTGAGAACCGATCTTGGTTTTGCTGCCCGGAGCTGTCCATTCTGTGCTGCTTCTCTTCTTGTTCTGCAGAGTTAAATGATTTTTCAGGGACGCTACTGCTGCGCCTGGGGAAGGACACAACCCCGGCCGGCACCCCACTCTCTGCCCGGGCGAAGGCGGGCTTGCAGAGGCCCTTTCCCTGGGTGTGACAGGGGGACACAAGAGCACCCCACCCCTAGAGTGGCGTGGGATCACCCCAGTCCCTGTAAAGATAAGGCAACAAAATGGAATGGCCTGATAAAAGCAAGGTGCATGTTTCTCATAAAGTCCTACACCCAGAAATTGGCTTCAGAGAGAGAGAGAGAGAGAGAGAGAGAGAGAGAAAGACAAGTACACTTGTTTGAACAAAAGGAGTTTCTCTTCCTTCAAGCCACAATAGCCTATACGCCCTCCTGGAGCAGAGAAGGCGGCTCCTCCTTCCCCCAGCAGAGACGGACTTTTCCAGAGGCGCTGAGAGTGAGAGCCAGGCCAGCAGCCAGCAGGGATCCATCTGCATCCACACCAAGCCCTGGGATGTGCAGGGATTTCCTCTAGGTCCCAACCCACCACCATGTGGCCCTGTCCACGGAAACTCGGTCACCTGGGTCAGCGCATCCTGTGGCCCTTGCTTTCAGTTCTGCTGCTCTTCTTCCTCTTCACCCTACCGTCCTTTATCAAGGAGCCTAGCACAAAGCCCTCCAGGTAAGACTCGGACCCTTTGCAAGTTCCTCAGGTTTCGTTAGAGGAAACTGAAAACAAAAACCAAAAAACAACAACAACAAAAAACCCCAAATGGAGTCCTAGGTGGCCTGGGGAACTCTGAGCCATCCCCGTGTCCATACGGGGGTCTCGGGGGGTCAAGAATGTCATGGAGGACCACTGGGCAGGGACAGCAATGGGCAAGCTTAGGGGAGAGGGAGGCGGTGTTGGGGCCCAAGAGAGGACTCAGGCGCGCAGAACTCCACCTCCAGGTCCACAGAGAGTACAGGTTAAAAAACGAGACTGTGAGTAATCACAGCAGTGCTGGTTCTTGCCCGCCACCATTAGTGTCCCGAAGCGAAAGATGATCCTGCACATTACATTTGCTTCCAAATCGTACCCTAAAAAGTCTGTCAGGAAAACGAGAGACCTCACAGTGAGGCTGCCTTCAAATCTGCATCCCCAGTTCGTTGTCCTCCAGAAAGACCCGCTCAACCATTCTTAGAAAATAAACACATCTCCCGCAGTGGAGACCCTTTTCCTTGTAGACTCAGTTTTTTGAAACTTTTATGTCCTTCACTATTCTTAAAATTTGAAAGTAACAGAAGCTTTCCGAGTATTAAAATAGAAAAGCGAAACCGGAAGTGAGGGTCTCTCCATTATACCCTCGCTGCTGACCACTCTTAATGCTTTGGTGGGCATAGAATTTTATGTTATTATTGTGGCTAATACCTTCTGTGCCCAGCCCTGTTGTAAGTGCTTCATGGACATGAACTTGTTCAATTTCATTATTTTGAGGCTACTGAGACCAGAGCTAAGGGGAATCATTCCAATCCCTGCCAGTACGTCCGAGGGCCAGGATTCAGTCCCAGGATCTGGATCCCCGAGCACCTTCCTTCTATGCTAGACAAGCCTTTAGCCTATGTCTGACAGTGCAGACTGCTCCTCGGGTGAGTTTTTGTCATGGTCTTTTTTTTTTTTTTTGTACCGGGGATTGAACTGGGGACCTTATCCTTGCGAGGCAGGAGGCGGCATTTTTCCTTGGTGGTACATACAGACAGACTCCCTCTCCTCTATTTTTTTTGGTAGCATTGAGGACTGAATCCAGGGGCACTCTACCACTGGGCCATAACCCTACCCATTTTTAGTTTTTTACTTTAAGACAGGATCTCACTAAGTTATCCAGTCTGGCCTCAAACCTGCAATCCTCCTGCCTCTGCCTCCAAATTGCTGGATTACAGCTGTGTGCCTCTGCACCCAGCTTGACTCCCTTCTTCTTTTTTTTTTTTTTTTTTGGTACTGGGGATCGAATGTGGGTCCTTGTGCTTGCGAGGCAGGCGGAGGAACCACTGAGCTAAATCCCCAGCCCTCCCTTCTTTTTTAATATTTGCATAGCATTTTGCAGAATAGACAGAGTGTAATTAACCAGTCCAAGTGACTTATGCCTGAGGATTAGCATGTGGGATGCTCACCTGAGTTGCCACGCATTACCCACATTCTTCTGTGGGCTTTTAGAAGCATTTCTGTGGGTAGCTTGAAGCAGAAACACCAAGCCAACAGATATATTTGCCTTAAACACTAATGGACACCATGGTGTCACCCTCCCAAAAGGCTACGCTAATGAATGTGAAAGATAACTATTTTCTTCTCCTATAACAACACTGGATATGTTAATGTTATTCATTTATCTATTTATTTTTGAGATAAGGTCTCTCTATGTGCTTCAGATTGGCCTTGAACTCACTGTGTAGCCCAGGCTGGCCTTGAACCTTCAGTGATCCTTCTGTCTCAGCCTCCCAGGTGCTGGGATTACAGGTGTGCACCACGACGCCAAGCGTATACATTTCTATTTATCACAGAGGAGGACTTTTTATATAAATAAAATTGCCTGTCTTTCCCTTTATGATCCTTATGCTTTATTCAATGTTTAGGTAGGTTGGCCCTACTCCAAAATTATACAGAGCTTCTTTTATGTTTCCTATTAATGGTTCTATGCTTTTAAAAAACTTAACTGGGTAGAAATTTATTTTGTGTGTGGTGTGAACATGGGTTTATGTTTGTTGGGAGTCTTGCTGTAACTGACAAAAGCTGAGCTTAATCTAGTTTAGTAAGAAGATGGGGCAAGAGAAGCTCAGCTCGCAGAACTCCTAGAGAGAACTTGGGGTGGGAGTAGGCCGTGGAAAAATGACCCCCGGTGCTGGGGTGCCGGCCTCCCATGATGCCATAAGCCCCACAGCTGAGGGCCAGATGTAGGAACACCAATGGTACCTGTTAGTGCTCCAGAGATTCCCGGAGGGTGAAAGTTGTGGCTGTTGTCTGTAGTGTAATCCCCTGGGAGGGACGGAACCACTCCCCAGCCCAGGTGGCCACAGGAGGACAGCTCGGCACTTCCTGTGCTGTGCGCTGAGAGGAAGGGACATCAGAGGCCCAGAACAGCCCAGTCACCTGCTGGGGCAGTGGGAGAAAGGACCCTCATGACAAAGGGGAGCCCCTCCCCAAAGAGCCACATTTACTGACCCACAGAGACCATGACATAGGGGCCGCTGGCACTGGGCACTGCTTCTTAGCTGACTGAACCTCGGGGGTTAAGCAGGAATAGTCCCCCCAAAAATGCCAGCCAAGTGGACACCAAGGTAATAATACCAGAAGGTAACTCGGGGGTGGAACAAACACTGGCCTAAGTGCATGAGGCCCTGCCTTGATCTGCAACATTGTGTGGGGGTGGAGGGCTTTAGCTCAGTGGCGCCGCCACCTGCCTCAAAAGCCGAAGGTGCAGAGTTCGATTCCCAGAACAAAAAAAAAAAAAAAGGAAGGAAAGAGAAAGAACAGAAGGAAGACAGCCAGTTTTCTTAGTGCCTGACCATGATTCTTGCTGCCTTTCCCCATCCTCACCTTTCACGCCTACTCCCAGCAGCTAAGGACAGAGCTGAGAGGGGCAGAAGGGCTCCAACCAGATGGCCCACCGGAGCTGTGCGCTGAGTCTGTGTGCACACGTGTGCTTGTATCATACGTTTATTTATTTACGTATTTATTTATTGGTACTGGGGCTTGAACCCAGGGTCTTTGTGCTGAGCAACATCCCCAGCCCCTTTTTATTCACTTTGAGTCACAGTCTGGCTAAATTGTTAAATTGCCCACGCTGGCCTTGAACTTGCGACCCTCCTGCTTCGGCCTCCCAGAGTGCTGGATTACAGGCGCGCATGCGCCCAGTTTGTAATTTTTCTTAGAATGAGATTTTTTTCTTTTCAGTGCTGAGAGCTGAACAGCAACGCTATGGAATTCTAATTCTAATCATCTCATTGAATTCCAATCATCAAAAGTGACTGTGACATTACGGAGTCTGCCTAGGAGGTTAAGGGATAGGAAAAGGGACACATGTTGATGCTGCCTAAGAAACTGCTTACATAGTAAAGTTCCACGATGACAAAAAGGAGTGTCCAGCAAAATGGCACTGCAGAAGCCAGTTAACGCAGCTGGCAAAAGAATTTACCAAGACAGAGACTCAAAGGAAGGCTGAATATGTACGCCGGACAGCAGCAGGACACACAAAGGCAGCCAGTCTTCGAGCTGGGGCGCAGGAGGAAGGGGCTCCTATTGTGTGAGTGGACGCTGGGGCTGGGGTGACGGGACTGGGGTGACCAGGGGCATGTTCTTTGTAGAAGCAGCTGGTGGGGAGTTTGGATAAAGATGAGAGAACACTACTGGGTTTCTCACTCCGGTTGCAGATTGTTTTGGCCGCTGCTGGCTTCTTGGAACAACTTATTTTGAGACAGAGTAGGTGACTCTGGTCTAAGGCCAGTAGAGGCCAAAAATAGTCTCTCTTTGTGTGTCTGCTAGCCCTGGAGGAGGAGAGAGGGCCACAGAGAGTTCCCGGGAAGGGCTCTGTTGAAGCTGAAGGAGTCCAAGAAAACATAGACTTTGAGAGACAGGAAAGGCGTGGGGTGAAAACTCCAACCTCAAACAAGTCCAGCCAAGCGGCTGAGAACGGGTCTCAGCATGGCGGGCTGACTTGGGGAGAGAGGAGGGCGGTGAAGAGGGCAGGCCATGGGGTCACAGCAGGGGACTTTCGGGCAGAGAGGTGGCCTGGCAAGACTGGTATTTTTAAGATAATCCATCTGTTAGATGTGAACTGGTGAACTGCAAGGTGGAGTGAGCTGGCACTTTGGCCCGACCAGAAGAGCAACCAAAGGCAGGGGACAGAAGGATTTTCCAGGCAAATTATCCCAACACAAGGTGAGGAAGCTCTGGGGGTGAGAGGAAGCAGAAAATGAGGGTGTATTTTGAGTAGCTACTTGAGAGGCTGAGGCAAGAGGATCACAAACTCAGGCCAGCCTAGGTGGCTTACTGAGACCATGTCTCAAAAATAAAGAAATTCGGAGGTCTGAGGATATCACTCTGTACTCTCTGGGTTCAATCTTCAGTACGGAGGGGAAAAGAAAAGATGTTTTGAAAGAGCAGAAGGAAGACAGGGACAGGCAAAAGTGACCATAAGCCAGACGTGGTGGTGCATACCTGTAATCCCAGCAGTCGAGAGGCTGAGGCAGGAAGATCGCTGTGAGTTCGAGGCCAGCCTCGGCTACACAGTGAGTTCTAGGTCAGTCTCAACTACATAGTGAGACCCTGTCTCAAAAAAAAAAAGTGACCACAAATCTTGCATTTTAGAGAATGGTCATGGCACATCCTTGCTCCGTGCTGCATGGAAACGGTAACAGTAAATCGGATAGAAAAGGAAGCTATAAACAGTGTACTTCGGAGCCTAATCAGGGTGGTGTTCCCCATTTTTATGACAGGTTATTATCGTTTTGAAACCAGAAATCTTTCCAAAGAAACCTGTGCCCCAGAAATTTTTTGTGTATTGTTCTGACTTTCATAATTGTTTTCCAAGATTAATATGTTTATTCCTTTTCAAAGACGATAAGAATTACCTGGGTACAGTGGCACGGCCTGTAATCCTAGGACTTGCGAGGCTGAGGCAGCAGGATTACTGCAAGCTGGAAGCCAGCCTGGGCTATGCAGTGAGTTCCAGGCCAGCTTGAACTAAACAGTGAGACCTTGTCTCAAAAAGCGGGGAAGGGTTAGGGATGTAGCTCAGTGGCACCAGGCCTGCCTGGCAAGTACAAGACCCAGAGTTTAATTTCTGGTAGTGGGGCGGGGGAAGCAAAGCCTATGTGTAATATTATTGTTAATAATATCTTTGTACAAGGTGTTGCCAGAGGTTGTGGGTAAAGATGAGATAACATTGTCAGGTGTCTCACCCTGTAGTAAGTCAAGTGTAATAAAATCAAATGGGACCAGTGCTGTGGAACAAACTGGAACGATTAAAGCCACATGATAATCTTCAGTGTAACGTCCAGAGCTATATGACACTTCAGCAGTGGGGACACTGCAAACTAGGGGGGAAATGTGAGAGTTGTCCAGAGATGGGAAAACTCAGGAAACCCTTGGGAACAGGAGACGGGTGGGTGATTATTAACCAGTGCTGGTGTGGCATTCACCCTGCACCTGGCAGCAGTCTCAAAGTTCTGGTTACTAATTGCTTCATAAGCGTCTTAAGTAGGTAGACTATCACCCACCCGGATAGCCTGGTCACAGTGCAAGGCCAAGCAGGCTGGCTAGGGTCCAGCCTCTCACTCTGGCCCCAGCTCCACTGTTCCTCTACCCACGTGCACCCTGACATGGTGTCCCGGTGTCACAGACCCGGCTTGGAGTTTCCCATGAGGCTGTGAATTTCTCGGCTCACGGGCACAACAGAGCAGCTTTTATCCACACTTGTTGACGAAAGAATGAATTCCTGGCCTTAAATAAAAGACCCAAAAGTTTAAACAATATTCTAGAACTATCAGAGATTTTAAAGCAAAGAATGACTTGATTTAATTTGGATGAATGGTGGCAGTGGGTAGCAGCATTAACAACTGTCCCAGCTTGACAAGTGAACGTTTGGATAGCATGGTTTGTTTTCTGTTTGTTTGTTTGTTTGTTTTTTGAGACAGGGTCTCACTATGTAGTTGAGACTGACCTGGAGCTCACTATGTAGCCCAGGCTGGTCTCGAACTCACAGTGATCCTCTTGCCTCAGCCTCCCGAGTGCTGGGATTACAGGTGTGCACCACCATGCCTGGCCTACCATGGTATTTTTTAAAGTACCTACCCCACAATGACTTGTGAAGCCCTCTGACAGTTTTGTGAGACAGGTATTAAGGTTGTGCTTTACTGTGTGAGAAAAAGGGGCTCACAGGGTCCCACGACACACACAGGACCTCAGGACTAGCACAGGCAGGGCTGGGAAAGACCTCAGCGAGGGCTGCTACTCTCTGCATCCCTAAGGTCAAGATATCAAAATGCCAGGATAAAAATATCACCAAAACCAGGCATGGTGGGGCATGCCTGTAATCCCAGAACTCTAGAGACTAAGGCAGGAGGATCATCTGGAGCTGGTGAACCTTTTAAGGGACCAGACCAAGTGCCAAACTGCAACCCAAAATCCATTCATTCATCTCAAGGTGCCAACACTGCAATGAAACCAGAATAGTGAGAGTGAGTTTGAGAAAAAACAACTCTACATTAACATCTTCTGTCTTAAAAGAAAAACAGGATAACACATGTGCCATACGTTCACGATCACTACCCTCTGTTAGCTGTAAGTTCCATACTCTTGGGAAAACATTGCTCTTTTGCAAATGCGGGCATGAATGAACTTTGAGCCTTGTGTCATTTCTTTACCTATAGGTTCCCTTAGTGATGTGTATTTAAGAATAGATAAAGAGGGAGGATGGCCAGGATCAAAACATATTGTATACACTGAAACCCAATATTCTGTAAAATTAATAGGCATTAATAATAAAAGAAAAAGAAAAAAAGGACATAGAAAAGGAGGTTGCCAGATTACTCTATTTATTACTTTTACTCAGTAGACCTGTATTATCCTTAGTGATAAATTATTTTTAAGTGCACTATTTTATATTGTTATCTCCCAAGTAGGTCAGAATTATTAAATTGCTCTGTGCTTGGGTTCCACCCATAATTACTTAGCCTGTTGTCTCTGACAGAAATTTTTGCTAAATAAATACATTCCCTAACCCCAGCCCAGCCCAAGGTGTCTGAGGACATCAGGCTGTCTCTGAGTCTGAACAAATGGATACTGGACATTCAGCACATGGACACAATGTAAACGGGAAGGAAATTCCACATGGAGAATCCGGAAATACCGGCATAAACACACACCCACATTCCTAGGAATCATTGATTTAATTACAGGGAATTAAGTGAAATGTCATTTTGTCATTTTGTCGTTCATTACTGTGACTTCCAGTAAAAATTTAATGCGCCATCAAGCACTTGGAGCATTGCACACAGAACTGTCCTTCCGGGAGTCACTGGGCCATATTCTCGCCTCTGGGAGAGGGGTGCCATATCTCTGTGGGGTCCATGTCACCCCTAAACAGATGGTCAGCTGTCCATGCAATGGGGTTTGAGATGTGTAATGTAAAAGACCACCCGACCTCAACTGACCCAATCAGTCATGTGGAGGTGTCCTTCTGGCCAGCAAGCAACATGCATAAAAAGCTCACTATGGCAGAAATGGTGTTCCTCAGAATGCTACTGAAGTGAGCTCTTGGGATTAGGGGTTAGGGCAAATCCACCAAGACCTTCACTGAATTTCAGCAGATGTTTGCGAAACCGAATGGACACCTATGTTTCTGTTGTCCCAAGTGGTCCAGGCAAGTGTGGGGCACATGCTAAGCTATGAGATCCAACAAGGAGCAGAAGAGCCTCAACCCCCTGCCTCCTCATGACCCTCAGAGCTTCCTCCCAATAACTATGGAGCTGGAAGCAGTACCTCAGGGCTTCTTCCTCTCTGCACGGAGTGCTCTTCTTCCACAAGGAATACCACAGGGATGTCTGGCCAGCTCCTGAGCCGACAGCCCTCTTTCTCTGGAAACTGTCCTCCTCCCACGCACAAAGTGGGCCCCGGGATGTCACACACTGTGTGCCCCGGACCCCTGGGCAGGGATGAAGCGGGATTCAAATAGGACAGGCTTTCTCCCAAGATTGTAAAACTGGGAGCCTAGAGAGATGTTGCGGGATGACCACCTTCCACCATCTTGGGGGCCCCAGAGCAGAGGGAAAGGGAAAGAAAAGAAAGCAGATGTAGAGGGGAACAGGTAAGAAAACGAACAATGCGGCCGGGGATTCGGCTCAGTGGTTCTGCAGCCTGCCTCGCAAGCCCAAGGACCTGAGTTCGATCCCCGGTATAAAAAAAAATTAATAATGAAAGAAAAGGAACAATGTCTTAGAGAAAGAATGCTGGTCCCAGGCCCCTTGGGGCTTAGCCACTTCTTGCTTGAGACCCTCTTTGTCCTGATGATAAATTTCCTTTTCTTAATTGAAATGAAAAAAGAAGTTAGGGCTTGAATGCTATTAGCATATATATATTTGTTTGTTTGTTTTGTTTTTGGTACCGGGGATCGAACTCAGATCCTTGCGCTTGCAAGGCAGGTGGAGGAACCACTGAGCTAAAACCCCAGCCTGCTATTAACTTCTTAAAGATAGCCTGTATCTCAGTCCAACCTGCCATACAGCCTCTCTCTCCTTTCTGGTCTGAAATACCTCTCCTCCATGTTACTTCACTGAGACATTTAATAAAGGCAGAGGCATTTTCTACATGAAGCCAATTAAATGTGTGTGTGTGTGTGTGTGTGTGTGTGTGTGTGTGTTAGTGATATAGGAGGAAGAGGGGCAACCCTCCAACCTACTAGGAATCCGAAACTCGAATTTGTGTTCTCTAAAATTGAAGAATGAATTCGAGGAACAATGGAAGTTAAGAGTAGCAAACATTTATTTTATTTTTTGATTTTTTTGAGACAGGGTCTCACTATGTAGTTGAGACTGACCTGGAACTCACTGTGTAGCCCAGGCTGGTCTCGAACTCACAGCGATCCTCCTGCCTCAGCCTCCTGAGTGCTGGGATTACAGGCATGCGCTACCACGCCCGGCAGTAGCAAACATTTATTGAGAGAAAGAAAGCTTCTGTCTAAGAGAGACAGAAGGGGGACCGGAAAGTGGGTTATACACTCACTCCACTTCTCAAAGATGTTTTACACAGCCAAGCCATGTGGTGAGGAGGGTACAAAATGGGACAAAACTATAAGACCCAATAGAAAATTACAAGGTGGGCGTGAGGTGGGGCAAAACCATGACCAACCAATAAGATTACAAGTCCAGCCACCCAGGTAATACTGATTAAATGGGGGTCAAGTGGGGGAGCAAGTGACATACAAGAGATTTTCCAGTGAGAATATAAATCCCTGCTCTCTATCTCCAGGGGAAGTAGTGGCTTGTCCTTTTTATAATACTAACCACTGAAAGTGCCTTAACTGTTCTTCACGTTGGCTCCTTGCTGTGTTGGCTCCTGGATGGAGGGCTGGCACTTTGAGAACTGGGGCCTTGAGGGCTGGTGCCCTGAGGGAGGCCCTGTCTAACTGCCTAAAAGACATCTAATTAACTTACCTATCTATGATATTAGGACCCCTGAAAGGTAAGAAGAACATCACCGCTAGCACTTTGCTCACCGCCTTAAGGGAATTTAGGCCTTGGTCCGGTTTCAAGTTCCAAACAGAGAGTGCCCCTTGTGGAAGATCAGGACAATATGTTTCTTCCAGACTGAGGAAGGCTGTCCACAACTCAGGAGGGAAGCCCTGGAGGAGGAAAGGTTGCCATAGTCATCTGCCTACTTTGCACACTGTCTGGCAGCAGTCCTGTAGTTCTCCAGTAATGCAAGATCTCCTTTGTCCTCTGCCTCTAATAACAATTGCCATGAATTTCACAGGCCCAAAGTCAAAATGTGTATTCCTGGTATCTCCACAGCACACTGCACAGAACAGATACGCTCAGTAAACATTTGTTGAATGAGATGTTCATTTGTCTGTCCTAAGTAAATAGTTCCAATTCTATTTGCTTTTGTTTAAACACATTTCCTCTCGGGCTCCGAAGACCTTTTGAAAGCTCTGGCACGGTATGATGTGGTACTGTGGTAGTATGGGCTTAACAGGATGATTTCCACCTCTTTGGACTTTATTAAAGAGATGACATTTCCGGGAACAAGCACAAACTTAAAATGTTATAAACCTGATGTCTGTGTGGTTTTAGCATCAACAGTATTGCCAGAAATAGATCCTGGGTCATGCTACCTACCACGGCATCTCTTCCTGTTTCACCTCTCCCGGGCTTCTCCAGATGACAGCTTGATATTTACTTGTGCGGTTCCTGTCATCCCCTTGGGACCTTGGGCTCCACAGGGGGTGGGGGTTGTCATCTGGTTGAGCTCCATGGTACCTCCATTCAGGAACATTTTTATTTGCAAACAATTTGGTTCCCATACAGGGGCCTTTGGCAAAATTTTTGGTTTTTTTGTTTGTGAACTCTGTGGTGGATGACTGAATGCACACACGGTGCTGTTTTCCAGAATCGTGGAACAAATTAAGTTCGTGAACCCAGGCACCCCTGTACTCTGTAGTCTCACACACGGTTCTCAGGACATATTCACCGAATCTGAGAATGAACGGTAACTGCTGAAGTGGGCGGTGGGTGGAAGTCAAAGCAACAGAGAGAGGAGCCGGAGAGCAGGTGAGCAGACCCTGCTGTGCAGGATCCACTGGGAATGACTACGAGCCCAAGGCTCAGAGGCGTCACTCAGAATCAAGAGGCAGCAGCCCGTCCTGTAGCTAAGAAACCAAGTCAGGGAGGTTGAGTTCTCTCAGTCACATGAGCTAGTGCATGGAAGAACTCGGACTCTCACTCAGGTCTGCCCGGCTGCCGCGTTTGAGCCCTTTCTTCCTTGGTAAGTCAGTTTCACGTGGCTTCGACGCAGCAGAAGGGGCCAGATGTGGTGGTGCACACCCATCATCCCCGTACTCTGGGAGGCTGAGGCAAGAGGATCGAAACTCAAGCCCAGCCTGGACAGTGTAGCAACTTAGCGAGACCCTGTCTCAAAACAAAAAAAATGAAAAGGGCCGATACTGATGGAGATAAATGTGTGATCCTCTGTACCACAAAAAAATGTAAAGAACGGCACAAGTGGACAGAGGAGACTTGGGACACACGCAACAAGAGGATCAGGGAGCCCAGGACACCAGGGGCAGAGCAGAAGAGAAAGAGAGGAAGGCACAGAAATCACCTGGGTAACAGCCAGGATCACAGAGAGGAATGTTCTTTTTTTTGGTGGTGGTACTGGGGATCGAACTCAGGACCTTGCACTTGCAAAGCAGGTGACAGTGCCACTGAGCTAAATCCCCGGCCAGAGAGGAACGTTCTTTTTTCCCTTGGCTCTTGGGAATCCTTACAAAACCCCATGTAGCATGGGGACCCGGCCAGGAAGCACAGTCCAAGAGGCGTGGACAACACCTCCCACTAAAGTCTCTAAAGAAGCCATGCCTGACAGCCTCACACAAAAGTCAGAAGGAGAAACAATCCCTGGAGCCAGAACCCTTGCGGACCAGAACTGGACCAGACCCCCCACCCGCAAGTCCATCTTCCACCACTGCTGCTAGACAAAGCCTTCTAGAAAGGAAATCAGATCGTGCCTCACCCACTGCCTTCCTTCAGCACCCTCCCCCACTCCCGTTTGAAATTCTGCACCAGCTCCCCCACAAAACAGACAAATGATCAATGAACAGATGAACGCCTGAGCAGACGCACAGTGCAATCTCCGGACCTGTACCTGCGCCACACTAGGTCCCCAACGTACCTCTCCCGCTCCGTTCCTCCAGCCGTGTGCGTGTTGGCTCCCTAGGGTTTTTTGACAAATATGCTTTGATGGGGGTTGCATTTCAGCTTTGTTCTCAGCCTCCAGGTCCAGCGCCCCAAATTCCTGCTGTTGCCCAGGTCTCTGCACCACATGGAGGTAACTTTCCAGATGCAGCAAGTGCTAAAGGGCGCAGGGTAATTTCCGTGGAAACTACTTTGAGGTCCACCTGAGGCCCGAGAACGAATACTAGTTACACTGTTTCTACAATCTCCAGTCTTTATCAAAAATTCTCTCTGTCCCTAGGCATCAATATACACAGAACAATGTAAAGAGGGCCGAGGACTCGCCACAAAACTCTATGTCCCCAGCTCCCAGCGTGCAACAGAGGACAAGTGTCCGTGCTGAGCCAGGGCAGGAGGAGAGTAACCCGGACACAGCCCCCTCGGCCAGAGGGGACAGGAGAGAAGCTGCCCGGACACCACAGCAGGAGAACAGAGCCATGCTCCGTGCCCCTGGGGCAGTGGCACTGAAGGGATGGGGAGAAGAGAAAACCCAGGTGGACGTGCTGCCACCAAGAGGTCAGCACAAGGAGATAGCCTCTGTCGGGACAAAGGCAACAACGTTTCAGAGTCAGGACACGGTGCCAAGAGGCACGGGGGACCAGAGGGGAGGCTGACAACTGCAGGGGTAGTGTTAAAAAGGTGCCAGGGCAAAGCACTGCCCTCAGTAGTGACAACTACATTCACCTCAGTAGTGACAACAAGGACAACAAAGAAAGCCGTGACCACAGCCGCTGTCCCAGCCAAGGACAAGGCAGCCCTGGCCACCGCTGCACCTTCCCCAAGGCCCACCACACGAAGAAGCCAAAGACTGAAGGCCGCCAACTTCAAGTCTGAGCCCCGCTGGGATTTTGAGGAAAAGTATAGCTTTGACGTGGGGGGTCTGCAGACGGTGAGTCTGTGCCACCCTCTCTTCCCTCCCTTCCTGCACCTCTGGAGAGGTGGCCGCCCCTTCCTCCCTCTCCTGCAGGCCACTCTTTCCCTGTCTTTCCTTGCTGTGTGGCCCAGGGGCAGCACGGGACCTTGTGAGTGACAAGGGCCTCCCTGGAGCTCACCGATCCGAGGTGGAGGGTGTGTGCCCAGTGCTGGGGCCTGACACATGGATCCTCAGGCTCTGGCAGGGAAGAGGACAGGGACTAACCGATGCGAAGGTCCAACCTCATACCCAGCCCCGACCTCCAGAAAAGACTTGCTTTCCCTGCAAAGCCAACCCTAAAACCCTCGCTGTCTTCCAGCCCTGAATAACTCCTAGGCCTAGCCACCCGCACCCGTAGTCTTCCTCACACACACCCTTGCGTTGCAAACACAGAGAACCATGGCACCAACAGCCAAGGGGCACGTGCGCCAGGGGCTGAGGCAGCCATTCCTCCGGGCCTGTCCCGCCTCACTCTGCCCTCCTAAACGTAGAGGTGCCCTGACTCAGTGAAGATCAGAGCCTCCAAGTCGCCGTGGCTCCAGAATCTCTTTCTGCCCAACATCACTCTCTTCCTGGACTCCGGACGCTTCAACCAGAGCGAGTGGGAGCGCCTGCAACACTTCGCGCCTCCCTTCGGCTTCATGGAGCTCAATCACTCCTGTGAGTCCCACCCCGGCGCAGCTGCGGGCACCAGGCCCGGGCAGACTTCCCGTCTCCCACCTGCCTCTTTCCTGGGGGCCTCGGGCCTAGGGGAAATGATGGGATGGGCCGAGGATGTAGCTCAGTGGTGCCGCCGCCTGCCTCGCAAGCCCAAGGCGCAGAGTTCGATCCCCGGTACCAAAAAAAGAAAAAAAGAAAAGAGATGGGTGGACGCCTGTCCCCTCCTTGTTGCAGTGGTGCGGAAGGTCGTGGCCCGCTTCCCGCCGGTGCCCCAGCAGCAGCTGCTCCTGGCCAGCCTGCCCCCGGGGAGCTCACAATGCGTCACTTGTGCCGTGGTGGGCAACGGCGGCATCCTGAACGACTCCCACGTGGGCCGGGACATCGACAGCCACGACTACGTGTTCCGGTAAGCGGGGCCCCTCTGCGCCAGGTAGGGGTCTCCAGGGAGTCCCGATTTATGCGGAAGGCGGCCCTCCTGGGCTCTCCAGAGAATTGCTTCTGCTCCGCCCGCTTCTCCCTCTCCCCACCCGCATGTCGGGACGTGTGTCTCTGCACAGACTGAGCGGAGCGCTTACTCAAGGCTATGAACAGGACGTGGGTACGCGGACGTCGTTCTACGGCTTCACGGCCTTCTCCCTGACCCAGTCACTTCTCGGGCTGGCCGGTCGGGGTTTCCGGAACGTGCCGGTGGGGAAGGTGAGCGAGGCGGGCCTGACTCCGAGCGAGAGCCTGCGGGCGAGATGGGGCTGGGCACCTGGGCCTGGGTGGAGCCGGCGGT
>NW_022900935.1:60393461-60400254 GCF_012274545.1 Fukomys damarensis | reverse complement strand
CTGTCGCCGTGAGGGCGGCCAGACCAGGCCAGGGTCAGCAAGCCGGCCGCCCAGCCTCCCGGGCCTTGCTGTCCTTCATCTTCAGGACGTCCACTACCTACACTTCCTCGAGGGCGCCCGGGACTTCGAGTGGCTGGAAGCATTGCTTCTCAATCAGACCCTGGCAAAAAAGAGCCTTTTCTGGTTCAGGTACCCCCTTTCCTCCTTCCATGCCCTCACCCCGGGCTGCACTGTGAACTGAGTGGCTACAAAGGGTTGGACAGGTGGGGCCAGCCTTGGCCAGCACCTGGTGATGGACGTGTTCTGCCCGGGACCTCGACTTGGAGCTCTCAGGCCAGCTAAGAGAACTGAGCCCCAGTGACCCATCCCTACTCACAGGCGCAGGCCCCAGGAAGCTTTTCGGGAAGGCTTGCAATTGAACAGATACCTGCTGCTACACCCAGACTTTCTCCGCTACATGAAGAACAGGTGAGAGCAGAAAGCCAGGGAATCACCTCATCCCTCTCATCCCAGCAGATTCCCAACAGCTGGGATCTGGGGCATTTTATAGGTTTCTGAGGTCAAAGACCCTGAACACGGCCCACTGGAGGATATACCGGCCCACCACCGGCGCCCTCCTGCTGCTCACTGCCCTTCAGCTCTGTGACAAGGTAAGGCTGTGCCTCCGGAGCGGGGACGAGCTGGGGGAGTAGCTGGGGCTACTCCTAGGTCAGGTGACCGGGCTGGTGCACTCCTGGGGCTGGGGTAGCGCACACACGTGCAGCCAGGACCTGCACCTGGACCCACAGGAGCGTTAGCCCGTGAGAAGACACCTGGGAGAAGACTCCGCAGCCCCATTTGTCCTCCACCCTCCACCTAGGTGAGCGCCTATGGCTTCATCACCGAGGGCCACGAGCGCTTTTCTGATCATTATTACGATAAAACATGGAAACCACTCATCTTTTACATCAACCATGACTTCAAGTTAGAGAGAGAGGTCTGGAAGCGGCTACACAATGAGGGCATCATCTGGCTGTACCAGCGCCCCCAGACTGCCACAGCAAAGAACTGACTGCCACCTGGGCTGCGGCAGTCTCTTCCTCGGCCTCCTTCAAAACACGAGGTGCTGTAGGAGTCTCGAGGCTCCTCTGCCATTTGCCCAGGGCTTGGACCAGCCTTCCAGCCTCCAGGGAACACCTGTGAAGGAGAAAAAACTCCCTCAAGGTGCCAAGCAGTTGGGGTCCTTTGGGAAGTTGCTGCAGGCTCTGATGGAGATTCCCAGGACCAGGGATTTTTTTTTCTTTCTTTCTTTTGGGCCAGGGATGGAACTCGGGACCTTGCGCCTGGCAGGCAGGCAGTGGAACCACTGAGCTAAATCCCCACATTATTTTAAAAAGCACTCTGTACTGTCCAAAAGTGACACGGTGCAGAGGAAAGAGCAGAACATGGAGACTTCTACACTGAGGGAGAATTCCAGATCTTCTCCTTTGACATCATAAATCTTGGTGTTATCTGACGCTCCTTCCAGTGATCACCTGATTCTAAAAGTGCTGCACTTTTCCTTGTTCTCTGAGTTATTTGACAGCTCTATGTCTTGTAGAAAACAGAGTAAAGCACATGATTCCTGCCCATGAAGATGCAAATAAATCTGGTACAGTGAAGATCTCATAGCTCCAGGGATGGTCACCAGTCTGGCACAGACTAGAGAATTCATTCTCCTGACCCTTAATGCCTAAACGTGTGTCTGTGGCTGGAGTTCTCTGCCAAACCAGTTTTTACTTCTTTCTGGTTCTTTCATTAATGAATAAATAAAATAGTTGACACGTGTCCATTTTATATTTGTGTGACAGTTACAATCGTATCCTTTATGCATTTCCTTAGGCCACTCTTCTGGCCTTAAGTGGCTTTTAAGGTATCCATTTCACAAGGATTTTTAAAATGACTGTAAATAGCCCAACACAGCAGGTTTTTCTTTCCCTTTCATTCTTCCATCCTCCCATTTCTTGCTCAAACCCCACGATGAGGTTTCTTTTTGGAAGACAGGGTCACATTATGTAGACCAGTCTGACCTCGAGTTCAAGATGCTCCTGCCTCAGCCACCCGAGGACTGAGATTACAGGCGTGCAGCATCGCATACCAACTCCCCACGGTGAGAATTTGAGCTATGCGAAAGCCAGTTCAGTTCATCTTAACCTTTGAACCAAATCTCCAGGATTTGGACACTGGAACCCAAAAGAACTCAAGATTCTAAACAGAAGAGCACTCGGTAAGAGGTGGAAGGGCAAAAACAAAACAAAAAACAAACAACAATGGATTTAGGCTCAGGGTACAAATGGGCCCGGGCTTTGCTTTGCTCCGACAGGGTGCAGTGGCAGCTCTGGACGGCAGGCGGCGGCAGCGGGCGCCAGATGCTTGCGGTTCCCTGCTGCCCAGCTCCCCAGCTCCCCAGCTCCCCAGGCGGGTGGCAGGAAGTTTCACACAGCCCCTGCGGCCTCGGCTGTCTGGGAGTCTTGGATGTGGGAGGAAGGCCCTGCTTGGGGATGCGTTTGGAGGCAAGGCGACCTGTCGTGCTGCTGCGGGTGATTTCCCCAGAGGAGGAGCCGTAGCGCAGGGCAAGACAGCTGTGCGCAGGCGGATCAGAGCCCCACCCCAACAGGTGCGGCCTGGGCGGGACAGGGGAAGCAGCGGCCACAGGTTCAGAGCTGGCCTAGGGGAGGCTCTGTGCAGCGGGATGGGGCTGAAGCTAGGGTACGCCTCCCCCAGGGACCCAGCACCAGACCCCAGATCCAGTGGTGCTTCGCCCTGTTCCTGTAAACACTAGGGGGCCAGTTCATCTTCACTGCATTGTCAGAGGAGGACAGCCAAGGTGATGCGACCTGGCCAAGTGGCTCCAGTCTCCGGCCTCCGAGGGGCTCGTTCCTGCCCGGTCCTCCCCCGGGCAGAGCCACGCGTCCGCGCACACAGTGGGCGCTGTCCACGTGAAGCCACGCAGACCGGACTGGGAACCCTAGGACGAGCAGAGAGGGGTCCTGGCCTTTCTGCAGCGCCTGCGACGGACAAGGAGGTGGCTGTGTCCCCCCCTGTGAGGGAGCGTGCGTCCCTGGGGCTTCTTCGGGCTGTGCCCCTTCTTAGCTGTGCGACTTCACCCCACTTTATCACCAGTCGCCACAGCGCCGGGTGTGGGCACCACAGCTAGTCAGGGAGGAAGAGAAAACGAGCAGCCTCAGTCAGGGGTCTTCCCCACATCCAGGTCTTCACTAAACTCAGCTTCCGTGAAAAGGCTGAGCCCCACTGGGCTGGGTACCCTGGGTCCAAAGTGGAATATTCCGGCAGGAAACGTTCACGGAAAACAGATTTGAACAGTCTTTTGTTCTTGGAAAAGATGACTCAATGTAATGAATGTGTCATTTTCTCCAAGTTAATTTATAGATGGAATGTAATTCCTATAAAAATGTCAAAACATTATTTGTTAGACCATAAACTGACCCTGAAATCCATGTGGAAGAGTGAACACGTAAGAATATCATGGAATGGGCCTGAGTTTCATTTCAGTGGCACCGTGCCTACCTCACAAGCACAAGGTCCTGAGTTCAAACCCTAGTACAAAAAAACCCAAAACACCTACCCCCCTCAATCTAGAAGTACCTGCCTGAAAAAAAAGTTGCCAGAGGGGTCTAACTCTACCAGATATTAAGATACAAATTATAAGCCCCAGGCTAGCCTGGCCAACTTAGTGGCACCATATCTTAAAACTTAAAAGCGGGGTAGAGCTTGAGACATAGCTCAATAGTAGACTTGCTTAGCATGGGTTCAATTCCAAGCACAAAGAAGAAAAAAGTCTGGGTATAGACAAAGTACATATAGAAATCAGGTCAAAACTGACTTTGTGAATAATAGCTGCTCAGACAACTAGATAGCCATTAGGAAAGGGACCAAACTGTATCTATAACTCCATCCAAAATAGACTCTAGATGTTTCAGAAACCCAAATGCAAAAAACAAAATAATAAGAGAACTAAGAATTCATGAGTGAATATCTCTTTGACCAAAGTGCAGGAAAATGTTATCTATGACTCAAAGTCTAGAAGCAAAACAAGACTGACAAATTTTACTACATAAAAACAACCAAAATTTCTATGGCAAAAAGTTCACCACAAGATCCAAAGACAAATTAAAAACTGGGAGGAAGTGTTTGCAACATATATCCTGGAGGTATTGGTCAGCTTTTGTAAGGAAAGTTAAAACTTTAAATTGGAAAGGCTTGGGGTTAAGGCTTTCGGCTCTCTAAGGCGCGTAATCACTGGTTCACCTCTTCTTTCCCTGGATACCTGGCCAGTTCCCTGGGAAAAAACAGGGAGGACTTTGTTAAAAAGACCAGATGTTCTTAACATCAAGATAAGGAATGTGATGCATTCCGCCCCTCCCGGACCCCTGGCCAGGGCCCGGTTGGGACGTGACTGCAAGCACATTCACCTTTTTCCGCGCCAAAAGTACAGATAGATTTACTGCCTTTGTCTAGAGAGCTATATAAACAGCCCGCCTAGCCCAGGCTGCTGCTGCTGTATTACGCCCAGGATTGAGACTTGTAGCCGAAGGGACTGCTGAAAAGACCCGTGCTGTGTTGCGAGTGATGGACCTAATTCCTCCAACATTCCGGTGTTGTTGCCAGAGAGCCTACGGGTAATTTCCCGGATAGAGTCCCTCTTGCTGTTACAGGACTTCCCTCTTCCTTTGTCCTCTCCATTCTTACTTTCTCGGATAGAGTCCCTCTTGCTGTTAGAGGACTCCCCTCTTTCTTTGTCCTCTCCATTCTTACTTTCATTTTCTGTATGCGCATATCCTTCAATAAACTTTCCCTTTTGCACTTATTTGAGGCTGGTGGACGTTCTTTTAGCGGATCGAGCCAAATTAATTAGGAGACCGTGCACGGCAAAGGGCAATAAATAAAATTTGTCCTTACAGCTTTCTGTTGCTGTAACAAAATACCTGACAGCCATCACTTAAAGGAAGAAGGGTTAATTGTGGTTGGGGATTCAGTGCATGGCGGGCTGGCTCCAAGGCAGAGAGAGCATCGTGGTAGAGGGGCAGGGCAAAGGAAAGCTGCCCACCTCACGGCAGCCAGAAGCAAAGAGAGAGGAAAAGAGACAGACACTGAGGGGGGCAGAAGCAGCTGCAGACAGGACATACCCTTCAAAGGCCTACATTCTCAGAGACCTACATCCTCAACCGGGCCCTGAATCCCAACAGCACATCCATCTGCGAATTCATCAGTGGATTCATCCAGGCTCATCCAGCCTGTGGCTGGCATTCTGGAGCACATGAGCCTTTGGGACATATTTTTGATTCAGTGTGGGACAATGAACAAAGAGCTACTGCCCCTCATACAAAGGGATTTGAAGGAAAGAGACCAGAACTCTAGTAGAAAAATTAGTAGAAACACAAGGAACAAGTCCCTCCCAATGACAGAGAAGTGGCCCCCGCATGTGAAAAATGGTTCAACTTGTCTCAAAGTTTAAGAGAAATGCAAAGTGAAATTACTCTATTTTTTCACCCAGGAGACTGGCAAGTTAAAAAGGTGGGTAATCATCTTGTTGGCAAGGCAGTGAGAAGTGGAAACCTTAGAATAACGAGAGTATAAATGGGTACGGCCATGTGGCAGTGAAATGACCAGCATCAAAGAAAACTAGATGTATCCCTGCCTTTCGACCAAACAACCCCATACCTAGGAACCCATCCTGAAGATTCATACGGACGACAGTAACAGAAACATACACAAGTTTACTCACTGCAGCACTGTCTGAAATTGCCAAAAGCTGGAAACTACCAGAATACCTGAACGCAGAAGTAAACAAGACTGGGGAACGAGGCAGCTGGGGGAAAACGAGGAAGCTTTATATGAACTGCACCAGAGTGGCTTCTAAGGTATTCTGTTAAGTTAGAAAAATAACGACAACCAAAATTTTATTTTATTTTTTGGTTTTTTTGAGACAGGGTCTCACTGTGTAGTTGAGACTGACCTGGAACTGTGTAGCCCAGGCTGGTCTCAAACTCACAGCGATCCTCCTGCCTCAGCCTCCCGAGTGCTGGGATTACAGGCGTGCGCCATCATGCCCAGCAACAACCAAAATTTTATAGTACAGGTTGAGTATCCCTTACCCAATTGCACACACTGGATACGTTCCCGGTTTTCTATGTGTTTGGATTTTAGAATATTTGCATGACAGTATCATGAGATTTCTTGGCAGTGAGACCCATGTCTAATTATGAAATTCATTTCTATTTCATGTATACCTTATACTCCAAGTGAAGGTAACGGTATAGAATATTTGCAGTGTACCTGTGGTGTTTCTGTTGTTTTGCAATTCAGACTTTACTGCTTATTAGTTATGTCACCCCACACCATGTTAGGAAAGGAGACTTTGAGAAAATATACTGGGAGCGTTGAGCAGACAATGGCAACATAGATGAAAGTGTTCAAGTATTTTATGCAAGGTAATAAGAGGCACCGTGGCCACCACCTCCCTAGAAATTTGTACATTTCATATAGAAACAGTAAAAATATTTCATCGGAATTCAGTTAGTATTACTCTTTGTAATCTAGCAATCATGATAAGTAAAAACAATTCCAGAATCTTCACAGCAAAACAAAAATTTTTTTCTCATTACCAGATGTTTTCAAAAAAAAAGAAACAGAGGGAAACATAACAAAAACCGCACAAGCCAGGCTTGGTGGAGCACACCTGTAATCCCAGCACTCGGGAGGCTGAGGCAGGAGGATCCTTGTGAGTTCGAGACCAGCCTGGGCCACAGCGAGT
>NW_022900935.1:60389382-60393301 GCF_012274545.1 Fukomys damarensis | reverse complement strand
TAAAAAAAAAAAAAAAAAAAAAAAAAAAAAAAAAAAAAAAGTATATTGGGCCAGGAATTTAGCTCAGTGGTGCTGCCGCCTGCCTCACAAGCGTAAGGTCCTGAGTTCAATCCCCAGTACCACCCCCATAAATAAATAAATAAATTTTTGGAGGTGTTTAGGGTATGTTTCCGCCCAGGAAATCTCGCTTAAGAAGGCTTTAGGATCATCCTTTTCTCCTATCCTCTATGAAAACAAAACTGGACTAATCCCTGGAATCGTTCGTCTCCTTCATAAATAGAACCGAATGCTTCTAGTTCCAGCTCCTGGCCCTCAAGCGAGCTCAGTAGCCCCTCTCCTCTCCTTTCTGTGCTTTGGCCTCGGCAGGGAGCCCGGTGCAGCCAGGGACGGTGGGCCCAGGTCCAGGGGGTGTCCAGGGAACAGTTGCCACGCACCTGTGTTTAGACTACGACCCATCATCACATGACATCAGGTTGGCGTTTTCTCCTGGCTGCACCAGGTTGGCACACAAAGTCTCAGGTTCTGGAGCATTTTAGATTTTGGATTTTCAACCTGTACTTATGCCTTTTACATTGGAAAAAAGAAATAGGAAAATATACACAGATCTGGTTATTTTTGCAAAAAGCAATACGGGGAGAAGATATACTGAAACCTAGTAAGACTGGCTACCTAAGGAAGTTAAAGAGGAATAGGAAGAGTTGAGTGGACAGAAAAGGTTGCAGGAGGTAGTGGGACTACTTTTTGCAGTTTTGCCTTTGCCCTTCATATAGCTCCGAAATAGTGAAATCAATAGAGTGGGGGGGAGACCCTAAAATGTCATACAAAGTGACCCTATGTAGATTTATATTGTTTGTTTGTACTGCGGATCAAACTCCGGCCCTTGGGCTTGCAAGGCAGGGGCTGGAACCCCTGAGCTAAATCCCCAGCCCCCTTTCTATATGTAAATGTTGTTCACAATCACAGAGAGGAAGTAAAACTACCTTTCAACTGTATACCCTCAGAATAAAAACAAAAAGAATAGCCAACATTGAGCTCTCACTGGTGGGTAGGTCTGTTTAATCACTTGATAATAATGAATCCACTGGAACTGTATTAGAGGGTCAGTAAATAAGTACATTTTTTTTGGTACCGGGAATCGAACTCAGGTCCTTGCAGGCGGCCGAACCACTGAGCTAAATCCCCGGCCCAGAATAAGTACATATGTTAAGGATGAGAGTTAGGTGTCGTTTTGTTTTTGCAGTACTGGGTCAAACCCAGGGCCACTGTACCACTGAGATATATCCAGATTGACTGACTGAGACAGGGTCCCACTGAGTTGTCCAGGCCAACCTTGAATTTGTGCTCCTCCTGCCTCAGCCTCCTGAGCAGCTGGAATTACAGTTAAGTGTCACTGCACCTGGCTAATCGGAGTTAATTGTATGACTGTCAGAAAAGAAAGTTAGGAATATGGAAGCAAACAATGAGCCCTATGGTGCTGGATGAGAGAGATATCAGTAAGAACTCATGATTAGGTAGCCACGGTTACATGTGTGGCCATATTTATATGTGTGTGCTTGTATACACACACTCATTCGCGAGGTATCTCCCGGACCTGTCAGCTGATGCAGTTTGGAAGCAATGAGACTCCAGTAATAATAAGCACCTCTAATGCCCTGATCTTGGGTTCCTAAATACCAGTCTCCGTGCTAAGGAACCGGGGCTTTCTGGATAAAATGGCTCAGTCCAGTGTTGGGAGTGGAGAAGGTACAAAATGAACCTGGAATATTTTATTGTCCTAAAGGCTAAGGAGGTACGTAAAGAATGAGACATGTGAAAAGAACCCAGAGCCAATGTGAAGGAGTTTCCACTAGCAAAAACCAAAATGCTTGAGTAGAAAAGTAAATAACAGGGGCCAGGATTTACCTCACAAGCGCAACGACCCGAGTTCAATCCCCAATTCCAAAAAAAAAAAAGAAAGAAAAGAAAAGCTGAACCTCCAAGAAAGTCCCAAGTGGCTAACTGGGCCCCAATTCCAAATGAACCTTGGAAGCCATCTGCTGACTCGGAGGGTCACACACATACTCTGTTCCTGGAAGAGCCATAAACTGAACTTTTGTGACCCTTGGCTGGTCATGTTCCCGTCTCAGCTCCCAAGAAAAATAGCCTCGAGTTGCCATTGGGACCTGGCCAATGAGCTGTGACTTTTAAATCAGCCAATCAGGATCAAGCACTTGCCACAGGTTTATAGTCCCTTTATTTGCATAATGGTCCACCTGGGGCCTGTGGAAACTTTCTCTATATAAGCCACCCCCTCTGTTTCTTCCTCCCAGGTGCATATTTTCCGTAAAAGGGTTCATCTTCCAGGTTTGCAACCTGCTTATTGAATGAGGTCTTCCCTTTTATCTTAAATTCTTTCCTGGTGAATTTTTGTGACGTTACAAAGGACAAACTTGTAACTTTACAGGGGCGAAACAACTTTAACCAAGTCACCAAAGTTAGTATCACTAGCAATGGGCCAACCAATATCGTTTGTCTCTGAGAAGGACACAGTGTCACTTTATGGTATTCCTACAGAAAAGGCACAACACTTGGGCGTAATCATAAGGAAACACCAAACAAATGCAAACTGAGGAATACTCCACAAAATTCTTTCAAAAACAGAAGTCATGAAAGGCAAAGACTGTTACAGACTGTTCAAAATTAAAAGAGACTAAATACCTGGGAAAATCAACGTAAAGGACCAAAGGTGTATTCAGACTCACTTTCAGAGGTTTCAGTCGACGGTCACTTTGACTCCATTATCTCTGGGCCTCTGGTGAAGCAGATCATCATGGCTGGGAGTGTGTGACTGAGGAACACGGTCCACCACCGAGCAGCTGCGAGGCAAAGAGCAGAGACAGGAGCTGGCGCCCCAATATTCCCCCCGAAGACACGCCCCCAGTGACGACTTCCGCCATGAGGCCCCGCCTCCCCGCCTAGAGTCTCCGCCCCTCCCAGCGGCCCTGCCTTCTGAGTACCAAGTTCCCTCCCTGCGACTAGGCTTTAAGTGAATTGGTTGCTGAATGCGGAACTGTATATTGTGTGTATGTGACAATATTCAGAACAAAGAAATGGTCAAAGCAAACTCCAACATGATGGCTTTGCCTTTATTTTCATAATTCTTAACGTGTGATACTCCAATGTGTAACAGAACATAAAACTCCATTACTGTGCTATGTAGTACAATCTGCAAAAATTACAATATTTGGAGCATACAAAAAGACCCTAAGGCTCTAGAAACAAGATGTGCAGAACTGTTAAGAAAAAAAAAAAAAGGCCGTAAGTCCAAACAGAGTGCCTCAATGGAAAAGCCAAACAGTTGTGGAGCAAGTAGGTCGTTAAAGGAGGGATGTCTGTATTTAGGATCGAAGAGATACGTTTGCAACTTAATCTCCCAACAGCTCATAGAAAATTGTTCAGGAAAGAGAACGATAAGAAAATGTAAAACGTGAATGACTGGGGAATCTGGATGTAGTGAGTATGGTATTCCTTTGTACTATTCTGGTCGCTTTTCTGTAAGTAGGAAACCGTGCCAAAATTTAAAACTCAAGCAAAGGAAAGTAGAAGTACAAGACTGCCTTTGTTTGCAGAATGGTGGGTTAGGTACTTTATAGACCCTCCTGCAATAAAATACCTGTGATCTGGAAAATGTCTTGTTAACGCTTTCCACCCACTTGCACCACTGGTGGTACCTGCATGATTTTATTAATTTTCTTAGTAAAAAGACTGATAAAAGCGATCAGATTTGTTTGTACCACCAATAGTGCAAGATCTTACTGTTCATAAAGTAACCTGTAAGGCAACAACAGGCAATTTTATACCAGTAAGAAGTTCAAATGTGTTTGAGTAGAAAAGTCCGTTCTCCTGCACTAGACTCTGGGATTTTTTTTTTTTTTTTTTT
>NW_022900935.1:60373503-60389362 GCF_012274545.1 Fukomys damarensis | reverse complement strand
CTTTATAATTTCCTCTCCTGTTTGAACTCTGGGTTTTTTTTTTTTTTTTTTTTTTTTTTTGGTACCGGGAATGAACTCAGATCCTTGCACTTGTGAGGCAGGCAGCGGAACCACTGAGCTACATCCCCGGACCTTACAGGCTTTCTTTATGTCATGGTTGCCTTGTTGTTTGAAAAAGATTGATGTAAAATGTTTACCCTCTTTCATTAGAAGGACAAAATGTGATTGTGTCAGAATCCCAATGAAAGGTATATCCAGAAGAGATAACATATATACAAAACTTGCTTCTGTCGGCACTGCTGCCAAATACACCTCCAGAAAAGGGACAGGACTTGCTAGGACAAATCCATCCCTGTGACAGGGAACATGACTTCCTGGGACAGATCCATCCCAGTAATGTGGTCTCTAATTCTTAGATCGATCATTAATGCTTTCCTGTGGAAAATTTTTGATGCAAAGGGGGGCAAATGTCAAGGAAAAGATAAAAACGAAGTAGCCTTGGTTCCGGCCACTTAAAATAGAGTCAGAGGCCACTGTTACTCAAATTTCAGACTCATCCACAGCGAACCTTTGGACAGGGCTACAAACACGCCACCTCCAGATGTGAGCTGACCTTCAAACGCTGCCAACTTCTGTTGATTTTCCCTACCACAGACCCCTTCCTCCCCATTACCAAGGCTGAGACTACTCCAAGTCTCTTTCTTCTAGGACAGCCTAACATTTACAAGCAGAAATCATAATTCCTGACTAACAAGTGATGTGATTTCCAATGCCCTTAAATCTCTATGTAGCCGCCATTTTATAAAACCACAGAGCACATTTTCAAGACTGGTTGAATCTATGTTTTCCCATATTATGATTCCAAATGGCCCCAAATAAATGTGATTTTCTTTGCTCTCATGCAGGTTGACTTTAAACTTGGTCAGTAGCAGGAACCTCTTCCCCCTGCCTTGTCTTCCAGCCTCTGGTGCTGGAAACTCGAGAGCTAACGTTAAGCTAATTCTCTTCCCTTTTAAGGAACCTGCAGCTGCTAATGGAAACTAAAATCCTCCCTCTTCTCCTTAAAACTGGGGAGTTTCACCAGGGTTAGCCTAGACACTTATCTTTTAAGGGGATAATCCTCCCTGGGTATCTGTGAGCCTTTCTAACCTGCAAACTTAGTTTTCTTCTTTTTTGTCACAGCAGAAAAAGCTTTACAATTTGTAGGGAACAGGAAAGGGGACATTACCAGGACCTCTGCCATGGGCCCTGGCCTGTGAGCCACAGCAGCACAAGACAAATTCAAGAACAGGCAGAAATGAGTCTTGGATCCTGGTCAGAGCTGCTAAGGGCAGCAAAGACAAAGGCCCCCAAGCACATCCAGTATTCATTGAATATAATCGTGGAAGGACTAGGGGGCAGTTTGTGCTTTGAAGGCATCTAATGAAATACTGCCCAGCACCTGGCATGATGGCGCCAGGCAGGACTGTTAGGGCGCAGGCACTGTTTATCTTACTTGGATAGAACAAACTGTCCTGGAATGGGGTGCAATTAGCACACAACCCATCGGGTCAGTGAGAAGCTATAACTCGGGAAAGTGTTTTAATTGGGGTCACACTGACCTCAGGTGCATATAACTCAGCAGAGCTCTGCCATTTCACAAACCAGGGCCTAGGTTTCCACGGCAGCCGCTGGGAGAGGGGCTGTACTCACGCGGTCTGCCGTCTGACACGCCCATTGAGTCACAGAGCTTTGGTCCGACTCCAGATATAAAACCACGTAGCCAAATGAGGGAAGGCAGGAAGGAGGGGGCCATCATGGCCCGCCAGCCCCGGGCAGGGATGTCTCCTACAGCTACCGCCTTGATAATGTGTCTGTCTTCTCCACCTTCCCTTAATATTCCCCTTTCACCTCAGAATCTGTCCTCCAAATCTGCTACTTCTCGGTTTTATAATTTACATTTTTCACAAATTTCCCCTCTATGCCAATAAGTGGGATTTCAGTAGAAACCACTTTCTTTTTCTAGGTTGTCTGGTGAATTTCCAAATTTGAAATATCATGAAATTTTTAAAAAAATCATCTTTTAAATGTTTTAATAGAATCTCTTTGACAGGATTGTTATTATTGTTTGGCTAAAATTCTCCGCAGGCCCTTCCCTAATTCTGCCTCAGCGGGTTACAGCTTTGAGCTTTTAACCTTTCCCTTCGTTTGCTTGTGCGGTCCCCTTAAACGAACCATGGTCTTTTGGTCTTTGGGGTTTATAGCTTAGTATTTCCTCAGCAGCCAGGCCAGCCTTCCGGGTTCTCTCAAGCAGTGATTAACAAATAAGAGCTTCCACGTTTGTGGGTGAAAGGTGAACAAACAGCACAATGGAGAGGCGCTTGGTGGAGCCCACGGAGGAAACGCTACTGCCCCTGGGACTCCCCTGGTGTAAGCAGTATCTGTACAATAAAGACAGAACCTGGGAACACTTCAGCTAGCCTGGAAGCTGGCCTCCAAGTCTTCCAAAATCTGAAGGCTTTAAACTATGGCCATGTATTTACTCGTGATTTTATGGATCAGTAGCGTGGACAGGATCAGCTTTCTGGACCAGAGCTGGATACTCCAGATGGCCTCACTCTTCTGCCTGAATGTTCAGGCCAGCTGGGTGCTACCATTCTCCTCCACGTAACCCCTCGCCCCTCCATGTGGCTAGGCTGAATCCCTTGACAGGGTGACAGAGGGTCCCAAGAGCACAAGAGCAGAGACTGCCAAGCCACTTGAGAGCAGGTCTCAGAAGATGTACCAGACCCTTCTGCCACATCCCACTGGGCAAAGAAAGCCATGAAGGCAATCCAGAGTTAAAGGGTGGATAAAAAGACCCTACCTCGTGTCAGGAGGGATGACAACGTCACATGGCAAATCAGTTTGCTTTCAAGGAGGGGAGGGTTTGTTGTAGACACCGACCCTCAACTGGGGACTGAACCCAGGGCCTTTGCACTGAGCTACATCCTCGGCCCTTTTTAAAATTTTTAAATTTTGAGATAAAATCTCACTAACTCACTAAGTTGTCCAGGCTGAATTTGAACTTGCAATCCTCCAAGCTAGACCTTGTCTCAAAATAATAAACAAACAGGGCCAGGGACTTAGCTCAGTGGTTCTGCCACTTGCCTTGCAAGCACAAGGTCCCAAGTTCGATACCCCATACCAAAAATAAATAAATAACAAAAAACCTAGGACTGGGAATAATAGCTCAAAGCAAAGGCCCTGGGTTTAATCATCAGTCCTGAAAAAAAGGAATCCAGCGTCTGACCCCCCAGCACACCGCATTTCGGTCTACACAGGGACACAACAGCCAACATCTGTATAGTCACCCTTACAACTTTGGGACAGTTATTCCCATGTTCCAAAGAGGAAACTGAGGCATAGAGAGTTTAGGTAACTGGACCCAATTTACACTGTAAATAGTAGAGCTTTGGAACCCACCCTCTTAAGTACTCAACTGCCTTTTGGGGGTCCCCATCAGAGGTGTCTGGAAGCGTTCTCTTTCTTGGGGTTCCCTCCTACCTTTCCTAATCCAAGGAGGCCAAGCTAAGGGATCCCGGGGTGATGGCTGGGGCCAGGCCCTGGCACTCTCTCCCCACAGCTATGTAGTCAGACAGCAGCCAGGGAGGCAAGCAGGCAAGGCTTGGCCAGCACACCTGAGATCCTTTTCCTTGGGGGAGAGAAGCTGGTGAGGACTTGTCTTGGTGTGGAGGAGGGAGCCTGCCACTAGAAACAGGCAACACAGAGGAGAGCTTGCCTGGACTTGCATCCCGGGAGGAAATTTCACATGTGGGATTTGCCAAGAGGGCACAGGCAGGGGAGATGGAGGATGGGCAGGTATGTGCGAGTCTCCGAGTACCTGCTACGGGTCACTGGTTAGCACCTACCTCACTATACCCCTGTGATGCACAGACGCACAAGTCTAGTTATGTCTTCGTTTTAAGAGTCTACCCTTCAGGGAGTGCTCATATGAGGTATAAAAGCCAACCCAAGCAGTTGAGATGGCCTCCAAGGCCTTGCCCCTGATGGTTCTTCCAGGAGCACAGCTTTCTTCATCCTGCCCACACTCTGTTCTGCTCCTCCACTCGGGCTACCCCTGGGCCTTAATTCCTGCAGCTGTAGAAACACTGCCACTCTGGGAGTGCAAGGCCACTGTCATGGTCCTGCAGTATCACTTCAGCTATTCTGGGCCATTTGTATTTCCACGTGCATTTTACAATCAACTTGTTGACCTTCCCAGAAAACTTGTTGGGATTTGATTAGGGTCACATTAAATCTATTGGTTCATTTGGGTAGATGTCGTGTCTTAACTCATTGGAATCATCCAATTCATGAATATTAGCATATAGCTCAGTGTACTGTACTTCAATAACATCTCAATAAAGTTTTGTAGTTTTTAGTATAGAGTTGGACACCCTTTTCCTTAGACATTATTCCTAAATGTCTAGCACTTTTCAACATTATTATAAACAATGTTTTTATTTTGAGGGCTGGGGATTTAGCTCAGTGGTTCCACTGCCTGCCTAACAAGTGCAAGGTCCTAAGTTTGATCCCTGGTACAAAAAAATGTTTGAGTCGGGGTCTTGATATATAGTCCAACTGGTCTTAAACTTGCTATGGAGCCCAGGCTTGTTTCAAATGTTTGATCCTCCTGCCTCAGCCTCCTGAGTGCTGGGATTGTAGGGGCGTGCTGCTATGCCTGGCAACAATGTTGTTTGTAAAATTGAATTTCTTCAGTCAAGCATGGTGATGCATGCCTATATTCCCTGCTACCCAGGAGGCTGAGGCAACATAGACCTCATATTAAAACAATAATTTCTGCTGGGAGTGGTGGCGCACACCTGTAATCCCAGCACTAGGGAGGCTGAGGCAGGAGGATCACTGTGATTTGGATACTAGCCTGGGCTACATAGTGAGTTCCAGGTCAGTTGCAACTACATAGTAAGAGCCTGTATCAAAAAAAACCAAAAAAGCAAAAAAATAAAAACAAAACTAAAAAGTTTAATGTGGGAAAAAAATCTTCTTAAATAAATTTCTACCAATCCTTCCTTTAGTTTACACTCACATCCTATTTTCAGAGGCACAAAATAATGTCAATAACTCCTAACAACTTTGAGGGTTCTGTAGCATAAATTGGTTTTTGTTTCTTGCCTCCTCAGAAATAATTTAGCTACTTGGAAATCTTAAGAAGTGTAATAAATTACTTGGTCAAGAAGTACAATAAAGGATTGTCACAGGGTTCCAGTTCCCACGTTTCTATTTATGATTATTAGCAGTTTCCCACACCAGCATGTTGTGCTTAACTGCTAATGCAGATTTTCTCGAAGTGGAGTTCAGGGCTTCTCCCCTTGTATAATCAGAACTGAGAGATGGCTATCTGGTTTGAGGCCACTGAAAATTGAGAAAAAGAAGTCTGGTTAGATCTGCATTTTGTATTAACTACTGTGGCACATTTCTGGAGAGGAAGGTGAACTTGGAAGGGCAGGGTAAGAAGCAGGGAGTGCATTAGAGGACAGTCATAATCCAAGTGGCACAAACTCTGGAAGTTAGGGCAGAGATGGGCACAGATCTGAAAAACATTTAGGACTTAGTTGGCAAATGGACTCAACCTGCATTCTAAACCAACATAAAAATTCCTGTGAATAATGGTGATATAATTATTATAGATAGAAAAAGAATGTCAAGAAAAGAATAAATGATTATGGTTTATTTCGAAAGAGTCAATGAGTTACAACATATGCAATGTTATAGCAGCACAATTGAGATTAATGAAAAAGTTTTCAGTTTCATAATTTTAACATTTTGTTAGCAAGACCAATTATAATTATGCAAAATTTTATTAATTGCACCGTGTGATACAAGTAGGCAAATCAATGATCTATTGTCAAAATTAGTTTCTGATTTAAGACAAAACATTTTTTTAAGTTGGTATTTTTAAGAAGTTGAAAAAAATCATCCCATTAGTAGGTCTATAGAAAGAATACAAAAAAGAAAGTTTTTAAATTCTGAAAGGCATCAGGCTCTAATTGTGTGGATCACAAATGCTAATCCATTTTCTAGCTGATCCAGAACATCCCAGCCCACTTCAAAAGGCAGTCATCAACTGTATTTCCTTTCCTCAAACTTACTTTCCACTCAGCTTCCATTCAGTGCACAAATTTGCCTTTTTAGAAATTCCTGACATGCAACTGGAATAATTTTCATGATTGCGCTCTTTCATAAAAGTCATTAATCATCTACAAATGATTTTGATTGAAATGACAAAACCCGCCTCTGATACGCAATTGGGCCATCTAATAAAATTTCTTGGGAACTTGATTGAAATTCATGCTGTTTCAGATACTGAGAACTAAACCGATTTCAGTGAAAATGTATTTTTGCAAAGCTGCTTACACATGATTGTTGCAGAACATAAGTACTTGGAGTTATAATCTCTTTCCAAAACCATATTTATAATATTTTAATTAAACAGTTTTGAGACGATGCTTGTTAATATTGCCCAAGCTGGCCTCAAACTTGGGATTCTCCTGCCTCAGTCTTGCAGTGGGATATGCTACCCCACACAGCTTTTACATTTTTTATTCAAGTTAGTGAATTAGTTGTATCTCTAAAATACCAAATAAAGTATATTTCAGACGTAGGAAAAATAAAGCTTTCATTTTTATGGAAAATTTCAAACATGTACAAAAGTAGAGAGACTAGTATGATGAACCTCGTGAATCCATTTTGCAGATGCAATAATAATTAGCCAATTTTATTTCCTCTGTATCCTTTACCCCCTCCTCACTTGTAACCCAAACTTGACTATAAATATGGGATTTTTAATAAACCCCCTATATCCTATTGTTCCATCTGTCACTGCCTCAGTATGTCACCCTCAACCCACCCGGTACTGGGGATCGAACTCCGGTCCTTGCACTTGCAAGGCAGACGCCAGAACCACTGAGCTAAATCTCCAGCCCCTCGCTATGTATTTCTAACAAATAACTATTAAAAAATAACCATGATGCCATTATCGCGCTTTGAGAACAGTTAACAATTCCTTAGAATCGCTGTTATAGTCTGGATATGATAACCCGAAAGGCTCATGTTTTAAAAGGCGTGGTCCCCAGCCCAAGAAACATGAAGAAGTTGACCTCCGGAGAGGTCTTCTGATAAATGGCTGTGCCTGTGAAGAGGAGGCTGTACTCAGCCGCTTCCTGTCTCCCTTGGGTTCTGGCCATGAGATAAACAACTACTCTGTGCTTGCACGGTGATGCGCTGCTCACCAAAGACTCCAAACCAGTGGGGCCCACCAACCACAGACTGAAAAACCTCTGAAACTACGAGCCACCACAAACTCCTCCTCTTTCCAAGTTAATCATCTCAGATATTTTGTTTTAGTAACAAAAGCTGGGACATTCATTAAATATCCAGCTCCTACGCAAACTTCTCGGATTCAAAAACAGAATTTTAAGATTATAAATTGACGGTGAGGCCAAAATTAACTTCAAAATCATCACAAGAACTGAACCTCCAGCAAAAGGAACTCTCTAGTGAAGCTATGTCATGCTAAAGCCACTAAAAGTATCTGGAAATGATCCTAAGTGAATATAGCAAACAGAGAAACACTGTTCAAGAAAATCTACTAACCTTTAAAAAGAGTTGGTGGTATTTGAACCAATACTATCCTGGAGCTGCTCCCTCTCCTTCAGCTCCCAGCTCAGTGAGACAAAAACTCCTCCTTGGCGGAGATTTAGCTCAGTGGTTCCAGCACCTGCCTTGCAAGCACCAGGACCCAAGTTTGATCCCCGGTACCGAAAAAAAAAAAAAAAATCCTCCAAATTGGTGCCGCCAGAACAGGGGGCTCCAGTGATCTGAGGACTTTCTTCCTGGAACAGCAGAACATCAGCATTTCTTATACTTCCCCAGCTACCTGAGGCTACACTAAGGTCAAGAATGGCTAAGAGGTGCTGGGTGCAGTGGTACAAGCATTTAGGAGGCTGAGGCAGGAGGATTACTTCCAGTTCGAGGCTAGCCTGGGCTACATGGTGAGGCCCTGTCTCAAAAACAAACAAACAAACAAGAGTGCCCAAGAGGTAAAGACTCCCTTCTTCTGCTCAGGAGCCTCCATTTGGGTCGTGCTATCACCAAAGATGCTGGGGTTTACAAGGCAATGGTTCCATCCCAAGACAGCCAAGCCAAGAAGATCTGAGCCGCTGCCTCCTTTCCATCCGGTATTCAATCCTAAAAGTATCTCAGAGACAAGGGCACCACCAGTGTCGCCATTCCAGCCCCAGAACCCTGGTTCAGAAATTTGGCCTAGAGAAAGAAGCAGACTGTGAAGCAAAGAGGTCCTAATCAATCTCTTCCCAAAGGAACAGACTGCATTCGCAACAGAGGGTGAAGTTTAATTCAAAGGGTGTGCTCCACAGTAGGGAGGCTGGGCACGGTGGCACACCCCTGTGATCCCTGAACTCTGGGAGTCCAAGGTGAAAGGATGGCAAGTTTGAGCCCTGCCTGAGCCACTTCGTGACGTAGAGACTTTGTCTCAAAGTAAAACATAAAAACAAAAACAAAAACAAAAAAGAGCTGAGGATGCAGCTCAGAGCAGAGTCCCCCACACACACACCCCAAAAACCGACAACAACAAAAAGAAGGGATTTCCATAAAGAACAATCGGGAAGAGATTTATAGATTCAGCAGAAATACAAGGTCTTTTTGTCTAGCCCAGATAACCCTGTCGGTCCCCAGGGACGCTCCTGCCGCCTGAGGGGCAGCTCTTCTGAGTGGGGCAAGCACTCCGGGCTCCTCAGGCTTCTGGCTCCATCACCAGCCCGGCCATCAGCGTCTCAGGGACACACAGGGCTGCAGTACCACAGGCCACTCATCCTGTGGGCGGCACCCAGGAGGCAGGCGCACAGGCTGGGCAGGCCCAGGGTCCTGAGAGGCGGGAACGAAGGGAGCCTTGTCCTCCTCCCCACCTTCCTGTGCAGCCGCCTGGGTCTGAAGCGTCCTGGCCCTGGTGAAGCCACTGCTGTCTCTCTCAGTGCCTTGGCCCGTGGCGGAGATGACCAGCTTCCTCCCTGTGCTCGGGGGGCCTCTCACCCACTTCCCAAAGAGCAGCTTTTGAGGTGGTCCTTCCAGACGAAGTCACAAAAGCCAGGCCAGCATCTGGCCCCGTTCCTATCCCCAGCCCTGCTGGGTGCCCATTCCTGTAGATGATTACCCAATGATCGCTCCCCAATTCTGCAGCTGGTCACACGGTCAGGCTCTTTGACATGGGCAGGGTGGGGGACATGTGCTATCTCAGAGACATCAAGTCACATAGGGCTCCCCCAAACCCATGAGCTCTCCCTCCCATACCCCTAATCCATCTCCTTCCCAGTTCCCCATCTCCCGTCCCGTCCCACCTACTTCCTCACCCCTCTCCACAAGCAGCACCCCAACCCTGGAGGTTCAGTCCCTGCCCCTACCCCATCAATATTGGCAATATATTAGCCAATAATAGCACAGATGTTGGTGAGGGCAAAGCTGTGTTGGGTTAAGAAAAGACTGACTCGTTTTCAGTAAAAAATATGTCCTTTTCAACAAATGGTACAGGGGCAACTAGATATCCATAGGCAAGCCAAACGAGCCTAGACAAATGAGCCTTAAGGCATCTACAAATGTTAATCAAAGATGGACCACAAATTTAAGCAATGGTGGCTCATGGTCTAATTCCAGCTACTCAGGAAGCTGAGGTGGGACGATCACAAATTCCAAACCAAGGAGAGGCAGCGGGATAGCCTTGAGTTCAAGGCCGGCCTGCAAGACCTTGTCTCAAAAAAGCAAAGAACAAGGGCCGGGGATGTAGCTCAGTGGCACCCTGCCTGCCTTGCAAGCTCAAGATCCTGAGTTTGATCCTCAGTACTGCAAAAAACAAACAAACAAACAATAAAATTACAAGCCAGCCTGAGCAACATAGTAAGACCCTATCTCAAAAGAAATAGATGAATAGCAAAACGTGATTTTTGTAACACTTCTAGAAAAAAAACATAAGAGAAAACCTTTGGAATCTGGGGCTAGAAAAAGAGCTTTTTGACTTTACATTATAAACAACCAATAAAAAGAAAAACTGATGAATTGGACTTCATCAAAAATTAAAACATTTGTCCTAGAAGGGCTTTAAGAAGGTGAAAAGATAAACTACAGACAAGGAGAAAATAATGCCAAACACATTTGACAGAGGATTAGTATCTAGAATATACAAAGAACACATAAAACTGGGCATGGTGGCACACATATGTAACCCCAGAACTTGGAGGCTGAGGCTGGAGGATTGCTGCAAGTTCAAGGGCAGCCTGAACTACATAGTGAGACCCTGTCTCAATAAACCATAACAAACGAACAAAACAAACTTCTCAAAACTACCTAAATTAAATTAATCCAATTAGAAAATAAAATCATGAACAAATGTTCATGAAAGCTGGCAAAGAGATGATAAATAAGCACATAAAAAGTTGTTGCTCATTAGCCATTAGAGAAATGCAGATTAAAGCTATAATAAGGTCTCACAGACTTTTTTTTTTTTTTTGAGACAAGAAATTTGGGGGTTTTTGTTCGTTTGTTTTTCTTGTGTTTTCTGAAATGGATCTCAAAGAAAGGTAGCCCAAGGATGCTTCGAATTCACTATGTAACCCAAGCTGGCCTGGAACTCCTTCTTCACCTCCTGGGTGCTGGGATTATAGGTATGCACCACCATGCCTGGTCAATGACTACAATTAAAAATAGCAATACCAAAAACAAACAAACAAACAAAAAACTAGCAACACCATCAAATGCTCTAAGGTGTGGAGAAAATGAATCACTCCCACTTTGATGGTGGAAATATAAAACGGCACAGTGTGAAAAAGTTTGGCAATTTCTTTTAAAAAACTACCTATAACACCTTTAATTTTTATAACAACTTTAATTTTTTTTAGGGTTTTTTTGTTTTGTTTTTTTTTTGTACAGGGATTGAACTCGGGATTTTGCGCTTGCAAGGCAGGCAGCAGAACCACTGAGCTAAATCCCTGGCCCTTTTGGGGTTTTTTTGAAACTGAGTCTCACTAAGTAAGCAAGCCCATAGTGGCCTTAAATTCACCACATAGGCCAGGTTGGCCTCAAACTTGTAGTGATTCTCCTGTCTCAGCCTCCCAAGTGCTGGGATTACAGGCATTCACCATCAGGCCCAGAAGCAGTTTTTTTTTGTTTTTGTTTTTGTTTTTTGAAACAGTATTATTTATAAAAATTCAAAACTGGAAACAATATGCATGTCCTCAATGGGTCAGCAAACTGATTTATCCCTATCTTGGAATACTATTACTCAGCAATTAAAGGAAGCAACTAGGAGTAGGAATGTAGCTTTGAGGTCGGGCACTTTGGTTCAATCCCCAGCACCAGAAAGGAAAGAGCTATTGTCACGCACAACTTCAATGATATTCCAGAAACTTTAGCTGAGTGAAAAGAGCCAGTTCAAGCCAAATGCTAATGGCACACTTGTAATCACAAATCTGAGCCCGGCCTGGGAAACTTAGCAACGTAATGAGATCCTGTCTCAAAATAAAAAATGTTAAAAGGACTAGGGATTATAACTCAGTGTGAAGGCCCTGAGTTCAATCTTCCATTACTGCACACACAAAAAGAAGCCAATTAAAAATGGCTGATTTTTTTTTTTTTTCTGGTACTGGGGATCGAACATAGGACCTTGAGTTTTCAAGGCAGTCATGGCTCCACTGAGCCAAATCCCCAGCCCTGGTTGAATAAATTCTTGAAATGACAAAATTATAAAAATGAAGACAAGCCAGGGATTTAGCTCAGTGGTTCCACTGCCTGCCTTGCAAGCACAAGGACCCAAGTTCGATCCTTGATACCCCCCCAACCAAAAAAATGAAGACTAGATTAGTGGCTGTCAGGTGGGGGCAGGAAGGAGGTAGCTGAGGTTATAAAAGGGCAAAATGAGGGATCCTGGGGGTGATGGAAATGGTCTGCATCTTGACCTTATTCATCTCCAAATCCTGATTGTGCTATTCTACAATCTACTTTTTCAAGGTGTTACCACTGGGAGAAGCTGGAGACGAAGTACACCATATTTTTCCACATTGTTACAATTGCATGTGACTCTACGGTTGTCTCAAAATAAAGAGTTTAATTTTAAAAATTATGATGCAAGTGCTTAGCATTTAACCTCAATGCCATGATCTCAAACTGGTTTTATACATCATACTCGACACAGCCCCAGAGCATGGCCGACCATAGCTGCCCCTCCCCACCAAGTGTTCAGATCGGAGACAACTGCGTCTCACTGTGCTTGGGAAGCTGCTGGGCCTCCTTCTACACAGTCACCACAGCGTCCTGCTCTGCCTGGAATTAGTCCATAGCTCTGTCTTCAGATTTGTTCTCTGAGGTGACAAAAATGTGTCCATATTCGTAATGATAAACCTGAACAGAAATTCACTTTACTAGAAGTTCAATCCTTCCTCCTACCTCTCCTTTTCAGAATTATGACGAAATACACATAAAATGTACGGCGCTCCATTTCTAGCAAACAATCTGGTAGTGTTAAGAAGACTCACATGTGTTGTGCAATCCGATCTCCAGAACTCTGTTCATTTTGCACAACCTGAAACTCTAAACTCATTAAACAACAGTTCTTCGTTTCCCTTTTCCCCTAGCCCAGAGACCGAGTGCCCAAACTGCCACCCAAACTGCTTTTATTTATCAGAAAGAACCAAGACGGCAATTAAACCTGAATACTGAGGTTTCCTTTTTTTTTTTTTTTTTTTGTATCAGGGATCAAACGCTGGTCCTTGCATTTGCAAGGCAGGCAGCGGAACCACTGAGCTAAATCCCCGCTCCTGGTTTCAGTTTTTTAAAAAACAACTCATACATTAACATTTTTTTGTCTTAAAAGGAAAACACAATAACATGGGTGGGATAGGTTCGCCATCACTGCCCTAGCCTTTGGCAACCCCGATTCTACTTTTGGTCTCTATGAATTTGACTACCCTAAGCACCTCATGTAAGTGTACCTTACATATACTGTCACTGGCCTATTTCGCTTACCATAATGTCATCCAGTTCATCCATTGTTTGTTTGTTTGTTTTTTGGTACCAGGGATCGAACTCGGGTCCTTGTGCTTGCGAGGCAGGTGGCAGAACCACTGAGCTAAATCCCTGACCCCAGTTCATCCATATTGTAGCATATTTCAGAACTTCTTTTTCTCAGGCTGAATAGTATTTCATCGTCTGGATGAACCTTTTGTTTATCCCTTCATTCAATGGTGAACACTTCAGTTGTTTCTCTATTCTTTTTAAATTTGAAACTGAAATGCCTACATAAATTTATAAATAAATAAACGTTTTTTAAAATGCTTAGGTACCAGTAAATTCTGCGGTATCATGACTTTGGCCTGTCGTGTATCTGCTGATTTGGGAAATAAAATGGCCGCCACTTGATGACCAGTTAGTATTCAGGGGTGGGAGGACATGAAGGAAAGAGAGGCAGTAAAGGGTAGCTCCAGGCTGGTGACTGAGGGCATGATCCAGCCCCTGGGAGAGAGAATACAGAAAGAGAGACTATTCAAGGGGAAGATGAAGGCTTAGAAGGTCTCCAGGGGTGCCCTTATAGAGCTGAACAGGGTGCAGCTGATGAGAAGCAATCGAGCTTGAGACAAACACAGATTCAGGAGCCAACAAAGAGCTGGTTGTTGAAACCATGAGAGCAGAGTTCCTAGCAGAGATTATGAGCTCAGTGTCATATTCAGAGAGTCATTGTACCGGGATTAGATCTGAAAAGTACATATCCTACTAGGAATGATATGGTCCCTAGTGGCTTCACTGGGTATAGTTTCAGTGGCAGGGTAGCTATAGAAGCCAGCTTGAGAGAGAAGTGGGGACAAAGCAGACTTCTCCCAAGATGGGCACGTAGCACACTCTTGTAATCCCAGCACTCTGGGAGGCTGAGGCAGGAGGATTGCAAGTTCAAGCCCAGCCTGCGCAATTTGGCAACTTAGTGAGACCTTGCTTCAAAATAAAAATAAAAGACTTGGGAAGTAGCTCAGTGCAAAGCCACTCAGTCCGATCCCCAGTATTACCCCCCGACAAGGTGTCACAAACATGAAGCCTGTGTTGCTCTCATGGCAGGATTATAGTTCTGTGACTCTGACCATGGAGTAGCTTGTCCTCTGCCAGCATTCCAGAACTACAGCTGGCAAAGCTTAGTGAATATCTCAGCCCCTTGCTGGTTCTTCCAGTAGTTAGGGGCCAGGATGTTGATGCGTATTCTGATGGTCTCTGTCTTCTCAAAAGGGGGGCAGAGAAAAAGGGCAGCTTGAGGGAAGAATGATCAGTGAGCAGGATATGGGTGAGCGCGAGACAGGAGAGAACACTACAGGTCAGATCTAAAGGTGAACCCAAGTGTCCTGGGCTGGAAAGCCGGGAACAAGGGAATCTGGGTTAGTGATGAAGCGATAGCTCCGATGATGACCCAGGGGCTGCCTGGAAAGAGAAGGAAACTTCAGAGAAAGGGCCGATGGGGTAGGCGAGACTGCAGGTCCCCTGAGGAGCTCCAACCAGGCAGATGGGCAGGAGGCACTGGTCTGAGGGGCATCGCCTCAGGCACTGAAGAGAGACCCAACCATGGACACGCTGGGGGCCAACTCACAGGCAAAGACTGGGCCATGGTGGGTCTGAATTTGTAGGTTTGAAGATGGAAAGTTGGAGAAATAACTAGTCATTCCCTTTCTCCCCCTGAAGGAGGAAGGAAGACCAAGGGAAAAGGGCATTCTGAGCTGGGAGAGCGGGTCTGAGATCCTGTAAACCACACAGAGTGCATGACATTGTCCAGATCAGGGTATTATCTGCCGTGGTTTTGACAAGTGAAGACCACAAAGATTGAAATGCAAGGCTCAAAGCCATAGATTCCAAGTTGTGCCCGTCGGCAGGGGAGTGAGCTGCAGGAGTCTCTGTTTGGCAGTAGAGGAAATGGCTGGCCCAGTGACTCTGCCCTGCAGGGATCCTGACCTGGGCCACAGCAGGCAAGGTAGAACAGGCTCTGAGAGACTCACTCCTGATCACAGCACGGGCCCTGGGAGCATTCTGGGAGCCTCACAATCCCACAAAACCCCTAGCTGCCCCAGAACTGTCTCTTCACCTGGGACAGGAGGCCCGGTCCACTCAGCCTTCCACACGCGGGACAGCTGGGGATCTGGACTGGATAGGACAGCCGTTGCCCATTCCCCACAGCCAGGGAGGGCTCTGCCTCCCCGGCACTGTGTCTGAGGTACCCCGGCACTTCCTGGTGCTGAGCCCTGCTGGACCTCGCAGGCCACTCTGCTGCTCGGCTGACCCGGTTGGCCCCCTTTTTCAAAAGGGATGAGCCGTCGGACTTCTTTGGTAGTCACCAAATGGAGGATGACAGGCCCAGCCGCTTACCCCAGCAGACTCCCTAGTCACCCTGAGTCTGAGCTGTATGTGTGTGTCCGCCTCCATTGTCCTGGTCTCTCCAGCTGTTGTAGTGACTGGTCCCTCACCTGAGGCTCCACACCGGACCCTCGGCGCCACAGCCCAAACCCACAGGTCTGACGGACCTGCCCGGGGAGCCCTGCAAGTCGCCCACCTGCTTATGACGTCAAAAAGCCAGGTCCGGGTGTGCGCAGTGTCCCTGGACAGCGCACGGTGGCCCCGCACCGCACGAGCACTGCGTCCTGCCCAGCCCAGGGTGCCTGCGTCCGGGAAGTGGATTCGGCCGGTGCGCAGCTGTCTAAGTCCCCCAGCAGGGTGCAGCCCTCGAGGTCTCCCCGGACCCGGGGTGACACTCTGGCCGCGGGACCTGCCCTATCCCCGAGGTGCGGTG
>NW_022900935.1:60369283-60373409 GCF_012274545.1 Fukomys damarensis | reverse complement strand
GCCGGCTCCTCCGGCTGCTCCTCCTGATCGTCGCTGCCTGCTCGGGGATCCTCCTCGCCCTGTACTCCTCGTCGGTGGAGTCGTTCTCGGAGTCCTGGTCCAGAGCCAGGTAGGGTCTGCAGGGAGCTGATCCGAGGGCGCAGGGGGCGAGCGGGGAGGGCGCCCGCAGCCTTCAGCCCGCCCGCCCGTGCGTCCCTCTGCGGTGACTCACAATGCACCCGCGCCGTCGCCCTTTGTCCCAAGTCCCCACCTAGCGCTGACTTTCTGCCTGCGGGGACGCCAGGGCCTCTGCGTGAGTCCAAGAGGGAGACCTGAGCCCGGACACCTTTGTTAGTTAAATTCCTTCCAAACCTGACAGCAACTTTTTTTTTTTTTTGTGCCGGGGATCGAACTTGGGTCCTTGTGCTTGGCGAGGCGGGCACCACTGAGCTAAATCCCCGGCCCCAGCAACACTTTCTATTGTCGAAATCTGGCTGGGTCTCTGGGTTGGATAACAACAGTTCCTTGGGATTTGTGAGCTCTCCATAATGTCACTTTTTATTTTATTTTTTTCTGGGCTCTACTTGGTCAGGGACCAAACTGCCCAGGTTCCAACTTTGCCAGGACCCTCAAGCAAGATCCTGGCAAAAGTACTCAGTTTGCCTTTCCTGCTCATTCTGGACTCTGCCTTGTCCACCTCCCTCTTCTCTGGGCCTACTTGCCCTACTCTGTTCTGAAAAAGCCCCATCCCGACGCCATGCCAGGAAGAGAGGAGTGGGGGGAATCCAGGCCAGGTCTGGGTCTTTCCAGGTCCCACCTACACCTTCTCCCATCTGCTTGCCCTGAGCACCTGTCCTTCCTCTGTGTCCCCCAGGGAGAAACCTGAGAGCCTGCCTGTTATGGCTGGGTCTAGATGTCCCCCAAAGCCTCTGGCAGTCCTAGGTGGGGCTCTTTCAGAGGTGACGGGATCCACAGTGTGTGATCCTGGAACCGATTCATGGTGCAGTGCTAGGCTCAAGGGCACTAGGACTGAGGGCGTGAGTGCCGCCCGCCCCAAGTAGTCTAGATAAGATATGAGGGGCCAAAGGAGGCTGTCGAAGTCCCTCTCTTGTTGCTTTGCTACCTTCTGCCCACCATCAACTGTTTGTCCTTTGCAATGCTGTCCTGCCATGCCACCTAGCCTTGGAGCCAGCAGGTTATAAATTAAGACCTCTACAAACTGAGCTAAATAAACCTTTCCTCCTTCAACTTGGGGTGTGAGATATTTTGTCTCAGAAGCAACAACAACAAAAAACTAAGGCACTGCCTCTGGCAGGTGAAGGTTCCAGTTACTAAGGAAGCCTCAAAATGACTTCACTTTAAAACTTCCAGCAGGAAGACCAAGCCATCCCCAAGTCAAAACACCCCCAGCCTCCTGTGGAAGCCGCTCCACCGGCTTTTCCCAGCCTAGCTCTGAGCACCTGCACACCTCATGCTTCCGGGCAACCTTGCCCCAGAGGGAGCGGCTGAAAGAAAAGCAAATGAGATGAGGTCCAAGGATACATGCAGGTTGCAAAGAGATAGGAAGCTTGGTCAGAGGATTCTGTGTCCAGCCTTCATGGTCAGAAGGTTACTCTAGCAGCTAATACCTGAAATCATGAACATGCTAGAAGGACCGAATACAACCTTAAAGATGGGGTTTATTGTAGCCGGGCGTGGTGGCGCACGCCTGTAATCCCAGCACTCGGGAGGCTGAGGCAGGAGGATCGCTGTGAGTTCCAGACCAGCCTGGGCTACATAGTGAATTCCAGGTCAGTCTCAACTACATAGTGAGACCCTGTCTCAAAAAAAAAACAAAAAAAAGGGGGGGTGTTGTCCCTCCATTGAACCTCAGAAAAAAAAAATTTTTTTTTTGAAAGGTCTTCTTTTCAAAATCTTGTACCAGGCTGGGGATTTAGCTCAATGGGGATTTAGCTCAATGGTTCTGCTGCCTGCCTTGCAAGCGCAAGGACCTTTTGAAAAAAAAAAAACAAAAAAAAAAAAAAAAAAATGTACCACTCAAGACTCTGGCAATGTTTGTGCTGAACCTTAAACCCTGGGCAGGTCAGGACTCGGCCTCCCTGTGGGAGGTGAAGATTTAGTCCAGGCGAGTGGGATGAGAAGCCGATGGCATGCTGGGAAGGAACAGCCACCTGTGTGACCTCCAGCCAGGGACATCAAACAGACCCGACTGGAAGAAGAGTGGCTGTGATAGAGTCTGTGGAGCCCCAGGAAGGGGCCCCTATTCCACCTTAAAGAGGAATCCACTGTGGAAATCTCCTCACGGGAGAATCTGGCTCAGTGGTTTCCAGATGTGAAGATTTCCCGACCTATTTTTTCAAACTTATTTTTTGTAGAAGAAAGGTGAGAGTCAACATAGGGCCGTCAGCATCTTTTGTCAACATTTATTTTGCAAAAAAAAGAAAGGAGGAAGAGGAGGAGGAGATTTTAGGGCTCCGAATTAGTTAAGAATATGATGTAGGTTGAGGAAATTCAGTTTTTTGAAAGATGCGTGACATTGTCCTATTTTTCCTGAGTTGTACGAGCTCCTCAGGGGACACAGGTGGCTAGCCCTCTTCCGTGTCTTCTTTCCGGGCACTCAGGCAGGTAGCTGGAAGCACTTGGAATCCTGCAGAAGTCAGAGACTACAAGGGATACTTGGAAGAAACATCAGGCTTCCCAGAGGCTGAGAGTGTTCTGGGCAACAAAACCAAGCTGGGGAGGGAAGTCCTATTGCCCCTCCCCTCCCCAGCAATTCTCCCCCGCCTGTCTCAAGCCTGTGCTGCTCAGCAGCTCTCCCATCCGGCTCTCAAATCTGATGCACGTTGGAATAACCTGGTGGGGGGTGAGGGAATCGGTCAGATCAGAATCTCTGTGAGCCGGGGATTTGGCTCAGTGGTGCTGCCATCTGCCTCACAAGCACAAGGACCCTAGTTCGATCCCTGGTACCAAAAAAAAAAAAAAAAAAAAAAAGATTCAGAATCTCTGTGAATGCACCAGGGCCCCCATTCCTTCCTTCCTGCTTTCCCTCTGCCTAGCTGCCCAGGCCACCACCTAGTGCCTAGGAATTGGGAGTTGGGAGCAGGTAGCATTAGCCACTTAACTCCTTCCAGAAAAGACATTAATAAAGAAGCTGGCCCAAGGTCCCTTGCCTTCCTCCTTTAGGTAACAACAGCCAACATTCAGAGGGTGCTTTTCACATTCAATAACCTATACTTTCTTTTGGACCCCTCCAAACATCAGGGGAACTCAATCTGGTCATCCCTAGTGTACAGATGAAGAGACTGAGGTTCCAAGAAATTCAGTAACTTCCCGAGGAGACTGTACAGCTGGCAAGTGGTACAGCCACGTGCACGCCAGGGAGTCAGGCTCCGAGCCATGCCCCCAAGCAGGACACTTGACACACTCCTGCCTGCCTCTGGAGCTCTGCCAGGGGGGCCCTCAGGTCAACACAATTCCAGGGACTAGCAGTCTTTGCTATAGTTTTGTATTGTAACCATCACATTTCTGCCCCTCTCTGAAGAATTTCCTTAATTTGGGGGTGTAGCTGGCCAGGACATCATGAAGTGACAGTATTTTGGGGGCCCAAAGAAGAGATGTGGGTAAGAATAGGAGCCTGGAAGCAAAAGCGTGTAAAAGGTGGGCACCTCTCGGACCCTGAGCTAAGGAATCTGTCTGGAAACTCCTCGGGGTTCAGTTGGACCCGCTGATGGGAATGAGTCAGACCCCTGTCTTACTACTGCCTTCTGCCCCAGGGACATCAGGACACCTCGAGAATTCTTTGGACCCAAGGCACCAGATTCTGGGACCAGAAAGGTACAGTGGTTGGCCACCCTGTGGCCGTTTTGAGCGTCCTCAAGTTAGCAGGGCAAGAACATTTTCATGAGATGGCTGGGCCTGGGCTCCCTGGAACTCCACCAGCATCATCCTCTCTGGGTGGGTGTCCTAGACCTGACCACTAGGGTCTCCTGTATCCCAATAGCAGAGAAGGACAAATAAACATGTACTCGTGGGGTGTCACTATTGAAAAGTTCTTAGGAATCAAGGGCTGGGGATTTAGCTCAGCAGTTCCGTGGCCCGCCTCGCAAGCCCAAGGACCCAAGTTCAATCCCTTGTACCAAAAAAAAAA
>NW_022900935.1:60335062-60369188 GCF_012274545.1 Fukomys damarensis | reverse complement strand
AAAAAAAAAAAAAAAACAGTACTGAAAAGTTCTTAGGAGTCAAGACGTTATCTTAAAAAGTCAGGTGGAAAAAAAAAAGACCCTGTATCAAGAAAGAATACTGGGCTGGGAATTTAGCTCAGTGGCACCATGCCCATCTCACAAGCACAAGGAAAAAAAATTTAAAAAGACCCAGTGTCAAAAAGTCAGGTGGATTTTATGCTCTGCTCCTCCAGATATTTTCTTACTTTGCGTCCCATTGTAACTGCTCACCACAGCATCCACCGCAAGTGCTGGGAAGATGCTCCCCATCTCCTCCGGGCCTGAGAACTGTGAGGTCTGGTCCACAACCCTGAGCAATAGCCAGCGTTGACCACGGGCCCCCGAGGCCCTGCTTTGCCCTGCACTTGTGTTTTCTCACTCAAATCTCACAGCATCCGAGGAGGGAGCCCTTCCAGATAAGCAAACAGAGGCACAGAGGAATTAGGTTCACTGAAGGAGCTGGGGATGAGAGCTCCGCTCTGATCTCAGAACCTGGCTGTGCACCAGGTGAGCTAGAGCCGCCCCCTGCCACCCTGGCTCCACGCTGCAACTGGGTGATGACCTAATCGTTCTGGATCAGTGCAGGTTAAGTGGCTCCCAATGCCCCAGAGACTGAGCTGGGGCCTCAGGGAGAAAGACCTCCCTGCGCACAAGAGCTCAACAACAGTCACGATGTTCAGAAATGGAGCCAGCCACCTTTGCAGGGGACGGGGACACTTGTGTCAAGAAAAAGCCAGTGGATGCTTGGCCAGCAGGCTGAAGAGTGGCCTCACACATCTTAAGAGTGTTTGGACCGGGCCATCTATAAGTTTTCTACTTGATCCTGACATAGAGCTCTGGTTTGAAGCTTTTGGACACGTATACCAAAGTATTCCAGGACAGCTCGGTCCTGGTGTATGAGGACTGACCCCAAGGTGTGTGACACCAAAAAAGAGAGGCAGGCAGATTGAGGGTTTACTGGGCGACTTTCTGACTAAGGCACGGCCCTGCCTGGCAGAAGGACCAGTTGGAGCTCATCTATTTGGGGCAGGAAGAGGAGTGTGCCTATAAGATAGGACAAAAGTGACTTCATCATTGCTGAAATGTATCTGGTTTTAATATCAAAGAGTCCCACGTATCCCTGGAGCCAGTCTCTGCTTGTAAAGCTCTACATGTGACTTTCATGGTCTTATCTATTTATAGTTTGCTGGGAAACTATGCAGGAAAAACTAGGGAGGGCTCTTCTGGGGCAAGCATGGCAGTTATGCTTTAAGATGGCTGTAGGCATGTCAAGCTGAATCCATACACAAGGCAAAAACAAGAGAAAATAAAATGAGGCAAAGCAAAAAAGAAAAGATAGAAAAATAAGATAGTATTAGAGAAGCGCGCGAAAAGTATACCACAGGACTCTGAGCTTTCTGGTGGCCACAGCAAAGACAGAAACCTCACTACCATATCCATGAGCTAAAAGCAAGCCAACTGCCCAAGCGAAGCCCAGCACTTCCTGTTTCAAGACCTGAAGAGTTTCTCCCAGAAGTTCATAAAATGCCGCCCCCAGTAGTCTGTCCTGCAATACTGCCTGCTTGGAGACTGTTCCAATGAGATTGCTGTATTTATCAACAACTTGAGCATCCCACAAATTTTGAGTTTCCTTCTGAGGACTTTGTGGGACACCAGGTAAATGCAGAAGTCACACCAACTCAGCAGAGCTGCCTGGAGACACAAAAGGCACACACACAACCTTTGTGACACCATCAGCTTCGCTGCGCGTGCAGTAACCTGCTGCTGCAGCTTCCCTTCTCGTTTAGACAAACCTGCTGCCCATTTCACAACTCACAAGCCGCTGCCCTTCCAGTGCCCCCTGCCACGAGCAAATTGCAGGTCTTTTCAAGATAAAGTACCACCGTTTTGGTAACCAGGCAACAGTTTTCCATCTGTTTTGAATCCCTATCTTCAGTTTTATGCATCACAGACAACAGCGTTTCTGAGTGTTTTACCACTCATCCTGTCACTCCGTAAGTCCTGTGGTTTTGATTGCACGGTTTTGAGTCCGTACAGTGGTGAATTTTAGAAACTCCTGTGTTACATCACATCAGAAACAACTTTACGCCATTTCCTGCTCCATCCTTGGACCAAACCAACACTCAACACTTAACTAAGAGCCCTGTTTGGTAGTAACAGTAGCCCTCGTGAGACCAAGGCTGAGTGAGATTCCAATACTGCGGGGAGGCAACTCTGCCCTCCCCCAGGGCCCTCAAACACCAAGGTGCTGTGCTCCTTTTGTGTGGCTGCTGGAACACACGGCCGCAGACACTGAGGGACTGACAGCCGCAGATGATTCTCTAACAGTTCTGAAGGCCAAAAGCCCCAAAGTGTTGGCAGTGCCATGCCCACCCTGACGGCCCTAAGGAAGCCTCCCTGGTCTCTCCCGGCATCCATCGTGTGGCTCCTGGTGTCCCTCGGCTTGTAGCTGCCACACTCCAGTCTGCGCCTCCATCACCCTGTGATCTTCTGTCTTCGAGTGGCCTCCTTTTAAGAAGGCTTAAGTAAAGCTGGGCATGGTGGTGCAGGCTTGTAATCCCAGCACTCGGGAGGCTGAGGCAGGAGGATCGCTGTGCATTCAAGACCAGCCTGGGCTACATAGTGAGGTCAGTCTCAACTACATAGTGAGACCCCGTCTCAAAAAAGCAACAACAAAAAATAAAAGAAGAAAGAAATTTGATTATAAATCTTCCCAGCAGCCCTTTCACACACGAATCTTACAGGGACAACTACCAGAGCTACGATTACCACCCAGGCTGATGGATGCCAACGCCCAGGTCATGCCCAGTCACTGGAGAGTGCCCAAAGTTTGCCCATGTGTGAGGGAAGGAGTATGATGCAAGACCCAACAGAGCAGGGACAGGTGGCGTCTGGAGGAGGAGGGCTGGACAGACTGACTCCAGAAAGCTCTCCGACCCCCATCAGGCTGCCGGACACCCCCCACCCCAGTCTCAGCTAGCAGATCCAGGGGCGCCCCAGTCTGGACAGGGAGGGCGGCTCAGGCCCCTGACTCGACTCTCTCTCTCCTGGGGGGTCTGTGGGCTCCTGGGAGGCAGCCCACCCCCAAGCCCTGCCCCCACAGGGCTCAGCCCTCTCATCTTCTCCCCCACAGAGCCGGTCCTGCCCACACTCCCTTTCGGAGGCAGTTAGGCAGCACCACTATTTCCGGGGCCTGTTCGATTTCTCCACTCCAGTGCTGCTGTGGGGCGGCCTCCTCACCCCAGAGCTCTGGGACAGCCTGAGCCGGCACAAAGCCCCCTACGGCTGGCAGGGGCTCTCCCACCAAGGTAACCCTCGACCCAGTACCTCTCCCTGTTTTGTGCCCCCAGGTCCACTGCCCTTGCAGCATTTGTGACATGTGACCCTCTCCTCCCAGAACCCAGCTGTGTGAATCCTGCCTCGCGTCTCAGCTTCATCCAAGCACCCAGGCCTCAGGCAGGGGGGAGGGTGTCCCCCTCGGCAGCTCACCATCCGGGGCCTCCCTGGCATGACAGTGCCCACTGTCCAATGGGTACTGAGGACAGAGGCCAAGGGGCTTCAACAGTCCTGCTTACAGTTTCTGCTGTGGCCCTGCCGGCACTCCAGCCCCCTCCAAGTTAAACCTGTCCCCAACATGCCTGAGATTCCTTTCTTTTGTAAAGCACACAGTCTTGAGTGGACTGGTTATTTGAGTTCTTTTGCGGGGGCAGATGCTAGGAGTGAACTCAGGGAGTTGCCTTGTGTGTACTAGGCAAGCACTCTACCATTGGACCATACCCCAGCCCTTTATTAAATTTTTATTTTATGTGGATTTGGGGAAGGGGAGTTTTCTTTTTCTTTTCTTTTTTGGTACCAGGAATCAAACCCAGGGCCTCCCACTTGCTACTACCCTGCTGAGCTGAGCTACTTCCTCAGTTCCCGGCCCTGTGTTTGTTGTTGTTTGTTTCTTTAAGAAAGGGTCTCACTATGTAGTTCAGGCTGGCTGGCCTGGAGCTCTATGTAGCCCCAGATGGCCTCAAACTTGTGGCGATCCTGATCCTCCTGCCTCAGCCTCCCAAGCGCTAGGCTGGCAGGCCTGCTCCACCAGCTGTACAAGTTCTTAAAGCCACAAAGGCCCAGCCATGCCTCTTCCTCCCCCTCGATTTCCTCCACTTTCCTGCCATGTTGTGCCCAGTTTCTGTGCTTCTTGGGAGGGGATGGGGTCAGGCCTCAGGTGAGCTGAGAAGCCTGGCCAGGTGGTCCAGAAGACCCCAGTGACCCTGTTGACAGCCCTCCTCATGGCCGCCCCTTGTCCTTACCCACAGCCATCACCTCTGCCCTGAGCCTCCTGAACAACTCCAAGAGCGCAGAGCTATTTGCCGGTTCCAGGGAGCCCCCAGCGAACTGCATCCGGTGTGCCGTGGTGGGTAACGCAGGCATTCTGAACGGGTCCTGTCAGGGCCTGAACATCGATGCCCATGACTACGTGTTCAGGTATGAGGACAGAGGCCAGGGAAGGCGGGTGGGGGGCCCAGGGAGCGTCTTCCCTGAAGACAGGGGACAGGGCAGCAGGGGCTGAGCAACATGGGGGCCTGGGCAACCGCGATGGGCAGACGGTCGGAGAAGAAGGCTCAGCAGACCCTCAACATGGAGCTTGGGTGCCCAAATGCAAGGGGACCGGGGAGGAAGGGGCCACCAGGGCCAGATTTACCCACTCACAGGGGCTCCCTTGAGGGCTGGGGGAGTGGGCATGGGGCTTGCCTTGGACATAGGGGCAGAAGTATCCAAACACAAGAGGGGCGTGGGGACAGGCGAAGAGCCACAGAAATGAAGTAAAGCAGAAGTGTGGCGAGACTGGAGACAATGACGGCCTCTGCCCTGGCCAGGCTCAACGGAGCGGTGATCAAAGGCTTCGAGCGCGATGTGGGCACCAAGACCTCCTTCTATGGTTTCACTGTGAACACCATGAAGAACTCCCTCATCTCCTATCGGGACCTGGGCTTCACCTCAGTACCACAAGGACAGGTGAGGCTATGCTGGGCACACCATTGTGGTTGGCAGTGGGCGCCATCTTCCTGGGGCCCCTCTGTGGGGTGGACCACAGGGCTTCCAGAGCCACATCCGGTGCACAGGAAGAGGACGTGCTAGTGCCAGGATCTTGGCTGCCTGGGATGGACTGATTGAAGCTGCAGGAGAAGCTGGTCAAGGACTCTACATCCTTTCGGACCTTCTCTAGAGCACAGAAGACAGACGGCTAATATTTACTGAATGCCGATAACGTACCAGGTGTTTGGCAGGTGCCAGAAAAACTCTTTTACTGATGGGGAGATGAGAGCTTGGTGCCCTTTCACCTGGCAAGAGCTCATGATCTCTGAGAAGATCAGCCTGTAGGAGCTGTGCACACAGGAAGGGTTTTTATCAAGCACCTTCCCCTGTTCCCAGCATAGCAGGGGCACAGACATGGTGTCAGGACCGCCAGGGGTGAGGTCATCATACCTCTATCCAGATGGCCAAACTCAGACTGAAAACTCTGGGTACACATCCAAGGTGACCTAGCTAGAATTACCAAAATCTAGGCCCCTTGGTCCCAGCACTGAAGTTACTTCCATTTCCCCACAGGGCCCACCGAAAGAATACTGTTTAATCCCTTGAGTTCTCACAATAGCCCTATCTAGGAAACAGATACAAGAAAGTAAGGAACACGTGTGCCAGGCCACAGCTAATGAGTGGGAACCAGCATTTGAGCCTGTCCGCTGGGCCTTGGGTTCTTTCAACTATACTCAGTTGCCCTAAATCCATACTTCTAACCTCAAGTAATCTGGGTTGCTATATGCAGGGCTGAGGAGATCCCAGGGAAGGGCTTATGTGGTGCTGGACAAGACATGGCCAGGTTTCTAGAAGCTTCTTCCTCTGAGGAGGGCATTCAAGAGAATCCAAACCACTCTAGTGCCGTTAGCTCATGACAGAACGAAACGGGCAGCTTTGTTTCCAGTGCGGCCACAGCCCCTGCATAAGTCATCTATTCATCTGTGTCATCATCTGGTCATCAGTAACAACTGACTCGAAAACTTCAAATGAAAAATGTGTATTATCTTACCATGTCAATGACTAGGGATCTGGGAGTGGCTTCACGGAGTAGATCTGGCTCAGTCTCTTGGGTGGTGGTGATGGCGCTGTCATCTGAAGCCTCAGTCAGCTGAGTCATGATGGTACTCTCACAGGTCCTTGCCACCTGGACCCCTCTGTGGGCAATGCGGGAGTCCTTACAACGTGACAGTCAGCTTCACTCGAAGACAAAGGCAAGCAAGCCACAGCACCTTTTATGACCTCGCCTCTGAAGTCATATGCTGTTGCTTCCCACTTTTTCTATTTTTTAGAAAAACTTTATTTGTTTTTTCTTATGAGACAAGGGATTACTATGTCATTCAGGCTGACCTGGAACTCACTATGTAGCCCAGGCTGGCCTGGAATTTGTAGCAATCCCCCGTCAGTCTCAGCCTCCCTCGTGCTGGGATTATAGGCATTTGCTGACACACCTGGCTCTTTATTCTTTTTCTTTTTTCCCCTGCCCTGGGAATTGAACCCAGGACCTTCACACCAAGCTTATGCTCCAAGTCTTTTTCATTTTTTACTTTAAGACAGTTTAACCAAGTCGTGAGGTTCAAGGCTGGGCTTGTGTGTGTGAGCCTCCTGTCTCAGCCTCCCAGAGTGATTGATTAAAGGCATATGCTGTCACTCCTGGCAAAGGATTTGTCTCTTGAAGAGAGGGGTGTCAAAGCACTTGTGAGCATACAGTGAAATCATCATGCTACCACAGAATGGGAATAAAGCCATGTAAAGAAACTCCAGTCAGCTCAGATGCCAAGATTAGATAGCGGGCTGTTCCCTCGGAGCAGCAGCCGAATGCAGCCCTGGCTTCGCCCCGACAGGACTTGCGCTATGTCTTCATCCCCTCAAGCATCCGTGAGTACCTGATGCTGAGATCAGCCATTCTGGGTGTGCCTGTGCCTGAGGGCCCTGATGAAGGAGACAGGTGAGCAGCAGAGGCAGTGGTGTGAGGCTGCAGTAGTGGTTGGGTCCCCTCACGCCCAGGCCCATGGTGGAGTAGAGAAGCTGGGTGAAGGGCAATGAGAAAATCCCTAAGAACTCAGTAATCCAAAAACCATTCACAGCAGTGGAGAACTGTGCTCTTTTTGCCTAACCTCAGGGAAGCCTGGGAGGCCCCGCAGGTCCCCCGCTGTCTGCGGGTCTTCTGAGTGGGGCAAGCACTCCGGGCTCCTCAGGCTTCTGGCTCCATCACCAGCCCGGCCATCAGCGTCTCAGGGACACACAGGGCTGCAGTACCACAGGCCACTCATCCTGTGGGCGGCACCCAGGAGGCAGGCGCACAGGCTGGGCAGGCCCAGGGTCCTGAGAGGCGGGAACGAAGGGAGCCTTGTCCTCCTCCCCACCTTCCTGTGCAGCCGCCTGGGTCTGAAGCGTCCTGGCCCTGGTGAAGCCACTGCTGTCTCTCTCAGTGCCTTGGCCCATGGCGGAGATGACCAGCTTCCTCCCTGTGCTCGGGGGGCCTCTCACCCACTTCCCAAAAAGCACTACAGGGTTTTGGGGGGATTGGTTTCTTTGAGTCCTAGAGGTTGAACCAGGGCCTTCACACTAACACTAAGCTACATTCCTTTCCTTTCTTTATGAGACATGGCCTTGCTGAGTCACTAAAATACCAGGCTGGGCTCAGATTTGTAAGCCTCCTGCCTCAGCCTCTGAGGGCTGGGATTACAGGCATCAGCCAGCCACCATGTCTGAAGAGCTGGGTTTTGTTTTTGCTTTTTTGGTACCAGGGATCGAACTCAAGACCTGTGCTTTTGAGGCAGGCAGGAGCACCACTGAGCTAGATCCCCAGCCCTGAAGGGCAGCTTTTGAGCTGGGCTTTATGGGTTAGGTCACAAAAGCCAGGCCAGCCCCAGCCCCGCCCCTGCGATTACCCAACAACTGCTCCCTAGTTGTTCTGCTGCTGCCGTGAGGACAGGCTCTGTGACACGGCTGGCAGGTCTGGGCTCTTGGGGCACTGGCTCAGAGACATCAGGTGGACATAAGGCCCCTCAACACCAATGAGCTCCCCCTCCCACACCCCCAATCCATCCCCTACCCAGTCCCCCACCCAGTCCCGTTCCAACCACACCACTTCCAACCAGCAGCCCTACGCCAGCTCTGGAGCCTGGGCGCCTTTGCCGTCCCCTACCCGGGGGACTTCCTCCCTCCCAGCCTCTCACCCTCCCACCCCAAACCCCTCTCAGCCCTCTTCCCGGGCCTCCTCCCTGAGCCGCAGTCCTCACATCCAACACACCTCCCGAGGAGGGGCTAACCAAGCCAGCACACCCCCCAACTCCAAGTCTCCCTCCCAGTCAGGTTTAAAACCCCTCTCCCGGAACCCTTCCCTCACCCCCAGGTCTCCCTTCTACAGCCCTGCCACTTTGGCCTCCTACATCGGGCCCGGCCGGAACATCCCATCCTACATCACCCCCTATGTGCCCCACTTCCTCAAGGAGCCCCCCTTTTTCCAGCCCCCTACGGCTCCACTTCCCCAAAACCAGTGCTTTCCCTGTGACTTTCCCTGCCTGACCCCGAAGCCCCCTAAAACTCCCCCCAGCTCCCTGTACTTCCCCCTCCTCCCGCCACCCCCCTACACGCCCTCTGGGAGCTGCTCCTTTCCCACACCTCCTGCCCTGTTCACACCCCCGTCTTCCCTCTCCTACTCCCCACCCACGGAGGTCTTGGTGAGGGGGAAGCCACACGTGGTGCCCTCGGTGCTGCCAGCCACCTTCTACACCCCCTTCTCCCGCTACTACTCCCAGCCCCAAGCCTACCGCTCCCTCCACCGACGCCCCAGAGCCTTCCTGCAGTACGATGGCTCTGGGCGCTTTGTCCACTTCTAACGTGGGTTCTAGGCCTCACACCTACTTCGGACCCGAAACCTCTGCCAGTAAATTCAAGCTCCTGCACCCAGACTTCATCAGCTACCTGAAAGAAAGGTACAGCGGTGCCAGGGACGGGGACGGGATGTGGGGTGGGTGGCGGGGGGCCAAAAGATCAGCAACCTTTCCCCTCCCTGTTCACTACTACTCCAAACTGGGGTGCCTTCCAGGAGCCCCGTTCACTGTGACCCATGACAGTGAGTGCCATGTGCCCAGCACAGAGCCAAGCGCTTTCTCTTATTTCAGTTACTATTTTATTTACTACCTGGATGGAGGTGGTGTTCTGGTGGCCAGAGTAACAGGAGATGAACAGGAAGTTCTGGTGGTAGTGGGTAGAAGCAATGTTAGCCCAAGGTAACCTCAGGAGGAAACCGTCTCACTTCTCTCCTCCCTCCCAGAAACCAGAGGTTCTCCGTGCTGGGAGCAGCATCTAGTCCTGTACGATGACATTTTTGGTTATCGAAAGGGGAGGGCCACCATTAGTAGGTAGAGCCCGTAAACCCTAACGTACAGCACAGGCCCCAAACGTTAACGGTGCCATGGCGGGAACACTGCACAGAGACCACAGAAGCAAACATCCCAAGACAAGGAGAAGGAAAGGGGCATAAGTGGTCTAGGGAGGCCCGTGGAAGCCCGGTTCTGCCGAGGAAGAAAGGCTCAGCGAGTTCAGGCGCCCTGCCTGGCCAGGCTTAGACGTGAATCCAAGTCCAAGGCTGGAGCAACTGGGCACCATGCCAACGAGTGCAGACCAGGAGACCCTGGCTCCTAGGTGACCCCTGCTTGGTCAAGAGGTGGGGCAGAGAGAAACTTAGGTCTCAGATCAAATGAACAGGCCACGTGTTCCTAGGTCTTGTGATTACCACTCAGCCCAGGGGCTGGAACTGTTACAGAGAGGGAGAGAGGGGCAAGGATGGCATCTGGGGTTCCTCTTTCTCACGGCACCCCTCATATGGTATTTATTTCAACCAAACAGCCTTGAACTTAGGCCACTTGGCTTTTTCCCAAACGGGGAACTGGTTGGGGTAGAGTTATCAGAAATTAAGTTTCCCAACGTGTTCGAATGGACAGCTATAAACAGAATGGTACAACTACGGAGCTAGTAAGCGACGCCTTGATGTCTTTCTCAGGCTTTCATGGCTCTTTTTTGCTTCCAGGTTCCTGAAATCAGAGTTGATTAACAGAGGTTTTGAAGATGTATACATGCCTAGTACTGGGGCCCTCATGCTGCTCACGGCTTTGCACACGTGTGACCAGGTAGGCGATCCCCTTCGGGTCGGCTAGGGCAGCCGAGGATGAACAGAACTCAGTATGACCTGACATTCCTTCTGCGTCACCCCCTCAGATGGGGGCTCTTGGCCTGTGCCCCACAGACACACGCTCCCCCAGCCGTGCAAACACCCACTATGCAGAGTCCACTAAAGGATGGGTCCTAGGCCAGCCTTGCCTTTGCTCCCACAGCTGTCCCAGGGCTTCCTTCCTTCACTATGTGGTATTTAACTTTCAAGTCAAGCTGTCTTTCTGAAAGCAAATCTTCTCAACAGAACTGGAGACATCGTTCTCCGGGGACATCCCAGAGGTGGCATGGCGTGGCCGGTTTAGCCTTCCACACACAGAAACTTTCAAATCACAGGATGAGATGTTGCCTGTGTGAACTTTGCAGAGGCAGAGTTGAACGGCAGTGTTTGCTTTTTCAAGACAGGGTCTCACTATGTGCTTGAGACTGACCTGGAACTCACTATGTAGCCCAGGCTGGTCCTGAACTCACAGCAATCCTCCTGCCTCAGCCTCCTGAGTGCTGGGATTAAAAGTGTGCGTCACGACGCCTGGCAAACGAACAGCAGTGTTTAAAATTAGGTCCTGAACAGTGAAAGCCAGGAAGAGCTAGAGGGCAAACTCTGGTTCTATACTTTTTCCCTTTCCCCCACATACTAGGGGACTGAACCCAAGGCCTCCACACTGAGCTATATCCCCAAATATTTCACTTTTTACTTTGAAATATGGTCTCACTAAGTCCCTAAATTGTCCAGGCTGGACTTAAATTTGTAACCTTCCTGCCCCAGCCTCTCAGAATACAGGGATTACAGGCATGCATGGCTGCACCCTTCTGTATTTTCCCTACTTTATTGGATTAGTCTCTTGACTGCAGTCTCAGAATGGGAATCAGATAGTAATGGGGCTGTGGCCCTGCTGAATCATATGCAAATTGGCCCAGCTCTGCCACTCCCTAGTATTATCAGTAGCGACACATTGAGTTAAACAGTTTCCCGTTCAGAGGGTTAAAACTTATCTGAGTCAGAAGGAAGCTATCAAGAGCACAGTGCTTGACTCAGTTTATGGTCACACAGATGACTGCTCAGGGTGGGGCATGCCTTCACGAACTCCTCTCCACTACCGAGTCTGTCTGCGCTGCGGGAGCTCAGGAAATACTGTTCTCACTCACTGACTGTCCCTGTCCAGGTCAGTGCTTATGGATTCATCACACGCAACTACCAGAAATATTCTGACCACTACTTCGAAAGAGAGAAGAAGCCGCTGAAATTCTACGCAAACCACGATCTGCGCCTGGAAGCCACCCTGTGGGAGGATCTACACAAGGCCCACATCCTCTGGCTGTACCAGCGCTAACTCCGAACTGAGATTCCTCTGCTCCTCGCAGTGTGGCCCGGGTTCCCTCAAGTGGCCGAAGCCTTTTTCTTGACTTTTCAACTTTGGAGAGGGATTTCATGTCCCCAACCCTCGCCTTCCCAGTGGAGGGTACTGAGGCGCTGTCAGAGCCTTGGCTTGTGCAAGCAGCTCCCGAGTCTGATAGATGCCTTTCTATGGCCATGGGAGAGTGGAATGCTTTGTTGGACATCCCCAAGTTGAGAGAGCAAGCAGCGGCCAGCCATTCCTGAGATTAGCAGCTCAGAGCCAGCAGTACAGACATTGGAACATCCGTGGCCCTTCAGGGCCTATCAGTGACCAAGACCAAACAGTGGACGCAGGCAAACGCCTCTCCCCAGCCCAACCTTCCCACTGTTCGTCATCCCACGAAATGCCAAAGCTACTCAACTCTGGGAATGTGAGACTCCTGCTTCATGGGGAAGTGGGAGAGCAAAAAGCAGAGTGTAACATGAAACTAGCTAGCTGTATTAATGATGGGTGGCCATTTTGTGTTGTTGGGCAGGAAAAGCCTATAAAATGCAGTGTTTGGCATGGAGTTCACAATCAGAAGGTGGAATAAGGGCGGGGGCACCTCCGTGAAAGGGTGCTTGCCTTGGAGGACAAGTTCCATCTCTAGTGCCATAAGGGTGGGAGGGATCCAAGGAGAGGTCCCACTGCATGATGGCATCAACGGCAAGGAAGCCAGCCGGCCACAAGTCCCAGTAGAGATGTTTATCACCAAGATGACATTACTGGATACTGAACCCTCACATCATGACTTCAATAAGTGTGAACTTAAGCCAGCTGATTGGCAGTTTGGTTCATGGGCTTCACAATGACCGTTAAGTCTTATCTAACTGGGTTACACAACCCTTGACCAAGCCTTGCTGGTCACTGGTTTAACGACTAGTGACTGGACAGTTTGACAGGCTACACTGTACAAAGCAGAGGGAGACCTCTCTGGGGAAAGCTTACAGACTTCGCAGCAACATCAACCCACATGGGCCACTGCACCAAAGCCCAGGAACCAGCCTCTGATTCTGTAGTTTTGGCAAGATGATTCTATCAGCTCTTAGGAGACGGGGATGAACTGAGTCACCAGACATACTGGAACTTTAAAAACCCAGGAGCATCTGATCAACAGAATGGACATTTGGGCTTTAAATACTAAAGCAACTACTTGGGAAAGCCACAGCATTCCAAATAGGCATCAGACAAGCGGGAAACTATACTTCAGTTACTGGCGTTAGGACCAAGGCTCCCAGCTGGCTTTCCCTTGGTGTCATCTCCAGACAGCAGCATGCTCCTTGACAGGTGGTCAGTGCAGGGAAGTGAGGACGTCTGACATCCCATCTACCTCTCGGTGATGGAGAACCCCCGCCACTCGACACGCTTCACTATCCTCCATTCCCATCCAACCTGCACACGCTCTCCGTGCTTCATTAAATCTGAAGTAAAAGCAATGTGTGTGGGTGGCAATCCATTAGTAGGAATACAATTTAATAGGCGATTATAAAAATAGGAAATATCTGATCAAATTCTACAGGCGGGCTTAAGTATTATCCTGCAAAAATCCTCAGAATGTGTTTTTCCAAAAGTCAGAGAATTAACCCATAATGCAGTAAGTCAATTTAGAAAAACAGAAAACAAACTTTTATTTGTGCTTCAAAGTTTAAGACCAAGACACTGACTTGGTAAGAAATCCACTAAGAAAGGCTTTTCCAAGCTAAACATGTTTCCCTTTAGATTCCCAACAAAGTACATACATGTCAAGTTCAATTTACAATCACTGCAGCCCCCGCTGTACGTGAGATTGTACCAAGGCCACCTGAACTGGATTCTGAATGTCTTTATGTGTTTAATTCCAGTCACTGCGAATGGCTTCCTAAGCGAAACCCAATCAATCCTTGATCCTATTTGGGGGAGATGGTTTTATAGACATTAGGAGAAGCAGGTCCGCGTGATCTGGTCCATTAGTGGGAGGTAACCTGTAAAGCCAAAGAATAGGAATGAAACGGCCAACTAAGTGACTCAAAAGTGAGTTTTTGGGGGGTGTTAGTAGAGATTAAACCCGGAGCCTTTGCACTGAACTGAACCACATCTCCCCGGGCACTTACTTGGAGACAGGGTCAGTAAACTGCCAAGGACAGGCTTGGATTTGCCATTCTCCTGCCTCAGACTCCCAGCGTGCTAGAATTTCAGGTATGTGCCACCATGCCCAGCTGAAAGTTATTGTAAAAAGTTAATTTAGAAGCAAAAAAGGGCCATCAGTCTAGGACTTGTAACCATTATTTACGGACATAGGTGTATTGAGAGGTCACAACTGGGCAGAATCAAGTTTTGATGCAGGCTGGTGAGATTCTAAAATGACCAGTTTTAAGGAGACAGCGCCTAAGGGAAAAGCTTCTGCGAAGAAGGAAGAAAATAATTCCCAGTAAGCAGCAGGGATATTTATATTCAGCTCCCTCTGGACCTGAACCTTAGGGTTTACTAGAGTCCTACAGACCAGCCAAGTCTGCTATCAGAAGCAGTCGGCAACAAAGAAGTTTCTTACTTGCCAGATCACCATTTCAGTTTATTTTATTTGAAATCTATATGCTGTTGGAGCCAATGTTCAGGATCAGTAAATCTTACTCCAAAGGTAGCTTCCTGGGTAACAGAATGAACTGTGATCTTAAATGTTAAGGAGCCTGCACATGGCTGCCAAATTCAAAAGAAAAGGGCAATCTGTGTCCCCTTCCAGTGTGGCATTTAGCGAGAACAAAGACATCCCACCCCCCTACACAGCATTTGGCTTCTTTCTTGCTCACATGCCAGTCTCGACAACTTAAGCAGCAGCCATGTGCCAGTCATGCCATACAGACAGGAACTAAGCTACGTATGGGGGCTCCTGGTGATAACGAAGCGCCTGGAAACCGAACAGCTCTGCCAGGGCCGTGGTACCCTTCATCCTGAATGTCAGGACACTGTTGCAGACACAAGGTCAGAGTCATTAAACGTTCTCACTGGCCCAAATTGGCATACATTATACCCTGCCATCTGTTTCAAAGAGCATTCATTTTCTTGAAATATGTGACAAGCACTCTTTCATTCCACAATGCAGAGAGCATAAATCAAGGGGCCAGCATTAACAGGGCAACCAGACCTTTGGTTTTCAAGCTTCAGAGGGCTGCATTATACTGGGGCTTTGGCTGGACAAACTCAGCTCCCTGTGGAGTCCACTCAGATCCATCACGGAGCCACCCCTAACCCTCAGAATGAGTTATTTCCTTTCAGATGGCATTTTCAGAGAGAGAGGGATAGCTAACCATTTGTAGGGTTGTGGGGCTTCTTAGGAACATAAAAGATGGGAACACATAGCTTACCAACATCAGGAGAGAACTGTTTCACTTGCCTGCAAAGCAGTTCACTGGTGTCTCATACCAGATACCTAGCAAACAAAACAAAACTAGATTAAAGTCTCCCAGTCACTTTTCACAGCCTTAAGACGAGGGCAGGGCAAGGAAAAGAATGAACATTCCACCCAAGCCTGCTCAGGAATTCTCTGCTTACACGAATGACACACTATGCGTCCAGGCCCAAGTCTAGAAGCAGGATGACTGCCATGGTGCAGCTACCCGAGGTTCCTCTTTCAGCCTCAGAAACTGAGAATGAGAATGTACCTGGCAAGGAAGAGAAATTGAAAAAGAAAAACAAAAAAACAAAAAACACACCCCACTTAAAAAGACACACACACACAGTGCTTCTTTTTAAAATCTTGCCTAAATGTTGTAGAAAGCAAACAGGAAGCTGAGTTTCAGAGATCCACATTCCACATAGAAAGGCCTTTGCCTTCAGACAGGGATAACTTTACATCATCACGGACTCAGCTCCCACCATATGCTAGACCACAACAAAGCCGACAAGCATACAGCACACACGAACTATTTTTTCCTTAACAAATTGTGATTTATTTCCCTCACTCATGTGAACTCTCAACCTTATTGGGATGTTTTCCCTCTATGGCCAAATTTGTTTCTATCTACCGTCTAGATGTACCCAATGTCCTAGACTTGGCACAAGAACAGCTCCTCAGCAGTGTCTGCGAGTTCAGTAGGGGATACGCATTCTAGCAGCGCAGTAAAATGCCCAAAACAGTAGAGATCACTCATTAGTTCACCTAGCCTAATGAAGGCCAGCTGCGTACAAAGAACCTGCGCCACAAACAAGGCAATGTCCTACAAGGTAGCTCACTTCTCCTTCACCCACTGGTATCCATAAAGCTACCCTGCAGAACAAGCATGTGGCCTTTGGTCTTTTTTAAAACAAGAGGATTAGAAATCTGCCCCAAAAGCTACTTAAAATACAACCAGCACTATAATCTTGTTTTAATAAAATCCTTGAGCTAAAAGCAGATTGGATCAACTAATTGTCCCTACACCCTGCTCTTGGACAGGTCACACTTGATCATGGGACATCACCGTAGAGCTATTTTCCTCTAAGGCTATTACAGGTGGGGGTCCAGGATGTGTAAATTTATTTATTTATTAATTTTGTTTTTTTGAGACAGGGTCTCACTATGTATGTAGTTGAGACTGACCTGGAACTCACTATGTAGCCCAGGCTGGTCTCAAACTCACAGCGATCCTCCTGCCTCAGCCTCCCGAGTGCTAGGATTATAGGCGTGTGCCACACATTGGATGTGTAAATTTAACACTTTGTAGGTTGATAAGTTCTTTCTTATAGAGGCTGTAGGATATTCTGCATCCACTGGATACTAAGAACACCTTCCATCTACAGTTTAGAGCCACTGATCTAATCTAATGTAACAAGTGGTTGTGTAACTTTGGATGAGACAATTCCCTAAGCCTCAGTTTTTAAACTTATGTAAAGCCAAGTATGTGTGTGTGTGAGTGGTCTACCCAAACAAAGAATTCTATACTACTCCCCTCATTTAGACCATCAGAATTCTCATGTATACCTTTGCACATTGAAGCCATACTCTTAAGTGAAACAAATAGGACACACGCATAAATACCAAAGTTTCTCTGATGTGAAAAATGTTTAAATAAGCATCAAAATGCATAATTGATAATGTGAAATACGAAGAAAAGGCCTAAAGGAGTAGGAGAAGTGGGAGGGGGAGGGGGAAGAAAAGAAGGGAAAAGAAAGCATGAGAAAAAGAAAAAAGGGAAATAAAATCTTTGTAAATCGGGAAACGGGGGGGCGGGAGTGAAGGGAGGGAAGGGGGATGGAGAAAAAATAAGAACCAAGATGTCACGTTAATGGCACAACATCCCAATGACAATGACGAATGTAACTGTATTGTATACGTAAAATGTACCAATAAACTTAGGGGGGGGACTCCCGCATCCCCAAATCTCACAAACCATTACTCAAGGGGGACCATAATCTATGCAATCCTATGAAATGGCTAAAAATCTTACCATTCACAGAAGTTTTATCATGAAGATCCTTCGGCTCAGCATCTTAAGATGATGAGTTTTCACACGACTTCCTTCAAAGTCCACAGCCAGCACCTTCAATCTAAAAGGAAAACAAAACTTTACCCTCACAGTTAGCTATCTTAAGGAATTTATTCTCAAAACATATTTAAAAGTTGAGCCTCAGTAAGTCAAGACTCCACAAAAGATGTCATTTCAGACAGGGATAACTTTAAATCATCCTCAGCTCAACCAGTGACAAACTCCCGAGCCCAGCCAACCCTAACTCATCCATAGTTTTTCACCCCTTCAAATTGGCCTCTTTTGAACAGTGACACCTAGTGGCCCCAAATAACACCAGCACCCACCTTCCTCATTTTTACCATTCGAGAAATGGCATTGTAGATTCTGGGTAGAGTTCTTACCCTAAATGGACTTAGAACAGCATGCATACGTGCAGTTAAACTTCAGAACAAAATATAAGCCAGATCATTACACCATGTCTGCTTCCTTGGGGACCTTCTATGTCTACGTCCATTACTTTTAAGCTCATCGTCTTTGCAGATGCCAAAAGAAGGCCTTCAGGGAAAGAAAAAAAGGTTCGGTATTAAAGCTACGGAGTTTTTCCAGAGTCTACACTCCCATTCATTAAATAAATGTAGTCATTCAATAAAAAAATGGGGTGACTGGTCGTCAAGTGTGACGCAGCCCCTCGTTAACAGCTGCCATCGTCAGTGCCTGGGGGCGGACAGGGAAGAACCCCCTCCCCACCGAGGCCGCCGGGCCTGCGTGCTCAACACAGGAATGGCTCTGAGGCGCACTGGGTCGCGCTGGGTGAAAGCCCTTCGACTCCAAAAATTGGCTTCAGCTCTCTCCATTCAAAAAAATCCCTCGCCTTTTAGAATGCATTTTTAATCCAGAAGCTCAACCTCCCAACTCTATGAGGAGGCCGGGCTTATCGTCACTTCAGCTCCGAAGGGGAGGCCAAGAGTGATAGCACCGTGTCAAGAAAACCCCACTTTCCCACCTCCGCAACATTATACTATCACCAAAACCTCAAGGCTGCTCACCGGGTTCTGCACGCACGGGAACAGCCATGACTTCCACACACGAGGCCGACCTCGGCAAGAACGCGAGCCTGCGCCTGCGCGCAAATCTTTCCGATAGTCTCGTCAGAGATCTCGCGATATTGAGAAAAGTGTCGTGGGAAGTGTAGTTCAAAACAACCGTTGCCGAGAGGCTGCTGATTCCGCTCCGCGCTACTGTGAAGCCCGGGTAAGATGGTGGCCGCCACCAGGGGCAGCAGAGGGTCCGGGGTGGGAAGCCAGGTCTGTGGAGAACTACAACGCTCAGTAAACGCAGGTGGTTACTTCTACCAGAAAGTCGCTGAGCTTCTCAGTGCCCAGACGGTCCCTGGGCGATCCTGGAAGGGCGCAGTTTGAAGAGTCAGGAACCAGGCAGTAAACTGAGGCCTAGCCCAATTTCCTTCGTGTTTGCTCTGTGGTAATTTGGGGTGGTTCGCTGTGTTAGTGAAGAAGATTCCGAGGGGAATCGTTCGACGTCCGGGTTGACTTTTAAAATTGAATTGAGCAAGGTGTGTGGTGGGCATCCCTGTAATCTCAGCACTCTGGGAGGCTGAGGCAGGAGGGTCACAACTTCAAGCCTTGCAATTTCGTGACATAGTGAGACCCTGTGTCAAAATTTTAAGATAAAAAAAAAAAATGCTGGGGATGTAGCACAGTGAGAAAGCCCTGAGTTCCAATCCCCAGGATAGCGAGACAGACTGAGACAGAGACAGGGAAGGAAGAACTGGTGCGAGACGGCCTGGGACCACAGTCTACCGGGCTGGTCTAAACCACTGAGCTGGAGCGGTACCCCATGGCGGCCTGGGTGCCCTTAATTGAGTGAAAGGGAAAATACAAAGCAAAGCAAACGCTTTGAGACCAGGCTGTGGCTCGGTGATAAGAGTTATTGCCTCACCAAAGCAAGGGCCTGGGTTCCACCCTCAGCACGGAAAATAAAGAGCGGAGGCAGAATTGACTTGTGTCTGGAAGTGAGTTTACATTTGCAAGACCGCAGATCCTTTTCTGCATTCTTCTCTTCCCATTCCCATCAACTCTTTAGCAGTGATCTCTGGGCATTTAGTCTTATTTTCTTCTGTATGTGGTAATATGTTGTATTTATTTTCTAATTTCCACGTTGGCTTCTCTCTACCCCTCTCAGTTTGATTGTAAACTCTTCAAGGGCAGGAACAATCTTTTAAGTTTTTGTTTTTTTCTTGGTCGTTTACCCACAGGGTCAGGTTTGGTATCTGGCTGTTCTCTGCTCTCAGTAAATACGGAGAAAATCGTCATTAACTCTTCCAGCAGTTTCAGCAGGACCTTTGGCCCTTGACTTTCTCTTACCCTTGATAACAGATTGTTGGAGGAAAAATGTGTTCTTGCCCTGCAAAGTTCCTTTCATTTGAGACTTGCTGAGGGAGTTCTGAGGAATTTGCCAAAAGCTGGCTGTGAAACTGCTAAAGTGGACATGTGACCTGCTGTAGGCAAGACAATAAAATGGTAGTTAATACCTTTGAGCAAGTGCTAGATGCTGTTCACTGCACTGAGTACTTGATGTATATTAACTCATTTCAAACTTACAACTGCACTGTGAAGTACTAGCATTAGCCCATTTTACAGAAAAGGAAACAGAACCATTGAGAGATGCAGGAACTTGGCCTCATTTCTCATAACTGGTTTTTTGTTTGTTTGTTTTTCTTGTACCGGGAATTGAACTCGGGACCTTGCAATTGTAAGGCAGGTGGTGGAACCACTGAGCCAAATTCTCAGCCAGTATCAGGATTTGATCCCAGCCTGTGGAATTCATGCTTTCTCCACTAACTTGTTCTGCACCGTAAATGAGTCAATCTAATACATAAGAATTTTTGAGGGGCAAACAGGAAGGGAAGAGAATTTTTGTTTGCAGAGATGGTTGGGGACAAATCAGAAATGAAAAAAGAAAGCCGGGTGTGGTGGCTCACACCTGTAATCCCAGCACTCGGGAGGCTGAGGCAGGAGGATCGCTGTGAGTTCGAGACCAGCCTGGGCTACATAGTGAGTTCCAGGTCAGTCTGAATTACATAGTGAGACCCTGTCTCAAAAAACAAACAAAAAAAGAAATGAAAAAAGAATGCTGGGCACCTACTCCACTGTTTTGAGCCCCTTGATAGCAGGAAGAGTGAGGGTGAGCGTCTGCCAGAGGTGATCTGGGAAAGACTGTGAGCATCCAGGCTCTCACAGGCTGTGCTGAGCTCCAAACTAATTGCCCCCCAGTGTGCAGGGAGGGTCATTTTCCGTAGCTCCCTACTCAGCCGCAGTCACTGTGTAGCTTTCACACCTGATAGGGCACAACTTCCCCTGCAGAGCACAGTTGTACTTAGAACAGCAGCAGTGTCACAACCAGTGGGGTGCTACGGGCAGCTGGCCAGTGGCCAAGAGGCTAGAGCAGGACACCGGAGGCCTTGTGCCTGAGTGTACTCGAGGTACAACTGCGGAGCCGTCCGGAAAGAACAGAGAAACTTCAAAGAATGCATCAGAAACCCTGAGTTCAGCGGCTGGCCATTCAGGACCGAGTGGCTGGGACTGAAGTGTTACTGTTACTATGATCTCATCTGTACTCATGCTGAGATCCAGTATGGTTGAGTTTTACACACAGTGGAATTATTGTACAGCTGTTATACGAGACTTGTGCAGCTCTGTGTTTATTGACACGGGAAGAATCCCAGTCTATTTACAAGTGACAGAAGTAGATCACAAACTGAGCTGGGCAGGAGTCCGAAGGGACCCAGGCTCTGAGTACAAAGAGTCAGAAGAGTTAGTCAGCTGGTCTGCTGTGTTTGGCAGTCACTGATAGATTTAAGAAACAGTATCCAAATCCCACAGTAATAGAAAACAGACTCTTTGCAATATTAAGTTAATTCCTTAACCCAGAAATGAATCTTTAATTTTATTTATAAGAACACGAAAGAGGATAGGCTGTATCCCAGGCGGCTGGCAGTCACAGCCAATACTTGGAGGGGTTGCACGAAAGTACATCTGTTTGCAGGCACTGGTAGTGGCCCTTCTGCAAGCTTTTCTTTCTCCATCTTATCTGCAACGTGATTCTGGCCAAGTCTGGTTAAGTTTTCTGCTATTTAAGGTAACAGCTTCTCTTCTGGCTTTGGGACATTGTGAAGATGCAATGCTTGGGACTGCTGCAGCCGTCTTGCATCCATGAGGCACCCTTCAGAGGCTCCTTCAGAGCAAGAGCTGTGTACTTATGAAGGCCGAGGGTAAAGAAAAAAACTTAAGTCCTTGGTGATGCCATTGAACTGATATAGCCAGTCCTAACACCCTGACCTCAGCCCTCTTGTTTTGATTCCAAAATCTGTTTTTACATTTTAATATTTCTGGTTGTGTCTTATGAGCAATGACATCTCAGTTTCTGTGAAATACAAAAGGTAAGATTTTTTTTTTAAATCTCTGTATTGTTTAAGTTATTTTAATTGGGTATTCTGTTAGAGTCAGAATCATCCTAAATGATATTGGCGCTTCCCCTATCTTTTTTTGTTTGTTTGTTTTTGGTACCGGGGATCCCACTATGGATCTTGTGCTCGCGAGGCAGGTGGCGGCACCACTGAACTAAATCCCCGGCGTTCCCATATCTTTTTTTAGCCGGTAAGAATAATTCCCTGGAATAATGCATCATGACAAAACCGAGACAGTGGTTTGACTGTACAAGTTACAGTACTGTTAATAGTTTGGATGTTGAACGTCTTCCCAAGGCCCCTATGTTAAAAGCTTGGTCCCTGGTGTGGCCGTGTGAGGAGGTGGTAGGTTCTTTAGGAGGTGAAGCTCAGTGGAGGGCCTTAGGTGATGGATGTACCCTTGAAAGGGATTTAGAGACCTCAGTCTCTTCTCCCTCCCTCTCTCTCTCTGCTTCCTCGTTTAGGAGCTAAGCAGTTGGTACCACCTCCCATCTGCCAAGATGTGCTGCCTTACTAGAGTCCCAAAGCAAAGGCCCAAAATGCCTCCAGTCTTGGACTGGACCCCGCAGGACTGTGAGCCAGCTTTACAAGTGAATTATCTCAGGTATTTTGTTATAGTAACAGGACGCTAACATAACCGCCATGCTGTTTTTCCTAAAATGTTCTGCAGTGACAGTGGGACATTTTTACATAGCTCCAGTGATTTCAGTTCATCCTCCTACAAAGTTCATCATGAAAACATTCAGGATTTTTTTTTTCTGCCTTGAAGATTGTCAAACATTGCCACAAATCCCGTTCAGCAAAAATCTTAGATCGCTGAATGTAGCTGTAACTTTCTGGAGGAGGAGAAATATAACAGTGTACACTCTATTTATTGAGAATAGAGACCTTGGAGTTGTGGATTACTTCCTTGATTTTACAATAGTATTCAGGAAGAAAAGCAGTGCATTTCACTCACCTGCTCTGCAGAGCTGTTGTATTTAGTAAAACTGTCAACCAGATGTGGTACACACCTATAATCCCAGTCCTCTGGGAGGATTAGGCAGGAAGATTGCAAATTTAAGCCCAGCCTGGGCAATTTAGCATTTCAGAGAGATCCTGGGGATACAGCTCAGTGTGAAGGCCCTGAGTTCAATCCCTAATCACACACACACACACACACACACACACACACACACTTAGAAGAATAGAAATAAACAAATTGGAAGAATATGTAATGTTCTCTGGCCCTTATCTGCCATTTCCTGGACATGTCCTTCCATTCCCAGAAATCTGTCTTCTCACCACTGTTGCATAACCCTTCTTGTGGTATTTGTTCCCTTCCCCTTAAAATTCCCTTTCCCCCATTTTCTCCCCTGCTTGGCAAAGTCCAGCTCATAAATACCGCCAGTGCGTGGTGCTGGCTGTCGTGCTACAGCAGTCCCCGAGCTGCTTGCACAAGGCTCCTTTCTTGTGGCAGGTGGTTTAGCACATGCTCTGCAATCAGACCAACCTGGAGGAGAGTCCTGGCTCTGCTGATTTTAGCTGTGTAACCTTGGACAGATCTCTTCACCTGGCTCTAAGACTCATCTTTCTCATCTGTGAAATGAGAGGCGTGGTGATCATCCACTCTCAGGGGACTGTTTTATGACTGCACACAAAGCACTCAACCCGGCCGGGCCTGGGAACAAGATAAACACCCAGTGAATGGCAGCGCCTGTTGCTTGGACGTGTTTCTGATACTCATCACACTGTTTTGGAATTTTTTTTTTTCCCAACTGGATTTTCTGCTAGGTTGTTAGCAAAACAAGGATGGGGCCTTTGTTCTTGTTTTAACTGTGTGGTCATCTTTTTGAGGTATAATATATGTCAATAAAATACATCCACTCAAAATGTACCATTAGAGTCCAATAGGCATAATCCCAGACATGATCTAGAACATGCTTTGTCATCCCAGAAAGCACCCTCGTACCCTTTTACAGTCAGCCCCATCCCAGTCCTGGCCCTGGTCAGCCACTGATCTGCATTGTGTCACCATCAGTTAGTTTTGTTTGTCCTAGAATTTCGTAAGTAAAATCCCGCACCAGGTGCTCTTTTTGTGTCTAGCCTCTCACTTTCCCCATGTTGTTACTGATGTCCATAGTTCATGTTTTGCTGTTGCTAAGTGTTATTCTGTTGTATTAAGGTACCTCAGTTTACCCATTCACATGTTGCTGGATATCTAGGTTGCTTCCAGTTTGGAGCTATTGTTAATAAAGCTGCTGTGAACATTTCTGTAAAATCTTTTTGTGGACATAGGTTTTCATTCCTCTTGGATTCATTTACAGGAAACATTACACTGATTTCCAAGTGGTTTTATTATCAGATTACAGTTTCTCCACATCCTCACCTCATTATGGTCCCTCTTTAATTTTAACCATTCTAGTGGCGTGTACTGGTATCGCATCATGCTTTTTTTTTTTTTCGCGTACCGGGGATCGAACTCCGGTCCTTGTGCTTGCGAGGTAGGCGGCAGAACCACTGAGCTAAATCCCTGGCCCTCATCATGCTTTTGATGTGCATTTCTCTGATGATTTATGATACCGAACACCTTCCTTCCTTCCTTCATCTTTATTCCTTCCCTCCTTTCTTTTCTTTCACAGTCCCAGGGATCGAACTCAGATGCTTGTGACGCAGGTGGGGTGCCACTGAGCTAAATCCCTGTTCCAGGCTTTATATTTTTTTATAAAACCCTCCTACCTTAAACACTCCTTATTAAACACTCCTACCTTATTAGTGAAATGTAAAAGTGCTTTATATATTCTGGAGAGAAGTCTATTCTCAGATATTTGGCAGATATTTTCTCCCAGTCTTTTCAGGAGCACAAGTGTGACTTTGAAAAATTCCAGTGGAGTTTTCTTCTGCAGTTAGTGCTTCCTGTATCCAGTTGAAAGGACCTTCCTTTCTGTACCGAGATACCTTTGTTGCTCTGCTGTTGGAGCCCATTGGTTCACTGGATATCCTTGCGAATAGCGGGGAATTGTCTCTGGGCAGAGGCCAAGGCAGTCATGGGGTTATTGTCCTGTTTGTTGCCCGTTGTCAAGTGTCTGTTTCTCATATTTTGCCCAGTTTCCTGGTTGGTTGTGGCAGAAGGTCTTAATCCATGTTTGTATCCAGAGGACCTGACAAACAAGCACTCTGTAAATGTTTGTCACATGGCAAGCCTTTGTCAGCACCTTCAGACAGTCTGTCTTGATGAGAAATATCTGTGGGGGCCCTGAGATCACCTGGCCCACCCCGTCATTTTACTCGGTGTTTCTTTTCCTAAGGAGGTCGTTTGTCCTTTAAATGTCACCTAGGTTGGACACATGTCTATTGAATGGAGAAAACTAGGTCTGCAGCACAAAAGGTTACATGAGCAGGTGGGGGTAAACTGGCAGAACTAGGCTGAAAGGGCAGGGAGTGACACAGGCTCTTTTATTACGTTCCACTCCAACACCTGACTTGGTGTGTGTACATTGTAGGTTCCCAGTTCGTATGGTAAGTAAACCATCAAATGGTTTTCATGCTTAATTTCTTTTCATGCTTAGTTCACGTGGCTTCTGCATACGAATTAAGTATGTGTGTGTGTTCACTTAGGACAAGACTGGCACTTCCTCCCCCAGCTCATGGGTTCAGAGAATGTTAGTAAATCTTTTGTTTTGCTTTAATCTTCTCAGCCACCATCCAGTCTTAACCCCCACTAGGGGGCACATGTATCCCTCGGAGAGGGTCTGTGGTCCTTGGCTACAGAACGTGTTTCCAGCTTGTCCTGAACCCCTCTTAGGTCTCTGCCCCACATCCTTCCCTCGAAAACACGAGCAGGTCAAAACAGTCTGTCGCCTCGCATTCCCTCCTCTCCAGCTGGGCTGCTGGCCGCCTCTCTCTTCTCTCCCCAGGGCTCAGCCCCTGATTGAAGGAGGCAGTGGCAGTGACTCTGAGTGGTGACCTTGCTGTCTCATCCCTGCCAGGGGGGACCGCTTCCTCCCTGCGTGGCACCGATGGATCCTGAGGAGGCAGCTCTTCACTCCCCTCCGCAGGCCGGCAAGGACTGGCCTTTCTAGGGCCCAGAGTCTGGTCTGCCCTTGCCTGAAGGTGTCCCTGAAGAGACAGCAGCAGGAATGACCCTGGCCCCTGCACAGACGTATCCAGGGCTGGTGCAGGGCTCCAGTGCTTGTGCGCTCGCAAGCAGTCACACCTGGAATTTCTTCACCAACCCCAGACTCTGGTCCTCTCTGCCCCAAGGTTTGGCGTCAGATTTCCCAGGTACAGGCAGGCCTGACTTTCCTGCTAGCTTTGAGTACCTTGAGCAGGTTCTGTGAACTTCACTTTTCTGAGTGGGTAAATGAGGATAACAACAGTGCCTGCCTCCTAAATGAGATAGTGCTTATAAGTAAGGCACTGGGCACAGTGCCTGGCACATAAAAGTTTTGATACATGTTAGCCATCGTTGATAGCATTATTAAGGTCATTATCATTATATTAACCTAAGCTTTGGCAGAGGCCGATTTGCCGTTCTCCTTGTTTTGTGCCTTACAAGGAAGGATTACTTTCCTCTAGCTCAAGGACTCAGGCTTCTCCGTGCAGAGGAGAGGCAGGGTGGGAAGGACCATGGGGTGAGACGGGAGGAGCTCCAAAGAGTCAAATCTGCCCTTGTGCAGTAACTCACACTGCCCACGGCACCCGTGGGGCCAGTGGGGTGCACTGTTCTTGCACTGTACCTGCCTCACATTGGGCTGCAGGCCTTGCCCCCGGAGGCTTGGACCGAGGCCTCTGGTGCACACCTGTCTCAGGACTGTGTGCGCACACAGACACACCAGGCATTTGATGGGCAGGTACTCCCCCAAAGCCACAGCTGCACCCCGGGGCTGACGCAGAACAGCAGCAGCTGCCGCAGCTGCCATGGCTACTTCCTTGCTCCTTTCCAACACCTCATTAGTTCTCTGGTCATGTTCCAACCTCCAGGAGAGACTGGCAGCACCCCCAAGTGTCAGCCACAGAAGGAGCAGACAGCGGCACCTCCCTGCTCCGGCTGCTGCCCTCGGCTGCCCTGCAGCTCTGAGCAGTCTCTTCCTTGTCACTCAGGCTCTGGCCAGCAGAAAGATTAGCATTCAGATGAAGAGGAAAGACATGAGGGCAAAGGACTTCTGTCTCCCTCGGCGGCTGAGATGCACTTGGGAAGCAGAGGCAGCTGAGGGGAGATGTGCAGATCAAAACCGCCATGCAGGCGGAGACAGAATTCTGGGCACACGCAGAGGCCAGGGTGGTCGTTGCGGTTCTGGCTCCCTGGGTGCCCTCACCCTCCTGTAGTTTGCTTTGAACTTGCCGGTCGCCCGGTGATTGTGCGTATAGAGAGGCAGGGTGGGAAAGACCGTGGGGTGAGACGGGAGGACCTCCCAGTAGTCTGAACCTGCCATTGCGCAGTACCTTCTAGTTCCCAGGTGACTACTAGCTCGCACATATGGAAGACTTACAGGTGTGCTAACCACTACATTATTGAACCCTCACACCAACTCAGAAATAAGTGCTACTGTCTCGATCTTAGAGAAGTAAACTGAGGCACAGAGACATGCCATAAGGAGCCCAAGGTCACAGAGGGAGGAAGTGGTGGAGTGTGATTCAGATCCAGATGCTCTGACTCTGGAGTCCTCACTCTTAGCTCCTTCATGGTTATTTCATCAGCGCCAGCGTCGTGAACGAGGACTAACCGAGCTCTTCAGCTCCGCTCTCTCTCCCAAGCCCCTAAGCATTCCCGCTCCCACTTCCAAGCGGTGGGTCTTTCCAAGGAAATAAGGAGACGAAAGACTCGCTCTGTGGAGATGGTGTCTCGGGCACAATTGAAGTGACTCCCCCTAAGAGGGCCCACCCTTGACCCAGACTTCACTCACCCCTGTGATGGGAGCTCATGGGCCAAGGAGGGGCTCCTGGGTCCGGGGAGCCTCTGGTAGAGGAGTTCGAGCTGAGGGAGGCAACTCTGCAGCAGGAGCTGCAATTGCGCAGATTTCGCAGAGGCCCCAGGGGTGGGAGAGGCCCCGGGAATAAGAGGCAAGCCCTGGCGGGTGTGCGGGGAAGGTGTAAACACAGTCTGCTCCCACCAAAGCCAGCCTGCTCCCAGGGGAGAGAGCCCAGCCCACATGGCACCCCAGCTGCCAGGCCCAGGCAGCCACATGCCCCACTGCCGGCAGCCCCTTCTCTCTTTCCCACCCTTCCCTTGGAATGGACCCTGCCCAGGCTCACCGAACAGTGCTGCCCCTTAGGGGTGCCGCCTTGTGGAAGTGTGCCCGCTCCATGACCTTGGTCTGACAATTCCTCAGACCATTGGAAGGAGGCAGGCAACTTAGAGACGGCAGAGAGCCGAGGCAAAGATGAGGTGACAGGAACGTGGCAAACACACGGGAGAATGACGGGGGATGGGATCGGGGAACACAGACGGGGTCCTGGGAACAGCGCCCTCTGGCCCTCGGCCTGACATCCTGTCACGCGGAAGGCTCAGCCTCCCAGGAGAAAGACAGGCTGACAGGAGCTGAGACAGGTGGCCTGGGTCAGGTGGGCGCTCTGGCTCTGGCAGGCTCCTCCCGGGGCGACCTTCCCCTGCCTCCTCCCTGCCCTACTTTGCGAGGCTCCCACGGAAGGCTCCTGCAGCCTCAGCAGGCTCCGGCCTCCTCAGCCTCAGAGTGGGTTCCCTCTCCGCTGCGGCGCCTCTCGCTGCCTCCCCTCGGATGTGGAGCAGCGGCTGGGTGCTGCTGTCTAGAGAACTCTCCCATCCCCTGCTGCTTGAAAGTCAAGGGCAGAGGCCAGCCACGCAGACATGGCTGCTGGGCCGGCAGTGGGGGGCTGGACCGGGAGGAGAGATGCTGAGTGGGGGCGTGGGGGCGCTTTTGAAGATTAATGACTGTGAGACAGCTGGGAGCAGCTGCCCGCAGGGTCTGCGCCTGGATCTGTGAGCGAGCGGAAATCTGCTTTTATCTCTGCTCGGGATCGGGCAGGACTGTAAAGGGAGAGAAATGGCAGAGCAGCTGGCGGCAAAGGAGGCCACCACCACTACTGAGCAGTCAGCACACTGACAAAAGCGAGTGTCATGCTTGTTCCCTTCCCACACGCGACTGCCCTTTTGGAACCCAGTCACACGCGCGCGCACACACATTCGTGCACACATGCGCGTGCACACACAGAAAGCACATTCAGAAGACCTTCTGGTGACTGGTCCCATGTCACCGATCCAGCCGGCCTCTCTTACTGGTGATTCAGCAGAGCAGCCAAATGACAGGGGCCTGGGGAGAGGCAAGTGACACTGAAAATGGGGGCCACCGTGCCAGGTGGACATCAGCACAGCCCTAGACCACAAGCTGGCTTAACAGAATCACCCCGGTGCCACCACACAGTTGTCCAAACTAACAGACTCCGCCTTTCACCGGGCAGCTGCAGACTGGGGTAGGTTCTGCAGCCTCCAGGTGAGCCTCGGGCCCTCCCCCACTTCACAGTGTGGGTGACACTGGGCGAGTTATCGAACCTGCCTCCTTGTCCTCAGGTGCAATGCAGATCAGCACCATGGGTTATGGTGAGGAGTGAACCGGAGAAAGACAGAAGCCCCCAACTCGTGCGTGCGAGCCAGCCACTGCCCCTTGAGTCTGGGTTCCCTTCACACTCTGCCTGGCCCTGCCTCTTGCACAAGCTGCCCTAGAGTTAACCTGGTGGACCCCAGCAAGTCCCTCTCTGTGGCGCTTCTTGGGTTGGGTTCCTCTGTCCCTCGGAGGATGCCCAGGAACTCCTCACTCAGAGCCCCACAGCCGGAGTCTGTCCAGGGCCTGAAAGGGAGGTGCCTACCTTCTCCATCACCGCTTCTCTCCTCCCAACTGCTGCACCCCTCGTGTCCTCCTGGGCTGTAGGTCAAACAAGGACTTGGGCTGAAACAGAAGGCCAAACAGATCAGCGCTTTCCCTCGTGCTCGAAGACAGACCTAGGACTTCGGGGTGACATCCCGGGGCAACACCTCCTGCTTAGAAGTCCGCCAGCAGGATCCGCAAGCCTCAGCACAGCCACCACCTCTCCCACACCGGGCTCTCCTCTAGCCATCCCTTGCCCGTGGCCTGGAAGGTAGCAAGATGGTGCTGAACGAACAGCTCCATCTTCCCGCTCAGCCTCCACTAGTGACCACCAGCCGTGGAGACTGCTTGGTGTGGTCTTGCATCTTTCTTCTTCCTTGACCCCAGCTCAACCCTTTTCCCTCCAGGGCTCCTGGCCCTGCCCTGCTTGCCTGGCCAGCCGATCCCAGTGCCCAGAGCTGAGCCCAGCCTGATGAGGTGAAGGCTTACTTCAGAGGTTCTTTCTCCCTGAGTGGAGGAAAACTGGAGTCAAAGGACTGACGGGAAAGAACCCACGTTTCTGGCTCTCTTCTTCCTCCTACCCATACACTTTAGCTATTCACTTGGGTGTTGAGGGAAGAAGCACCTAAGAAACAACTTGGAATTTATGACTCGGAACTGGAAAGCAAAAATCTCATCCCTGTGCTACCCTCAGCCAGCCCTCTGTGGTGGCCACATCAGCAGGTGGTTCCTCCATGTCGGGCCAATTTTTCCAGATAACTGGATCCCAAGGAGCTAATAGCACTACTTCCTTCTGGCTAAGGCCTGGCCAGATGGTCTGCAGATTTGCCCTTTCCTCTCCTGCCAGGAGGGCCAGGCCCATTTCAGGCAAAAGAGAGTTTTCTTGAAAGTCAGAGGCCTGATGGTCCCACATCAGACACAAATTGGCCGGGTGATCTTAAGCAATCCCTTCAAATCTTCCTGCTCCTCAGTTTTCTTAATCATCAACAAGGCATAGAAAACACATGCCCTGCCAACCCTCTTCTGGGTAACTATGTGAGAAACTTCCGGGGAGAAAGAAAGCCCTGACCCTATAAAAGAGCAACAGCTGCTACCATAGTAAACTGTTCGTCCTCACAGAAACCCGCCACCAATTTATTACTAATTCCAGTTTATAAGAAATAAAATAATTACATAAATGATCCAAAGTGTCTCAGTAAGAGAGGAACCAGGATTTAAATTCCGCAAACTCGATAGTGAAGACCCAACAGCATTTGAATGCCTCCTGTGGGGAGGCCCAGTAACAGTCATGCTTTATAGTCAGCTTGTTTAATTAGTAATGCCATCGGGCACTATCATGATCTTAGCTAGCTGTGGTGTCTCTGAAATGCCTCTCTTTCACATTGGGCCTATGACAGTCCAAATCTGGGTGACTTCCAGGACTGAGACGACAAGGGGACTAGAGAAAGGTTTAAGTTCTCTCTCACCAGTTTCTGCCCATTTAAGGGGCACCTTGCAGGCTGGTCTTACACCCAGAGAGACGTGGAGGGTCCCAGGCATGCATGCTGACTGCACCCCCAACCTGAGGGCAGCCTAGGTGGAGATACCCTCCTACCAGTGGGTCCTGGAGCCAGAGGACTTCCTACAATCTCTCTCTCTCCCTCTCCCCTCCGTCCCCCAATACTGGAGATTGAACCCAGAGCCTTTGCACTGAGCTACATACCCAGCCCTCTTTGCTTTGTATTTTGTCTAGCGAAATCCCTAAATTACCCAGGCTGGACTTGGACTTGCAATCCTCCTGCCCCAGCTTCCTAAAGTGCTAAGATTACAGGTAGTGTCACCATGCCTACCCCCTAGGATCTTTTTTGTTCTGTTTCAGTAGGGGTGAGAGATCACTCTTCAGAAAGGTCTAGGTGTGGTTCACAGGCACATACAGAACAACTTACACATAGGTCTTAGGTAGACTTTGGTTGACTTTTTTTCAGTGTCTTGTTGGGTTTAGGAGCCTCTACCAAAGAGCCAGGGGAAGAAAAGTCTAGAAAAGCGCCCACAACTTCACCACCCCCTCCAAAGGCCACAAGGCTTCTGCCTAGGGAAGAGTTAACTTTCTGGCCACTGGAGACAGCTTCCTGCCCCAGGGACTGCCCAGCCAATGGCACTCATCGCTGATGATGTCATGCTCCTCCTGCACCTTCTATTGGGGGCTGGACAGCGAATCCTGCTGTAGGTTCAGGCAGTGGAGCTGCTGAGGCTCGGGTGGGGGCACAGGGAGACATAGGGGGAAGGGAAGGGCAAGGACGGGTGAGCAAAGCCGGCCAAAGCTGCCTCTGCCCCTCCCTCTGCGCTCCCCTGTGCCTCCTTCTGACAGAAGGTAGTCCTGGGGACGCTCACACAGGCAGAGCAGTGAAGCTTTGGTCCAGAGTAGGGGCCAGGGACTCACTCTCCTCCCCTCGCCCCCCTGGTGAAAACAGACATGTGGCCAGCCTACCAGGCTTGCAGGGTGACCACACACACAGCAGCAGCTTCCATGGCAGCCCCCCCACTACTCTCCGGCTTCACCTGCCTGGGGACTGAAGGTCCGCATCTGCGTTGCTGCCCATAACTGCCCCATCTGCTTCCCTGGGCTCTCTGTGAAAGGCAGAGCAGGCAGATAAAGCTGTGGGCAGTGCCCAGCCCTGCCCGGCCCCTCCTCACAGCCCAATCACCTAGAGCCATGGGGCCAGAGGCTCTGCCAGTGACCCCCTCAGGGACTCCTGCAGTTCCCCTCCCAGCCTGCTGGAGGAGCGCAGCCCACTTGAGCTGGACTGTAACCCATAGCCCATAGCCCAGAGCTCCACCCCCAGAGCCCAGTGGATTCTCACGGTTCCACCCGGTTGGCAAACCAGCGGCGGCAGAGCATGGCCAAGGTGCTGAGCAGGAAGAGGGTGGTGCACATGGCTCAGCTGCCCCATCCCCTCCAAGCCGAGTCTGCAGAAGGCCCCAGGCCAGGGACCAAATGGCCCCGGCCAGCTCTCACTACCCACTGCTGTCTGTGTCTGTCCCGAAGCTCCTGCTGGGGAACGGATTAGAAGGCTCAAGCTGCTTAGTGGGGTCAGCAGCCCCGACCTTGTACAGGCTGATTAACCTCACGGACCCAGCTCTCCCCTCTAGTGGCCAGTACATCAGCCCCCTTTGGGCGAGCAGATGCAGGAGGTAGACTTGGGAGTTGCTGGGCTGTCCTCAAGGGGCTGCGGTCTAAACCAATAAGCTATTCAGTAAAGCAAGCAGCTGCATTCGAGGCGCTGAGGCCCTGGGACGGACCCCCAGGGAGCACTTCTGGAGTTGCAGGCCTGCAGGAAAGCTGCAAAGAGGAGCTTTCCAGACCCTCAGGAGCCTCTTCGGGGGGCTGCAGACATAAAAACTCGAGCATCTTCTTCCCGTAATGAGCTGAGAGCAATGATGTCACAGCAGAGGCAGCGAGAGAGGAGGAGGAGAGGGGAAGGATATTCAGTGGTGGAGCCAGGAAGACAAGGGCGGCCACAGAGTGCAGGGCTGGCTCAGGTCCACCCCCGTTAGCCCTCTCCAAACTTTTCTGAGTCCACACCCTCCAGGAAAAGGCAAAATTTAAGAACGCACTCACAAAATAGATGCAAATTATACCTTATATAACTGTCTTATATAATTGTATATAAAGTGTAAACTCATACATTGTATAGTAGACTACTGTAGAGACACATTCCTATACCGTAAGACACACGAAATGTGTAAAGAATGGGCCGGGGATTTACCTCAGTGGTTCCAGCGCCTGCTTTGCAAGCACAAGGAACGAGTTCTATCCCTGGTAACCAAGGGAAAAAAAAATGTGTAAAGAATCTAATGAGATTTCTCCTGGTTTCTTTCCCTGTCCTGGGGGCCTCCTGGGGAAGTTTCCACACCAGCTGCAGGAAATTATCAGGGGAGTTTGGGATGTGTGGAACGTGGAGCCAGCGACAGCTGGACCGGGACACCAGTCTGACAGTGATAGAAGAACACCCCCCCCCCGCTCCCCTGCAACCCATCCAAGACCTACAGGCATTCAGTTTTCCTCCCCTTGTGAGGTCCCACCAGTGCCTGTCCTGAGCCCCGGGGGGGGGCCCCTATGCAGCCACGGTTCTCCCTGCTTCCTTTGGCTCTCAACCTTGAAATTGGATTTTAAAAATAAAGACACGAACCAAGGCTAGCCTGAGGGACACCCAGGTGTTGAGCTGGATAAAGGTCACCAGGGAACCTTGGGGAGAACCAGAGACCTCAGAGGTGCTATGACTTCTGTGTGGGACACCGCAGGCCTTGTGTGGCCTTTAGGCTTCCACCTGGAGACTGAGATGGGCTTGGCCCTCCCAGGACTGGGCAGCTGCCTGAGGGGACAGGGACAGGGACTCTGGAGAGCACAGTCCCCACCTCAGGCCCAGTCTCCACCCTCCCTGCAGCCCCCCCACGAAGGAGGAAGCTGTGCCACGCCCCTGCCCTGGGGGAACCGGGACCTTGGTGGGGCTGAGGTGCCTGCAGCGCTAGGGCCTTCCTCGAGACTCATCCGTCGACCCCCAGGGCCTCTCTTTGGTGCCACACTCCCTGCCTCTCCTTGGGACTTCGCTCTGCCATGCCAGGACCCCAGCTCTGGTCAGCCAGTGTCGCATTGGCCCCTAGAGACTTCTTCCCACCGCGCACTGAGGAAGAGGGGGTTTTGGCGGCGCAGGCCTCAAGTTAAGACAGTCGAAGCGGTAGGCGGAGAGGTCGGCGGGCAGGGAGACGACCCCATTCCTAACCGCC
>NW_022900935.1:60322782-60333751 GCF_012274545.1 Fukomys damarensis | reverse complement strand
CGGGGCGTCTCGGGCTGGTCGAAGCCCAGGCAGAGCCCTGGTGGCTCGGGGCGTGGGGCTTACCGAGAACCGGGACCCAGACTCAGGAGGGCACCTCGGTCGCTCCCACTCCTTGCTGGCCTGCGAACTCCTTCCTGGCTTCGCAGGTCTCCCTCCCCACGGACCCCAGCCATCCCACCAAACTGTGTGCTCTTACATTTTACCAGCCCCTCTGAAGGTCAGAGGGATTCCCTGTGTTAGAGACGGGGAAACTGAGGCTCGTCAGCCGAGGAGGGGCTCAGAGAGGGGCAGTCCCCTCTGTCCATCTCAGCGCCTCGGGAGAGCAGAGCCAAGAGAGAGGTCAGTAGGAATAGACAGCCGAGGTCCACCTTTCCCAGCTGCTTTGTCCTTAGGGGGCCCCAGCAGGGAGGGGCAGGTGAGGCACAGGTGAAGCACAGGTGAGCCAGAGCAAACAGTCCCCTAGGATACAGTCCCTGCAGAGTTTGGTGAGGGGGGACAGAAGCCTGGGGAAATGGGGCCCTGCCCTGGAAACCCCAGCCTGGGAGGGTATGCAGCATCTCCAGTGCCACTGAGCCCCCACCCCCACCCCAGGGACCCTGTGTTCCGTGCTTGCCCACGGATGCACACACACCTCCAAGTTGATGTCCCCAAGCCCCACATACTAGAAACTGACTGTAGCTACAGATCAAATCTAGACTCTTCCCGCACATGCTGGGCCCCGGGATGCAGGTGCAGAACCCAAAACACACTCAGCCTGAGCCCATGAGCCCTGGCAGAGGGAGGCTGCCAGTCTGGGATGGAGCAGGGCAGTCTTTGCCACATGGAGAGGGGCTGAACCTCGCTGTGAGAAAACCCTTCAGAGTCTCCCAATCCTGTGGATCTCTGGCTCCTCCGTCTCCCCTGCTCCCTCTCTCCCTTCTGCCTCCCCAAGCCTGGGACCTCCCAGCTCCATACTGATAGTCCATCTTAGAGACTGTGGAGGACGAGAGGAAATAGCACTTTGGAGGAGTTAGAAGCGGGAGGAAGGGAAGCTTCTGCAGCTCCAGGACAGGGACCCAAAGGGGGCGCTGGGAACCTAGGAAAGGGGTGGGGACCTTGAAGCCGCAGGCACTGGAGCCTGACTAGCTTGTGCGGGCACCCACTGGGGCTCGCAGTGTCAAGCAGTCTCGCAGATGCGCCAGGCGACACCCCTGCCTCAGCAGCCTCAGACACATGATGTGGGGCCCCAGGACCTTGGACATTTTCTTCTAGACTTGTTGAGCTCCAGGTCCCCCGCCACCTTTCTCTCCCTCTCCCCCTGTCTCCCTCTCCCTCTCTCTCTCTCTCTCTCTCAAACCTCCGCAGGAATTGGGATGGTTTTCTTGTGTTTGTTTTGTGGTGCTGAGGACGGAACCCAGGGCTTTGCACACGCTGAGCAAGCGCTCACCACTGAGCTACAGCCCAGCCCCTTCTTTCCTTCTCTGCACGCGCTGCCCTTCTGGCTGCTTGCCCATTTCTGACACTGGGGAGGGAGGGTATACACCAGTAAGCTCAGTTTCAGACAAAGGCCTTCAGTTGATGTCACAGCCTGAGATGCAGTCAAGCTGGCCTGCTGATACCCCAGCCACAATTCACCGTCCTCAGCCCTGCGAGGCCGGCAGCCTACCGGGACAGCCTGGGCCAGCACCGTCTCGCCACCCTTTGCCAGCTGCCAGTCCCCTGGGCCTTCCTGTCCTTGTCCTCCTCCCTCTGATGTCTGTCCCAGGGGCTGGCCGGTGGGGGAGGAGGGGACAGGGATGACAGCCACCAGCTTCTCAGGGCCCCTGTGTCCCTGCGTAGTTCCTGTGCCCCTGAGACTTGTCCACGTACAGCCTTCACAGCCAGGGCCCATTTAGAGCCTGTGACACCGGCCCTCTGATCATGCCCCCCCACATGTACACACGCCTACACGCAGTTGCCCCTGTCTGCCTGTGGGGTAAGGAAGAGGCAGGGCTTCCACACCCCACCTCCAGCAGTTAGCACGGCGGTGGGGGCGGGGGAGCTGTCTTGGGGTCTGAGGCAGACCCCACACTTCCACTGCCGCAAGGAGACGGAGATGCGAGGGAACACCCACCCTCCTTCCCGGTTGTAACGCTGACACCTTCCCCCTCACACTCAGACGAGCCTATTTCAGGCTCTTGGAAGCCCAGATGCCTCTGCAGCCGAGAAACTCCCAAGACTGGCTGCGAGGCTTCTTTCTCCTGGCATCGCAGGCCAGCCTGGGAGGGTTGGGAGGCAGCCCAGGGCAGGGGGAGAGGCTAGGAAGAAAGCGCAGTGCTCCAGGCCCCTGAGGTCCCCTGGCTGTGGGCTGCGACCCCCTGGGGCTCTCTCCAGGGCCACCACATAGCCCTGGGTGTTGAGGCAGGAGATTTACCTGTGTCCCAGGCCACTAGAGTTCTCCAAGCACACTGAGAAGCCCTCAGAGCCCTGGTGCTGCCATTCACCTTATCGGGCAACCATGGGCATCAATTCCCAGCCCCTGAGAGGGGGGTAAAAACCATGCCAAGCTCAGGAGGTTATTACAAGAATTCATGAGCTCACATTGTATGTGCCTGATAAATATTCCTGGCTGATTCCTTGGCAGTAGGATGGACAGAGACCTGCTGTGGTGATTAAATACAGTAGGAGAGGTGGCGATGCCTTGTAAATAAAAACATCAAAATCAGAGGTGCTCACTTAGGTCCAGACAGGGCTTTCACATCTGCCCCTCATTACGGTGCTTCTCCAGAAAATGGTGATATGTTTTCAGACCCTTTGCCTCACTTGTCTTCCTGGGGGTGTCTGTGAAGGAGCCAGCAGGAGGGCTCCCCTGGCACTCCTGTCTCTGCAGACAGGGAGGTCACACTGAGCCTCAGAGAGGGCCCCTCTCAGCCTCCGCACAGACCACCCTCTCTGCATTCGTCCCCACTGAGACTCGACCCCAGCCACAGCGCTAAGCTTGCAGACTGTTGGCTCCCTGATCAGAAAGCGGACCCACCAAGGGGTGGAAACACCGAGGAACAGGTCCAAGACATGGGAGCCGTGAAGTCGTGTAAGTTCTGACCGAGCCCAGCGTGGTGCTACACGGCACCCTGCTGCCATCGCTCTGTGCCCTGCAGGACCCTGGGCCTGCGTGAGGCCTGACCTCTGCCGGTGGGCTTGGGGTCCGGCCCCACAGACCAAAGGGGACCAGGCAAGGCCACCTGAGTAGCACTAATGGCCTGGAGGGGAGAGCAGTAGGCCTGGGCCAGCCTGGGCACTCACAGGGCACAGTCTGTCGGGAAAGCACCCACCAAGGGGGACAGGAGACAGCGGCCCAGAGCCCTGTCACCTATGATGAGTGAAGCCAGAGGGCTGGAGCAAGGTGACTCCGGTAGGCACAGGGTGGCCACGGCCTCAGAGAAGCAGCAGAGGGACGGTCTGTGAGAAGTCTGGAGTGTCGGCTCAGGGAGTTTTGATTTTTGTCCAGTAGACAATCAGGAGCCACTGAATGCTTTTGAGCATGATAGTGACGGAATGAAAGCAATATTTGGGGGAATTAGACAATTCCAGACGAACTGGAGAGGAGAGAGGCTAGAGCTAGGGAGGCCTGGGGTCTGCTCTAGAAGCTGCCAGCTCACTGGGGAGCTAAGACTTCTGGACGCAAAGTAACACCAGACCCACTCCAGGCAGGTAAAATCAATTGCTATTTTTAACTAAATCAGCTGATCCATAGTGACTGCAGGCTGAGGAAGGGTTCCCGGTGGGGAGGAGGGAAGAGACTGAGTAGGAGAAAGGGGACTAAGTCTTGTGTCTTCTCCTCATTGGCTGAGTAACCTTAGCCAGTTTATGGTGTTCATAAAGTGAGCGCTAACTCTGTCAAAATAAAACAATAACTAAGTCAGTGCATCCTGCAGACACTGCGGTGAGGACAGGATCTTTCTTGTTCCGTCCTTACAACACCCCACCGAATAGGAACAGTGATACCTACCTTATGAACAAGGAACTGAGGCTCAGAAAAGTTGAATAACAAGCAGGATGCCGTGATACACACACACCTTCCAGAATAGTCCTAGCTACTCAGGAGGCTGAGGCAGGAGGCTTGCTTGAACCCTGGGAGTTCTAAGCCAGCCTAGGTAACATAAGGAGAACCTATCTCTTAAAAATTAAAATAAAATGGAGAATAATTGACCTGTGATTCCAGAGCCCCATTTCTGAGCCTGTCAGCAGTGACTGGGTTCAGAAAGGAGGTAGGAATCTAGAAAGCTGGGCAGGGTGGCACAAACTTTCAATCTAGCTACAGCAGAATTGCAAGCTTGAACACAGCCTGGGAGACTTAGTGTGACTATCTAAAAAATTTAAAAATAAAAAGGGCTGTGGCACTCCCTAAATTGGATCCCCAATACCCCAGAAAAAGGAAGAGAAGGAAGGAGTGAGGGAGGAAGTGATATAGGACCTCCAAATGATATAGGGGAAATAATGTAACCCCAACCTGTTAGATGTCTGATACACCGAGTTCGGGTTCTCAAAATTGAAGAATGAACTCTGAGGCACAATAGAGGTTAAGAGTAGGAAAATTCTACTGAGAGAGAGAAAGAGAGAGAGAGAGAGAGAGAGAGAGAGAGACCCCGAGAATGGCTTCCAACCAGCCCACTTTATAGAGAGAAATCACGAGGTGGGTACAAGGTGGACCAAAATTATGATCAGCCACTAAGATTACAAGTGGAGCGGCTTAGGTAACAGTGACCCAACGGAGAAGCGGGTCACACAGCACATGTACCTGGAAAGAGCAAGGGCCCTTTTTGGAAGAGATTAGTCAGGAGGTCCTGTCACCCAACCGGGTAACTAACGTCCATCTAGACCGTGTGAGACCAGGTAACACTGACGAGAGTGTGTTGTTTATCCCGTGGGAGGCACGTAGGCCTGGTCATTGCATCTTATCTTGAGGCCTGGACCTCAAGCCACTCCACACAGTTGCAGTGTGTTCTTATCTTCTGCACTGATTCCCTCCAAGGTTTAGCCCTGTCTGACCGCCTCTAGTATTTCTAGCTAACTTAGCTGCCGATCACGGAAGGGAGGAAGGAAGGGAGGAAGGAAACAGGGAAACGAAGGCCTGCAACAGGAAGCTGCCAGCCTAATGTCCACAGGCACAGCAGGCCCCGAGCAGAGGGAGGCCTGTGTTGGAGAAAGACCTATCTGCCGTAGGGAAAACAGTCACTGGGGTGGGAGGTGGGGGCAGCTCCTGCTTCTCCAGCCCCCCCCGCAAGTCTGCTCCAAGGGATGCGGGAGGAACCCCTGCTCCAGCACCGCCCACTTCCCGCCAGGTTTTTCGTGAACTTTCCCTCGGCCAAGCAGTATTTCAGCCAGTTCAGACACATGGAGGATCCGCTGGAAATGGAGCGAAGCCCCCAGCTCCGGAAGCATGCCTGCCGCGTCATGGGGGCCCTCAACACCGTGGTGGAGAACCTGCACGACCCCGACAAGGTGTCCTCCGTGCTGGCCCTCGTGGGCAAAGCCCACGCCCTGAAGCACAAGGTGGAGCCCGTGTACTTCAAGGTGGGTCACCGGGGAGCACCGCCCCCCACACCGGCGGTGCCTGGCAGGGCTCCCAGCCTCCTCTGTGGGGAGGGCAGCACCTGGCGGCAGGAAGTGAGGGCTGGGCCCTTCCTGCGGGCCTTTGGCTCCCACGGCCACCAGGACCTTGGGTTAGGAGCCATTCCCTCGGGTGCCCTGGGGCAGGAGGGGGTCCTGGGGGCCGCCGGGGTTGGGGGGCTGTGCATTCACTCCCCTTCCTCCCTTTGCCCCCAGACCATCTCTGGAGTCATTCTGGAGTTGATCGCCGAGGAGTGTGCCAATGACTTCCCGCCAGAGGCGCAGAGAGCCTGGGCCAAGCTGCGTGGTCTCATCTACAGCCACGTGACCGCTGCCTACAAGGAAGTGGGCTGGGTACAGCAGGTCCCCAACGCCACCATGTGAGGAGGGGGTGAGGGTGGGCTGGGTTCTCTGTCTCTCTTGGGGCCCTGGGGCTGACCCATTTAAGGCACAAACCGTTCCTTCTGACCAGGCCTGCCGTGAACTCCCCTGGGGCAGACTGTGTCCCTTCCCTAGAGCAAGGGAGCACAGGACCCCAGGCCTCTGCTACCCAAGCAGAGAGGTCTGACACAGTGCCCTGCTGGCCAGGTCGGCTGCTGAGGCTTTAAGGCAGCAACAGTCCACTTGTGGCCAACCCCTCCCCGGCACCAATCCCATGGGCCTGTTTCTCCATCTAGCACCGACCATGGCTCCCACCACCCTCTGCCTCTACAGGGCCAGAGCCAGGAGGATCACGAGGACGTGTGTACACGCACGTGCCCAGGCCCACTCAGGACAGGATGGGCAGGACTCGTGCACACTACCGGGGATGTTTACTTACAGGCTGACCCTGAGGCCAGCTCCCAGTCCGGGGCTCAAGGAGGGTGGCCAGCCTCGGTGACTTCAGCTGATGAGGGCAACATGAGGGAAAGGCTGCCTCAGACCTGGCAGTTGGCTGGGAAGCTCGGGGCCCCTGGGGAGGGGCGGCCTCTGACTGTGTGAGCTGAATGGAAGGGCAGGGCTGGAGTAGGAAGGAGAGAGAGGAGGGAGGTGGGAATGGAAGCCAGGGGTCAGCCAGCGGCTCAGGACACGTGCTGTAAAGAAACACTCCCGGCGGTTTCCCATGGAACAGGCAGTGTTTCTTCCCCAGGCTCCACATGGGCCTGAGGCTCGCAGCAGGCCCGGGCTGGGCTCCGACGGGGGCCTGGGCCTGCTGCCCTTCCTGCTGCTGACCAGAGGGCAGGGAGCTTGTGCTACATCCTCCCCCACACCGGCAGCGCCCCAGGAGAGCTAAGCAGAGCCCTCAGGAACTTGGGGCTGCAGCCTGGGCCAACGCCAGATGTGCACAGCCGAGTGCTGGCCCGCCCCAGACCCCAGAGTGGGGAGCAAGCAGGGGGTTTTACCTGCCAGAGGAGGGTCCTGGCAAGCTGGAGAGCTGGGGTAAACCTGAGCTGTCCCCTGGGGGACCAGGCAGGAGATAGCAGGAGGGAAGCAGGGAGGGACTCACCCTCCCTCCAACTCCTCTCCCCGGGCTGCTTGGCAGCCCCCAGATGGGTTTGTTTACAGCCCGGAGACAAGACTTCCTGCTTTTCGAGAAAAGGGCTTTTTTACAGGGGCCTAGAGGGACCGCGAGAGAGCTGGCGGCGGTTGAGCCTCACTGAATCAGAAACACATGGCAGGCACCCCCCTTCTCCAGCCCCCCGCTGGACCCCAGGGACTTAGATCGAGCCAAACACCAAATACTAAGAAACACAGAAATTGCCTCATCTGCCCCGGCTTCTGCTCCTCATGGCCCGGATGGAGATGGGCTACGTGGGGGAGTGGCCAGGGCACCCACACCGAGGTTCCCCAGCCGGCACATCAAGGGATTGTCCCCCTTCCCCTTTTCACCCTGCACCCCCTCCTGATCTCCCCAAGGGAATGGGATGTGGACCCCAGAGAAGGTGAGCATCCCAGGTCCCCAGGCGGAGGACTGAAGGATGGCCAGGGTCCCACAGGCTCGGATGGTGGGAGCGAGTTCACCCTCCCAGGCTCCTCTTATCAGGGAGGCAGTGGTGGGCCAGACGCCACTGTTTATTGAATGTCTCTGCTCCAGGGCTGTGTGCCTTGTGTGGGCGGAGGGGTGGCAGGCTGGGGTGGGGTCACTGCGTGGCTCAGACTCGGGCTAGGGCAGGTCTAGACAGGCCACGTAGAATGCACCACATTTCCACGTGAATAGGAAAACTCAGATTTGTCTCGTGCTTTGCAGCTCTGGAAATAACTGTTTTACCCCATCTCCACTCTCAAGTAGGCAGGCAAGGCAGCCATCCACATTTTAGAGGAAAAGATCTGGGGCTCGCAAGGACCGCCGGACTCACACGCAGCAGGTTAGGGCAAAGGGAGGACTAGAACTTGGGTCTCGCGACGCCTTCCACGGCATCATGCCCTGGTACCGTGCCTGCCACACCCAGGTTCCCTGACCCTTGTAACCTATTCTCTCCATCTGTCTCGCTCACAGCCCACCCGCCACGCTGCCCTCTTCGGGGCCATAGGAGCCCTCCCAGGTCCCCCTCCCTGGCAGCACCTTGAGCAGAAGGCCGAGTTCTGAAGACCCTCCTTGACCCTTCATTTCTGGGTGCCAAGGAAGCTGGAAGAACCCCGACTTGTCTTCCCTGAAGGAGGCCTCCGCCGCGGCCGCAGTCCCCTGAGCTGCCAGGAGATGGCGCTGGCTGCCTGGATGCTGACCCCCTGGATGCTGCCTGCAGCAGGGCGGGCAGGGACACTTCCACCTTGCAGAGTGGGGTCCACTCTTAGCTTTTCTACTCACTGTTAGAGGAGGACCTAGCTGAGCGGCTGGCGGGAAGTGGGGATGGGTCTGTGAGTCACTCGGGAATGAACCAGCTCCGTTTCATCGTGCCTGGCCAGCATGCAGGTCTACACCTCACCATCTAGAGTATCACGCACACGTGTCTACCATATACTATACGGATATATTCTATATACAATCGCTATAAATATATATATATATATGTATATACACACATATATATATATGTACACACACACACACACACACACATCTACCGTGTGTGTCTGCAGCCCGGGACTCTCAGTCCCACCCACCCACGTGTGAGGCCTGGGCACCCTGGTCACACTTGTAGGCAGAGTGTTCTGGAGCAGGTACAGTCCAGCAGCGCAAAGGATGAAGTCTGGTGTGACCCAGTTGGGCCGGTTCCCCACATTTCCTGCTTTCCACTTCCGGAAAGAAAAAGGACTTGACTCCCCTAAGCCAAGGGTTTGATTCCCAGACTTGCCCTAGAATTGGCAAGGGCAGATGAGGGGCCCAGAAGTTCCCCATGGGGTGACCACTGGGGCGGGAGGGACCTGGAATGCCAGCCCACCTGCAGAGGGCCACGGGGCCTCCCCTGGCTCACCCTGCCCTCCTGGCTGCCAGCTGGTCCTGTCCACCTACCTGCCTCATCCTCACTGGACACTACCTGGTCACAGGTATCATCCGAGGGTGGCCCGCTGCTGTGACTCCCGGTCCCGCGTCCCCTCCTGTCCATCCTCATGCTGTCATCGTGCAACTGCCTGTCCTCCTTTTGTAGTTTCTGATGTTTGTAACCAGACCCATCTGTGTCATTAAACAGACCCGTTCTTCCTGTATCCGTGCACTCACTCTTCCGTCTGTCCCCGCCACCTGCCTTTGCCTCTCTCTTCTCCTCCTCCTTGGCGCTGGGACCCCACCTTTTTCTCCAAAGCCCCGTGTCTCAGCCTTGGCTGATGGTGGCTGATCTCTAAACCGAGCTGAGATTGCCGTGGGGCTCCTCACTGTTTAACCCTGGAGCACAAGGCTGGAAACTAGAAGCTGGGCTTTGTGGGAGCCAGGAGAACGCCTGCCCGGATCAGAGTCAGGGGAGACAGCTGTGTTGGTGCACAAGTACCACTTCAGCTCTAGGGAGGTTGAGGCAGGCTCATGCTGTCTCAGGAAAAAAGAAAGGGTTGAGGATGTAGTTTCATGCTAAAGCCCTAAGTTTAATCACCAGAACCGCAGAAAAGGGAAGGGGTTAAAGATTTTGTTCTAGAAAGCTGCTCACAAGGACGGGATAAACCAGGAGGAAGCAGGTGGTGACAGATGGCTGGGCTGAGGGCCCTGTTGGTCTGCGCGCTGTAATCGTACAGTGAGGATTGAACCTTGACCTAGACCTGAATGTGGCCGCACCCAGGGACAGGTGAGTGTGAGGCCCGGCTGACCAGGGACACGTGGAACATCAGGCCCGAGGTTCGGAGGAAGGCAGGAAGCCTGCTGGAACCGCCTGTCCCCCAGCCCCTCCCTGGAGCTCTCAGCTGCAGACCCAAGTCAGCCCCCACCCAACTGCGACAGCCACAGTGTGCAGCTGAGAGGCTCCCAGCCCCCCCCCCACAAGGCCATTTCGGGAGAAGCAGGAAGCAGCCTCTGCCCCTTGGGAGGCCTTCAGCTGCCTGGGAAGCCTCAGCTAACACACAGGAAACCCGTCTCCCAGACTGTGAACTTGAACCCAGGCCGCGCCTTCATCTCCTTGGCCTGGCACGGTGAATACTGGACAGAAACCCAAAGAATAAATAAATACCACTCTTAGAAAGCAAGGCAAGCACACAGGCCAGGAGGAAGGTGCGAACTGGAAGATGGTCCTGGGTGTGGAGAGGGCGGGTGGGCCGGGCTTTACCCAGGGGACGGTGTGGAGCCAGGGCCAGGCTCCAGCCTCTGATAGCCACTTACTGCTGTGAGAACTTGGGCAAATCTCTCAGTCTCTCTGAGGCTCTATAGCCTCTAATTTAAAATAGGAGAGCAGAATCAGAGCCAGGGTGGGTTGGTGAGCATGCAATGAGAAGACCAGAAGGGACAGCTGGGGTCAGGGTGGGGTACGATCCCTAGGCACAAAGACCCCTACCCACTTCAGTTCTCTTCAGAATGGGGAAGGGGCTTCTGAACCAGTGGAGACTGAGATCATGTCCGCAATGCCAGCCTTCTGGAAGGCTGAGGCAGGAGGATCTCACATTTGAGTCCAGCCTCAAGACCCTGTCTCAAAATGTTTTTAAAAAGATTTTATTTAAGGGTTGGGGCTGTAGCTCAGGGCAAAGGCCCTGGGTTCAGTTCCCAGTACTGAAAAGAAAGGAAACTCAAGATTACCCTGGAACACGGACCGTGAGAAAGGTTCTCCGGCCTCCGGGCCACCGGGAGGAGGACAGTGGACGACATGCCGCTGGGGCTAGGGCAGGGCAAGGGGCGCGCGCGGAGGGGGTGGGGGTGTCTCTGTGCATCCGGGGTATAGTGTAGGGGCTCTATCCCGTGCCCTACATGCGGGGCTGAGCTTAGCCCAGCAATTGGGTCAGCTCCCCCTGTCCAGCTCCTGCTGTGAACCACAGGGTGTCAGGAGCTGGGGTGCAGCGGGGGGGGGGGGGG
>NW_022900935.1:60308018-60322727 GCF_012274545.1 Fukomys damarensis | reverse complement strand
CCCCGGAAGTCGCGGCTCTGCAGCGACCCCTGCTGGTCTGGGCGGGAACCCCGCCGGGGAAGCGGCCTGCTTGATAGCCACGCACGCACGTTCACCCAGACAGCAGGTACCCGGGTAGCTCTGGCCGCGCATGTACTAAGAAACTTGAACGACGCAGAAGTCGGTACAGACTCTCCAGACTCTCCCTGGGCAATTTAGCAGACCCTGTCTCAAAATTTTAAAGTTAAATTTCAAAAGTGCTGGGAGTGTAGGTCTGTGGTGCAGAGCTCGCAAGTGACCCGGAGTTCCCTCCCCAGCACTGCAAAAACAAGCACAACCCCACAAACAAGCAGCTGACCGGGCTGGTGTGTATCTTAGTCCCGGCACTCAGGAGGCCAAGGAGGGACGTTTGAGGACAAGAGTTCAAGGCCAACCCGGACTGCATACCAAGACCCTGTCTCAAAAAACAAAATGAAAGAAGCCTGTCTTTGCCTATAATTTAAAATTTTTCTTTGTCATAGTTTGTTTGTTTCTTCTTTTTGATACTGTGTATTGAACCCAGAACCCTCACTCTGTTCTACTTCCCTGGCCCTCTTTTTAATTTTATACATTGAGACAGGATCTCGCCAAGTCACTAGGTTGCCCAGGCTGGATCCTCCTGCCTCAGCCTCCCAGAGTGCTGGGATCACAGGTGAGCACTATCTTGCCCAGCCCAAGATTGAAGTTTGAAGTTAATCCAACATGATTCACTGATGGGTGGGGCACCACCAGTGAGAGAGAGGACGCACCGGTGAGGGTGACTCCAGGGTCTGAGGAGTTGACAGATGGAGTCGCCACTTCCCATGGGGGAAATGCCCAGCAAGAACAGGTCTGGGAAAATTACACAGGAGGTGTCCTGTGGGACTTGGACAACTCCAGCCGGAAGCGAAACAGAGAGGTCAGGGCTGGGACCAAATCTGGGATGGGATGAGATCACCAGGAGGGAGTGTGGGAAGGAAGAGGTCTGGGCCCAGAGGCTGAGGTGAAGGGAGGGGGCGGGCAGAGGGAGAGGAGAAGCCTGGCCAGGCCGGCTGAGTCTGTTCTGCACTTGGGGCAGAGGTCAGATGACAAGGCGGTGCCTGGGGACCTGAAGACTCAGGGCTGAGATGAGGCAGAGACAGGAAGAAGATGCAAGGTCAGGAGGGAGGCGCCAGCCAGGCCAGGCTCTATCTCTGCCAGGGACAGAGACAGAGACCGAGATGGCAATGCGGGGGCCAGGGTGACCACGGGGGTAAGTCCCCAGAGAAAGAAAGTCTGGGTGTCTGCATCTATCTGGGCAGCTACAGCAATGCAGTAAACACGGGAGGGCTACAACAATGGATTTTTAATTTGGTGGTGGTAGTGAGGGTGGAACCTGGGCCATAGTACTGAGCTACATCCATCCATCCATCCACCTTTCTTTCTTTCTTTCTCTCTTTCTTTCTTTCATTGAAACTGGGTCTCAATAGGCACTAAGTTTCCCAGACTGGGCTCAACTTGAGATCCTTCTGCCTCAGCCTCCCAGAGTGCTGGGATTACCACCACCACCAGCCCAGCCCTCTGTAGTCTCTCACAAAGATACTAATCATGTTTACCCTATGACCTAATCACCTCTGGAAGGTCCCAACTCCTAATACCTCTGAGATCAGACAGCATATGAATGGGGGGCACGAATTCAGCCATCCTAGGGGGAGCCTTGGAGGACACCCTGGGGAGGGGAGGTGCTCGGCTCCAGGCTCCAGGCCCATGTGTGACTCCGAGTGTGATGCTCCTCAGTGCATGACAAGTTCATTTCCTGCGCGGCTATAGGGTGGGCTGTCTGGGGGCTTGAGCAGAGCAAGGAGGGCCAGGAAGGCTCTGAGAGGGAAAGAGGTGGTCAGCTCAGCCCTTGCAACAACTTGAAGCAGGAGCAGCCAGTGTCTGGGGACTTTCTCCCTGGCCAGCTGTGAACTTTGGAGGGCAGGGGGCATGCTGAATAATATGCCAGGAAGATGGGATGGCAGACTCTCCTGGGGCAGGGCGGAGTGAGTCCCTGAGCTCGTTTACATCCAAACACAGAATGTGCAATACTGCTATAATTCCAGCACTCCAGAGGCCGAGGCAGAATGATTCTTGAGTTTGAGGCCAGCCTGGGCTACATAGTGAGTGCAAAACCAGCCTGGACTAGGTAGTGAGATCCTGTCTCAAAAAGAAAAAAATGGGGCTGAGGGCCTAACTCACTGGTAGAACATTTGCCCAGTATGCATGAGTTCCTAGGTTCTATCCACAGCCATCCTACCAAATTACAATTTTATTATGGTAAAAATGTTTTTATTTAATTGCATTTCAAAAAACATAGAAAGACAAAAGAATTTATCCTAACCCAAGACCGTGCCCAGTCTTCTGAATATCTTTTGTACACACCACACATTTATGCTGCTCTACATTTATACGTGGAGTCTTTGAAGTTGCATTCACAGTGGCTGTGCATGATTTACAAAAGTAATGCGTGGTTATTATAGTCATCTGGCGGGGAAGAGAAGGGACAGAGAATATCCAGGAAGCAGACACCAGAGTCAGAAGCCTGGAAAAACTGTCAGGGCTTGGATGCTAGAAATCACCTGTGGTCCCTGTTACCAGAAATCCTGGTCCTGACATTAAAGGTCGGCCCTCACATTCGCGGGGGTCTTTATGGGGCAAGAGATAAGGCGGAGGCAAACTGGCTGGAGGAGTGGTTGTGGCCCGTCAATCACAGACTTCTGGGAACCAATCAGAGTCTTAGATTCAGTTCTCGGGAGAACCCAAGGAGGTTTCTGATAGGCTGGCCTAGACCTGACGTCAGCCTGCAGGGTGGGAGTTACAGATGGTCCTTGAGCCGGAGACCACTGTGTTTTCTCTTCTACTCCGCTCCCTTCTCACCCTGTAAAATGGTTCTTTTCCCACTTTTGATTGGCACAACTCACTCAGCAGAGCATGTTTTTTTCCCTACCTTTAATAAAGGTAAAAGGGCCAGGGTGTGGCTCAGTGGCACCGCGCCTGCCTGGCAACTGCAAGGTCCTGAGTTCGATCCCCAGTACCAAAAAATAATAATAATAAAAGTAAAAGTAAAAACCTCACTACCTTTTGGGCTTGTCTTGACCAATTCTTTGTTCAGGACAGCAAGAACCTAGAAATCACCTCGAGAAGGAGACTTCAGCACCCCAGGATCCCTTAACCTTTGTGCCTTTGAAGACAGAATTCAGGAAAGACACGTGGGCGGCGGTGCAGCAGCACAGGTAGGATCTATTTTAGACATAGATTTATGACTTCGAGCAAGAAGGCAGTGGGTGTTTGGTTATCTTTTTATGCTCACAAGAGTTCCTCCTGGGAGGTGGCGCACACCTGTAATGCCAGCGCTTGGGAAGCTGAGGCAGGAGCGATACCATGGGTTCAAGGCCAGCCTCGGCCACACCATGAATTCAAGTGTCCTTGGACTTCCGTTACATGAGATATTGTCTCAAAAAGAAAAAGTAGCAAGAATGATGAGATAAGGGGAAGGCGTTAAAGGGAGCTGTTAATGGCTATGTATCTTTCACTGTAACAAACTTTGCATTTCGTTTTGTTTGGGGTTTCTGTGAGACAGGACCTCACTACTGTAGCCCAGGCCGGGCTCAAATTCATGGCAATCCTCCTGCCTTAGCCTACCCGAGTGCTGGGGTTACAGGTGTGCAGGACCACGCCTGGCTCTCTTTTACTGTAATAATATTTTTAATCGAAGCATTCACCATATTTTTTGGCCGCACCACTTGTTTGGTTGAGGTCAGGTCAGGTCAGGATCGCAAGGCTCAAGCTGGTTCTGTGAGGCCCCTTTGCTCTCAGGAAGAGGCCTCGGGACTGCACAGCACGTGAGTTTAGATCCAGGCCACACAGGGAGGGTGGCAGCCCCGGACTCCATGGAAACACGTGTGCCAGACACGATGACCCCGTGGCTCTCTGGCTGCTGCCCTGTTTAGATTCTTTTTTTTTTTTTTTTGTTCCAGGGTTGCCTCGGGCTTTGGCAGCCCCGGACTCCATGGAAACACGTGTGCCAGACACGATGACCCCGTGGCTCTCTGGCTGCTGCCCTTTTTAGATTCTTTTTTTTTTTTTTTGGTACCAAGGTTCGAACTCAGGACTTTGTGCTTGCGAGGCAGGCGGCAGCACCACTGAGCTAAATTCCTGGCTGCCGTCCTGTTTAGATTGAAAAGACCCAGGAAAGGACAGCGCTGTCTGACTCCCCCGGGACACGCAAGCCTCTCCGGTTCGCTTCCTCTCTGCTTCGGCACTGGGCGGCGCCCAAGAGACGCTGTCACTGTGTGAAGCGGCTCATGTGGCCTCCTTCCCACCCTGTCAAAACCCTCCCCGGTTTCCTGAAATCACGATCGGCCTGCGCGTGGGGCCTAAGCCCAGGGCCTGCCCAGCCAGGGCCTCCTTCCCGACCTGACCGCCCTCCCGGTACCGGTCGGGCCTCCCCGCTAGGCCCAGGTCCGCTTCCGGCTCCTTCCCCGAGGCCTTGACGCCCCGGAATGCTGTTCCCAGGGGCGCTAGTCGCTCTGCCAGGCCGCCTCGCCAACAACACAGCCCTCCTCTGTCCCCCGTGCCCTGGCTTGTTTCCTTGTGGCACCGACCCCGCCTAATGTTACTCTTGCTGTTTGTCTCCTCTTCCCTCATCGGCGTGGACCTTGCTGGACTGCGTGCAGCGAGCAGGACGCTGGCCTCGCAAAAATTTAAGAGCGTGAATCCACAGTTCGGCAGCCAGAGAAATAACACTCGATGCAGGCTTTTCACCTCAGTACGGGAGTTGGACCCCAGGCCTTTGCACTAAGCTGTACACCCCAACTCTTTATTTTTCATTTTGAGACAGGGTCTCACTATACTGCTGAAGCTGAATTTGAACTTTCGAACCTCCTGCCTCATCCTCACAGAGTGGTGAGATTATAGGCCTGTGCCACCACACCCAGTTTGCCCTCAGTTTTTAAATTTTTTTTTTGAGACAGGGTCACCTTACGTAGTTCAAGCTGGACTTGAACTCACTATGTAGCCCAAGTTGGCCTCAAACTCAGGGCCATCCTTCTGCTTCAGCCTCCTGAGTGCCAGAGTTACAGGCGTGGGCCACCACCCCTGGAATTGCCTTCAGTTTTTTCACCACCCAGTCAGCTCTGAGGCTTGGAAAAGTTTCATTGAGAGAAGTGAGAGCCAGGAAGAAACTGAGGAGAAGGTGGGTGCAGGCAGAAGACCAGGATGAGGGAGGAGGGTCCTCCTCGGGGTCTGGCCTGGCTGCTGCTGGGAAGCATTGTGGAACAGGCCAGCCCAGGGCCCAGCACAGGGTGCGGACAAGGCAGGGGCTGCGCCCGAGACACAGGCCTGGCTTACCAGCTGCAGGCCTTAAACATGGGCTGGATTTCCAGAGCCTCGATTAGTCATCTGGGAGGAGCTGCTGGGAGGATCTGGTGAACTACTGCGTGTAAACAAGGACACCTCCAGACACCGTCACGGTGGTTCGCCTGCCCTTGTCCCCACTCCTTTCCCTGGAGACAACCTCATGGTACCGCTGTGAGCGTCTCTCCGATCCCTCTCTGCTCGAAGGGACACACACACACTCCATATAGCCTTTATTTAAATGGAACAGACCTTATGCATCTTTTTCCTTACTTCAAATATGTGTTGGAGATCTTTCCAAGTCTGTGAATGGACAAAGGTCTCCCACATTCCTTCTTATTTTGTTATTGTGGGGTTTTTTTTTGTTTTTTATTTTTTGAAACAGTCTCACTTTGTAGTTCAAGTGGGTCTTGAACTCACTATGTAGTTCTGGCTGGCCTCGAACTCGTGGCGGTCCTCCTGCCTCAGCCTTGTGAGTGCTGGGATTATAGGTGTGCACCACCATGCACAGCTTCCTCAAAATATTTTGACAGCAAATGTTTACAGGCTGATGGCCACTGCCTCTGCCACGCAGACCAGACAAGGACCCCATGGTTTACTGCCACCTTTCCTGCCTGCTTGATAATTCTGATGCACCTGACTGTCGCTGCCTGACTCAGCCATGGGAATGATGCCATTCTGCTTTGATTACTGCTCTGAGTGCATTTATCGGAGCTAGGGGTAGCAGGAAGCTTACAGGGCCCCCTCATGATTCCCACTGCCCAAGTGACCTGAAGGACAGAGACCTGTGGGCTCACAGTCTGAAAAGGCTCAGCGTCCGAGGTCCAGGCATTGGCAGGCTGTGCTCTCTGGGAAGGACCTGGGACCCCGCTGTTCCCGCTTCATGCAAATGTCTGGTCACTCCTGGCCTGGGGACCACAGAACCCCAAATTTCACAGTGTCATGTGGGATCAGGGACCCAACCTACTCCCGGATGATCTCTCCTTAACTAATTACATCTGCAGCAACCCTGATTCCAGAGAAAATCTCATTCTGAGGTTCTGGGATGGAGGGTTCAATACAGGAATTTGGGGGCTGTAACTCAACTCATAGTAGTTCCCTGTCGTAATCTTCTCTTGGGTACAGTTCGGACCTGGTGGTCTGAAAAATGAATTCAATCCGTATTACATAAAACTGGCCTTAAAAAAACAAAACAAAACTGGGAATTAAACCAGGGTCTTTGTGCTGATCTAATTCCTAGCCCTTTATTTATTTATTTTGAATTCTGAGAGAGTCTCACTAAATCACGAGGTTGCACAGGCTGGGCTCAAATTTTTAATCTTCCTCTCTCAGCCTCCTGAATGCTAGAATTACAGGAAGGTGCTACTGAGCCTGGCAAAACTGTTCAATGCATGTATGTGTGTGTGTATGTATTGGTGGGCTGACCTCAAACACCCATCAATTCTCCTGCCTCAGCTCCAGAGGGCTGGGATTATAGGTGTGCGCCACTCCACCCGGCCAAAACTACTCATCGTGAAGCGGTCTGTTCAGTGTCCTCAGTACATTCACAGCATTGCATGCTCACCTCTGTCTACTCCAGTACATCTTCAGCACCTCCAAGGAAACCCCATTGCCACAAAGCACTTTCCATTGCAGGCCCAGCCCCCTGACACTCCCCAGCTATTTTCTGTCTCCATAGACTTGCCTCTTCTGGAAAGTTCAGGGGCCTGGCTTCCTCCACTTGGTGGGTGGACCTAGCAACACATGCAGGAGGGCAAAAGTGAAGGTACAGTCAGTTTCTGCCTTGCCATCCCCACCCTGCTTGTCCCTTGAAGCTACCCGGCTGTGGGGCACTGAGCTGCCCACAGAGCACCATAGACCCAGGTGTGGTAGCTGCACACCTGTAATCCCAGCACTCAGGTGACCGAAGCCACCTGGGTTTGAGTTTGAGGCCAGCCTGGTCTACATAGTGAGTTCAAAGCCAGTCTGAATTGGGTAGTGATTCTCTCTCACAAAAACAAACAAAAAGAGAGGGGCTGTGGGCATCTGAGGCAGGGGCTGCTGGGCTGCTGTACCATTTCCAGGTACCAGAACAGGTGAATAAAAGGGACCTCTAGTTTAAAAGTAAGGGAAAAGGTGTCATTAATAACTACCCCAAAGGACATAACAGTGGTTAAAACAACCCATCCCATACTTTTCTACTAAAAATTTGTTCTTTAGCATAATAGTACCTGGCTGTTCATTTCAGTAGCTTTGCCTGGAGGGATACAGGAAGCAGTCTTTGTGTTCACCCATGTGGTAGTATGATGAATGGCAAGGTATGTGCATTTGTGCAAATGTCAGACTGAGATTTTTACCCATATAATGCTACAGCTAACAAGTTTTGCTCATGTTTACCTGACCATCAGAGAGGGTAAAATACACCACACTACTTTTCTGTTATGAAAACGTTGTTTTTCATAATGGAATGTAGGTGTGACTCCCAGTAGCTGCACCTGGGGAAAGGAAAAACCCATCTCTATATTCACCCACTTGGTAGACAAAGACAAACAGCAAGGTGTGTACAGGAGCTCCAAAGCAGCAATAGGTGAATCTTACCCATGAAATGCTCATTGCTAAACGTTTGCACATTGAGGATTGTTTTTTAAAAAGTTTTCTTTTGATTTTTCTGGTAGAAATAGCTTAATTCAGCACAATGGCACGTTAAAAATCACATTTGCAAGTTTTAGAGGAGGTCAAAAGTGAATCATTAAATTACTCCTACACGGATGATGAAAATGATAATGACTGATGCTGGCCATATGAGTCAAAGCTAGTGTGACAGTGAAATGAAACAAGAATCCGTTTCTGTCCACAGAGACAGACACAGGAAATGCAGACGTCTTTGATTCAGATGAAAAAACAGCAAAGTGAGTGTATATTTGACTAGTTGGATTGTTGCAAAATGGTCACACAATCAAATGGAATAATCCATTGTTAGAACTAAGATCTTGGCAGGGGTGACACCTATTGGACAGAATGCCAGCACTGCTGTTCAGAATTGCAAATTATAACAGATAAAATGCTACAAGATGTTGTGAAATACACAAAGGCTGAAATACAAGTAAAACGTTCTATATGCACCAATAACCATGTTAAAAATGTATTTATTAAGAAATGTCACTAGCTGAACTGGAAGTATTCACGGGTCTGAAGTACTTAGCAAGGATTTCTCATGGAAATCGCAAGAATGTAAAAAACTTATGAAACACAGGTCAAATATGGCATAAAAATGTATGCCCTTGTAGATGCAAAAAATTATTGTTTTCAATCTAGAAATTTATCCTCAGCCTCCAGATCCTTATTCATATAGTAATAACCCAAAAGATGTTGTGAACAGACTTGCTGCTCCCATCCGCCACACTAATCGGAATGTGACATTCAAGAATTAGTTTACCAGTTTCCAGTCAATGTTACATTTGCTCACAGAGCACAAGTTGACCAGTACAGGAACTGTATACAGGAACAATGCAGAAATTTCAAATGAAATGTTGCAACTTCAAAACAGAGGATTGTAAAGTACAATCTTTGAATTTTAGAAAGATTTACATTGGCCTTTTTATGGCAAAGAAAAACAAACTTGTCCTGCTGATGTCGACATTGCATTACGGTGGAAATGTTGATTGGGAAACCTTGACAAAATAGAAGCCTGAGATGGAAACTTTCTACAACAAAACCAAAGGCGAAATAGAAGTTATTGATGAGTTATACAACAACTATGATGTCACTCAAAACACAAAGCATTTGCCAATGGTTGTGTTTTACTCAGTCCTAAACATGTGTGGCATAAACAGTTTGATAGGTTACATGGGCTGGGGATTTAGCTCAGTGGTTCGGTAGCCTGCCTTGCAAGTGCAAGGACCCAAGTTCAATCCCTGGTACAAAACAAAAACAAAACAAAACAAAACAAAACAAAACAAAAAAACAAACCAACAACAGTTTGATAGGTTACAAAGAAAACAACAAGATACCACAGAGCAAGCTATCTTAGAGGATCGGGACTGGAACTCATAAGAGATCATTTACAACAGAGGAAAAACAAAATGTTTCTGCCCAGGGAACTATGCCAAAAAATTGTGGAACACACTGGTGAGCTGATAAGTGAATAGGCAGATGCAGCATCACAGAGACCTACTATGACAATATGAAAACCGGAAAGATGTCACCTACAAGAACGGACAAGAAAATAAAACATACATGCTATCGGTGTAAGTGATATTTGTGTTTGGAGATGCAGTTTCCATGTGTGAAGACTGCCGCGGGTGTGAGTTGAAGCAAAGATTATTTCTGTCATAGACTTTTGTTTGTATTTAGATTGTAGTTCACCTAGGTTTTTGTTTTTTATCTTTTAGGTTTCATAAGCAAGTAAACAGCTGATGTGAAAATGTTAATGTCTCCTCTAAGCACTCCTTACATATTTGATATTTTATTCTGTTGAAATCTTAGTTCCTTACCAAGTGCACATTGTACAGTTCAGTAGGAAACTCCTGACAAAACAGGAAAAGAGAGGTGATGAGAATGGCCTGCCTCCTAGGAAAGGAGAGCTAAGCACACGTGCTGTCAGTCTGAGACGTGTGCATGGAACACGCAGTCGTCCCGTGTGAAGGCTGCCTTGGGTGTGACAGTTGGAGCAAAGGTTATTTTTGTTGTAGCGTTCTATTAGTATTTTCATTGTAGTTCATATATGAATTTATCCTGATGTTATCATTTAGGTGTTATAACCAACTACACAAACGATGTGAAAATGCTGATGTTTATCCTAAATGCACAATACGTATTACAAATTTAATCCTTAGGGCCGGGGAGTTAGCTCAGTGGTTTTGCCTGCCTCACAAGCACAAGGTCCTGAGTTTGATCCCCAGTACAAAAACAAAACTTAATAGTTTATTTCGTTGATATTTTATGTTCCTGTTAACTACGCATTGTGTAACAAGAACCTCCTGACAAAGCAGCAAGACCAGCAAGATGTCAATTATGTCCTTCAAAAAGGCCAGGAAAGCAAAAGACACGTGCAGTCGATGTAGGCGGTACTTGTGTATGGGACATGCTGTTGTCATGTGTAAAGACCGCCTCAAGTGTGATAATCGAATTAAAGTTTGGGGTTTCTTTTTGGTAGAGCGCTATTGGTATTTTCATTGTAGTTAGTACAGGAATTTATTTCTGTTGTTATAGTTTAGACTCTGTACACCAAAATGCAGTTAATGTTGAAATTTTTGATGCTTTTTTTAATGAATACTCAATAAATACTAAAAATTCAACACTTTATTTTTTTGATATTTTTTCCTGTTAAGTACCCATTGTTTAACATAATAAAACTCAGAGTTAAAATCAATAATTCATCAATAGAAATATTCTAAATATTAGATGTGGGTATTGTACCCCCAAGATTCTGTGCCTTTATAACAAAACTGACATTTTGCCCCTTGGGCTTAGAGGTGCTAAAGTAGAAACGTAAGCTTTCACTTTTCTTCTATGGTCTTGCTTGACTTATGGTGTCTTCTGTTTCGTACTTAATACAATTTATCAACATCGCTCATTTTGAAGAAAATGTTAAATTATTAGCTTGGATTTCACCTCTCTCCTTTCTTCCTGTTTCTTTTCAGAACTGGAGATTGACCCCAGCACCTTTTGTGCTGAGATGCAGCTCCAGTCCTTTGTATTTTAATTTTTATTTTGAGTCAGGGTCTCACTAAGTTATTAAGTTGCCCAGGTTTGGCTTGAAATCGTGGTCTTCCCGCCTCTGCCTCCCAGACCCCTGGGACTGCGGGTATTGCCACCACACCTGGCTTCCAGTGTCCATGTGTCTGTTGCACAATACCAGTTTTTCCATGCAAATAGAAGAGCTCATGTGCAGGATCAGCAACATGACACAATCTGTGTAGTCACAGCTTGTCCGTACATCTTCGTCATTCATACACAAAACCAGCTCAGCTGGTTTTATTTCACTTCCTCTTCCTCCTGTTCTTTTCTTTTTGGAGACAGAGCCTCAGTATGGAGCCCAAGGTGACCCTGAATTCATGATCTTCCTGTCTCAGCCTCCCAAGTGCTGGGATTATTTTGCTTCTTGACTCTTTAACACTAGAGAAGCCCGTGGTTTCTCCTACTCCCTTATCTTCGGCTCGCCTGGAGTGTGCTGCACTTGAAAGATTTATGAGACTGGGTGGCTAGGAACGATGGGGGGGACACATGGCATTTCCCTTCTTTGCCCTCTGCATATTCTATTGTCCTTCTGGACTTCACTTACAAAATGCAAGTTCAAAGATACAATTATTAGCTGGGTGTGGGGGTGCACGCCTATAATTGCAGCACTCAGGAGGCTGAGGCAGGAGGATCTTTGTGAGTTCAAGACCAGCCTGGGCTGCATAGTGAGTTTCAGGTCAGTCTCAACTACATAGTAAGACACTGTCTCAAAAAACAAACAAACAAACAAACAAACAAACAAAGATACAATTATTAAGCACCTCAAAATGGTGATGCAGACTGTTAAACCAAGCACAGAGCCCTTCTGTGCATGGGGCCCTGGACCATTGGACCACTGCCCGCGTGTCGAACCCATGAAGCCGGCCCTGTCTCTGGGCAATGGTCAGTGGGGAGTCAGAGCCCCTCACCATGTGAGTGAGCCTGGAAATGGATGGTCCTCCAGCGAAGCCTTGAGATCACAAGGCCAGGCAACACCCTAATTATAGCGGGGGGCGGGTGAGGCTGAGGAGCTACTGAGCCAGGCTGGATTCCCGACCCTGGAAGCTGTGAGATAGGAACTGTGAGATAGCAACTATGTGTTGTTAAAAGCACCAGCGTCCCCGGGCCAGTTGTCATGCTGCTGTAAACCATCTAAAACCATCTAAACAGTGTAAACCATCTAGCATTCCAGAGCTTTCCTTCCACTAAGGCCATCTGGCAACTGTGAAACACAGCTCCTACTGGAACACAAGACAGATGCTTCCTTCTCACCCTGATTTGTCAATTTTCAGAGTGTGACACTGGTTTAATAAATAAATAAAAATAAACCCACTACTGAGACGAGGAGATCTGGATGCCAGGGGGTCATCACCGTTCTAATTTCCATTTTCCTAAACTAATATGTTTGGACATCTCATCTGTTCATCATCGTTTTCATTCATGCTGCTGTGAGTTGTCCTTATTCTTTCTCATATACTTATTTGGGAGGGTACTGAGGATTGAACCCAAGAAGCACTGAGCTAAATCGCCATCGCTTTATTTTACTTTATTTTGGTAAGGTCTCAGGTTGGCCAGGATGGTCTCAAATTTGCAATCCTCCCAAATCAGCCTCCTGAGTGGCTGAGATTACAGGTATGTGTTACCATGCCTGGCTTTTCTTGGCTTTTAATTGCCTTCAGAGCGCCTTTGTGGCACAAATGTTTCAAATCTTTTGTGATGTCCAATTCATTGGTCTTTGAGTCTTGGGCATCTTTCATGCCTTTCCAGGGTGGCCTTGGCACCCTGATGCTGGGTAGTTTGGTAGTCAGTGATGAGCTGGGTATACAGTGGTCTCCTGGGGGTGGCGGGTCTGCAGCTGACCCCAGCTGAGATATGGTGGTTGCGTTCAAAGTCCACTCCCAGGGGCCCGGGATTTAGCTCAGTGGTGCCACCACCCGCCTCGCAAGCACAAGGTCCTGAGTTTGATCCCCCATACCAAAATAATAATAATAATAATTAATAATAATAATTCCACTCCCAACGGCCTGTAGGGAAGACAGAGCCTTGGCTAGGACTAAGGTGACTGAGTACAGGGGGGTTAAGAGGTGGGAACAGCACGTGCAGGGAGTGGGAGAAGATGGATTTCAAGGCCACCTTGGGGAAAAAAGCAGAACCAGAAGGGGAAAGCTGGAAAGTTTCCCAGGCCCCCATCTCCACATCAACCTCTCCCCAGGCATCCGGGGACCCCCAGCTTTTCCTCTTGGGCTGGAGCTTTCAGGTGTTGAAGGTCTTGGGACACAGGAACGCCTGGACAGAAGGTCACTGGTGCCCTTCCCAGGCACGGTGTCCTGAAAGGCAGGCAGATGCAGCAGAGGATTTATATAGGATTTGGCATCTTACTAACCAGGATCACGTCCGTGCCTTACACCCTTAACTCTGAGGCGGGACTTAGCAGGTTTCCTAAGGAGAAAGCAGGTTGAGGGGGGCTTCCTGACCAGGTGGGATTCCTTGGTGCGATACCGATTATTGTCACTAGATGGCGACTCTTCATCATCAATGCGAGCAGCTGGTGCACACCTCCGTCCGGCCTTTCCTACCGTGGGCTCCATCAGCCCCTCCTCACTGCGCTGAGTGCCCCCTATGGGTAAGGGGAAGGCAGTCCTGAGTATAATGGAAAGGAGGCCTGGGAGCCTGTGTCAGCCATGTTGTTTGGAGGGGACATGTTTGTCACCTGTGCTCTCCACCCCCTACCCGTCCCTACCCCCTTGCAAAGGGCTGCCTGACCCTGGCCTGGAACTGCAGGCTTCAGCCACATATATGGTAACTTTTTTTTTTTTAAGGGTTAAATCACTTTTGCTTGTGTTTATTGCTGCTTGAGAGAGAAGTTTTTTGCGTATTTCAAAAATATGTATACCAACAAAACTACTCTCCCAAGGAAACCATTGCCACCATTTGTAGAACACGTAACCTTCAGGTATGTGCTGTATTCTGTCCCTGTAACTAGCTCAAATCAGGAACTGTTTGTTTGTTTGTCTAATAAACAGTTTTCTTTTGGAACTTGAAGTCTTGGAAACAGTGTGATACAAGTATTTCTGTTTCAGTCCCCCAAAAATTTCTGCATGAAATCATAAGAATCAATAAAGACAGAAGGGAGAACTTGAAATATTTTAACTGTAGCCTTAAGAACTTCAGTTATAACACAACAAATCACCAAGAACTTGTGCCAGAGTATGTCATGGGTTTTTTTTCCACACTTTTTATTGGTACATTTTTATATACGTATTTTATTTTATTTATTTTTTGTACTGGGGATCGAACTTGGGACCTTGCACTGCAAAGCAGGCAGGGGAACCACTGAGCTAAATCCCCGGCTATTCTTTTTTTTCTTGTCCATTCCTTCCTTTCCCCTTTCTCCCTCCCTTGTTGCCTTTCCCGTGTGAAGGTTTTCTTCCCCTTTCCCAATATTTATTATACATCTTGGTTCTTAATCACATTTTCAATTTCTCACACCTGAGAAACAATGTAATACTTAAATGTATGTGTCTGATTTATTTCACTTGGGAGTATGGTCTCAAGGTGCATCCATTTAGCTAGAAATGTCTCAAGCTTATCTGTCTCGAGCAGAGTAGTACTTCTTTGTACCAAAAAAAAAAAAAAAAA
>NW_022900935.1:60303800-60307961 GCF_012274545.1 Fukomys damarensis | reverse complement strand
AAAAAAAAAAAAAAAAAAAAACCCACATCTTTATCCATTCATCAGCTGATGGGTGTTTGGGTTGTTCCCACCATTTAGCTACTACAAACTGTGGTGCTATAAACTTGGGTGAGCCTATGTCACTGTGGTGGGATGCTTTTAATTCTGTTGGAAAGATACCAAGAAGGGGAAAAGCTGGGTCAAATGGAACCTTTAATTGTAGTTTTTTGAGGAATCTCCACACCGATTTCCACAGTGCCTGCACCAGTCTGCACTCCCACCGACAATGGAGAAGGGTTCCTTTCTCCCCACAGCCCCACCAGCATTGTTATTGATTGATTTCTTGATAGCAGCCACTATTTCTGGGGTGAGGTGGAATCTCAGTGTTGTTTTCATTTGTGTCTCTCAGATGACCAGTGATGTTGAATATTTTTCATATATTTATTTGCTGTTTTGATTTCTTTAACTGCGAAGTGTCTATTCATTTCAGATGATCATTTTTGGTTGGGAAAAACTTTTTCCCAGACTAGATTGTCTCTTCACTCTGTTGGTTTCTTTTGCTGTGCCAAAGGTTTTTTTTTTTTGTTTTTTTTTTTTTGGTACCAGGGATCAAAGGCAGGTGGTGGCACCACTGAGCTAAATCCCTGGGCCACAAAAGCTTTTAATAAGATGGTGTCCCAGTTGTTGATTCTTTGTGATATTTCCTGTCTGATCGGGGTTTTGTTCATAAAGTCTTTTCCTATACCAATGTTTTCAAGAGTTCTACCTATTTTATCTTCCAGAAGATTTAGTGTTTCTGTTCTAATATTTAGATCATAAATCCACTTTGATTTTAGTGTAATTCCTGGTGAAAGATGTGGATCTAGTTTTTATCTTTGGCATATGGAAAGCCAAGTTTTCCAGCACCGTTTATTAAAGAGGCTATCTTTCTTCCAGGGAAGGTGTTCAGTTCCTTTGTCAAAGATAAGGTGGCTGAGTGTGTTTGGAGTTGTTTCTGCATCTTCTAATCTGATCTATTGATCTTTGGGTCTTTTTATTTTCCAGGTACCGTGCTGTTTTTATCACATTAGTTTTGTATTTTTTTTTGTACCAGAGATCGAACTCGGAACCTTGTGCTTCAAAGCAGGTAGCAGAACCACTGAGGTAAATCCCTGGCGGTAATTTTGTAGTATAATTTCAAATTAAGGACTGTGATGCCCCCTGCCTTGCCTTTATTCCCCAGAATTGCTCCTGCTATTCCAGTTCTCTTCTGGTTCCAAATGAATTTTAGGATTGTTTTCTCCAATTCTGTGAGATATGCTGTTGGCATTTGATCTGGATTGCATTAAAACTGTATAACAATTTTGGAAGTATGGTCATTTTCACTACAATAGTTCTGCCTACCCAAGAACAAGGGACCTCTTTCCATTTTCTGATATCTTCTTCAATCTCCTTTTTCAGAGTACTGTAGTTTTCCATGTAAAGGTCTTTTACTTCCTCTGTTAGATTGGCTCCTGGGTATTTCATGTTTTGGATGCTATTGTGAAAGGTGTGGTTTCCCCATTTTCTCTCTTGGTGAGCTCATTTATATACAGGAATGCTATTGATGTTTGAGTGTTGACTTTGCACCCAGCTATGCTACTGAATTTGGTTATTAAATCTAGAAGCCTTTTGGTGGAGTTGTTAGTTTGGGTGTGTGTGCGTGTGTGTGTGCGTGTGTGCGTGTGTGCGTGTGTGTGTGTGTGTGTGTATGTGTGAGAAAGGGGGAGTCTCACTATGGAGTTTAGTCTGGCCTTGAACTCACTATGCAGCCGAGGCTGGCCCTGAACTCATGGTAATCCTCCTGCTGCAGCCTCCAGAGTGCTGGAATTATAGGTGTGCACCACCATGCCGTGTGGAGTTTTTGGAGTCTATGTATAATATCGTGTCATCTGCAAATAATGACAGTTTAACTTTTCCCTTTACTATCTCTATTCCTTTTATTTCTTTCTCTTGTCTAATTGCTCTGGCTAATGTTTCCAGAACTATAGTGAATAAGGGTGCCCTGATAGTAAACATCCTTGTCTTGTTCCTGATTTTAGAAGGAAAGCTTTCAGTTTTTGTCCATTTAGTATGAAGTTGGCTGTTGGTTTCATAGATGGCTTTTATCAGATTGAGATAAAGATCATCATTCCTATTTTCTGTAGGGTTTTGATCATGAATGGGTGTTGGATTTTATCAAATGCTTTTTCTGCATCTATTGAGATGATCATATGATTTTTGTCCTTGACTCTGTTAATATGGTGTATTCCATTTATTGATTTGTGTGTATTAAACCACTCTTGCACCCTGGGATGAATCCTCCTTGGTCATGGTGTACACTTTTCTTAACAATTTGCTGCATTCTGTTCGCCAGTGCCTTACTAAGGATGTTTGCATCTCTGTTCATTAGGGAGAGTGACCTATGGTTCTCTTTTTTGGTTGAATCCTTCTCTGGTTTTGCTATCAGGGAAAAGCTTGCTTCCAGGAATGAATTTGGGAGTATTGCTTCCCTTTCATTAGTTTGAAAAGTAATGGTATTAGGTCTTCTCTAAATTTCTTGTAGAATTCTCTAATTTCTTGTTGGGACTTGGGCTTTTCTTTGCTTGTAGGTTTTTAGTTACATCTGCAATCTGATATTGGTTTATTTGGAATTTTTATATCTTCTTGATTCAGCTTTGATAATTTTTATGTGTCTAGGAATCTGTCTATTTCTTCTGTATTTTCAATCTTGGCAGAATACAGGTTCTCAAAGTAGCTGTTGATGATCTTCTGGATTTCTTCAGGATCTGTGGTGATTGTACCCTTTTCATTACTAATTGCATGGATTTGAATCTTTTCTTTCTTTTTTGATAAGGTTGACTAAAGGTTTGTCAATTTTATTTAATTTTTCAAAGAATCAACTCTTTGATTTATTGATTATTTGTATTGTTTTCTTTGTCTCCATTGCATTAATTTCTGCTCTAATCATTATAATTTCCTCCCTTAAATAAGCTTTGGGTTTGCTTTGCTCTTCTTTTTCCAGTAGCTTGAGGTTATTAGGTTGTTTATTTAAACTCACTTTGTTTTTCTGTTATGGGAACTTAACCTTATGAATTTCCCTCATAGTACTGTTTTCATTGTATCCATAAGTTCCATTATGTTGTACTGGCATTATCATTTAATTGTAGAAACTGTCTAATTTCTTTCTCTTTTTTTTTGGTACAGGGGATTGAACTTGGGACTTTGCACTTGCGAAGCAGGCACCAGAACCACTGAGCTAAATCCCTGGCCCGAAAGTGTCTAATTTCATCTGTGACCCATTGATTGTTCAAGGGGGTCTTAGTTAGTTTGTTTGTTTTGTTTTGTTTTTTGAGACAGGCTCTCACTATGTAGTTGAAACTGACCTGGAACTCACTATGTAGTCCAGGCTGGTCTCAAACTCATAGCGCTCCTCCTGCCTCAGCCTCCCAAGTGCTGGGATTACAGGCGTGAGCCACCACACCTGGCCAAGGGGGTGTTATTTAATTTCCATGTGTTTATGAAGTTTTGTGGTTTCTTTTGCCATTGATTTCCAATTTCATTGCACTATGGTGTGAAAATATATATGAGATAATTTTAATTCCTTTTCATTTACTTAACCATGTTCTATGAGCTAGTGTGTGGTCTATTTTGGAGAAAATCCTGTGCACAGCTAAGATGAATGTATGTTCTGATGTTGTGGGGTAGAATACTCTGTAGACCTCTGTTAAGCTCATTTGTTTAAAAGTTCAGTTCAGTTCTGATATGTCTATGTTGATTTTTTGTCTAGTTGATCATCTATTTGTGACAATGAGATATTGAGGTCCCCTGTCATAATTGTATTAACTCTTATTTAATTTTTCATGTCGGTTAATATTTGTTTTATATAGTTGGGTATATTGGTATTTGTTGTGTATATATTTATGATTTGTATCTCTCCCTCTTGGATTGCTCCCTTTACAAGGATGTAGTGACCTTTGTGGCTTGAAATCCACTTTGTCTGCAAACAGAATAGCTACTCCAGATTTTTTCCAGGTTCCTTCCTTTGCATGGAGTATTGTTTTCCATCCTCTGGCTTCAGTCTATGGATTTCTTTTTTAATTAAATGTGTTTCTTGTATGCAGAATATTGTTGGATTTTGCTTCTTCTTCTTTTTCCTTCTCCTCCCCCTCCTCCCCTCCCCCT
>NW_022900935.1:60300291-60303713 GCF_012274545.1 Fukomys damarensis | reverse complement strand
CCGTACTGAGGATCAAACTCAGGCATTCATCGTGTTCCATCATTTCCTAACCTCCTCCAATTTTTAATCTGTATCTGCTCTAGAGTCACTAACCATGTCCTTTATTATTGTCACCATCTCTGTAGTTATCTGAGAAATTTCTCATTTGATTTTTTTCTAAAGCCTCATTCATCTGCTCTGATACTTCTGCTGTTATTACTTAAGAGAGTACAAGTGGGCGTGGCTTTTGCATTGTTCCACTGCTTTGTCTCCTGTGTTTGCCTTTGGTGAGCGGGAAGTATGGGGTTGCATTTTCTGTGTCTTCTCACTTTCTATTTTTTTAAAGTTTAACACCTGGTGTGATGCTTATAAATTGCTTATGGCCGGTAGCTTTATTGCTAGTGTTGAGAACTGTTAGAAAATGACTGCTTGTCAGAGATGTCTTCCAGGTGTAGCTGGCTTTCGGGTACTGAGTCTGTTGCAAGATCCTGCCTCTTGGATTTATTGGAGAGAAGAAGTTGCTGCCTATTTGGCCTAGCCCCTGGCTCTTTGGCACTGGCCTATGGTATCGCTTACGACCCTTAGGTAATCTCAGTCTTGGCGTACGAGGAAGAACAAGTGATTAGAACAATGACGTCACTGTTGTAGTCAGGGTTTGCGATGGAATAGATTTAATACAGGACACATAATTTATAGAATTATTTTATAATATTCACCCAAAAAGTCAAATGCAGAGAAGCGCAAGAGATTTGTCCACACACTAGAGACCCAAATAATACTGCTAAGGGCCTGAATCTCACAGCAACATCCTGCACAAGTCCAGCTGAAGGCGTAGAGCCCAAAGAAATATCCTCCATGAGTATAGCCGAGGCCTGGAGCCCAAGGCAATGTCTCTTGCAAGTTCATATCAAGGATCTGGCCTGGGAAGGCCCAAAGGCCAATGGTGGAAGCTAGAAAGTCTGCACCAGAAGAGTGAAGGATTTGTGCCATCAGACTGAAAAATCTGCAATGGAGCCAGAAAGTGATGCTCAAGGTGAAGACCAGAGCTCCCCTGAGGAGAACAGCAGCCATCTCTGGTAACAGCAAGGATCCAAACTTCTCTAAAGAGAACAGCTGAGTTCATATGAAGAAAATTAGCTATGGAAAGCCTCTCCAAGAAAATCAACAGCTAACGATCTTTCCCTCCAGTTCTTTTGTGTGCCATTGGCAACAATCCTCAGGTGGGTCTCCCATGTCCAGAACCACACTGATTCAGTTCAGCTGGGCATTCCAAGGTGACTGTTAATCTACCACAGTTACCTTGGCTAAAGTAATATAATCAGTAATAACAATAGGATCAACGTAGCCTGGAAAATGACAAACTGTGGTAACTATTAATTTGCCACCTTTAACTGTATGAACTGTATTTGTAGTTATATAACAAAACCTAAAACAAATCAGAAAATTTTATATGGTTAATATACACCCAATAATATACCCTCAGTGATTTTTGCCCTTGGGGAAGAAAATTTAAAGGGGTTTATGAACAAAAATAGAGAAATAGAAAAAGAGGAAGAGATGAGGAGAAAGGCTAAAAGGGCAAACAAAGATTACGTAGACTTTGGAAAACTGGTTAAGAAGACAGAAGGAAAAGACACAAGAAAGATATAAAAATAAGAACAGAACGGAACAACAACAAAAAACTAGAAATAATGTTCACACTCACATAAAAAAAGAACAAATAATCAAAAAAAAAAAGATGAAAAAAAAGAAAAAAAAGTCCACATCAGAGCGTGTCTCTTCTGTCACTGGCAGAGTGGGCAGACAGAGCCCAGATCTATGTTGATTAATCCCAGCAAGTCTGTATCTTTAGTTCCACTGAAGTTCAGGCTGGTTTCTGGCTGTGAGGCTAGAACCTGACTTGTTCAGCCTGCAGCACTCCATGTGCCTCCTACCAGCTTGAACTTGGCTCCTTGTTCTCCTGCTGACTGGAACTCCTTTCTGCCTCACCCTGACGTTGAGAGCGGCTAGATGAAGCCAGCCCACAGCTGTTCTGAGTTTTGAGCTCAGGTGGCCTCTCCCCAGGATGGCTACTGGTCAACTGCCCTCTCCCGGGGGATGTCTCAACCTGAATAACCCACCACTGGTGTGTTTCTCCGTGGAGGCCTCTGAGGTTGCCAGTGTCACCATGCATCTGCAGGTCTGATCCACCCCTGCCACACAGCAAGTCAGGGCTCAGGAAGAAAGTGTCACTTGCCATCTCCTGCTTCTGCATTGAGGTCTCTCTCTTCAATCTCCCTGTAGGCCTCAATTCTTGCTTCAGATCCTTGCTGGGTACTGGGATCCCATTTCCTTCCTTCTTATTCCCTTACTCATGTTGCTATATACCAGCAACTGAACACCAAATCTGAGAGAAGCTGTTTCTCTGCTGTTCACCACCCTGCCATCTTCCCAAGTATGTCATTTTCATGTGTCTTGCATTGAATTGTTTCAGTGGCTAATCTTTTTTCTTTTGAGACAAGTTTTCACTTTATCATTCAGGCTGGCTTTGAATTCACTTTGTAGCCCCAGTCTGGGTAATCACGGCCAGGACACACACACAGAACGGCCTCAGAGCCCTGAATAGGTCAGCCGGGATCTGTCGGCTGAATGGGCTATAAAAGAATGGCAGCCACTGGTCTCCTCAGTACTGTCTTTTGCTTGCAGTGGTCAGCTCGGCATTCAGGGCATATTTTCTTTTCCCACTCTCATTCTTCAGAGAAACTCTTTTTTATTTAATTTTGAGCCAGTCTCATCATGCAGTTCACGCTGGCCCCAAACTCACGATGAGTCTCTTCCCCTCAGCCTCCCAGGTGCTGGGATTAACATGCCAAGAACACTTCTCTTTCTGCAGAGGTATTTATTCTTCTCTCTCCTCGTCTCCCTACAGTCACCTTTAATAAGTATTAAACCTCTACGTTATTCGGTTGTCTTGTCCCATTCTTTGAACCGGACAGGAGCCTGGAAGGACCTCGGGGCAGCCCAGCATCTGGTACCAGGATGATCACAACTTGCACCCAGACAGGCTTTCGGTCAGCTTGCATTCAGTTTCTCCGCCGGGAGCACCTGTATCACGTCAGTAATTGTACATTAAAGGAGACAATTTGACATGGCCCACTCCCCTACTCGGTCCTCACAGAAAGCCCTCCAGGCCGTCCTAAGTACACCTGGACTGGGTTCCAGGGAACAGCCGGCTGGGCCCGAGGACTCGGAGCTAGAGGAGGGGGAGGGGATATCGGGGGACTTTGCTTCAGGAGGAGGCGCGATGTGGTGGCAGTTCAGACCTAGGGCATGTACTTCGTGCCAGGAAGGGAGAGGATGGGGCAAGGAAGAGATCAGGTAATAGCAAGACGGCTCTGCCCCGGGAAGACCCAGCTGGACTGGGGCAGAAGGAGGAACTCTGCGAGCGGCGCCCCGCCCCTGGG
>NW_022900935.1:60299247-60299788 GCF_012274545.1 Fukomys damarensis | reverse complement strand
GGAGCCCCGACTTCTGGTCCTCGGCTTGCTTTCTACCGGCTTGGCCCCCTCTGCTCTCCTTAGGGCATCGGGTTGTAGGTTATGGAGGACTGACCTACCCAGGCGCGGAGAGGAACCCAGCTGGCCAGGATTTCGCAGCTCAGTGAAACACGGGGAAGAGGGATAGGGTTGGGACTATGAAAGAGGCAGAGACACAGAGGGAGCGAGCGCGGTAGAGGAGAAATCGCCCTCAGCAGGCAAGACCTAGGACCCCAGTGTGCGTGACATTTGCTAGTGGAATAAGGAACCCAGCATCAGTGTTATGTTGAGCAGGGGAAAGTGAAGCTTTCTTTAGAGCTTCTCAAATGGGAACTGGCACTTTTTTTTTATACTGAGACTCGAACTCAGTACCTTCACACTGAACTACATAACCGCCCCCCCACCCCCGCTTCAAATTTTTATTTTTATTTTTTCCTTTTGGTATCAGGGATTGAACTCAGGACCTTGCACTTTCAAGGCAGGCGACAGCACCAGAGCTAAATCCCTGGCCCTTAATTTTTTT
>NW_022900935.1:60277294-60299180 GCF_012274545.1 Fukomys damarensis | reverse complement strand
TTTTTTTTTTTTTTTTTTTTTTTTTGAGACAGGGTCTCGCTGAGTCACCAGGTCACCCAGGCTGGGCTTGGATTTGGAGTCCTCCTGCCACAGCCTCCAAGAGTGCTGGGATTACAAGCGTGTGTCATCACTCCTGGATATTGAGGGATTGAAGGTAGGGGACTTTTGCCTGTCAGAGGATTTTTGGCGATGTCTAGACATTCCGGTTGTCACACTTAGAATGCAAGTGTTATTGCTACTGGCCTTCTGAAGGTAAAGACCAGGGATGCTGCTGAACATCAGATGGAATCGTCTAGTCCAAAGGTTGTTAGTGCTGTGCCGAGATTGAGCAACACTCCCTAGCACCCGGCCCATCAGGGTCCTACTCATTGATTCCCCTCCAAACCTCAGTTTCCTCAGTGGTGAGGGGAGCAGCTTGGAAAGAGCTGAGGGTAAGGAGGGCAGTTATTTTCCTGGCATGTGGTGTGCTTTGGAGTCGGATTCCCCTGCTCACTCAGGCCCAGCAGGAAGCAGATCTGGGTGCTGTGGAGAAGCTCTGTCATGCCCACACGTGCACTGGAGGGCCACGGCGGGGTCTCAATTTTGCTCTGGGGCCAATGGTGGAGTTTTTCTTATATACCCTGAGCTCTGGACAATGCTGTGGCCTCTACCGGAATCGCTGTCCTGCTTGTGTGAACTTTGCCCCAGACAGACACTAGATCAGAGCAGAAAGAGGTCAGGTGTGTCCCAGTGACTCGGACAAGCCACTGACACTTCCCTTTGGGCCTGACCACCCCTGTCTGTCCCTGGTGGAGCGTAAGGGAGAGTGTGTTTTTCCTGGTGACCTTCCACCTGCGCATCTCCTGGGATCTCTGCCCCAGGCTTTGGAGCAGGCCTAGGTGCTGCTCTGAGGCCCGAGGGAGTTTCCAGAGTGAGCTCACACATCTGCATTGTGTCAGAAGTGGCTCCTGGCTTCCTTTCCAGCTGAGCCAGGCAGGGTAGGGAGGAGTGGAGGACTCAGCCACTGGCTGATGAGTGCTGGCTGACCTTGCATAGCATGGCGGCTGGGAAAGGGAAGCTGCCAGGCCCAAGCAGCTCTCAGGATACAAGTGTCCTCATGGGAGAAGCTGCCATGTGCCCCACTGTTGGGAAGAAGGGCTTTCCTGGGATGGCCCCTCACGTAACCTTTGTCTCCCTGAGATTTAGATAGCGCAAGGAGAGCCCCTCTTTCCTTCTCATGTCCAGGGAGGGACAGAGCTGCCCACACACCTTTAGGGCTCCCAGTAGGGTTGTGCAAGAACCCGGAGGCAAGTTTGTGGTAAAAGTTGTGGCAGCGGCTGATCCCCAGTGCTACCTGGACCCTGCAGGATCTGGTGTGAGCCAGGTGGGCCCTGGCCCAGGGAGTGGGGGGAGGATGGTGATGGATGAGGGAGCAGGTGATTCTAAGCCCCGGGTGAGGGGTGCAGTTCAGGGCTAGCAGGCATAGTGGTCTATGAAAGCGTGCCCAGTAGGGTGCAAGTCACTTAAACAGTCTGTGCCTCAGTTTCCCCAGCTGGACAGTAGGAGCATTGTGAGGTGAAGACTGCAGTGGGAATTAGCTAGTGTGTTAATCGGCTAGTGGAGCCCTTATGGTCATGGACTTGGGACATCTTAGGAGTGTGGCTGCTGTGTAAGACACACTCAGTCATGGCCGAGGCCCTGTCTTGTGGGCTGTTGGGGGGCCAGGTAGGAACATGCATTCAGAGGAGCAGCACTGGTATTATTCTGTGGGAGCGGCTATGTCTGGGGTGGTGGCCAGGGAAACAAGGATGGGTTTCCATCTGGGCCTGAACGGCTGCCCAGTCCCGGGGTGTCCCTACCTGCCGGGCTGTGTATCCCTCATAGTATTAGGGGATCACAGAGGTGATGGCCCTCACCCTGGCTCTCTCTGGCTGAGGCTCCAGGGGCTGGGACTGGCCCAAATGGACAGGCCTCACTTTTCTCCCCTGCACTTGTGCCCGGTGTTACAGGTGGCACCAGGAGGCCTTCTTGGTCTCCTTGTATTCTGGCTTCCTGCGGCCACTAGGGGACCTGAAAGAGCAGGATGAGGGGACCTGTCATGGGACTGGGGACCTTAGCAGCCAGGCTGCTTAACGACAGCCTCCTCCTCCTGCTCGCCTCAATTAGATGAGATAATGTTTGCAAATGCCCTTTGACTAGCTGAGAAGCGCTTTCCAAGCCTTAGGGGTTGTTGCTTCCGGTGGAGGGGCTCATGAGCCGAAGGCGCTTGGAGCTGCCCCTCCATGCGCGTCATTTTGCCTTCTGACCACCTCGCTTGTAGGGGGCTGCAGAGTACAGAGGTTTAGAGCACAGGGCCCTGGCTAGCGGTGTAGCCTCACCCACTCCTTGACTGTGACACCTCAAAAGTTACTCAGCCTCTTTGATCCTCAGTTTCCTACCTGTCAAGTAGAGCCCTGTCACCTCTGGGGCTCGTGGCTTAGATATAGGGGCCGTGTGAGAGGTGATGGCGGAGCTCAGCCAGGACGAAACGAAGCCAGCAGCCTGCTGTTGCTTGTGTGCCAGGTACCGTGTTCAGGATCTTTGCTGTCATCTCTGCTGGTTCTCTGTGTAGCTGGGCACCACCCATCTCCCAGCACAGGAAACAGGCTCAGCAGTGGCAGTGTGCCCACGGTCTCCCAGCAGCAAGGTGGCCCAGCCAGGTTTTGGCCCTGCCTCTGGCCCCAAGCTCTTCTCATTCTTCAACAAGAGAACCCTATGCCGCCCCAAGCGAGGTAGGAGGGGAGGTGGTGGACAGGAGGCTTTGCGAGCCTGCCCAGTATGGGCGCAGCCAGGTGGGCCTATGTCCAAGTACCCCCAAGCCCTGGCAGCTGCTGAGGCTAGGGCCAGTCTCTTTCAGGGGAAGTGGAGAGCCCCAGGGTAAGGTTCTGGGAAATCAGGTTTATTAGTTCCTTAATGACTGTTTACAAACTGAAAAGTGTCTGCCTGGCATGTTCCTTCCCTGCGGAGGGGCTCTGTGCAGACGGAGCAGAACTGAGGATGCCCAGGCCACCCCACCCCCAATGTGTTGAGGATAAGGCCCTGGGCTGACCTGCCCCTCCCAGCTGGCCAGCTCAGGGTCTGTTTCTGGCTGAGCAGCATCAGACAGGGTACTTAACCTCTCTGTGAGAGGTGGAGTTTTGTCCCTCAGCTCAGCGTGCTCTTAGTGTCAGCCCTGGTTAGCCGAGACAAAGCGGCCAGGTCTGAGATGCTGGGAGGCTCCTCAGTGGATAATCCACCTGAGGCTCAGAAATGTTGCCCAAGGGCACACAGCCATAGGGGTCGACCTGTATGTTCTCTGTCTGTAGTCTGACCAGGAGGATGGGGTAGAAACTGGGTAGCCCATCTATTTGCAAGCCCAAGGCAGTGCCTTAGCTATACACATGGGTTGGTCATGCCTTGGGGTCAAGGAGCCCCTAACGGAAGTACAACAGACCTTGTCTGCTTTCCACCCCAGCCTGAACCCATCCTGCCCGAACTGCTGAGCATGTGCTGGGCCTCTGCTGCTTCTCAGGACCAATGAGAACCCAATTCCCTTTCCCCAAGCCTGAGAGCAAATCTGGGAAATTGGAGCAAAGCTCAGTTCACATCAACCCTGTGTTGATGCGACACCTGGTGTGCCCGCTTCCTCTCCAGGCCCCTCCTGTGTCCTGGTGTGTGGCTGCCAGGGAGGGGCCACAGAAGTGGGGCAGAGTATGCAGCTTCCCCAAAGGAGGTTGGGCTGCTAGTTGAGCATCCTGGGACCCAACCATATACCTGCTCCCTTCCCACGGCCCTCCAGAGCTACAGTCACCGGGAACTGCTGTTGGCTGTCTTAAGTGTATCCCACCTTCTGTCCAGGACACCTGCATCCCAGCCCTGCATCCAGGCCCACTGGCCTGACCCCTACCCACTGGAGACTCCTGGGGTCCAGCGGTTTCCAGAGTGGGAGGGTGTCCAGTGGGGAGGCCCGGCTCTATCCCCGCATCTGTGGTGCCTGCTCTGCCCACTTCCTGGGTCAGGGTCCCCTGCAGAGTAGGAAGGTTGCCTTGCTGTCTGTTGCTCTGCTGAGTGATCCTGAGAAAGCCCAGAGGTTGGGTCAGAGGGCGTGGGGCGCACGGGAGCAGCGTGTCCCCCTCTGCCTGCCGTATGCACAGGCAGGCTCATGCCCTGCTCAGGGTGACTTCTGGGCCCGATGCCCGCTTCCCGTGTCTGTGGTGGTCTCTGACAGCTGACCACTGTAACTGGGTCAGAGAGAGCAGGGTCTGATGGGGAAAAGGCCAGAGAAACCGGCGGCCACCAAGTCCCCAAACCGGCTCTGAATTTGGGGCAAGCCTAGCAGAGGGAGGGAGAGAGCTGGGGCCGGCTCTGTGGGATTTCTGGGGTGAGAACCCACAGGCTGCCTTGCTTTCCCTTCCTCCGGGTGGCCGCCGGGCTCAGTTGAGTGTGCTGTTTGTGTCTGTGCCCCGGCTCCTATCCTCTGGGGAAGGATCCTGGAGGGGCAGGGAGCTCAGGTCCCTTCTCCTCTTGCCCTCCTCTCCTGGTGACTCTGCCCACGCCACTGACACTTGGCTTCCCGCTTGGCCACTTGCTTCTGTTGGTTCCTCCCCGTCGCCCGTGGCTCTTTCCAAGTCCTGTCCCCAGACCTTAGGCAAGCGGCTTTTCACTTTCTGCCCTTTGATGCATCCCACTGCCTCACACCAGGGCCGGGAGTGTCCAGGGATGAGTCATTGGCCACATGGGGGCCGGCGGGGGGACGCAGCATTAGATGGCAGTGCTTACATGAGCCTTCCTTCCGGGCTGGCCAGCAGGGCCAGAGAGCTCCCAGAGGTCAGCAGAACCGGCATTTTGCTGGGCCCTCTTCCTCTTTGCAGCTTTCTAAAAACACCCTGGTTCCCAGCAGTGGCGGGGAGGGAGGTTGAGTTTCGGTTTCTGTGGCCGGGAAGCTGGGGAGAGAATCAACTTCGGTGCCCCCAGCCCTGGTGCTGTCATGTGATTCAGTCCAGGCTGACACACAGCTGCCTCCGGCCTTCCGCTGCCCCCTCCCTCCTAGCCACCCACACTTTGGGCACACTGCAGACTTGCCCCCAGGGCTCCAGAGCTGGAAGTGACTTCTGAGCCAGGCTGTGGTTTCCTCAGTGCCTGGAAGGTGACCGCAGGTGGCCAGCCCCTCTTTACCTCCGTTTCCTGGTCACATCCTGCCTTCTGAATGGGGTCTCTTTCCTCCCTCACCCCGGGGGCCTTCCGCCCCCTTTTGTCCCCATTTCTGGCTGAATTTCTGGGCAAGTCTGCGGAGCCCAGGGGTGTGGGAAATCCATTCAACATTAGCAAGAGTGGGGGAGCCTCCAGAAACCTGTCAGTGTGGGGGTGTCGGTGGTAGGCAGATGGTGAAGCGGGGGCGCTCAGCCAGGCTCCTGGATATGATAGAGCTGTGTCTAGGGTAGGTTGGGAGGGGACAGTGGGCTGGCACTGTGAGTTTGGGCTCTTGCCCTCTTCTGTGGGGGAGGGGTGCCCTCCGACACTTTGCTTATGCTGGGTGCCGGTGGTGCTTCTGGTGGACCATCCTGGGGTGGCCCTGCCTATCCTGGCCACACCAGACCTTGGGAGTGTCTAGCCCCACCTTTTGTGTGGGGAAACCAGATTCTCTGGGCAGCAGAGGTGGTTTCTGAGCCTGCATTTCTGTGTACACCTGATCCTGGCTGCTGTGACTAGAGGGGCCGCTGACCCCCAGCCCCAGGTACAGATTCTTCAACCTATGATCCCTTGGGGATCTGAATACTTCACTTTTCCCCTGGATCCGTCCCACCCCCACCCCCTGCTGGACACCACCCTGAAGGAAGAGGAAATGGGGTCTGACCCACCCACAGACCCACTCCCTCTATCTGGGCCCCTTGAGTCTCCCAGCTCCCCTAGGGCCCAGGCTAGAGGTCTTTCTCTGTGGAGGGCATCTCCCCAGGAGCCAGTGTGGGCAGGTGGCCATCACCATGGCCTGGTCCTTCGGACCACCCAAACCCAAGTCAGCCGAGAAGGCAGCCTGGGATCTTGGGGAGAACAGTGGATGTGACCACAGGCAGGAGGAAGCCTGGTCCCGAGATGTCACAATTTCCTGTGTAGTGAGCATGCATAGCTGGGGGCGGAAGATAAGTGATAAGTAGGGCAGCTCCAGTGCTCCAGCACTCTTCTGCCTGGCCTCTGTCCTTTGCTGTGGATGTGGGCCATGTAAGAGCCCAGGGTGGTTCTGATAGTACCCACCTCTGCCCCGGGCACCTACCAACCCACGGAGCACAAGGAAGGGGCTGGACTTGTAGCCCATCCACTTGTGCACACACTGGATGGTGGTGATCTTGGCAGCCCCTCTACTCCGTGGTGGAGAGGCCCTGGGAGAAAGCGTACAGAAAAAACTCCATGTGTAGGCTTCCTGGGGCAGGGGACGAAGCTGGACCATCACCTTTTCCAACAGCCCCTCCTCCAGCTCATCTGGTCCAGTGTTCAGCATCCTCCATCCGGGCCCTGCAGCAGGCATAGGATGGGCAGCTCTGAGAGGACCCTTCTGAAGAGAGCTGCTTCATGGGCTGCTGTGGGGTCAGGGTGACAGCCTCTGTGCAGGATCCATGTGGATCCAGCTGAGCCATTCAGGGGGCTGGCTGGGTATGGGCCCCTCACTGCCCAGGGTCAGATAGGGGACCAACGCTTAGGCAAGTCTGCAGGACGCTGTGGAACAGCAGGTGAGGCAGTGTGGATTCTGTCCGGTGGGGAGGAGCAGGCTACCTGGAGAAGTGGTTCTCCTTACAGGCGGGAGTTGTGGGCAGCCTGGTGAGAGGTCTGGTGGGTGTGGGGCAGGTCTGAAGTTTGGACTCCAGGTTGAGTGTGGTCCCCTTTGGGTTCCAGGAAGATCCTGCCTTCCTGGCCGCTTCCTCTCCTACCTGGCTTCCTCTGCTGCCTTCTCCCTCCCCCTTGGTGCCAGTTTCCCAGGGCAGTGCCCACCCGGTGCCCCAGAAGAAGCTATGTTGGGGAACTTGCCCCTCGGAGGCCCCAGGGGAGGCTGTTTCCTCAGAGCAGCAGTGTCCTCAGGGACCGCAGGGCTCCTCAGAGCCAGCGGCCAACCCAAAGGGAGGGTCGTGGATCTGTGGTCTCAAAGGAGTGTGGGCTCGGTCACCCTGCGCTCTGGGAGAGCAGGGCCAAAGCCCAGTCTGTCGGTACCCCCTGGATGAAGTGGGGCATCCTGGGCCCAGGGCACTGCCTCAGGAGCCCACGGGGGAGTCCCCCTTGACCCATAGTGCTCACCTGGGCCGAGGACTTCTGCAGCCAAAGGCTCCCATCCCATGTGCAAAGCCTAAAGAGGGAGTGCCCAGTGGAATCAGAGGGCACCTGGATGTGCTCCCCAGACCTTTTTGCCCCCGGGGAACCCCAGACCTCTGTGGGGCTGCTTTGAAAAGCACTGGTACACTAAGCCTGGCGTTCTTCCTGCTTTGGCTCCCGGGAGGGTCTTCCAACCCTGGACACAGGCCCCCGTTTTCTGCGTTAGGGGAATGTCCCTGTCCCTCCTTTCCCTCAGGAGACCTTAGCCCTGGAACTAGATATCTTGAGTCCCGCTACACACCCTTCCTTGGCTGGGTGAGTTTGGGCAAGCTAATGAGCATCTCTGATCCTCCACTGTCCACTATAAAATGGGAGTAGTGGCCAGGCACAGAGGCGCAGGCCTATAATTTCAGCACTCTGGGAAGCTGAAGCAGGAGGATCCCAAGCTTGAGTCTAGGGTATATAATTTAGCAAGACCCTGTCTCAAAAAGTAAAAAGGGCTGGAGATGTACTGTAGCTCAGGGTAAGGGCCTTGGGTTCAATCACCAGTACCACAGGGGGGGAAAAAAAAGGAAGCAGTGATGTTGACCTTGAAGGGTATTTGAAGGACACAGAGAGACAAGGCCTTATTGGCACACAGGAGACTACTGCTGCCCAGCCACTGAGGCGCCTCCTTGTAGCTCTGGGGTTCCCTCCCAGTAGGACTTGCCATGTGTTTCACTGTGCCTTAGCGATCGCTTGCACAGGACTTCCTAAAAATACACAGAAATGCCGCTGAGCTGTTCCTTTAAAATGGTTGGTTTTTATGTTGTATAGATTTCACCTCAGTAAATTATTAATAAAACAACAAAACACACCCAGATAGTTCTGACGCCGTCTTAAATATCTGGCTGATTTTAAAAAAAAGGAAATCTTAATCAGAAGACAGCCAGCAATTCCTGGGTTGTTAAAATTAAATGTTTTTATTCTAATTTTGCAACAAAAAATAATGACGGATGTCCCTGAGACCTTAATGTTACATGAAATAAATCAGACACATGAGCTTAAATCTTGCGTGGTTTCTCTTACAGGAGAAACCCAAAGTATAAATAATGTAAAGAACAAAATCAAAGGTAGATAATAGGAAACAGAGATAGATCTTTTGTTTGTTCTGTTTTTGGTTTTGGTTTTGGTTTTTTGAGACAGGGTCTCACTATGTAGTTGAGACTCACCTGGAACTCACTGTGTAGCCCAGGCTGGTCTCGAACTCACAGTGATCCTCCTGCCTCAGCCTCCCGAGTGCTGGGATTGCAGGCGTGCGCCACCACACCCAGTGATAGATCTTTTGTAAACGGAAAAGGAGCCCAGAGATGGGAAAGGAGGGGAAGGGGAAGTAAGAAGAGTGAAGATGTGCTAAGTACAGGTTAGCCCTTCGTGGTGAGGGTGATCATTGTACACTGCAGACTGGGCTGATTAAAATTTAAAACCCTTATTTTAAAAGAATTTTTTAATCTTGATTTTAATGTCTGACTCTAGTCAGGTACCAGACTCCAGTAGTACCCATAGGGGGTCCAGGGTAGACAGACAGAGGCCCCTGGGGGCCACATTGGCCATGGGTAGGGTAGGCGGGGCTGCTGAGCAATTGGAAGGTAGGTCTTATGAGCTCCCAGCCCTCTGGGAGGCTGAAGCAGGAGGACTGCAAGTTCAAGCCCAGCCTGGGCACCTTAGCAATTTCACAAGACCCTGTCTCAAAACAGGTAGGAATGTAGCTCTGTTCAAAGGCCCTATGTTCAAAGCCCTGAACTAAAACACAATTTAAAAAGACAAAAGAAAGGACTTGACATCCGCGACCCCCTTCTTGCAGGCTGCCGGTGCCAAAGAAGCTGACGTGGAGCGTCTGTCCTGACCCCCGGTTCCCGGAGCTGAGGTTGGGCTCCCGAGCATCTGTACAGGGCTAGTGGGGCCCACAACATGCTTTAGGTGCCTTTCCACAGCCGGGGAAGCCACAGGCCAAGCCCAGATCTGAAGGTAAGAAGCTGGGGCCAGGTGGGCTGAGCCCATGGCAGCCTCATGCATGTGATTGTTTTCAACAGATACGCGCTGATAGGGGCCTGCACTTCCCTGGCACTGGAGGCCAGCAGTGAATGAAAAAGATGAATGCGGGGGGTGGGGGTGGGGGAGAGGCTGAGGCTGCTGAAGTGGAGGTGGCAGCTGAGCCGTAGCCCGTGGTGTCAGAAGGAGCTGCCCTGTCCACTGTTGGGGACCCTGACTAATGTGGGCCGAGCCCCACCATCTGTGGAGCAGCTGTTTGAGGCTTTTGTTGTTTGGTTTGAGATGGTCTCACTGTGTAGCCCAGGCGGGCCTTGAACTTCAGGCTGTCTTCCTGCGTCAGCTTCCCCGACGAGTGATTGCAGGCGTGATCACAGGGCGATTACTTGCCACCACAGCTGGCAAGACTTTTATCTTTTAACAGCCCTTTGGAGGTGTAGTGCATAAGAACCATTCCATTCACCCATCTCACACTGACACGCAGTGGTCCTCAGTACAGGCGCGGAGTTGTGAAACTCACCACAGTTGGAACGTTCTCATCACTCCAAAAACACACTCCCAGGGCCGGGGATTTGGCTCAGTGGTTTCGCTGCCTGCTTCACAAGCGCAAGGGCCTGAGTTCGATCCCCAGTACCAAAAAAACAATATAAAAAGACACACACACCCCACAAGCAGCCCCTGTCTGCTCCTGTCCCTATAGATTTTCCTTTTCAGGACTTGCAGGTGGACAGACCCCATCACAGCTGGTCTCTGGCTGCTTCTCTCATGCCATGCCCTGCGTCCATCCACGCAGTGTGCCTTTTTGTGGCAGATAAAGGGATAATATGGATCAGCCCATTTTGTTTATCCCTCTGTCAATTAATGGACATTTGGGTGGCTACTGCCTCAAACTTGCAGAGATCCTCCTGCCTCTGCCTCCCCAGCATAGGATTACAGGCGTGCGCCACCATATCTGGCACCACCCAATGCTTTTGCTCATGAGTCCTGTCCAGCACCCTCAGAAGATGGTAAAGGGTCCTGGCCTTGTAGGAGGGGAGGAAAACCTAAACCTTCTGCCAAGGACCTTGGAAGTGGAGGAGAGAAAACACACAGGGCTTCAGCCAGAAAAAGGCTATAGAGCAGCACAGGGATGCAAGGAAGAGAAGGAAACAGGCAGAGGGGAGTTGGGAGTTGGTGGCACAAGCGTGGAAGAGGCCCAGTCAGAGTGAGTCGCTGCCTCCTCTGTCCAGGGCCATTTGGCAGGATCCAGTGAAAGGCAGATGCCCTTGCCCTTCACCCAGCTTCCTGTTCCTAGAACTTGTACTGCACAGGCAGTGATGGCAAACCTTTTAGAGCTTTCAGTGATCCAAACTGCCAGCCGCGGCACGTGTGCCGTGGGCTCGCCACCCCTGACGGAGTGTGGGCTGGGTGTCTGCTGCAGCGCTGGACGGGGAACATCTTCAGTAACCACGTGTTGAGTAAATCTCAGTGCATTCCGCCTGATAAAATCTTGGCTGTCTTCAAAGAAGATAAAGTGGTCTATCTGTGTGTGGAGCTGGGGAAAGAGGTCAGAAGGTGTGTGTGTAGTGTTTAAAGTCCTGATCTTTCCAGGATCAGAGAGACGGGCAGGTCTGGACGAGTGGGGCCCAGTGACCCCTTTGTGCTTCATAGTTCTAGGTCTTCTGTTTCAAGGTACACGTCAGTTCTGTTGTTAAAGTGTTTGCCACTATGGGAAAAATAACAGGAGGCATTTATCTTTTTCTTATTTTCTTTTCTAAGACAAGATTTCACTATTTTGACCAGCTGGGCTTTGAACTCGTGGTTCAGGCGCTCCTCCCACCTCAAGAGTGGCTGGGATCCATAGGTATAAGTTGCTGTGCCTGGTTTTCATTTACTTTTGACAGGCGTTGGGGCGGGGACTGGCATGGTGTATTTGTCTCCCCTGGGAACTAGCCTGAGCCGCCATCTCCTGCTGTGCAGCTCAGGAGCCAGCACTCTGAGAAGCCCAGCAAGGGTACCTGCACCACATTGGTGGTTCATTGCACCAGGTTGTCCGGGAGCCTTTGCCTTGTCCTCCCCTAAACCCTTCTCGGGGACAAAATCAGAACCCTTTGACCACAGGAAGGTCACCTGGGGCCCTGGCCTGCCAAGGTAGCCAGATCATTCCAGCTCCAAATCCTGCATCTTTGTGCTCCTTCTATGGAGTGGTTCTTTCTAAAGCTTTGAGGCTAGAAATGGGTTGAGGTGGAAAGCTGAGGCCTCCTGAACCCTACTGATGTACAGTGAAGGTCTGAATTGGACTGCGGGGGGGCGGGCAGGGATTTAGCTCAGTGGTGCTGCCACCTGGCTCGAAAGTGCAAGGTCCTGAGTTTGATCCCTGATACCGGAAAAAAAAAAAAAAAGAAAGAGAAGGAAATAGACTGGGATAGACGCGCCACCCTGCCAGGTACAGTCTGGCTTTAATCCAACCCTGGGCAGTTTGGTTCTGAGCCTGAGCTGCCTCCCAGCTCCTTAGGTGCTGCCACCCTGCTGCATTCCACCCTGTCTCTGTTCCAGCTCCCTGCCCACCATGGCCTCAGCTGACAAGAATGGCGGAAGTCTCTCCTCTGTGTCCAGCAGCCGCCTACAGAGCCGGAAGCCACCCAACCTGTCCATCACCATCCCACCCCCTGAAGCCCAGGCCCCCAGCAAGCAGGACAGGGTGACCCCCCAGGTGAGGGGCCAGGCTGGGGCCTGCCAGCATGCCACAGGAGCAGACGTGCCCACAGGAGACCCTTCAGTTGATTTTACTTCCCAAAGAGGCTCCTCCTTCCTGAAGCCCCGCCCTTATGCAGCCAGGCCCTCCATCCGCTGCCTCCTTCCTGGGCCTGATAAGATACTGCAGCAAGTTCCTGAGGCCTGGGGTATAGGGAACAGCAGAGCGCTGTCCCTGAGAAAGGGCTCCCAGGCACCCGTGGGCTCTGGCTATTTGCATGCAGATACCCTACCCGGCCAGTTCTCAGTGCCCTTCTGAGGGCTGAGGGGCACAGGGTCCACGCCTTGAGCAGCCTGCCTCTGTAGCATCTGGCTTCTTGGGAAGATGGAAATGAGCTCCTGCCCCATAAAGAGCTCATTGAGGACAGACAAATGGCGTGGGCTTCCTGCTGAGCTGGGGCATAAAGGGGCGCTATATTCGTGCAGCCTGCTCACCCCAGGAGCTGGGCATAGTATACGAGTCCAGTGGAAAGGCGCTGCACAGGATGTCATGCTGGGGTTTGCTGGGAGACAGGAGAAAACAGGATTTTAAATGCATCATAAAGGGCTGGGGATGCGGCTCAGTAGAGGGCTTGCCTAGCATGTGCAAGCCTCTCGGGTCCATGCTCAGCACCACAAAAACAAGCAAATCAGTTAATGAACTAAGTCTGCACAGAAGCAGCTGGGATGGGTGCTGAGCAGGGCTGAGCTTGTTCTCGGGGCTTTCCCTCCGGGAGCTGCACGCGTTACCACCTGTCCACCCTGCAGAGGCCCAAGAACCCAGCCTACATGAAGAGCGTCAGCCTCCAGGAGCCGCAGGGACGATGGCAAGACGGTGCAGAGAAGCGGCCTGGCTTCCGCCGCCAGGCCTCCCTGTCGCAGAGCATTCGCAAGTGAGCACCCGCCCTGCCCAGCCATCCTGGCAACTTGTAGATTCTGGGATCCTGGACATTCGCTGAGCCCATCCCCACGTCCCTTCCAGAAGGTGTGAGAAGGCATTAGCAGGCAGTGGCTCTCTGCATTCGTGGGAGTCTAATATTACGCTGTAGATGGGGAAACTGAGGCCCGGAGGTGTGCACCTTGCAGAAAGCTATCATGTGGAGGCCGAGAAGGTCCGAGGAGCTGGGGGGACGTCCTCCCAGCCCTGCTCCTCCTGCTCCAGCCTTCGCACCGCCTTTGGTCAGGAGGCTTCAGTCAGGGGCTCAAGAAGAGCTGATCCTCACCTCCCCGGCAGCGCGTGGACGCGAGTGTGTGCCCCTCCCCTCCCTTGCACACTTGGTCACCGTCACACACACTCTGCCCTCTGGCTGCACGTGCTGGTGTGCGTGTGCACCACCCACCCTCCGGTCTGCTCTGCAGGGGCACAGCCCAGTGGTTCGGGGTCAGCGGCGACTGGGAGGGCAAGCGGCAGCACTGGCAGCGTCGCAGCCTGCACCACTGCAGCGTGCGCTACGGCCGGCTCAAGGCCACGTGCCAGAGGGACCTGGAGCTGCCCAGCCAGGAGGGGCTGTCCTTCCAGGGCACCGAGTCTCCAAAACCGTCCAAGATGCCCAAGGTGGGCTCCGAGGGCGCGGGCGGCTCCCCCACCCCGGGGACTGGATGGCCCTGCTCACCCTCCGTCTCCTCCAGATTGTGGATCCACTGGCCCGGGGTCGGGCCTTCCGCCACGCAGACGAGGTAGACCGGCCCCACGTCCCCCACCCGCCACTGACCCCTGGGGTCCTGTCCCTCACCTCCTTTACCAGCGTCCGCTCTGGCTACCTGCCCCGCCGCAAGAGGATGTCCGTGGCCCACATGAGTTTCCAGGCTGCCGCCGCCCTCCTCAAGGTGGGAACCCCTCCTGCAGGCACCTTCGCCCTCTCACCCTACAGCATCCCCGGAGCTCACCCAATGCCAACCTTCTCACCATGGGTGTTCTGGGATTCTTTAGAGGGGTACCCCAGTTCTCATGGAGCCCCCCACCGCCTGTCTGCACTGACCCATCAGCCAAGGAAGTAGGAAGTGAGCTGAACGCTTGTCTCTCGCCAGCCTGTGTTGCTGGGCGGGGGAGGTGCCCAGGCGCAGGCAGTGTCACCGCTTGGTGGTCAGGTTGGGAGAGGCTAGTGTCAGGGAAGCCACGAACTCGGCAAAGGAAGGAGGGAACGGCATTCTCAGCTGTGGAAACGGCTTAGGCAAAGGCCCTGTGGTCCTGCCAGGAGCATGGTGCTTGAGGGAGCGGTTGGATGGGGTTTTAGCGAGGATGACTATGAAAAGTGTGGCTGGAGATGTAGGGTCATTCAGGTGAGCAGGGACCTGGTATGCCAGGCCAAGAAACAGAAACGGGGAGCACAGGGTGTTAGGGTGTCAGCCGCTCATGGCACGGGCAGGAGGTTGCCAGGGAGGAGCTGACTCCAAACCACGGAGAGTAGGGAAGTAGGGCTGAAGGGCACCCTAGCCTTCCTCCCTCCAGGGCTGCTTTGGCCTGTATTCCTCCCCTGTGCGCATGCGTGGGCAGGAACCCACTCCCAAATGCTGCTCCAGGGCGGCAGGTCCTTTGGTGCTGAGGGACTAGGGACCTGGGCTGCTGCACCCCCGTCCTGATGCCCCGGCTTCTGCCTCGTGTGCAGGGGCGCTCGGTGCTGGACGCTACTGGACAGCGGTGCCGGGTGATCAAACGCAGCTTTGCCTACCCCAGCTTCCTGGAGGAGGATGCGGGCGATGGGGCAGACACCTTTGACTCCTCCTTTTTTAGTAAGGCAAGCGTGGGGTGTGGGCCCTTGGGGGACGGGATGGGGCAGCCTGGGAGCTGGGAAGGGCACCGTCAGCCTTGATCCTGTGCTATGGGTCCCAGAAAGACCCAAAGGCCTGTGGACCCATTGGTGGGGTGGGCTGTGTCCTGTGTGGGGCTGCGGGCTGGGCCCCTGCTTTCCTCAGGCAGCGCAGGAACCGGGGTGGGGACAGTGACCATAGGGGAAGTGACCATCAAGGCTGACAGGCGTGTGGCCTCTCCTTCCACCTTAAAGAGCCTATCTGTCCACCCTTGTCTTCGCCTTGATCTGGGGTGTTGGGGGACGTCATTTGGGACAGTGACTCCTTATGCCATCGTCTGTGTCCTCCATGCCAGGAAGAAATGAGCTCCATGCCTGACGACGTGTTTGAGTCTCCCCCACTCTCTGCCAGCTACTTCCGAGCAATCCCACTTTCAGCCGCTTCCGTCTCCCCCGATGGAGTGCACATCCCTCTGTAAGTGCGGGCTGGGTCCCTCCTGCCTCCCAGCACCTCAGCCCCGGGGGTGGCTATCTGGGGGACGTGGGGACATCGGGCTGAGAGCCACTGTCCCCCAGGAAGGAGTGCGGCCACACCCCCGTCCCGGCGACCCGGCGCGGCAAGCCCATCGCCTCCACCGTGAAGCACTTCGCCTTCGACAGGAAGAAGCGGCACTACGGCCTGGGCGTGGTGGGCAACTGGTTGAACCGCAGCTACCGCCGCAGCATCAGCAGCACGGTGCAGCGGCAGCTGGAGAGCTTCGACAGCCACCGGTGGGCTCCGTCCCCAGGCCAAGGGATGGGAGCCTCCCTGTCCTCCTGGGCCCCCACGGTCAGCCAACGCCGCAGGAGCCGGAGTGTGGCCACGGCTGGGGGCGCCTGTGCTCTGGGAGCCCCGGAGTCCCACCGCCTCTCCTCCAGCTCCTGCTTTCTTCCTGCAGCCTCAGCCCAGCACCCAGTTAGTCAGCTCGCTGAGCAGCACCACACACACAGCCTGCAGCCCCGAGGAAAGGGAGCCGGGAGCCGGGCGGATCCATGGGACAGTTGGGCTGTGAGGGCTGTTGCGGGAGGCTGTGCACAGTGACCTTGAGGGAAACCAGAGATCGGGGAAGGTGATTCTCAGTGTATGATTGGCAGTGTGACCTGATAGACATTGAACCTTAAATTACGAGTAACAAGAACAAGTGTAGTCAGTGTCCTGGACAGACGGACAGAGAGGGTGAAGAGCTCATCGGGAGAGTTGCTGTCAAGATGAGATGGGTGAATGGAAATGGGCAGAGCCTCCCAGGCAACAGAAGTGTCATATGCAAAGGTCCTGGGGCTGCAGGAACTAAAAGGAAAGGAAAGAGCCAGCACAGGTGGGCAAGCACAGCAAGGCCATGCAGTCTCTGCAGCAGAGGGTGATTTTGAACTTCATCCTCAGGGCGTTGGGAAACCATCAAGGGTTTTAAGCTGAGAGAGACACTCAGATGCATCTGAAAGTTGCTCTGGGGAAGGATGCATCGGGATGAGGAGAAGCGGAGTCCGGGGCGGCCTCATGGCTGAGCTGACCTGAGCCTCTGTCCCCAGGCCCTACTTCACCTACTGGCTGACCTTCGTCCACATCGTCATCACACTGCTGGGGATGTGCACGTACGGCATCGCACCCGTGGGCTTTGCCCAGCACGTCACCACCCAGCTGGTGAGCCGACTCCCCGCGGGGCCCGGCCTCCCCTTGAGGCTTCCCCAGATCTCTGCCTCCCACACCCAGCCCCAAGCAAGAGGTGCTCGGGCTCACCTTGGCCTGGCCCCTTCCCAGAGGGACCGGGGACTGTCCTGTTCCTTGCCCCTTCCTGGCTCCGGACTCAGCCTTCTGATGCCACCTCTGCAACAGGTGCTGAGGAACAAAGGTGTGTACGAGAGCGTCAAGTTCATTCAGCAGGAGAACTTCTGGGTCGGCCCCAGCTCGGTGAGGCCCAGGCCGGGGATGCTGTCAGCAGGAAGCCCCTGTCCGGGCAGGTGGGCAGCTGCCTGTCCGGCCCCTCATCGAGGGGAACTTACCGGGTAGAGGCAGAGTGGTGGCCCCGCCAGTCTGGGCCCAGGCTCACCAAGCCCTGCCCCACCCCCAGATCGACCTGATTCACCTGGGGGCCAAATTCTCCCCCTGCATCCGGAAGGACCGGCAGATCGAGCAACTGGTGCAGCGGGAGCGGGACCTGGAGCGTGACTCGGGCTGCTGTGTACAGAATGACCACTCGGGCTGCATCCAGACCCAGAGGAAGGACTGCTCGGTGGGCCCCAGTCCCTGCCACCCCACTCTGCTTCCTCCCTGCCCCACCTGCCACGGCCCGGGGAGAGTCCTTTAAGGGCCATGACCGTGTCCCCTCCATCCCCCAGCTCTGTAGCCCCCACACACCCACAGGCCCTTAGCTCAGCACAGAGACTGGTGCTGAGTGGTCCCTCCTGCTTCCCAGCTTGGCCCGCTGCCCAAGAGGCCAGGGCCGGGTCTCAGAAGGGTCAGCCCACGGTGGGCATCGGGAAAAAGCCCCTGTCCTGGAGGCTGTGACCTTGCGCTGGTGTGACCAGACCTTCCCCACCCTCCAGGAGACTTTGGCCACTTTTGTCAAGTGGCAGGATGATACTGGGCCCCCTATGGACAAGTCTGATCTCAGTCAGAGACGGACGTCAGGGGCTGTGTGCAACCAGGACCCCAGGTACAGTGAGAGCTGCCCGTGCGTCCAGAGCACCCGGACCGGCTGTGTCTGATCTCAGTCAGAGACGGACGTCAGGGGCTGTGTGCAACCAGGACCCCAGGTACAGTGAGAGCTGCCCGTGCGTCCAGAGCAGCCGCGGCCGGGCTGCCTCGCTCGGGCCAGCTGGATGCTGGGGGGTGGGCTGCCCGGCAGGGGTGCTGCAGCCCCTCACTCTACCCACTCTGATCTCTGCCTCTAGGACCTGTGAGGAGCCAGCCTCCAGTGGTGCCCACATCTGGCCCGACGACATCACCAAGTGGCCGGTGAGTGAGAATGCCCCCAAGTGAGCGCCCTGGGTAGAAAGTGGCTTGGGAAGGGCGGGGATGGTGGCTTCCGTCGCTCAGCCAGCCCGGTGTGTCCCCTCTGCAGATCTGCACAGAACAGGCCAGGAGCAACCACACTGGCTTCTTGCACATAGACTGCACGACCAAGGGGCGCCCCTGCTGCATTGGCACCAAGGGCAGGTGAGCGGGCCTGGCGCTCCCAACCCCAGCCGCCGCCCTCTGCCCCAGACAGGTCACCCGTGGTGTGAGCAGGAGGAAAGGGAGCTTTCCTGGGCTGAGGGCTCCCTCCCTGCCTGCTGTGGCCGGGGGCTGGGCCCCAGTCCAGATGGCAGGGCTTCCTCAGCACCCTGACGCCCCTCCTTCCTTTCTGTGCCCGCAGCTGTGAGATCACCACTCGGGAGTACTGTGAGTTCATGCACGGCTATTTCCACGAAGAGGCCACGCTCTGTTCCCAGGTGGGGTGAGGCCCCGCAGGGGTCAGGGCAGGGCTGTGAGCCTGGGCAGAGGAAGGTGAGCACTGAGGTCTACTGGGGTTCCCGGACTCAGCCAGCACTGAGCACATGTGCTCCCCACGCCCCCAGGTGCACTGCTTGGACAAGGTGTGCGGGCTGCTGCCCTTCCTCAACCCTGAGATCCCAGACCAGTTCTACAGGCTCTGGCTGTCGCTCTTCCTGCATGCCGGGTAAGGGGGTCCTCACCACCCCCAACCTGGACCCCAACCTGCCCGGCCCCTTTGTGTCTGAAGTGCTGACGTGCTGTGTGCCGGCCCCCAGCTTGGTGCACTGCCTCGTGTCTGTGATCTTCCAAATGACCATCCTGCGCGACCTGGAGAAGCTGGCTGGCTGGCACCGCATGGCCATCATCTTCATCCTCAGTGGCATCACGGGCAACCTTGCCAGCGCCATCTTCCTCCCGTACCGGGCAGAGGTAGGGACTTGCGGGACAAGGGCACGGAGCAGGGAAAGGTGCCCCACTCCAGCCTGACGCTCTGTGGCACGTGGGGAGGGCCAGGCTTCTGCCCCCCGTCCCACCCACTCGGGATGCACCCGAGGGACACGGGACCCCTCCCGTGCAGCTCGACAGCACGTGGACAGCTAAGCCGGGGCTCATCGGTGGTCCCTTGGTCCCTAGCAAGAGGGACTGTGGTGATCGTGAGTCACCAGGCACAGCAAGCCCCACCTGGCTCAGTGGCTACCTCCAGCGGGAGCTTCCCTGTCCCTCTTCACTGCTCCATTTCTGGTCCCAGCCATGGTGCTTCCCAACAGCATCAGGAGCCTCGGGGGGGGCGAGCCTGCTGCTTCCCGTGGCCCAGACTCGAGCATTTTACCCCTTCACCCTCACTCTTACTTATGCTGTTCTGCCGCCCACCCAGAGCTGGCTCGTTTTGCTAATTGCATGGACCCACACTGGGCAGCGACCCAGTAGGTGCTCGCCGTGTGCTGAAAAGAGAAGGGTGGAGTAGCCCAGCCGTGCCGGGCCCCTTCCTCGGAGTTGGGCCCCGGTGCCGGTCAGCCTGGTCCCCGGCACCCAGGGCAGCGTGTTGCCCCTCCTCCGTCCCAGGTGGGCCCGGCTGGGTCACAGTTTGGCCTCCTCGCCTGCCTCTTCGTGGAGCTCTTCCAGAGCTGGCAGCTGCTGGAGCGGCCCTGGAAGGCCTTTTTCAACCTGTCCGCCATCGTGCTCTTCCTGTTCGTCTGTGGCCTCTTGCCCTGGATCGACAACATTGCCCACATCTTCGGCTTCCTCAGCGGCCTGCTGCTGGCCTTCGCCTTCCTGCCCTACATCACCTTCGGCACCAGCGACAAGTACCGCAAGCGCGCGATCATCCTGGTGTCACTGCTGGTCTTCGCCGGCCTCTTCGCCTCCCTGGTCCTCTGGCTCTACATCTACCCCATCAACTGGCCCTGGATCGAGCACCTCACCTGCTTTCCCTTCACCAGCCACTTCTGCGAGAAGTACGAGCTGGACCAGGTGCTTCACTGACCCCCAGCCCGGAGGCACAGGTGTCTCGGGGACTGTGCCTGCTGGGGGCTGCATGTGCCCGAGAGCCTGGGACTGGCCCCAGGCCCAGCCACTCGCCCAGCTCGGTGGGCTGACTCCGCGTGAGGCAGCCAGCAAAGGCGGTTCCCGGGGTGTGGGCCCCCCTTCTCAGGCCTGGGTGTTCCTGGCCCAGCTTGGGGACACCCAGGACACCTGCTTCTCCGAAGCTCTGGTTCCAGGCCCCCTCTTGAAGGGGACCTCTCTTGCGGGGACCCCTCTGGGGACAGTTTCTTTTCTTCCCAGGGCTGGGGCTGCTGCATCTGCTGGTGCTTCTCCCCACTGTCACTGTGAGCACGCCCTTGCCAGACCAGACACGTGGCTGCTCCCTCTGTTTCCCCAGGACCAGGGTCCCCACCATGGCCCGCTTCCTGCTTCTTCCTCTCCTGTCTCCCCTGAGCGCACCTGTTTCATCTGAGGCCTCGTGAGCTCCTGACAGGCATCTGGGAGAGGCTGCGGCCATGGTGCAGGCACAGACCAAGCAGGGAGACAACCTGACGGGGACAGGGACCCAGGAGCCTTTGCTTGTTTTGAGCAACAGTGGCTGGATCCCCCAGGCCCCCTCAGCCCTCCTGTGGTGTCAGTGTTCTGTCTGATGCCAGGCGGCCCCACCACCTCTGCCTCATTTTTGCCCCTGTGAAGGGGACAGGGCTGGGGACCTGCTCCTGGGGTGCCCGAGGCTCAGTTGTGCTTGGGTCTGGTTTTGTTTTTTTGTTTTGTTTTGTTTTTTACTAGTTTATGTTATGGTTCTAATTTTTTTGTTTTTGGTTTTGGTTTTGGTTTTATTTTTTTGAGACAGGGTCTCACTATGTAGTTGAGACTGACCTGGAACTCACTATGTGGCCCAGGCTGGTCTTGAACTCCCAGCAATCCTCCTGCCTCAGCCTCCCGAGTGCTGGGATTACAGGTGTGCACCACCACACCTGGCTCCTATGGTTCTAAGTTTTAAAAGTAACGCTAACTTTGTATGGATGACTTCTCAAGTACATTAAATGATATTCTTTGTGGAAATACTCTCTTTGAACTGAGACCCCCAGGGCAGTGACGGCTGGAACTTTTGGGACTGAGGGCATCAGCTCAGAGGCAGTGACTTGAGTCGAAGGACAGCAAAAACTTGTAGGACTTTTTGGGATTTAGCTGAACCCCAAAGTATCATGGAGCCAGAGGGAAGACCTCAGGGGGCCTCCTGTAAGGACCGAGCATCACACTTAGATGCCTGGAGCCCTGCCCCACCCCGCTCCACCTTCGAGGTGAGGACACCGGCTCACCCTGGCTGAGACGCTTGTAGCGGGAGAAGGCAAGACCTTGCCGTTACTCCAGACAGGGACGTGTCCCTTCACCACCCCTGCACCTCACCCCCGGCCACGCAGCACACCAGCAAGTCACCCAGGAGGCACTGAGACGTGGCTGCTGTATTGTGTGGCAGACAAGTCCGTGTGGGACAGTGGGATGGCCAGGAGGGAAGAGGGGCAGGTGGGGCACATGGGACCCTGGCAGAGGAGGGAGCAGCCCTCCTATGTACTTTCCTGCCCCGGGGCTGCCCGTCATTCAGGACCCTGGCCTCTCACCATCCTGCTCCTGGCTCTCCCCAGTACAGGGGGCTGAGGCCCCCAAGTAGCAGGATGAGGCAGGAAAAGCAGAAGGGACCTGAAAACACTTCCCACCATCCCCATTGACCAAGCCTGGTCTTGGGCACAGAGTTTGGAGGGAGGGAGGAGGCCCAGGGGACACCCCGTGAGGACAGAGGACATGGCTCTGTCTCCTGTCTGTCTGAACAGACTGGGCCAGGTCAAGCCACCCCCTCTCCTCCCTTGGCCCCTCAGGCTGGGAGTCACTCTCTGCCCACGTGCTCCAGCCCCAGCCTGCCGCCCCACCTCCCGGGGCCAGGCAGCAGCCCAGCTCAGCAGCCGCTGTTCCTGCGCAGGAAGGTGTGACCATGCAGCGAGCACTGGAGCTCTGTGAAGGCGAGGGAGCCCACGGTGATGGCGCATGGGCCCACAGCCCGGAAGCCGAACTTCTCGTAGAAGGGCACCAGCGCATGCTCGCACATGAGCACGGC
>NW_022900935.1:60261087-60277269 GCF_012274545.1 Fukomys damarensis | reverse complement strand
GCCACAGCAGAACGGAGCCCTTGCCCTGCTGCCGGAAGGTGCGGTGCACAGCCAGCACATGCAGGTGGGCCATGCGGCCCCCAGGCCTGTGCAGCGTCAGCGACTCCTGGAGCGAGCGGGGCCCGAGAGTCCAGGTCACCTCTGTGACACTTGCTCCTCACCAAGCCACCCAACCCAGGCCGTGGGCAGTGCCTCTTAAGGGGATCCCTTCCCACCTGAGAAGGACCCTAAATTGGGAGCTATGCCACTAGCCCCGTGGAGGAAACCGGAAGTTCTGCAAGACCCCAATAAGTAGGGCTAGTCACGCCCTGGGAGGGATCAATGGCCTGTGCTCATCTCTGGATCTGGGAGAAGAAATCCCAGCCCTGGTGCTCTCTGCCCACTCTCTGCCCAGTGCCTGCCCAAGCTGTCTTCCAGAAGCGTCACGGCCCCACTCACCTGAGTGAGTCTCTCCTTATCCCAAAGGGAGCCAATGACGAAGGCCACAAGACGGCCCTCCTCAAACCAGCCCAGGGACAGCTCAGGACACAGAGTCAGGAAGTGCCGGATCTCATCCAGGTCCAGGGGACAGGCGCCGGAGACGGAGATAAAGGCTGTGGCAGGAGGCGAGGGTGGCTGGCTCAGTGGGCACTGCATAGCGAGTGGCCACTCAGATGCACCTCCCACACCAGAAGACGGGTGACTCGGCAGTTGTGACCCCACTTTCGTGAGTGCACACATGATCTGATCCTTCAGTTTACACCCAGCTCTGAAGGGCAGGAGACTCAGAAGACTCCTGGCTGGCTTCACACCAGTGCCTGGGCAGAGCTGCTCACCTTCACGCTCGATCTCAAACACACTGACCGCATCTTCTGGGGTGAGGCAGCGGAACTCACTGGCAGGGAGCGTGTGGCGCCGCTGGCAGCCTGGGGACTCTGAGATCCCAGGTGACAGGCTCAGGGCCTTGGGTTTCAGGGCGAGGATGCTCGGAGTGGACATCCTGGCTGCTGATGCCTTCCGGTGGTGTCCCAGCTTCTGAAGGCCTTCTCACAAGGAGGCCCCTGCCCCTGTGGGACACGTGCGAGGGACAGATCTGATCATCTCTAGGGAGGAGAGGCAGAGGCACCTAGGTGGGGCCGACCCCCAAAGAGATGACACTTTCTCCAGGTCAGCTTCCGGGAACCCCAGACATGGCTGCTGCCTCTCCCCACTTGCTCCTGGGTCAGAATTCTCAGAGTGACCCCTCCAGACCTCCCGACTCAACCTCTGCCTTCCTGAGCCTCGGGAGGTAGTGGCGGGGAAGGACGGGGTTTGATGGTGCCTGAGGCACCCCAATACCACACGAGCCTCCATGACCCTTTCTGCTGCAACTGCAGCGTGGGCAGGTGCCCAGGCCTCCCACACTGCTGTTCAAGGGGCTTTTCTTACCTGCCCAGAGAGAGACTTATGGTCCTTTGGGTACAAAACAGTATGGCTTGGAGCTTTTTAGGGAGCCTCAGTCCTCAGTCCTGGGAGGAAAGCCCCTTAATCAAAGTGGGCCCTAACAGCTGGATGTGGTAGTGCACGCCTGTAATCCCAGCACCCTGGAAAGCTGAGGCAAGCGGATCATAAGTTCAAGGCCAGCCTGGACAATGTAGCAAGCATGTCTTAATAAAAACAATTTTTTAAGGGCTGGAGATATAGCTCAGTGTAAAGGCCTGGGTTCAACCCCTGGTACAGCAAAAGAAAGAAAGAAAAAATGAAAATGGGCTGTTCAGGAGTCTAGGTGGCTTGAGACTGAGCCATGTGCACACAAGATGGAACATGGGCTTGGATAGAGAGGCCAGGGGCAGCGGAGAGAAGCATGGGACGTGCACAAGACACTGCCTGCCCCTCTCTCAGCTCACAGGATGGGCCCACATGGACCCCTCATCTGCCCTGACACCCTGCAGCTTCCCAGGTCCTTCACAGTCCCTAGGGGGGTCTCCCCCCACCCTCCTCCCTCCCTCTGTCCTCAAAGACACTCACAAAGCTCATGGCTGACAGCCGGGACTGGAGGTCACTTACCAGGATTTTGGAGCGAGGCCTCAGCTCCCCACCACAGAGCGATGTCCCCGGGGGCCCATCCACAGACGCAGCAACCAGGGAACCCAGACTCCAGGCTTCAAGGCAGCTATGGCAGGTGCCGCTGGCATTCTCAGAGAGTTCTAATCCCCCAGCCCCGCCTCCTGCAGCACAGCTTACCAGTAGGGCTTAGCGGCTCGGGTCCTGTCCCCGTTCTGCTGAGCATGAATGTTAGTGCTGGCACAGTGGATGCACAGGGATTACCCAACCAGCTGGGCACCAGCACCTCACCCTCTGCCTGTCAGAGGCCAGCTTGCCCATGTCCCAGAAAGTTAAGATATGAGGGGAAGGTACACTTTCCTGTTGCCATTTCCGCCCCTTGCTTCATGCTGAGCCCTGGGCAAACAGCTTTCACAATCCACGTGCCGGTCCTGTCAGGGAAGCATGAACCCCACTTCTGAGAGGAGGGAGCAGGCCTCATCCCATTCCTCAACAGGCAAAGAGCAGGGAGGTTCCCAGCTGCACTTTTCATGGTTTCCAAACTGGAACCCATCTAAATACCAACCATTCCACAAAAGGACCGTGGAGTACACACAGAGCAGTATGGGGTCCTGCTGAACAAACTATGTGAAGTACAATGCTATGGGTGATGCTAACACAGCACTGAGAGAAGCCAGGGCACAAGAGTAGGGCTGTGAGATGCCAGGTCAGCAGCTGCCCAGGGGTTCTGGGATGCTGGGAAGGCATGTCCTGTTCCTCAGTTGAAGACTTATGGGGGGCAGCTGGCGGAAATTCATGATTTTGTTTTTTTTTTTTTTTTTTTTTTTTTTTGTACCAGGGATTAAACTCGGGACCTTGTGCTTGCCAGTCTGGTGCGGTGCCACTGAGCTACATCCTACCCCCTCCACACCTGCCCATCCCAGGCTCCTGGAATCCCTGAACAACGCCCTTAGGTACATTCCTGCTGCCTCACTGCAGAGGGCGCCCCTGCTTTCACCCCTGACCTGGGGAGGGACTGCGATGCCTGGCACACACTTCGCCCTAACCTTGGAGAGACCCAAGACCAGCCCAGACACCCCTACCCCATGCAGCCTTTTCTTTGTCACTGGGATTCCCTTCTCGGACCCCTCTCAGCTGTGTGAGGCCCACCAAAACCCAGGGGGCTCACTATGCTACACAACCATCTACTTCCTGGCTGTTTCCCATTGCCCCCTGCTGGAGACCATCAACAGACGTCTCAGGGTTGACCAGAAAACCCCCTCAGGCTTTACCTTTGAATCTGGTGGGGGGAACACCTCACGACCTCAGCTGGCAGCCCCACCTCCACACTTCAGCTCCCCCAGAGAGGCCTCCTTTGTCCTTACTTAGTCTTTGATACAGTTGCACCCCCTGGTGGCCAATCACAGCCATTCGGAGATACTCAAGGAAATGCCACTACATCTACATTCTGTTCCATTGACCATGCACACAACCTGGAGACGTGTTACGGTTTCAACATGAAGTGTCCCCCAAAGACTCATGAGGCAGGGTCCAGAGATGAGACCCAGAGAGATGACTGGATCATGAGATTGCTGACCTCATCAATAGATTAACCCACTGATGAGTTTATTAGCTGAATGGCTCTTAGGAGGGGGGACCTAGCTGGAGGAATTCGGTCATGGGGGTGTGCCTTTGGAGTGTACATCCTGTCCCCAATCCCTGACTCTCTCTCTCTCTCTCTCTCTGGTTCTTTTCCTGCTCTCACTCTGCTTCCAATTGCCGTGGGCAAGAATGAATACCCAGTGACTTCTGTTTGTTTGTTTGTTTTCTGGCACTGGTAATCGAATACCTTGCGCTTACCAGGCAGGCACAGCACCACTGAGCAACATCCCCAGCCCTTAGCCAGTGACTTCAGAATTTCAAATAAGTAATGAAGAAATTGATAAGTAGATGTCTGTACAATATTTGGGACATACTGGGTCCAAAAATCACACGTCACCAGGCATTCTGTATTTAATCTGGTGACCCTATTTGGGAGGTCTGAGGGAAGGGGTGGGTGACACAGACCAGCAACAGGATGGCAAGGGAGCCAGGAAGAAGAGCTTGCTACGCCGTGGTCAGGCGAGGGTATGAACCCTGTAAGGTAAGGTGTTGAGTGTGTTCGTGACCGGCTGTGCCCACAGAGTCCATCCAACTCTCCCTATCCAAACCAGAGTTCTCACGCCTGGCTGCACATGCGACTCACCTGGGATCTCTGGCGTCCCTCCCAGATGTTCTGATGTTGGAGTTCTGGAACTGAAAAGCCTCTGATGACCAGCAGCTCAGCCAGGGCTGATAACCACCGCTCTGCACTCCCATTCTCCACGCAGCCTTGCGGCCGTGACTTCGCGTTCTGCTTTTACACAGCAACTGAGCCACTGTAGATCCTCCAGCCCACCATGCATGCAGGGCAAGGTCCAAACCTTTGTAGCCCAGGCAAATTTCAATTTACAAGAGTCCTTAGTGGACAGATCTGAGCCATCCTGCTCAGTTCTCATCATATCCAACCTCTCCTGGAAGAAGCACCACAGGGAAGCATACCATGAGCCCTCCAATGGTGAAAGGGGAAGCTGTTAACAAGTAGACCAGGGCTGCTGGTGTAAATGGAGGTGTCCTAGACAGGGAACCTTCCCTCCTGTAACCTCCTCCTCTCCTGGTTCTTCACCATCCCCTTCCTGTCTGTCTCTTAAAAGTCACCCCCCAACACAGCACACAGAGTAGTTTTAGGGCAGTGAAACTACGCTATATGATACTGCAAAGGGAGGAGTACGTCACTGTACAATTGTCCAGATCTGTAGATGGTACAACACCAAGAGTGACTCTTAGTTACTTTTCTGTCGTTGCTAAGACAAGATACCTGACAACCAAAGTTAAAAGGGAAAGGTTCATTTGTCTCAGAGTCTGTAGAGGTTTCAGTCCATAATCAGCTGGCTCCAAGGCAGGTGGCACAACAGAAGGGCATCGCAGAGGAAAAACAGTGCATGGCAGGGTAGGCAGAAGGTAGCAAAGCCAGCCAGGGACAAGACAAGCCTCTTTCTGTCCTTTATATTGTATCCAAGCTATTAGGATGAGGACAATGCCAAACCAGTCAGTGGACTGATTCAGTAATCACCCACCCTCCATCCTAGCTTACACCATGAGTCAATCACACGCACTCCCTGATCCAGCCACCTCTGAAAAAGCCCCACCTGTGACTGTGTGAGACTTTTGGGAACATCTAGACACAGCCGTAACAGTGAACTCAGTGCTATGTGCTCTAGTGACAATGTTTCTCTCTCTCTTTTCTCCCCCACCTTCTTTCTTTTCTTTTTTCTTTCTTCAGTACTGGGGATCAAACCCAGGGTCTTCACACTCAGCAACATCCCCAGAACTTTTTGTTTTTTATTTTGGATCTTGCTAAGTCACTCAGTTTCCCAGGCAGGATTTGAACTCTTGATCCTCCTCCTTCAGCTTCCCAGAGTGCTGAGATAGGTGTGCACCATTCAGGCCCAGCCCCACCCACCCCCTTTTTTTCTGGTTTCTTGAGACAGGGTCTTACTATGTAACTCAGGTTGGCCCTGAACTCAATATGTAGCCCAGACTGGCCTCAAATTTGTGGTGATTCTCCTGCCTCAGCCTCCCTCAGTGCTGGGATCACCAGGCATCAGTGTTCATTTATTCTAACAAACAGGCCACTCTGATTGTGGGGAAGGCTGTGGGCAGATAGGAGGCATATGGGAAATCTGTGTTTTCCACTCAATTTTTCTGTGACCCTAACTAATAAAGATGACTTTTAAAAAATTTTTTTTCCAGATTTCATTCATTTTTATTTTTCTTCTGTAGAAATCCTTAAGTTGTAGGTACCTCTGGAGCTTGAGTCCTCTGAAGAGAGACTGGTGTGAGTTTTCACAAGATAGTCAGTGAATTCCTGGTAGGGAGACCTGGTAAAGACAGTCTCTTTCCAGAGGTCCAGGGTCGGGTAGCTGTAGGCCTTGGCGATGGCATCAAAGGTGGCCTTAGCAAAGTTGCCCAGAGTAGCAGTGCAGCCCCCGACAGAGGAGTAGCAGCCATCAGCAGCAGCTTCTTGGGCACAGGGGCTGACACAATGCCAGTGCCTCTGGGGGCAGGGCTCAGATGCACCAACACAGAGCCCCAGCGGCCCGTCACCTTGCAAGGGACAGTGTGAGGCCTGCTGATCTTGTTCCCCCAGTAGCCTCTCCACACGGGGACAAGGGAGAGCTTGGCCAAAATGATGGCATCGCGAATGGCAGTGGCTACGTCCTGTCCCCAGATGCCTTTAAGGCGACAGATGCCTTAAATCTGGTCAGCATGAGTTTGCTTCTGCACCGGCGTGATCTTCAGAACTTCATCCCTGAGGGATGTGCCCAGGAAAAAGTCAATAATCTCAGACTCCTGATGGGTAAGGAGAAGAGATACATTTCCTCCAAGAACTTGATTTTCGTGTCCTTGACCAGCCCCCGCAACCTGGTGACAGGAATCCACTCCTTGGCCTCCACCTCACCACCACAAACCCTGCGGCCTTGAAGGCCACTGCCGAGCCCAAAGCGCCACAGCCTCCCATGCCTGGGCCCCTGGGGCCTCCAGGCCCTCCCGCTACACCGGCATCACCCGCCATTTGGTGCTTTCCTGGGGAAGAAGCTAAATTGGGGGGGGTACATTTTAAGTGTAGTTACATTCATCATTGGGATCTTGTACCTTTACATGACAGATCTTCGTTCTCATTTTTTCCCCATACCCCTGCCCTCCCTTAATCCCCTCCTCCCTTCCCTTTTTACAGAGACTTTGTTTCCATTTTTTTCTTTTCTCTTTTTTCTTTTCCCTTCTTTCCTTTCCCCTATCCCTCCCATTTCCCCTACACCTTTAGACCTTTTCTTCCTATTACACAATATCAATTATACATTTTGATCCTTATTTACACTTTTAGTTTTTCAGACCACAGAAATTATTTGGTATTTATGTGTGTCCTATTAATTTCACTTAAGAGTATGGCCTCAATGTGCATCCACTTAGCTATAAATGTCTCTAGTTTCTCATCCCTTATGGCTGCGTACTACTGTATTTTATTTTTTTTAAAAAATATGTTTCGGCCTGCCTTGCAAGCGCAAGGACCCGAGTTCAATCCCCAGTACCAAAAAAATAAAACAAAACATGTTCTTTATCCAGTCTCCAGTTGATGGTTGATTGGGCTGTCTCCAAGTTTTACCTATTATAAATCATGCCACTGTAAACATGGGTGAGCATATATCGCTGTGGTAGGATTCCTTTCATTTCCTTGGGAGGGTACCCAGCAGAGGAACAGCTGGGTCAAATGGGACCTCTAATCCCAGTTGTCCAAGGTATCTCCATATTGATTTCCACAGTGGTTGCACCAGTCTGCACTCCCACCAACAATGGGGAAGGGTTCCTTTCTCCCCACAGCCCCGGCAGCATTTGTTATTGGTTGATTTCTTGATAGCAGCCATTGTTTGTGGGGTGAGGTGGAATCTCAGTGTTGTTTTCATCTGCACCTCTTGAACGACCAGTGATACTGAACATTTTTTTCATATGTTTATTTGCTGCTTTTACTTGTTTGTCTGAGAAATGTCTGTTCATTTCAGATGCCCATTTTTAAATTGGGTATTTAAATTTTGGGGGGGGTCTGATTTTTTTGAGTTCTTTATATGTTCTAGATAGTAGACCTTTGTCTGAGGAACAGCTGGTTAAAAAATTTTTCCCACATTGTAGGTTGTTTCCCTTGCAGTGCAGAAGCTTTTTTGAAAGATGAGATCCCATCAGTGATTCTTTGCACTAGTTCCTATGCTACTGAGGATTTGTTCATAAAGTCTTTCCCTATGCCAATGTCTTCAAGAGTTCTAAACCCTAACCCTAACCCTAACATCCTCTAACAAGTTTAGAATTTCTGTCTTAATATTTAGATCTTTAATTCACTTGGATTTAGTTTAGTGCATGGTGAAAGATAGGGATCTAGTTTTAGTCTTTGGCAAGTTGAAAGCCAGTGTTTCCAACACCATTTATTAAAGAGGCTATCTTTCCTCTAGTGAGGATGGTTGGCTTCTTTGTCAAAGATGAGGCAACTAAGTACATCTGGAGTTGTTTCTGCATCTTTTAATCTATTCCACTGATCCTTGGGTCTGTTTCTTTGCCAGTACCATGCTGTTTTTATCACGGTGGCTTTGTAGCATAGTTTCAAGTGGGGATTGTGATAACCCCTGCTGTGTCTCCATTGCCTAGAATGGATTTTGCTATTCTAGGTCTCTTTTGCTTCCAAATGAATTTTTGTATTGTTGTCTCTAGTTCAGTGAAATATACTCTTGGGATTTCAATAAGGATGGCATTGAAACTGTATAGCAGTTTTGGAAGTATGGCCATTTTCACTATATTGGTTCTTCCTACTCAGGAACAAGGGATGTCTTTCCATTTTCTTATATCCCTTTTTATCTCTCTTTTCAAATTGTTACAGTTCTCAATATAGATCTCTTTTGCTTCCTTCATTAATTGATTCCTAGATATTTTATTTTTTGTATGCTATTGTGAAAGGGATTATTTCCCTAATTTATCTTTCAATGAGTCTGTTATTTGTGTACAAGAAGGGTATTGATTTTTGAGTGTTTACCTTCTATCCAGCTACTCTACTGAATCTGACAACTAAGTCTAGAAGTCTTTTGGTAGAGTTTTTTGGGTCTTCTATGTAGAGTATCATATCATCAGCAAATAATGACAGTTTAACTTTTTCCTTTCCTATCTTTATTGCTTTTATTTCTTTCTCTTGTCTAATTGCTGTGGCTAATGTTTTCAAAACTATACTGATCAGGAGGGGTGATAGTGGACATCTGTGTCTTGTTCCTGATTTTAGTGTGAAGGTTTTCAGTTTTTGACCATTTAGTATGATGTTGGCTGTTGGTTTTTCATAGGTAGCCTTTATCAAGTTGACATAAAGACCCTCTATTCCAATTTTCTGTAGGGTTTTTATCATGAATGGGTGTTGAATTTTGTCAAGTGCTTTTTCTGCATCTATTGAGATGATCATAGGATTTTTGCCTTTGACTCTGTTAATATAGTATATTATTACATTTACTGATTTACCTATGTTGAACCATACTTGCATCCCTGGGATAAATCTGACTTGGTCAGGATGTATGATCTTCTTCTTTTTTTTTTTTTTTTTTTTTTTTTTTTTTTGAGACAGGGTCTCACTATGTAGTCAAGACTGACCTGGAACTCACTATGTAGCCCAGGGTGGTGAATTCACAGCTATCCTCCTGCCTCAGCCTCCCCATTGCTGGGATTACAGGCGTGCGCCACCATGCCCAGCTGTATGATGGGCTTCTTGACAACCTTCTGTATTCTGTTTGCCAGTATCTTATTGAGGATTTTCACATCTGTGTTCATTAGGGAGATTGGCCTGTAGTTCTTTTTTGGTTGGGTCTTTTTCTGGTTTTGGAATCAGAGTAACACTTGCTTCTAGGAATGAATTTGGAACTATTGCTTCCCTTTCAATTTCATTGAAAAGTTTAAAAAATAGTGGCAATAGTTCTTCTCTATAGTCGACTTTTAAGTTATTGTCTCTTAAAGGGTGAGTGGATAAGCAAATCTACATGTGTGCATATGATGAAATATTACTCAGAACCAAGAGGAGTGAAAAGAATTAAGCCAAATTCAGATGATCCTTGAAAACACAGTAAATGAAAGATATACATGGAAAGGGGCTATAGGAGAGCTGAGGGCCAAGCTCTGGGAAGCCCACTGTTTGAGAGAGGAGGCACCAACAGGAAGAAAGCTGAGGGCACGAGAAGGGACAATCAGGACACATCTCAAATCTATGAGATCATGTCCAAAGGACAAGGCAGTCAGCAGCATTGAATGCTGCCAAGAACAAGCAGAAAAGCTGAGCTTGATGGTGCAGACCAGTAATCCCTGCACTCCAGGAGGCTGAGACAGGGGGGTTACAAGTTTGAGCCCAGCTTGCACTCAAAACAAATAATAAAAAAAAATATTTAGCATGGTGACACATACCTGTAATCCTAGCACTCAGGAGGCTGAGACAGGAGGATACACTGCTTTTCCTGAACCTATCCTGGGGCCCAGAGTTCACAGCAGCTGGCCGAAGTGGGTGCATGGTGAACCTCCACCTGGCCAGGGGAGGAGGCCTGTCCCAGCCGGAGGGAGCTTCTGGCCTAGAGCCATACTTGTTCCTCTAGGCCAAAAGGAGTCCACCTGGGGGAGACCAAGAGCAGGGCCCTGTGAAAGACGCCAGGACTGTACCTCTGACACCCCAGTGTCCCATGTGCAGCTGCTGAAAACCCAGCAGGGCAGGGAGGACAGTGCTCTCTCTGGGCACTGTGTGAGGAGCCACATTTTCAGGTGTTCTGCTTGTTTTGTTTACTGCACTGTACTCGGGATAGAACCCAGAGCCTCTGCACCAAGCTACATTCCCAGCCCTTCATGATTTCTTTTAACTTTTGAGACAAAGTCTCTCTCAATTGCTAGGCTTGAATTTACAATTCTGCCTCAGCCTCCCAGAGTGCAGGGATGACTGGTGTGTGCCACCACACCCAGGATTCTGGTGATTTTGATGGTGGCTTTCTTCAACTCGTCCCCTGCATCCAAAGTCTGCCCCACAGCCCCGGCTCTGCACACATTTTGCCTCACAGTGTTCACCTGTTTGTCACCAGGTCCCCAGGGGAACAGCAGGGAGGTGCAGGTGGAGTGACAGGAGCTCGCAAAGGCGACCACTGCCAAGAAGGTAGGGAAGCAAAGCTGCAAGTCGAGCAGGGCCGATGCCTCAGCCGGTCACTAGGGGGCGCTCCAGAACTGGACCGCCCTTGGAGATCTAGGCCAGAGACAGGGTTTCGGTCCTGCCCGAAGCCTGGAGCAGGCCGCTCCCTTCAGTTGAGGGTGATCCCGGAAAATTCCCAGCTTTCAGTCACCACCGCAGGGCCAACTGGGGGAGGGGTGTTCAAGATCACTTTCTCCCACCATCCAAGTGCTAGGCTTGAGTGGGTTTGCCCCAACTTCTGGGGTAATAATCCCTGTAATACCAGAGAGCGCTCCCATACCAACACATTCCTGCACAGCATGCTGCAACCTCAGACCTGCTCTCCTGCTGCTGCAGCAGCGGAGCACTGCCCAGGGCCTCCCTCCCTGGGCTCCCCCAGACCACCCAGCACCTCACCAGCGGGCTATACTGTCCTTTATCTTCCTTTCTGGTCTGTGCAAGTGGGGAAAGAAGTGGACTAGCTACGTGGGGTGGCAATGTCTCCTCAGGAAAAGTCCTGTCTTCAAGCAGGGAGGGGACATAACCTCTATCGGGCAGGAGGGGGCCACACCTGTGAGGGACTTGGCACTTGAAGACTTCTGAGTGTCAGAGTCCCACGTCTCCCAGCCACAAAAATGAACAGTTAATTCTGATGAAGTCAAGAATCTGATGCTCAACTCCAGGGGGCCAGCTTCTTCACGTGCTGCCATGGTGACCCTGTGGCTTTTACGCTTTACTTTCTTTGGGCACTCAGTACCCACAGGCTTTCATTTTCTCAGCTGCAGCCACTGCCCCCGACAGCAGCAGCCCGATTCCCTGCTCCTCCTAGTTACTGTGTCCCATAGCCACCTGCCACCAGCGTGATGAAGCAGGACTGCACCGGGGCCACCATGCTGCACCTGCCACTGGGGATTGATCTTCGTCGCCAGGTGGTCACCCAGCTCCAAAGTCCCATCCAGAATCTGCTTCCCAGCCCCGCTGGCACCAACTGCCAACACAGGTGAGATCCCCCCGGAAGTAGACTGTTGGACTCGAGAGATTCGGTCGGGGGGGAATCTGCCTATGACACCGGGGAGGGAGAGAAGTGCCGGAAGTGGCACAGGGAGAAGCTGGTCTGAGATGAGGCCCTGAGCCGCAGCAGAGGCTTCAGATGATCCCAGAAGGAGCGCCGAGGCTGGATGGGCCTTCACAGGTGTCCTGAGTGGAGGCAAGAGGTAGGACGTCTTCGCTCAGCCAAGGGCAGGCGGTCCTTGGAGAGGGGTGCAGCTAGGAGCCCATCAGCAGCCCAGCTGGCTTCCTCACACCTGAAGGGGGTTAGGACTGCAACACCAGGACCTCACAGCTTGACAAGTCCCACATGGCCCTTGAAGGCGAGGGCTGAACCTCAAGTGGTCAGCTTGGTACCCAGAGAGGGGACGCTGCCATTGGCCAGGATGAGGACTCTGGGAGAAGAAACCTTTTGGGGAGAAGATGATGACTCCGCTCTGCTCCTTGGCTGCTGACTTCCCTAGGTATCCACGAGGCAATGCGAAGGACAGGCCCCTGGCCTGGTGACTTGAGAGTCGGCAGTGAACAGGGTGGGTGGCGAGGTCAAATGAGCAGCGCTAGCCGAGCAGGTGCAGCAGACTTGCTAAGTCCTGCCCCAGGGTCTCCAGGAAGGAGGAGCCGGCCAACCCCGGGCTCTCTCATGTTCTGCCCTTCCCCACTGCCCCGGTGTGGTTTCAGCCTCCTCCAAGTGGCGCCCATCCTCCCAGCAGGAGTAAGAGAGGCGGAAGGCCAGCTGCTGTAGTTCCTGCCTGAGTGGGCTGCACAGTGACCTCAGGCAGACCAGGGCTTCTCCCAGGTCATCAGTGCAAGGTGGGGTGAGGTTTCAGGGGCATGAAAGGCCCTTTTAACTTCAAAAGCCCATGAGTTCTGAGTGACATTCAGTGAAAGCCTTGGAAGGAGGCATTTCTCCAGCCAACCAGAGGAAGGTGTGAGAGGCTCCTCTCCCCTCCCCCATCCCTCTCAGCTCAAGTCCCAGCGCCGTCTAGAGCCCCCAAACACTTGCTCCTGGGTGGAGCTGCTCTTTGGGCCAGGCTGGACCTGCTAATGCAGTGAGGTGTGTAGAGGCCAAAGCTCCCCAGGGGGCAGTGTGGGGCCCTCTGGAGAGCGTGGTGCCTGCTTCCCCCAGATCAGCTGCTTGGCTGCTGGCTCTGCTGCCTCCTGAGTACAGACCACTCCCACCCCACCCCACTCCCACAGGAAGGAGAAAGGCCAGAGTGGCTGAGTGTCTGGCAGGCACATTGTAAATAAGTGAAATTCTCCCCTCTATGAGTTTGGTGTTAGGCCATGAGAGGAGGGGTTTGTTCATTATGGAATGAAGTCTTTTTGTCCTTCCTGTATCTCAACGGTGCTGAACCTAAAAACTAAGCAGCTGCTTCCATCCATACGCAGCCCACCAGCCAGCTGGGCTGGTGTGCAGGCCTGTGGCTTAGGGGCGCAGGGTCTGGCAAGGAGTCAAGCCCCAGGCCTTGTCTGGAACATGTCAGATCTGAGGTCCCCCAGAGACACCATGAGGTGGTGGTGGAGGTCGGGGGAACTCGCAGGGCCTCTGTCTCCACAATGGTTCCCACGCAGCTCAAAGCCCGGGGTGGGGCACTAAAGGGGCCTGGAGATTGCAGGGGCAGGAGAGTGCCCACAAGCACGCTCTTCTCCCCAGGCGGCTTCAACTTGATGGGGGGGCACTGAAGGGCAGTGTAGATCTCAAGCCCTTGCCCCCCACTAAGCTGACGCAGTATTGTGCTCCACTACTGTACTAGGTAGCAGGGCCACACACAAATACAGTGCGCGACACAGCGCAGCAGTGCAGTGAGGAAAGGATGAGCATTTGAAATTGAGGACTCTCACTCCCATCCGGCAGGTTCCGATAATCTATGAAAAATACTTAGTATAGTACTCGGCATGAAGGACGTTTCAGCTCAATAAGTGGTAGCTATTATTAGCTATTATTACAAGAAGCTTCAGAATAACAATGGCATGTCCTCCTGGAGGGCCAGTTTTGCTCAGATTAGGGAGGAAAGGACACTTTTTTATTAGTATAAAAATAACTGACACAGGGATATGCTGGAGGAGAATGTTTTTGGATTTTTGACATTAAACACAGGTCTGGGGCCCGCTCTGCCCCTTCATTCTATTGCTCATCCCAGCCCTCAGGGGCATGTGACACGCGGACTCCCCTGCAATCAGGAGCTCTTCTGGGGAGTCTGGAGAAACAGCATCACCAGAGAATCCCCAGTTCTTGGCGTCTGCTACCTGTGACCTTAGGCGCTGAATTCCTTGTGTCTTGTGTTGGTAAAATGAGGTCCAAATGGCTATGGGGGAGGCTGAGGAAAGAGGACTGATGCGAGCCTGGGCTCCGTAATGAGTTCAAGGTCAGCCTGGACTACATAGCAAGACCCTGTCTCAAATCCCCCCCCCCCCCGCAAAAAGGTTATATGTATGATTGTGATAACAAACAAGATAACATATGTAAGAGATCCTGGCACAATGCCTGATCTGATCTATAAAATGTGCTTGGTAAATGTTAGGTTATCAGAGGCCAAGGAAATGGGGCTAAGGGGTACAGGAGGTGGAAATGAAGCTACAGTTACGCCTGTTAAATCTCCCCTGTCATTGGGGCGGGAATGGGGATCTGCATCCTTAGAGCAGTGACTCCAAATGGCCATTCTGCACCGTGGGCTGGCTGGGAAGGCCAAGGCCACAGCCTGAGAACTCAGCTTCCCTCTAATTGCATCCCAATTGCCCTTCTGCTTTTAGCCCCAGTTTTGCTTTTCTGTACTTAGTGTAAGAATTTTCTAAGATTTGAGTCCATTCAAAACCTGTCCAAGACCAGTATCACATCAGTGATCTATAAGTAGCTGGTCCAGGACATCTTATGTACCCAGTCTGCCCCCTGTGTTTTGTGTGTATTTTCATTTTTCTAAGAGTGTTGTTCTCAATCCCCAGCAGCCTGTCAGTCACCCAGAGAGCAAGGTTCTGCTTTTGTGAAGACCCTAAATACTGTAACATCTAATCACCTTACTAATGTCATTGATGGTCTTGCAGAAAAATGTGGAAAAAATGATTTTGACAGAGAAACGTTAGGGCTAGATCTTGAGTATGCTTTGTTTCTTTTGAACAACCCATATATGAATCCTCTGAGAAAGTATCTACATTTTTGGAATGTATTAAGTGACATTAAATTAGTAGAACTGCTATCTATATTTTAATAAATGGCAATATGGAGCAGACGTTAAGTATAACTGAATAACTGTTTTGCCAGTCTGAAATTTAGTCTAACCAGGGGATTTTGAAGTGTTATGATAACGTCTGAGCTTTATTGAGGGAGCTCTATGCCAGGCACCGTCCTACATCATCTAATCCTTCCAGCTGCCTGATCATACAGGTACAGCTGTCACCAACCCTATTTACAGATGAGAAAACTGAGGTGAGACAAAGTTAGTCTGCTTGCCTACCATTATGGATTAGTAAATTGCAGTGCCAAAAATCAGAATCCACAATTCCTTTCAATCCCGGTACAAAAAAAAAAAAAAAAAAAAAAATCCACAATTCTTGCCCTTTTTAACCTAAGTCGCTAAAATTGCCCAGGCTATGCTTGAGCTTGGGATCTTCCTACCACGGCCTCCCAGAGTGCTGAAATACAGGCATAGGGCCCCACACCCAGCCCGCCTGCTCTTCATTTCCTATTCTACCTCTTTGCACGCGCAGGGTGTCTCACAGAAATTTGAATTCATCTATGCGGATTTAAAGCTTAAACCACTGGAGCCTCTGGACACTTGCTTTTCTTTTTCGCTGGGCCTCCTTCATCATCAGCTCCTGGATCAGTCCCTTAAGGGGTCATGACCTTCTGACCTGTGAAGTACCTAATTGCTTGGAATTCCTAGTACTATGCCCTCTGTGTAAGCGCTGTACCTATCTATTATAGCCTTGCTTACAAGCTGCCTGGAGTTGCTTTTTTTAGTTATGTAATACGTATTTGTTTTGTCTCCCCAACTAGACTGTAAACGCCTAGAGGACAGAGACATTATCTTCTTCTGTACCCCTCACAGCGCCTAGCACCAGGCTGGGGCGCCAAGGGAGCTTATTAAAAGTTGTTGACAGCCTGTGGACCATCCTCCGCCCCACCTCGGCCACTCCCCTTTTCCTCCGTGACCACTCCACTTCCTCTCCCGGGTCTCCGCCCCTTCCCACCCGCTTCGCTTTTATCCCCTAGGGCCCGGGCCACCCTCGACCCGCCCCAGCATCTTCAGCGTCCCCTAGCGACGAGGCGGCGGTTCCTAGCAACCGCATCCCGGTACCCTGACGACGGAGGCACGTAGGCCACGTCAGCGCGCCGCGGCCCCGCC
>NW_022900935.1:60206995-60260415 GCF_012274545.1 Fukomys damarensis | reverse complement strand
CTGGGCTTCCCGGCGTGGGGGGGAGGGGGCTTGCAAGCGCTGTGCTGCGGTGACTGCCTCGGGGTGGTAGTCGTGGAACGACGCCCGTGGGGACCTCCCCAGCGCCGAGGCGAGGCGTGTTCAGCATTACACCAGTGCGGCGTTCCGCTGACCCCCGAGGAGCTCGGTGCTGCATTGTGCATCCGGAGAGGAAGGCCTTGCCGGGTCCGTGCAGGGAGCGAGGGAGGGGTTATGGGCATTCCAAAAACAAAGATAAAGGTGAACATCCCCGCCGACGTGAGAGAAGAAAACAAAAAACCCAAGAAGTTCACTAGATTGCAGAACGCCTGATGGTGAAGCAGCCCAACCCCTTTTTGTTTTACCTTGCAGTCTCGTTTTAATTGCTGTGGGCAACTTTGAGTAAAAAATCACTATCGGAGCCATGCTATTAATAGTACTGGGGAAGATTGTGACAGCTTCGACAGGGATTGATGAGTCTTAAGTGTATTTGGACTTTTTGAAAGAAAAAAAAATTAAGGACGATGGCTAGAGGAGACTGACCAGTGTGGAAACCTTCAGGGTTATTCTTGCCCAGAGTGAGGCTGTTAAGTAAACACCAGAATTTGGGATGAGGCTGGCGAATATAGCAATTTTCCAGGAAAAAAAAAGAGTTTTATCATCATAAACCTGAAACACCAAGATTGGTTCTGTGGCTTGTTTTCATGAGCGTGAATTCCAATCGGTGACATGCATATATATACACACACTCCTGTGTAACACACCTCTTGCCCTCCTGCCTTAACCCCTTCAGGAAACCATTTCTAAGCACAAATCAGGCCTACCCCATTTCAGGTCCCTGGGAGGTGAAGTCTAATTTTAAGGAAGACACTTTAGAAGATAATCTGCATTTCTCACACTGAGACAAAGGTGACAGAGGAATAGTGTGGTCCCATACCACCCTACAAAGGGGATCTGTTAGGAAGGCTTGGGCAGGACTCCCTAGAAGAGGCTGTGATTCTTTTCCTAGTGCAGAAGTGATTGCTGACACCAGCAGGATCTCTTTCTCACTGGTGCAATGGGTCCCCGGCCACAAATCCACACACAGGACCCCACTTCCCCAAGGAAAATTGCAAACTGGGAACTGCTTGAAGAAGATTATGACTTCTGGGAAATACTACATTTTTCAGCAGAGTACTTGTAAAAAATTACCGCCAGTATTGTGTTGGAAGAAGATGGTTATTGCTTCTTGTACCGTGTGCATCCACAAATGTCTTACGTCTTGCTAGCAGATGGTTGCTAGTGGATATCTGAGAGTTTTTAAAAATCTCGAGGCTTGTGGCTTTTGAAATGCTACTCCTTTGACTCTGGTGTCCCATGTCCTGTGTGCCGTGGCCTCCTGCCCTGGGACTCGGAGGCAGGCCCAGTGCACCCTGGGAGCTGCCCTGTTTATCAGTTGTTGTTCCTGTTCATCATGACTTTGGTGGTTAAGTTTGTTTACAGTCATGTTCTATCTGCCTCCCCCACCATGTGTGATCATACAAAGTTTGATTTAAAATACCTGTGTTGGAGTTAAGTAGAAAATGGCTTTAAGGCATCAGCTCAGATGGATTTTGAAGCTGCCCTTTTGAGACTGTTCAGTTTTTTGGAACCCATTCTGTGGCTTTGGTTGTGGGTGTTTTCTTTGCTATTATAGTTTTTACAGCTTCTAGAGCAAAAAATCAAGGGGCTAGAAATTACAAGGAGGTGGTAGAATGCAGCGCCCAGTTGTGGGTGGCAGGACCTAGTTTTTAAAGGACCCGAGAATGGGTTAGGTTTTTTCAGGAGTGGGGTGTTTACTACCTTGTAGCTGTCTGTTACCCCGAGCTACAGGCACGTGTGACCCTGGTCAGCTGAACGTTGTCTCCTGCTTTGCTCCTGGACCTTGAGAAGGGTAGTAGCATGGGCCCTGGGACCTTGTTGCACTGTGGTATAGGGGAAGTTTCCCTCTCACCTCCTGCTCCTTCTGTCTTCCATCAAGGTGATAGTGTGCTGTCACCAAAGACCATTAGACCAAGACTGAGCATTTAGGGTCTTATTCCTACTCATTGCTAGTCAAGCCAAGAGAGCTGAGAGCTCAGGTATTGATAGGATAATGTGACAATTTTGAGAAACTTTTTGTTTTTCTTTTTCTTTCTTTCTTTTTTTTTTAAGCTGCCACCTATTGGAACCATTTTATTTTATTTTATTTGGGAATCTTTTTAATAGTGCCCATTTAAGGTGTTTCTTAGGCAGGCCCTGGAATATTTTTTTTATAGTTTTCATTTTAAATTAGAGGGTCATAAATTAAGGTTTAGTGTTAGTCTTTTAATTTTTTTTTAAATGGTAGCAGAGTTTACTTGAAAAATTAAAAGCAAAGAGTGAGGGAGAACTGGCTCTGCAGAACGAGCTTGGGCAGAGTAAAAGAAGAAAAAGAAAAATAGAAGTACAGCCTGCGGGACACAGGGTGGGTCACAGGGAGGAAAGCCACGATAGCCAAGTCTCTTAATTTTTTAATGAACATATTTACAAAGAGAGGCGAAGAGGGCTGGGGATTTAGCTCAGTGGCATTGTGCCTGCCTCAAAGTGCAAGGTCCAGCCAGGCGTGGTGGCATACACCTGTAATCCCAGCACTCAGGAGGCTGAGGCAGGAGGATCACTGTGAGTTCGAGACCAGCCTGGGCTACATAGTGAGTTCCAGGTCAGTCTCAACTACATAGTGAGACCCTGTCTCAAAAAACAAAGCAAAACAAAAGTGCAAGGTCCTGAGTTCAATCCCTGGTTCCAGAAGAAAAAAAGAAGAGAGGTGAAGAGATGGGGCAGCGAGTACCTTTCCTGCCTCCTCCATGAAAATGTGCAGCAGAAATAAAGTTGTTGTTTCATGTAGCAGTGGAATGGTCTGACTCCTGTAGGTCCCAGTAGCCAAAATTGAGCTTTTTAAAGACCTAACACCTTCCCACCAACTTAAACCCCCAGCAGTACATGTATGACCGTCCCGTTGGGCAGCTTGTACCACTGATGATACAAATGGGTCTACTCACTTTTATCTGTCTTTTTACTAATAAAATTAATAAAAAGTTGCCTGATGGGACAGTCATGCACATACCACTGGGGGTTCGAGCCACCTGGTAGTGAGACATATGAATTACAGCCCCACTGTGAACATGTTCAAAGAAGCAAGTGAACCAGGCATGGTGAATGCCTATAATCCCATCATTCTGGGAGGCTGAGGCAGAAGGATCATAAGTTTGAGCCCAACTGGGCAATTTAGTGGCTTCGTAAGGCCCTATCTCAAAAATAAAAATACAATTTTTAAAAGGGTCGGGGTGTGGCTTAGTGTGAAGGTCCTGGGTTCAATCCCCAGTAATGCCAAAAAAGCCACAAAAAAACCAGCGGCCAGTTCCTCTTACCGGCTCCCTTTTCTCCCCAATATCTGGGTTTGTGTTCGCTTGAAGCTCCTCCCATCTGGCCCCATCTCCTCTGCAGAGGCCATCCCTCCCCGTTGCTGGTCATCCTTTGAGTTAGACTGGAATAAAGCCAGCTGTTGGCAGTCTTTTATCCCTTCCTGAGCCCGGCTAGACGTGGTGGGTGCTCCAGGTCTCCACAGGCACAACACGGCTCTGAGAAGCACAGCAGGACCCCTCTCTGTGGGTTCAAGTTCATCTCCTTCTGAGGTGGCCCATTTGTGCTTTGCATTGGCTTTCCTACCTCTTGGGCATGGTCTTTTAAGTTGCTGCAGTATTCTCCTGAATGCCTCTAAATTGAAGCTGTCTGTGACTACCCTGCTTTTGTGAAGCTGTGTGAAGCATCCTTGATGACAGATCCCTCAGGAATTGGCTTTTCAGTTTATTTTTGTCTCCCGCTCAGGCCAGCATTTCCACGAAGAAGGCTATTTAGGTGTAGTGTCAGAGCCTGAGAAGGTTGTCTCCCCTGTCCAGGTTCTGGGCCCATTAAAAGCATTTGTTCCTAGTGATGTCATAGGGAGAAGTTATGTAAGGTTAACCAAGATGTAGGACTAAGTGCTTCTTAATTGCATTGTATTCCGATAGGATCACAGCTTGGAGACTCTAACAGCTGTTCTGTGATTTTTATTTCTTGTCCCTTGATTTTTTCCCCCTTCTGACTCCTAGGCCACTGCACCTGAACAGTGCCTCTGTCTGGTCCCTGTCTGACTCAAGGGCACTTTGGCCAGGGGTGTGGTATGTAATTTGTACTGCAATTGGATGTTAAAATCTTTGGGTGCTGTTTTGGCTGGCACCTGCTCTGAATGGCCTTGGCCAAGTCACTGCCTCATCTGTCTGCAGTGAATCCAAGATCTTTCTCTCCAGCCCCTGAAGAGCATTAGCTAGAAGTGTGGCCAGGTCATGCCTGGGATGGCCACTTGGTTATTAGCAGACCCCGTTCTGTTATGGATCAAGCAGAGCCCCCCCAACACTTTAGGACCTGCCTTCTCTGTGTCATAGTGTGATACCACACCAAAAAGGCACCGTGGGAAGTAAAAGGTGTCCCGGGAGGTTGTTTCAGTGGCATAGGAATTCTTAATTTGTGTTTGTTTTGAGATGAGGTCTTGCTGTGTAGTTTAGGTTGGCCTTATAATCACTATGTAGCCCGGGCTGGCCTGAACTCATGGTGGTCTTCCTGCCTCAGCCTCCAATGTTGGGATTGTTCGCCACTACCCTAGCCCAATTAGGCTAGGGATTCCTAACTGCTTACGATGTGGGAAATGATCAGGTGGGTTATAGGATTGACTTTATTCAGTCTCTTCTAGTAACCCTTACAAACGTCATTCCTTTTTAATACACATCTGCTGACCTCCAGGAGGAGCAGAATGAATCTGTATGTGTGTGTGTGTGTGTGTGTGTGTGTGTGTGTGTGTGTGTGTGCTGTGCTTCCCCCATTCTTAAGACCTCTTTTGAAAGTCCCCCAAAGCAGGTAATAAGATTACGAATTACAAGGGTAGTAGAGTTCTACCTTTAAAATAAGTCAAGCGTTATATGTCAGTTACCTTGTGTCGGGCACTAGAGTGCCTTCCATGCTTTACTTAGTGCTTACAGCAACCCTGTGAAGGAGGTGCTGTTATTAGCTCCATATTTCAGAGGAGGAAACTAGGAACAGAGAGGTTGAGTAACTTGCTCAGCATCACACTGCTGATAAGTGGCAGAACCTGAATACAAGTCTAAGTAAATGGCATTTGTTCTCCCTGAGAATATTTAGGTTCAGGATTCACAACTCCTTGCTGTGCCCGACTGAGTAGTACCCTGATCAAACAGGAATCACAAACCACACTTGGCCCAGTCGTTCCGCCTTTAAACCCCAGTCTTCGTGGAACAGGAGGCAACTGTGGACGGCAGGAAGGAGCACAGGGTTGGGGTGGATCGAGGAACGTGGTGGATGGCAGGTGCTCATGGTGGCAGCAGGCTCAGTGTTGCACAAGCGCTCGCACTGCTCTGTCTCTGCACCCTATTTCCTGACCCCAAGGGCGCTCCCAGTAACTGTCAAGAATGCATTTTAAGCCGGGTGTGGTGGCGCACGCCTGTAATCCCAGCACTTGGAGGCTGAGGCAGGAGGGTCACTGTGAGTTTGAGACCAGCCTGGGCTACACAGTAAGTTCCAGGTCAGTCTCACTACATAGTGAGACCCTGTCTCAAAAAAAAAACAAAAACAAGAACGCATTTTATTTCTAGAGAATGCCCCACAACGAATGAAAGCAGCTCTGTGGTCTGATTCATTTGAGCGCTGGTTTGAGTCCCCGCCTCCCGCTCCTGGAGCAGACAAGTGCACGCACACTCCCAGTGACGGCATTTCCTTGGGCCTCAGCGGTGGTCGGCCTTAGGTGCTCCATACGAATGAAAGCAGCTCTGTGGTCTGATTCATTTGAGCGCTGGTTTGAGTCCCCGCCTCCCGCTTCTGGAGCAGACAAGTGCACGCACACTCGGCATTTCCTTGGGCCTCAGCGGTGGTCGGCCTTAGGTGCTCCGGCTGGACCTCTGTCCCTCTGCTGCTGTCCTCCTTCCACTGAAGTGCTGAGTCATGAGACAGGGCCAGGAAGGATTCCTTGAAGAGAGGCTGAGCCCTGCCTCAGTTCCAGGTTCCTTTCCCGGTATGCCCTCTGCTTTTGTTTTAGGGCATTAAAAAGATCTTTTTGAAGCCAAGCTTGGTGGCACACACCTGTAATCCCACCACTCAGGAGGCTGAGGCAGGAGGATCGCTGTGAGTTCCAGACCAGCCCGGGCTACATAGTGAGTTCCAGGTCAGTCTCAGCTACATAGTGAGACCCTGTCTCCAAAAAATCCCCACCCCCACTTCACTGTTGTCCTGCATTTCTCTTTTCCATTTCCTATTTTATCAAGATGAATCCTCTCTGTCCCTCCTCCCTTTCTGTCTTACTTCACTCTTTCACCTACTGTTGGCCTCATGAAATTTGCTGGAACATGTTCAGGGCCAGGACTTCTAGAAGGAGGTACAGTTAATGTGTGTAATGTGAATTGTTATAGCAGCTCTGGGCACATGATCAGGGTCAGCTGCCCTGTGGTCCCCTCACAGCTGAAGTCAGGGCAATTTCTGTGTTTTCATCCTAGAGAGCATGGTCTGAGCTCCTACTGTGTCCGATAAAAGCATTTGAAGTTTCCCTGCCCAGTTCTTGGCCTGATCATGAGTGAAGGTGGGATCTGCAATTTAAATTCATAACGAAAAGGAGAAAAATGCCAGGCGGGGCCACATACCCATAATCCTAGCACTCTAGGAAGCTGAGGCAAGAGGATTGCAAGTTTGAGCCCAGCCTGGGTAACTTGGCAAATAAGTGAGATTCTATCTCAAAATTTAAATATATATATATTTTTTCGTGAATACCCTAGATTCAACCTTTAGTAACACACACACACACACACACACACACACACACACGTGGAGAAAAGCAACACTTAGGAACATTTATAAAATGCTTTCTGGTTTCTAAGGTACTATACTTATTTATCCTAGTAGAATTTTTTTTAATACTGGGGCCTGAACCCAGGGCTTTTGTATTGAACTACATCCCAGCTCTTTTTCGTTTTCTATTTCAAGACAGGGTCTCACTGAGTTCCCCAGCCTGGGCTTGGACTTGGGACCCTTCTGCCTTCGCCTCCTAGAGTGCTGGAATTACAGGCCTATGCCACTACGCCCAGCCAAGATTGTGGGTTTTAACTGCACCTTTGGCTTGAGGCTCCCCTGGCCCAGACAGCAGATCCCAGGCCCTGGGAAGGCTATGGCTTCCAGGGTACAGCACCCGCACTGCCGCTCACTGAGCAAGAGGGCCCATTCAGGCTGCACCTGTCCTGATACCTCGGCCAGCCCAGGGGCTCAGGAGCCACCTGACGAGTGCGAGGTTCCAGGCAGGGAAGAGCAAGATACTTACTGGAATATTTTTATAGCACGGATTAAAATTGAATTGTGTTAATGGGTAAACATGTGAACTCAGGTATCCAGGTTATTCACCCTTCGCCCAGACTGGCTACTGAATGGAGCCTTGGTCGCTTGTTCACGTATGTGCCTCGTAGGCACAGGCATACTCTACCGTGTTTTTTAAAAGCAGAATGGTGAAAAGCATTTTCCTCTGATTGAAACACCGTGAGCAAATAACACACCACTCGGAAATGTTCAGTTGGTGATAATGTTGGAATGAATGTTCTTTTGGGGCAAAATCTGGTTCTTTGGCTGGAGGGTTTTGAGAAACTACAGCAGCGTTTGCTGTTTTGCAGCTGGACCAAAGGAATGACACAATTGCCAGGTCACTCTGTGGTTCAGACCGATAGCATAGCTTTGACTGGGAAATAGTCTGTGGCAATTTAAGTTTAAAAATCTAGGTACTGAGTCATGGGGCTGGCAACCAGTCTCACCCAGTAAGAAGAGAAACGCTCCCAGAGCCCTGGCAGACTTCCTGCGGGCAGCCTCGCCCGGAGTGGCCTTTGCTGGCATCCCGCAGTAGCCCTGATGGGCTTCCTCCCGGTGGAGGTCTGATCCTGTTTCGGAGCCGGGGCTGGGGTGCGGGCTGGTGCAGCTGCCTTGAGAGGCCTCTCCTGGGTGAAGCCGAGTGCAGGCGGGAGGCAGACACCTGTCGGGGGAAGTCTCCCTGCTGGCGGCAGCCTGTGGGCGTCTGCTTCTGTTTGATTACTTGAGGGATCAGGAGGGCCCTGAAGGTTGATGACGTCATCTTCTAGGCAAGGATGAAAGCATCCCTCCCTGCTTTGGGGGTGTCCCAGCGCTGTGCTGGGGGAAATGCTTGTCTGCCTCCGTTTCCTTAGGGCTTGCTCCCCGCTTCAGCCCTTGGTCTCGCCTCGCACGTAGGATGTGGTGGCCGTCCTGAAGGTCACGGAGGACTCATGAACTCCTGGTCACTGCACTTCCTGACATGTCTCAGTCCTTGTCCTCCTCTTGACCTGTCAGCCGTATGTAATGTGGTGACCATACAGCCTTAGTGGGAGCTTTCTTCCCTGGGTTCCATTGTACATGACTGTAGCCAAGTTCTACCCCACCCGATTCCCTCTCCCTCAACCCCTCAGTACTAGGAACTGAACACAGGCCCTCACAATACTACGCCAGCACATACTAGCTTAGAATCCTCCTGCCTTGGCCTCCTGAGTAGCTAGGATTATAAGCATATACTGCTGTGCCCTTTAAGTTTTCTTTTTCTTTCGTTCGTTCGTTCTTTTTTTTTTTTTTTTTTGCCTTTTATCTGCTTGCTGTTACCCCGATGTGGTACTTTTCCTGACGCCTATCTTCTCTCCTCTCCTCTCCATGTTTTTGAGTTCTGTTGGTACCTGCATTTAGATGACTTCTGCATCTGCATCACATTCTCTGATGCCTACTTTTTTTTTGGTACCAGGAATCAAACTCAGGGCTTTGCGCTTGCCAGGAAGGCGCTGTGTCACTGACCTACATCCCTGGCCCACCACTGCCTACTCGATAGCTCCATGTTGTCATTTAGAATGCCACAGAAATTCTGTGACTGTGACTACCCTCCCCACTCCCAAGGCTGTGCAATTAAAAAGACGTAATCTACGGCTTTTTAATAGGAAAAAAACACTCAGATACACAGAAAGGCTGAGAGAAAGCCGCTGGTTACTGATTGCCAACCACCGTGAGTCGGCAGCTGTCAACACTGCTACACGGCCTTACTGGTGTGCACGTGTGTAAATACACTTCCTCCTGAGCTCTCCATTTCTAAGTTAGGGGCAGGCATGACAGCGCTTTAACCCCTGCTACTTAAACATGCCTCTTGTAAAAATCTGAACACTTGGGCCCATCTGTAATTTACCGTCTTTGGCTCCTGTTCTCATTTGAAACCAGTACCTTTTTGAAATGCCTCCTGCCTCTTGTGCAGCCCTAATTGGTGCTTTGGCTGCCTAGTCAGGTGTGGCCTTCTCCTTGGTCTCCTGCCTCCTGCTTTACCTTCAGCTGGTGACAGCATCGTGCATGGCCTTGTTCAGGTGACTCCAGCCAGACTCTTGCCTGCCCCTGATTCCGTGAAGCACATCCTGTTCCTCTCCTGGATTAGAAGTGCCCCGAGGAACGCAAACAGCCAGTCCTAAAGCTTGTGCACATGGAGGTTCTTGGGAAACCTATGAGTAAATGACCAGAGTTTCCCCCTTCTCACTTACCCATGAAGTATTCTGCTAGATGTCTCCAGCTTCTCCCAGGCTCCTTGTCCTCTGTGCCGCAGCTGCGGGGGCCTCTTGACAGCCACCCCCTCCTCCCCAGCTTCTCCACCCCGTAGCAGTAGGTTTCCCCAGTCATTTATTGCTCAAGCTGGGCTCTTTTGAGAGCACTATGAAAAGTTATGTTGGAGGCTGAGGCAGGAGGATCACCATGAGGCCAGCCTGGGCTACATAGTGAGTTTGAGAACAGCCTAAACTAAAAAGGAAGACCCTGTCTCAAATGAGAGAGAGAGAGAGAGAGAGAGAGGGAGGTCTTGACAGCCACCCCCTCCTCCCCAGCTTCTCCACCCCGTAGCAGTAGGTTTCCCCAGTCATTTATTGCTCAAGCTGGGCTCTTTTGAGAGCACTATGAAAAGTTATGTTGGAGGCTGAGGCAGGAGGATCACCATGAGGCCAGCCTGGGCTACATAGTGAGTTTGAGAACAGCCTAAACTAAAAAGGAAGACCCTGTCTCAAATGAGAGAGAGAGAGAGAGAGAGAGAGAGAGAGAGAGAGGGAGGGAGAGAGATTAGTCAAAATACATCATATAGTAGCAGGCTTCCATCACAAGGCACCCCATAGTGCGCATACAAAGGGTCAGGACTAGCCAAGCTAGCTGGAGCTACAAAGGCAACTGTGTTTGGGGTTAAGCCCCAGAAGAAATGGAGACACTGTCTTGGTTCCTGGGCTCCCAGGAGCAGGAGCTGAGTAAGAGCTGAGCCTACAGCCAGTGAAAAGCCTCCCTGGTTGGCTGCTCAGGTCCTCACGCTGCCCCTCTGAGACAGCACCAGCTTGAAGTTCCCAGGTCGCCCAAGTCCTCGCCCTTGTGGTAACGTCCTGGTGGCGATAGTTGATCTTGTCAACTTGATTGGCTTGAGAGCCACCTAGGAGAGGTTAGTAAGGAACACTTCTGGGTGTGTGGGTGGGTGTGGCCTTGGGGAACAAACCTCTGGTGCTGACCCCTTTCTGTCTGGCTCTTCCCTGCTCTCGGCCTCCTGCTTGCTGTGAGATGAGAGGCTTTCCTCAGCCGTACCCTTCTAGTGTATTGTTTCCGTCTCAGTGCCAGCCAGCCACGGTCTGAAGCCTCTGAAACTGAGCCAGAATAATCAGCTCCTCTTTTTTTTTTCCTTTTTGGTACCGGGGATGGAACTCTGGACCTTGCATTTGTGAGGCAGGTGGCAGCGCCACTGAGCTAAACCCTGGCCTGTCTAACTCCTCTTTTAAGTTGTGTAGGTCAGATGCTTTGTCCCAGCAGTGGAGAGCTGGCTGATACACAGATCTAGGTGGAAACACCCACCTTCGCTGTGTCTCGGTGTATCCAGTGATGGGAAGCAGCAGTGTGACCCCTAGAAAGCACCTGGCACATTCACGCGTGTGCCTTTCCTGAGTGGTGGTCAGCACCCAGGCCTCAGCCTCAGCTCAGGGCTTCTCTGGTGGAAAAAGAGTGCCAGCCCCATGCAGATGAACCAGGATGAGGATGGCAGCTGAGGCCTGCATCAAGACCCTAGTAGTGATCTGGGAGGGAGGCTGAGGTAGGAGGATTATAAGTTGGAGCCCAGCCTGGACAATTTAGCTACTTAGCAAGACCCTGTCTCAGACTGGGGATGTCGCTTAGTGCCGAGGCGCTGGGTTCAGTCCTCAGTATGGGGAAAAAAGAAGACACTGGTTGGGGGAGGAGGCTGAGAACTCCACCTGGAGTTGCCCTAGTTATGCCAACCCCATCACTTTGAAGAAACTTAGGGCCATGCATTAAAAACAGAAGTGACCACTCTGTTTATCCCTACAAGGTTAGTGGGGGGTGGCGAGGAGAGCACCGCACCGCACAGCTGAGCGCCCGGCTGTGTGGGACTCTCCTCACTTCAGACGGTGGCTCGCAGGCCCTGAGCTCAGGCTCCGTCAGCCTCCAAGCTCCCAGGGACAGCGCTGTGCTGCTGCTGCTCAGGATTGCCTTTTCGGTGCATTGCCCACATGACACAGAGGTCCTTCGGAGCCCCGTGGGGTGTTTCTATCCCCCTCCAGTTCTGCTGTGTGGTTGAGTTGGGTGTTTTTCTAGTGCCAATATTAATGAACCGGAAATTGTCAAAATGTGAGCTGTGGAGGAATGGGAATTCAAGGCCTCAGTAATCAGACACCTCTTTTGTCTTCCTCTTCCCCTTGCCATTCCTTGCTGACAGATCTTATTAATACACAGCTGTTGCTAAGAAGTTTCATTGGATTCCAATTCTTTGGAGGATGAAAATGTGATAGTTGTCAGGGGGTGTAAGGCAAAGAGTCAAGAGGAAAATGATTATTCATTATTTAGTGACAGTGCAGTCCTTCTATCTGCCCAGTCTCAGTGGGCTCTGGCTAGGGGCCAGGCAGTGTTAACCCAGCTTTCTGGGCAGTTTCACTCCCCTTGAGGTCTTCAGTGCCCTATTTTAGAGACTGAAACCCAGAGAAATTCTCCTGTCTCAGCTTCCCAGAGTGCTGTAACTTTATATTGTCCAAAGATACATAGCTACCAGAAGCAGAGCCCAGATTTGAGTTTAAGCCTGTTTGTGCTTCCAAGGCTAAGGTTCTTTTCACTGGCTCCTTGGCTGCCTTTGCACTGGGCCAGATGTTCCAGGGAGTGGAAGCCCCCTTGGCGCCAAGCACCAGCAGACTCTCTGAAAAGCACCAGGTAAATGTTTCAGACTCCTTAGGCTCCTCTGTCCCCTTCACTTCAGCTCAGCATTTGCCATTGCAGCATGCAGGCATCTAGAGACTGTAAACAAATGGGCAGGCTGTATTCAAATCAGTTTTATTGGAATGGAGAGCACAGCACACTGGGCTTGAATTTACAGTCCTCCTGCCTCAGTCTCCCAGAGTACTGTGACCTTTTACAAGTGTTGTATCTATTAACATTTTACCATAGAAGAAGTTAAAACAAGCTGGGTGTGGTGGTGCACACCTATAATCCCAGCCCGGAGGGAGCTGAGGCTGGAGGATGGCAAATTTGAGTTCCACCGGGACAGTTTGAGAAGCCGTCTCAAAGAATACAAAAGGCTGGGCATGTAGCTCAGTGATAGAGAACCCCTGGGTTCAATCCCCAGTAAGACACACACACATACTGGGGGAAACATTACCAGAAAGCTCTGCAGTAAGCTCCGGTCTCCTGCCCAGTGTACAACACAGGCCTGAGAAAAACAAACTAAAAGACAGAATATAAGAGAGACAGAAATAGGGGCGCCAGGACGACCGTTGCTGATGCAACCAACAGAGGCGCTGGCCAGTCCAAGCCGCTGATTTTTATTGGTAATCTGTTGAGGTAAAGGTGAGCTGCTTGAAAAGGCAGAACTAGGTTGTGAGAATGTGCAGTTGTCTGGTTTCTATGGAAATTAATGTAAACAAGGCTCATAAAAAAGACAAAGCATTCTCAACTTACGAACAGAATAGATAAAATTTATGGTTGTAATTAGAACATTGTCCTTCTAGTAAGAAGGTTTTAGTTGTGGGAATGAAATTTGGGTGGGAGTTACTCGGACTGGGCCACAGAGGCTTCAGCTGGACTCACTTCTGTAAACAAGCCAGTTTGGGGTTAACTCTTCACAGCCTGCACTGCTTTGGGTATAATCAGTATTGTTGTCCCCTGCACATGCACAAGTTAAGTTTTAAAAGCTAAGAATACCAGGCGTGCATTCTAAGAGCTGTCAGGAATAAAAAGGCAAATTAAGATGTTACAAAAAATGTGGACCCTGGGCCTCCTAAATGTGTCTCGGGGCCCCTGGGCTGTATCTTGAAAATGCTGAGCTAGAGGTGGGATGGGAAAGGAGAAAGTGCTGGCGAGTGAGATTGGGTGTGACTGCAGATTATGATCCCCCTGACACTTGCCGAGTTGTACCTGCTGGGTTCTGGGCACTGCCGGAAGCACTTTTGTTTGTGCTTACATTTTTAGGCCTCACTGACAGAGCCTGTGAAGCAGGCAGTGTTATTTTACCGGTGAGGAGAGGTCTGAGGCTCTGCCCAAGGTCACTAAGAGCCTCCACTCGGGTTAAACCCTGGGGCACCCCTACCGCCACCCAGTCAGCCGCCCCTCAGAAGACTTCGCACCATGCTGCTGTGTGGCACACACGCAGGTCTTGATGGCAGACTCAGGATTAGGAACTGGATTCATATGTGCCAAGGAGCCCCTCCAAAGTTTGCGTGGATGAGTTCAACAGGATGAGCTCCCAGTGGGTTAGGTGGGGGAGCTGGAGAACCTGCAGACCAGGTAGGGAGCTTTTGTGATGCAGGCAAGCTATCTGAGCATTTAATTTATATGACACCACATGCATGCATGGCATAGAGTGTTGAAAAGATGGATTTTTTCAAACAAAATGGCCCTAAGTGTGAACCAGCAACGTCAGCCAGTATGCAGCGGAGAAATGGTGATCTGTCCCACAGGAGAAGCAGGCTGTGTTGGATTTAACTGACAAATGTAAGGGATATTAGATGATAGACCTTCAGGGATGATTTTGGTAACTCATGATTCGACCTGGGACCTACCTCCAATAACATTGTGGGACTCTGTGAATCTAAGACAGCAGGAAAGCTTTGAATTAGAGTAGTTGGGCATGGTGGTGCAGGGCTGTAGTCCCAGCACTCTGGGAGGCTGAGGCAGGAGGATTACAACTTCAAGCCCAGCCTGGGCAATTTATTTATTTATTTATTTATTTATTTATTTATTTATGTTTGTTTTATTGAGACAGGGTCTCACTATGTAGTCCAGGCTAGTCTCGAACTCACAGTGATCCTCCTGCCTCAGCCTCCTGAGTGCTGGGATTACAGGTGTGCACCACCACATCCGGACTTCTCTATTTCTTACTTGGGACTGAACTCAGGGCTTTCACACTGAGCTACATCCCCAGCCTTATTTATTTATTTATTTATTCAAATTTTGAAACAAGGTTTTACTAAGTCTCTAAATTGCCCAGGATGAGCCAGGGGTGGTAGTGCATGCCTGTAATCCCAGCACTTGGGAGGCTGAAGCAGGAGGATGGCTGTGAGTTCAAGACTAGCCTGGACTACATAGGGAGTTCCAGGTCAGTCTCAACTACATAGTGAGACTCTGTCTTAGAAAAAGGCCTAGGTTTTGTGGTCATTGCCTCTGATGATCCAACACTGACAGAATTGCTGGGCTCCTCTTATATCTCTCAAATTTGTGGCTTTTTTTCCTGATTGCCTAGTTACTTATATAGGAATACAAGTTGATTATCCATTATCTGAAATACTTGGAACCAAAAGTAAAGATTTTGGAGTGTTTTGGATTTTGGAGTATTGGGTTAGATTTCACCCATTGAACATTGCTAATGTAAAAAAATACAAAGTCTGAAGTGTTACAGGTTCTAGAACTTTTGGCATATCATATTGGTATTTCAGAGCATTTCACATTTTTGGATTAGGGATGCAAAATATATGAAAATTGGGTTTAAAAAAAGTGACCTCTTGCTGGGCATGGCTATATACTCCTATAATCTCAGCTACTTGGGAGGCTTAGGCAGTTAGATCACAAGTTCAAGGCCAGCCTGGGCAACTTCAGGAGACGTCCTTCCTTCCTTCCTTCCTTCCTTCCTTCCTTCCTTCCTTCCTTCCTTTTTTCCTTTCTTTCTTTCCCCAGAATCAAGCTTAGGGCCTCGCACTTGCCAGGCAGGTCCTATACTGCTGCGCTACATCCCTGGTTCTACACCCTGTTTCACAATTTAAAAAAATAAAAGGGGTTGATGGTGTGGTTCAATGATAAGAGCATGGGGGAGGCCCTGGGTTTGGTTCTTAGTTTGAAAAAATAAAAAGCCACCTGTAATTCTACCACTTGGGTAACTGCATTTAATTACATATTTCAGTGGATGGTTCAAGTCTTTTCAAATCTATATTTCTGACGAGAACAACACATACTGTGCTAATTCTAGCTTTCCCATTCTCCCCTACTTAATACATTACAAATTGGTCCCATTCTAGGAGTGTTTGCATGGCCCAAGAGGGGTTCAGGCTGGCCGTGACCATACATAGTCCCTGAATTCTGGGTGCTTTTAGATCAGGCACCTTCTTTCTGTTGATTGTTGTTTTCTGAAAGCCTCCTTCCTCAAAACAGAAGTCACCTGCACTGAAACCTGGCAAATTGGTTGCAGTGCAGGGGCTCCTCCTCATTGGTGTTTCCGGGTGCCCCAGAAACCTCTCTGTAGTTGTTGATGTCTTCCTTCACTGTGTTGCTTACTTTTCTCATTGCTGAGACCAAATATTGGGTGCCCAAAGTTGAAAGGGGAAAGGTTTATTTGGGTCACAGTCTGTAGAGTTTTCAGTCCCTGGTCGGCTGGCTTCAAGGCAGGATGGTGTGGCAGAGGGCATCGCAGAGCAGAAGACAGCAGCAGCAGCAATAAACAACAAGCAAACCGCAGCAGCACTTTTTGTCCCTTATATGGCTAGGGTGGGCAGCGCTCACACCCTTAGTTCTATGTCGCATGATTCAGTCCCAGCCTCACATCTTTGACCCCCCCAGCACACCCCGTTTTGGGAGAGCCGGCCCCTTCCCAAAAGCCCCATGTATGACTGCATGAGGCTTTGTGAGGGACATCTAGATAACAGATATAACATTCACCTTGGTGTCACCCTCATTCTCAGGCTTGAACCAAAGGAATAATTCCCAGATTGTGTTTTAAAAGTGAAGCACGGCAGTCACAGGAACCCTGTTACCACTGTGACCTTGTTTAGGTTCACGCCTGGTGTCAGCGCATCCATAATACTCTCACATTTTTCCTGCCTTCTCCCTGTACTTCGGTGGCTCTCATAATCAAGTCCCCTTCTGTTGCAGCAGTTTCAGGGCACAATACCTTTGCTCTTTTCAGCTGTGACAGGGTTACTGTTGGTCAGACACACAGACCTTGTGCTTGACACCTATCAGAAAGGCCAGGTGGGCTGCTCTCTTTCAGGAACCTGACTTTGGTGCTGCCTGCAGTGCCTCCTAATAGAAGCTCACAGGCAGAGGTGTTTCTGGGTCAGAAAGCTTTTTTCTGGCTTCCAAAAGACATCCAGTGAAGGGCCGGGGATTTAGCTCAGTGGTGCTGCTGCCTGCCTTGCAAGCACAAGGTCCGGAATTTGATCCCTTGTACCAAAAAAAAAAGAAGAATGGGCTAGGGATTTGGCTCAGTGGTTCCACAGTCTGCCTTGCAAGCGCAAGGGCCCGAGTTCGATCCTCGGTACCACAAAAACAAAACAAAACAAGACATCCAGTGAATGCGTAAGTCCCATCAGAGGGACAAACTCAGGTTTCTTTAACCAGTCTCCACTTCTGAGCAGTTAATTATTTTTCACTGTTATAAATAATGGAGCTAACATCATCATACTTTTTACTTTATGCTCTTTGACAACATATTTATGTTTCTTGGGGAAATTTCCTACCTGGAATTACTCTGCACTGTTAGGAGACCTTGGATTCATGTTATCATCCTGAAAAGTGGCACCTGTTTATGATACATCTCAGACTGACCGCCAGTTTCCCTGCAAGACGGTGGGGGTTTGTGATGGTGTGTGCATGACCCCAGCTAGTTGGCAGCATCTAGAGGCCCGGTGCTGGTTAAGTGATGGGGCGTTTGAGTTGTACTCTGCCTGCCACGCTGGGAACACCCCTCAGGAACAGGCTTGTCCACTGTGTCAGTGGCTACAATTCCCGCACACAGGGCTGGACTAGTGGTGTTAAGTGGTCCAGGAAGGGCAGCTGGTGCTGCAGCCCCCGCAGCTGGGGTCGGCTTGCTGACCTGCAGTTGCTCGATGTCAGACGTCTGTACCTAGAACAGATTGCTGTGCATTTGTTGCCAATCGTATGGGCCCACCCTTGAGAGGCGCTGAGCAGAGCACCTACTTAGTAACTGTTGCTTGGGGAATAGTTTGGCTGTTTCCTTTTTCCCATTTTGGTTGGAAGCCCACACAGTAAACGTGACTGAAGTAAAGTTTAAGGGAAATACTGATAGTTAGCTTGTTTGCTTGAGAAGGCTGACTTTATTTGTTAGTCGTACTGAGGATCAAACCCAGGGCCTTGTTCCTACCAGGCAAGCACTCTACCACTGAGCTACATTCCCAGCCATTTCTTTGTGTTGTATTTTGAGATAAGAACTCACTAAGTTGCGCAGGCTAGCCTTGAGCTTGTGATCCTCCTAAGTAGCTGGAATTACCAGTGCGTGCCACCACGCCCAGTGCATGCCTTATTTTTTAACTGATACATAAAAGCATAACTGATACAGAACCAGGCAGTCAGTCACTAAGTGGAGCTCAGCCTAGTTTGCCATAAAACAACAAAAAATAGATGTATTGAGATAATTCATATACCATAAAATTTACATGTATTAAATGTATATTTCAAGTGATTTTTAGTGTATTCATGTACTTATGCACCACACCAGTTTTAGAACATTTTCATTACCCCACAAAGAACCTCCATCCCCACCCAATAACAATTACCCTCTTCCCACCCCTCCCAGCTCCTGGCAGCTGTGGTCTGTCTGTCTAAGGTTCATCCATGTTGTAGCACATACAACACTCCTTTTATGGCCAAGTAATAGTCCACATGTATGGACATACCACGTTTTGTTTATTCATTTATCAGTTAAGGGGCATTTGCTGGTTTTAACTTTTTGGTCATTCTGAATAGATACGCTGTGAGTATTTATGTAGACATTTTTGTGTGGATATATGTTTTTAGCTCTCTTGGGTATCATGCCCAGGAGAAGAACTGCTGGGTCATGTGGTATATCTGTCTTTAAACTTTGGAGCAACTGCCAAACTGCTTTCTAGAGTGGCTGTGCCATTGCAGAATTCCACCAGTGAGTGCGTGGGCTCCAGCTCCTCCACGTCCTCACCACACTGATGGTCTTCGTCTTCGCAGCCGTCCTAGAGGGTATGAAGTGGTGTCACACTGTGATCTGATTTGCATTTCCCTAATGACTAATGACACCGGCATCTTCTCATGTGCTTAGTGGCCATTTGTATGTCTGCTTTGGAGAAATACTGTGTGTTTTTAAAAAGAGCCGTTTGCTCAGTGTTGAGTGGAGTTTTTTGTTGGCGTCCTTACTAGATCCTTTGTCTGGGTCTTTCTGACAGGTGGGCCACCACGTGTGGTAGGCACCTGGGTGTCACTGGGATCTCTGCCAGGCTGGTACTTAGCCCTTGTCCTACTTAAAAGACACAGTACAGGATTTGAGATGCTTCAAAACTGCAAGGGCTTTAGTCTTTACCATTTTAAATCTGGGCCTACAACCTCCCCAGGATGAGAAAGGGGTTGCTACATAAGTCCTCTTGGACAGTGCTCCAGCTTTCAGATCTTTTCCATGCCAGGTACAGTTTAAGTTTTTCAGAGGCAGAGATCGAACCACTTACTAGTTTGAGTCTCGTCGTAGTTTGGATTGTGATACTCCTTCTGTGGTAGGATGAAATGTGTGATTGGCAGTCACTGTAGCCCTTTGGCAGGCTGGAGACAGTTTGCAGAGGCTGCTGAGAGCGTCCTTGTGTGAGCCTAGGCCCCTGCGTTTCCGGAGTGTATCTTGGCTACTGTTGCTTCACAGAGCCTCCATCCTCCTCCGTCGCAGGCAGGGTAAGCAGTGTGGCCGTCTGCTGAGTGGCACATGTGCTGCTATTTGTGTTTAGTGACTTTCACGGTGATTGTTTTTAGTTTAACGTTTAAGGATCTTGTTTAATTTTGTAAGTATGTAAAATGCCGATTACCCAAGCTGGCCACTTATTGCCGGCGAGTGCCTTCTACCTAGGGCCCAACTTTGTCCTGGGTCAGTTCTGTCATGGTCAAATCACAGCAATTTGTGGGACTGCAACCTTGTGCCATTTAAGGGGCAGGTCAGAGGATCCTTCAGAAGTCTGGGGGAGTAGCTAATGAATCTGTGTTCTTTTCCCTGCACAACATCAAATCTCAGGATTGCGCACTGGAAGAGGCTGCCAAACCTGAGCTGCTCTCTCCACCCTGTAGGTGATGTCTGAATGAGGGCTAATTTTTGAATTTGGGATTTCCTGTTTTTACTGACTTACTATCACCTCCCTTTCATCTTCAAATGTCTTGTTGTATGTAAGTACTTTGCAAAATTAAGATTGAAAACCAGGCGGCACCACACGGGCACCATAGTGTGGTTCTGTCCTGTGGGGAGAGAAGGAGGAAGGCAGAGGTGGGAGGAAGGCAGAGGTGGGAGGAGCGCTCGGGCCCAGGACTTGGAGACCCCACCCCAAGCACACCCCTCGGAAACCTCCGCCCAGCGTACTCTGGTAAACAGTAGGTTGAACACATCCACTTATACCCCTTGCCCCCAAAGCCCTGCCAAAATAACAGAAAGCAAAACTTGAAAATGTATAAACCCACAAAAGCAAAGAATGAGAGAAGAAACAATAAAGGGCCAGAGTTCACATTTTTGGTAAATGGAAGGTGAACGGGAGCTGAGCAAAGCTGCCGAAGGGAAGCCAAGGAGGCCTGGGCTTTGGTGGCATGGTGGGAGTGGGCTGGGGCCCAACCCCAGGGTTGAGCATCTGCACAGGAAGAAGTTAAACTGCAAGTCAAAGGGTGTGCGGTTCGGTGCCCTTTTACCGTGTGCGTATAGATTCATGTCACCACCACGAAGATCTCTTGTTCTCTTGTCTGTTTTGGCAGGTGGGGGTGAGGGACAGGGTCTTTCTGTGTTGCCCAGGTCAGTCCTAGACTCCCAGGTTCAAGCCACCCTCCTGTCCGAGCTTCCCGGAGAGCTGAGACTGCAGGCTTTGTCCCTGCACCTGGCACTCCCACACTTAAATAGGTGCGGACAAGCAGTGATCGCTGCTTATATTCAGAAAGCTTCTAGCATGAAAAGTAGAAAACAGAACAAGCAAAGAAAGACAAGTATCTCAGAGGAGCCCAGAAGGCAACACTTAGGGAATACTATCAACAGAAAAGAATCAATATTTTTTTAATTTAAAAAATGTTATTTATTAGTAGATGTTTGTAGTCCATGATGATTATATTCACTGTGGGGAGTTGGTACATGTACATTAACAGGTCTAATTCTTTGTACTTCCCTATCCTCTCCTCCCCTCCATCTTATGGTCCCATTCTCATTTGCAAAAGATATTTCCCTGTTTCCTATTATCTACCTTTTTATTTTAAAAAGCCAGTATTTTACCTATGATACAAAAATGGTATCGTATAAAAATCAGAACAAGAAAGGATTCTTGGAAATTAAAAACATTACAGATTTTTAAAAAGCAAGTTGACAAAGGCTCCCAGGAAGTAGAATAAAAACACCTAACAGGCCGAGCATGGTGCACACCTGTAATCCCAGCACTCAGGAGGCTGAGGCAGAGGATTACCTTGAGTTTGAGGCCAGCCTGCACTACATAGTGAATTCAAGCCCAGCCTGAACTGCATAGTGAGACCCTGGGGGGGGGCACCTAACATCCAGGGGGTCTATAAAGAGAGAAAAGGAAAATGAAGGCTGGAAATGTGAAAGAAATAAATGCGTCCAGAATGTGTAGTTATGGGTTCCAAGATGGTGGATGAAAAACACTGTAATTATACACCATAATATTCCAGAACACTTCCAGAGAATACAGAAGATTGGGAGTCAGCTGGCATTGGATTTTTCAGTCTCACTAGAAGCCAAAAGACAGCGTGGATTTTGTTAAAGTAACATGGTATATTGAGCTGAAGTAGAGCCATGCCAGGTTTAGTCACTTAGAAATGCTGTAGAAAGTACAACAGAAAGATGTTAAATATATAGCTGAGCTTATAAGAAAACAAGAGGTAACAACCACCGCCAATGCAGGACTCAAAAGCCACAGTAGAGTGGGCAGCTCTGGGGACGTTTCCCGGCCCCTAAATGAGGCCTAAAAATGTTAGAAATTTGGATTTATTTATTTATTTATTTATTTATTTATTTATTTATTTATTTATTTATTTATTTTTGGTGCTGGGGATCGAACTCAGGTCCTTGGTGTGACGCAGGCGGTGGAACCCATTGAGCTAAAGCCCAGAAATTTGGATTTTAATGAACATGTAAAAGCATGGAACTAAAATGGAAATCCCCCAACGATCCATTCCCAGGTAAAGTAGATTCAGGGCTCTTCCCCATTTCTCTGACCCCAAGAAATGGCAAAAGAGCTCATCTTTCTTTGTGCCGCACTCTGGATAGGGCTGACAGAAATCTGTGAGCTAGGAGACATTGGGTCCAAAGCCAGTGTTTATCGAGCCCATAGTTCAGGAGCCCCCAAGTTGACGCAGGCTAGCAAGGCTCTTGGGGGTCCGAGCAGGAGCACAGAGACCTGTCTAGAGTGCACCCTCCGTGGCGCAGGCCTTGTGGATCCTGCAATCCTTGCAGATGACGGCTCGTTGTAGGGTGTTACCAGGTGCAGAATTCACGAAAAACTAAGCATCCAGATGAAGACCATCACATAGTAGATGCAGCAGTAATGTGTTTGAAGGGGAAAAAAGCACGGAAATCAAAGAAAAGAGTAAGGCACAGGACATTTAAGAAGGGTTTTTTGTTTTTTTTTTAAAGAACTAAATAAAACCTATAAAATAAGAACTGTAATCATTAAGTTAAAAGCCCAGTGGAAACGTAGTGAATGACATAAATTCTGAAGAGAGAATTAGAGAACAGAAAAGTAGATCTGGAGATCTACATAGAATTCTGCACTGAGAGAGATGGTTCATCAAGAGAAGTCAGTGGGCTGGGGATTTAGCTCAGTGGTTCCATCACCTACCTCACAAGCTCAAGGTCCCAAGTTCAATCCCCGGTACCAAAAAAAAGAGAGAGAACAGTCAGCAACATGGAGGACAGAATGCAAAGGCCCAGTGTGTCTCATGGGAGCTCCCAAAGGAAAAAATTGCCTCTCAAAACCAGCATGAAAGGGAAGGCTAGATCACCAAGGGGTTTAACAGTGAAACTCAACAAATGTCTGAGTAGTAACAACAGAAGCCAGGCCACAGTCTCCTGATGTCTTCAGCATGCGAGGTTTCAAAAATAAATTGTTGGCGTAATTTTCAGTAACCAGCTTGAATTATCTTTCAGTAGTGGGAACAAGTAAAGACATTTTCACAGAGCGAAGAAGCTATTTATTCACTAACAGTCTTGTTACTGTAGTTCAGGAGGAAAAGACTTGTGCAAGGATGTGTCATTTACAAATCAATGATGGTCCCTAGTTTGAGGAACTCTAAAAATTAAAGTACTGGAGTTGCTTTGAATTATTACCAGATCCCTGAACCTGAGGGGAAGAGTGGGAGGGATATCAATTTGTTTTAGACTTTCCGACTCAAGTGGACATGTTCAGCATTTAACGGTGACCCCTGAGATAATAGAAATGGGACTCAGAGCTTTCTATGCTTAGAGGGAAAAAATACAGTAATAAAAAACTAGGTCATTTGTCTATAAGAAAGTGAACAAAGAAAGAACGTGGTAGCTGGGTGTGGCAGCACACACCTGTAATCCTAGCAGTCAGAGGCTGATGCAGGGAGACACACCTGGGCTAATAGTGAGTTCAAGGCCAGCCTGAACTACATAGCAAGACCCTGTCTGGTGGTTTGGGTGGGGTGAGTTAGAAAGCCCTAAAAGTAAAAGGAATAAACCCATGTGGACCACCAAAAAAAAAAGATTAAATGTGCCATTTCCACACTGGTTCCCAGATTGGAAAATAACGAAACAAATCCCTCGGCCTTCTGAGGAATTCCCATGTCCAACCAAAAACCAGTCCAATAAGAATAGTAAAAACACAAGCAATTCTAAACAAGATCCTAGAAAAAGACAATGAAGGCAACAATGCCATGAGGCCCAACAGAGCAAATCAAATAGGCAAGGCAAGAAATTAAAAGGAGAAGGTGAAAAAGTAAAGAGTCAACAAAAGGCCAATAACATGTCAATAAATAAGTCAGTACATATCAATTATAACCAGCAATGTCAATGGCCTCAACTCACCAATCAAGAGAAATAGACTGGCAAAATGGAATAAGAAGCAAAATCCAATAATATGTTGTATACAAGAAACACACCTAGTGCAAAAAGAAGCCCATAGACTGAAAGTGAAAAGATAGAAAACAATTCTCCATGTGACAGGAGCCCAGAAAAAAACAGGGGTAGCAATCTTATTTGCAGACAAAGTAAATTTCAAACCAAAACTGAATCTAGTATTATTGATGTAGGACAGTACTGTATCATACCTCTATGAATGTAAAATATCTAGTACCTGCTTTATGATACATAGTAGGGACCGTGCTTTATCAGAGCTACATTTAATGATATTACTCTAGAATGTTCTCTTTCCAGATGATGATTAAGAGGCTAATAGAAAAAATGGTGCCAGGTACCACAGCAGCAACAGAACTTGGCTGTTGTCTGGATATTATTCTTTTCTTTGTTTTTTTTTTTTTTTTAATGGAATGTGCTGAATGTCTATAATTTTGTTCAGATGACTGCAGAACCTGGAAAAGCTGTTGCTGCTATCGATGCATAACATACTATTATTAGTCTTTATATATATATATATATATACAAATTGAATTTTGGGAAACTTTAACGGTGCTGCCAACTTTGGAAAAAGTCATCCCAATTTACTGTGTTAACTTGGCATTGTACAGAAATGGACAACCATATTGGTCTAGAAATGTTAATTTATTTTATTTTATTTTTTTTCCATGTGTACAGGGGTAACACATTGTACTAAATATGTAAGGTCATATCTACGTGGGTTTGATTACAGAAACTAATAAAGTATTCTTTAAATTATGAAAAAAGAATAAGATAAGACTATAAGAGTGAGAAGCAATTTAAATATGTTCAGGGACCATTTTCATATCCAGAATTAAGGGTTATTTTGATGTTACATCATTGCCTTTTCTCTTTTACTTTCCTTTTTAGTTTTATTTTAGGATTCCCTATTTTTAATGTTCATACAGAGATTTCTTTAACTGAAATACCAAATAGTTTCTTTGGTGTGAAAAACTATAATATTACCAGGATCCTAATGAGACAATTAATAATGTGAAATAGGAAGTAAAGGGCTAAAGGTGTAAGGAAAGTTGGAAGGGTGGGGGAAAGGTAATAAGCGACAGGAAAAAAATATGAGAAACTGAAAAAATGGAAATAAAGTGTTTGTAAATGGGGAGGGGAGAAGGGGATGAAGGGAGGGCAGGGACAAGGGGAAAAATGAGAATCAAGACCTATTGTGTAAAGGTACAGAATCCCAATAAAAGAATAGTAAAAACAGTCCTCTTTGGGTCTGCAAGGACTGAAAAAAGAGGATGTGTTCTGTGAGCCATTAGGTTCTTCACCTCAGGAAATAAGGGATCTGACCCAGGTGAGCAGGGAAAGGACAGTGACAGGAATTCTGAAGGAGGGAGATTCCCAGGAAAAGTGACAAAACTGTGAGACCCCTGTGGAGTGCTGGCACACCGCCACTGGGGAGTGGAAAATTCCACACCGACCTCGTGGGGCTAGTTGCATTCACAGCGCTGGTGCACCTAAGAGACTGTGTTAAATCTCCTTCAGGCTAATACCTGTAAGGTGCATGTGAAATATAAATGAATTTCGTGTTCACACTTGGGTCCCGTCCGCAAGATAACCCATGATGTACCGAGCAAAGCACTGCGGAATTCCAAACACTTCTTGCCGAGCATTTGGGGTGAAAGTTACTCAGCCTGCATCCAAACGGCTAAGCAATAGGAAGGGATTGCCTCAAGGGAGCACAGCCAGAAGGGCAAGACAGGACTGTTTTCTTGGTATTGATTTCTTTAAACTTTTCTATGCATCACATGGATAAAATTAAGCTTATTCTGGCCAGGGATTTAGTTCAGTGGTTCCGCCACCTGCCTTGTAAGCACAAGGTCCTGAGTTCGATCCCTGGTACCACCAAAAAAAAAAAAAAAAAAAAAAATTAAGCTTATTCTTTTAAACAGTTTACTGATTTAAATCAACATTGTTCAGTAGAAATACATGAACCATATAGGTAATTTTTTAAATTTAGTGATATTTAAAAAATTAAAAGAAACAGGTGAAATTAATTTTAAGCCAAGCATGGAGGCATAGACATGTAATCCCAACGTAGGAGGATGGTGAGTTCAAGCCCAACCTGAACAATTAAAATTAGAAAAATTGTAGTGGGGGCTGGGAATGTGGTCCGGTGCAAAGGCCCTGTGTTCAGTCCCTAGTAACAAAGAATTTTCTTTAATATGACTAATTTAACACTGTATATCGAGAATATCATTTCAATATGTGAATATTAAATATTTTAAAGACTAATTTGCATTCTTTTAATTAAGTTTCTGATCCTGTTTTCCTAAATGCTAGACCTTCTACCCTCAACCCTGTTAGGAAGTTTTGAAAAGCCACAAAGTTTTGGGTTATTTCAAGAGTGCCAGTATTGTTCTTTGTGTTTAAAGCTCTTGGCAAGCCCCACCCTACTCCACAGTGTTCTTTTTTGAGTCATTTTTGCCAGGTTGGCCTTATAGTTTGGGACTTCCGGCCCCAGGCTCCCAAATAGTTAGGATTATAGGTGGGTGCCCAACTTACTGTTCTTTTACTCTTTGTTTTGTAACTCTTGTTTTAATGTAACACTTTTGTGTAACTTTTTAAATGTAACACTGTGTGTGTGTGACTCATAAGGATCAGGAAATCATGATCTGCATAGTGGATTTACACAAGCGCAAGAAATAACCCCCACTGGCTCCTTTTCCTTGTTTCTCTTTTTTCTGCCTACCCCTTACAAAACAAAACAAAACACCACAACCCAGTTTCATAGGAGTCCATGGGGCCGGGATACTGACTTGGGTTGTGTGCAGATGTGTGTGTGCCTGTTCTGAGCCACCCTTCAGAGACCACAGGGTGTGGGTCTCGAGGAGGAGCTCCCGAGCTACAGGTGGCCACTGGCAGAGGGTCTCTGCAGGAATCCGGCTGCTCATCCGCATTTGACGCTCCAGGGACAACCCGGGTAGAAGCAGCTGTGGCCCTACAGGGCTGACTGCCGCTCAGAGATGGCAGCGGGTGCTGTTGTCACATACTCCGGCCTGGGCCTTACCCAGCCAAGAGACTTCCAGTCGCCAATTGGGAAACCCATCAGCAAAGGCAGAGGAGCTCCTGAGCTGAGCCTCCTGGTGTGGCAGGCCCTCTCCTGAGCTGTGCTTGCTTCATACACGTGTACCCTGGCTATCTCCTTGGTTACCTCCCTACAGCCTCTGTCTAAACTCCCTCTACTGCTTCCTGCCTGACCCTATATTTAATATCTCAGACAGACCCTTCTTACCCCCCCACCTGCTCCTCCCCCCTTCCCTCTTTAGCCCTAGATCCTGAAGAAGCTCCACCCCAACCTGTCTCCTGGGCTGCCCGCTTTTCTCCAGCTATGCCAGTGAGGCTTCTGCCTGCACCACCTTCTGAGACCCCTGAGCCAGGGTCATCAGCTGCTGTCGTCTGCACTGGGTCTTTCAGCGGCGTGGCGTTGCTGACCACGCTTTCTTGGTATCTGCCTCCATTCTGAGGGCTTCCCCTCCAGCGTGTGACTCTAGACTCCTTCCAGGACCTTGCTTGCCTTCTAAACCCCACTAGTAGGAGGTGATGCAGGGACTGCAGGGCAGGGAACAGGAAACACTGTAGAGAAACATACAGTGAGGGGTGGATGGGAAGACAGTGAGGAGGAATCCCTGACAACCCTTTCTGAGGAGGTGACATTTGAGCAAAGACTTGGGTACAGTTGTCTGGGGCACTTGGAAAAGCCATGACTTTTCCCTAGGGCAGCTCAGACTTCCCCTAAGCTGGCGCATCTTCTCACCCTCCCAGGGCTGTGCATGTTTCATTGGCATCTGGCACTTTATCTGCCATCCTAATAGTTTGTTGCATGACTGAATGACTGAATAACAGTCTACCATACAGCAAGTGAGCATCGTATCATAAATGAGAGGCAGTCATTGGAAGCCCAGACTTCCTGGAAGGGAAGCCCTATGTCTGCCAAGTCCCTGGGAGAGGAGAGATGGGACCTGAGCGCAGGCCCAGGACCCCTCCTGCTCACACCCTCTCCCTGTGCTCCTCACATTAGTTGGGCTTCTGCACATGATCTCCTTTCAGTTCTGATGATGAAGTAACTGAAATTGCTGGGAAAGCACGAAGGAGGGGTAGGCATGTGGCTGGTATGAGAGAACATCCGTGTCTTACTAGCCTGCACAGAGCTCTCAAAGCCATCGCCATCTTCCCTGCCCCGTGGGCCTGCCCCCGCCTCCAAGGCATGGTTGGCCCTAAGGAAGGCATGGTGCAGCCTCGAATGCCTTCCTGTTCCCATCTTCCTGCACTTGGGGTCTGTGGTCCTTGGAAGCCTTGGGGTACCCGTTCACTGGAGACTGGAAAGATCTCTCTCTCCAGTCTGGTGCGCCTCCTGGTGTCCTTCAGACCCCAGTGACTTGTCGACCACCTCTTAGGGCCCAGGGACTGAGGGGAATAGAGATAGGAAAGCCATGGCAGTTACCCGGTAAGGAAAGCACGGGCCCTTCTCAGCCGGGTATGCCGCCCACTCACCCACAGAGGTGCTGGTCACCCCAGCCTGGGGAGCAGAGGTCATCACTCCAGTCGTGTCCTGTGCCCCGAGGGGTCCGGTGTTGCCATCTCCACGAGGGGGAAGCACTGTGTGGTCTCCATCACAAGGTGACAGCAGGCTGTCCTTCCCTCCTGTGGTGCTGTCCTACAGCCGGGCTCAGTTCTAGGACGCTTGCAGCTGTGAGCATTTCCCCTTTTCTGTCAGGAAGGACAGATAACCTGGTGGAGCTGTCTGCAGAGATGCCTCGTTTCTTATCGTCCCAGACTTGTGGAGGTGTCCCTTCCACTCTCCCAGCCACCCCAGTCACCATGGGCAGCTGTGTATTTGCACTTAATTTTGATGATGCTCAATCCCATCCTGCATCCTGGCCCAGTTCCAGTGCTGTGGGAGCTGTAGGAGGACACACATGAGGCGTGGTGACAGGGGCACAGGCAGGTAAGTGGCAAGGCCGACCGCTAGCTCAGCAGCGCCAACCTGTCCTGTCCTCCCTGGGGTCTGTGCAGGCCGACTGTCACCGCTGACAGGAGACCCTACTTGCTGTCACCACCGGGGTCTGCACCGGTCCTTCTTGGCTTCCCGTGCTTTGACAGTGCTCCTGCTTCCTTGTGGAAAGTAAATTTTTGCAGTACCACGCCCCAGTTTATCTTGGAAAGACATAGGGAAGCAGAGAACCGGTGGTATTTTGACACTTGGATTGAGAAGTCTGCCTGTTCTCTGCCATGGATTCTCTTTGCCTGCTCTCAGGGTCACTTAATCGTGTGCCGGCAAAGGTGTGGTATGATCTTCTCTGGCCACTGGGATTGACCTGAATTTATAAGTATAAAGAAAATTAAATGATGCCAACCAGGCGTATTGGTACACGTCTGTAATCCCAGCACTCAGGAGGCTGAGGCAGGAGGATCACCATAAATTCAAGGCCAATCTGGGCTACATAGTGAGATTCTGTCTCAAAAAAGGAAAGAAAATGATGCCAGAAACCAGTACTTCATGGGAATATCAGCCCCTACTCCTGTCCACAAACCCCCTTCAGTGGGAAGCTGGCCCCCAAGAAGAGAAACAGACATGGACCCAAGGCACTCCCACGTTATTTGTTAACTGCCTTTTCCTACAGATTGGCCTTTTTCAAAACAGCAGTGCCGAGTGTTCCCTTTTCTGTGTGCACCCACCTAGGAAGGTAGGATGGTATATTTTGCAGAGTGTGGCTGTTGATCAGTGGCTGATCATCAGTGTTTCGGAGGCATCGCTGGTGCATTGGGCAAAGATGAGAGACTGTGTCTCCAGCTGCTGCGGAGGGCGTGGCAGCTGTTTCCATCTGGGGCTCGGTCATTCTCCTGCGTCCTCAGAGTCAGGGCGGAGAAGACAGCCATAGGACACCTGAGCGGCGGGGCCCAGAGGGCTGTCCCCGCGGGCGTGAACCAGGCAGGCTGGGACGTGTGTGTCTGCTGGAGTGCAGTAGTTGCTCTCTCAGCGCGTCGCACACTGACTCGCTCCTGTCCAGTGACCCAGCTCTTAGGGCCACGGCACATCCCAGGAAGCCGCACTGCCACCTGGAAGTCTTCAGGGTGGCAAAACTGTGTCCTCCAGGTTGCAGGGACGAGTGCCGGCGGGCTCTGCTTTGCCCGTGGCAGCGGCTGCCTTGCCTTCTCTGAGTCAGCAGGATCATCTGCGAGATGCCCCAGAGCCCAGCTGCTGCTTGTCCTCCGGGTGGGTTCTGGCCAGCCTGGGTCTGGCCCACCTGAGCAGAATGTCTCTCAGTTGCAGGACTTGGTACCTGTGTATCTGTCCCCACAGCTGACTCACAGGAGGGCTTGGCGGGGAATGCTAAGGAGTCTCTATCAGTCGAATCGCACTGTTAAGTCACCGTGCTTTTGCACCTTGAACTACACATTGCTTTTATGCTTTCTAAAAACTAAAACAAATATCTCTTAAGTACTCGGGGTGTTTCGTTTTAGAAGAAAGACAGAAATTGCTGATTGAAGCAGAGCTACCCCCACCCGAGCTGGGGATGGAACCAGGGTCCAGTAGGCGTTCCACACAGGCTGTACACAGAACTACACAGATAGAGCTGTTGAAACCAGGTGGATTATCAGGCTTGCCCAGGGAACATTAAGAAACGGATTCCTGGGTAGGGGCGTGGCTCAGCAGTAGAGCACTTGTGTAGCATACATGAGGCCCTGGGTTCAATCCTCACCACCCCAAAAGCTGAAAAAGAGATAGATTCCATTTTCATCCAGTCATTCCCTAGGTCTGGGGTGAAAAATCAGAAATCTGTTTTTAAAAGAGATCCTCTTGGGGATTCTGTCAAACAGCTACCCTAAAGCCTGGCCTCCTACTGAGGGCCTGTCAGGGCTGCGCCGCTTTGCCCAGCTTCACGGTCTCGCCTTTCCAACACCACTGAGCAGTGTGTAGAGTCCTCCCTATCTTCTGGGGCCCTTTATTGGTTTTCACCAGCTGTTCCTCAAAGGCCAGCAGAGTGCTCTACCCCTGCCAAACATACCTTGCAGTTGCTGGCTGTAAAACACAGCTTCCAGGAGCAGGTGTGCTGCAGTTCAAGTGGGTTCCACCTGTTACTCTGCAGGCACGTGTCCTCCTTCAGGTCTGTGATGAGATGAGTTCCCAGGTGAGACCAGAGAGCCCTCTGGAGGCTGTGCATTCCCAAGAGGAAGGGAGTTTCTCACATAATTGTGTGGGCACAATCATCAGAAGCCCGGGCCTGGGTCTGTGCTCTGTCTCTCCCTGTTCCCAGGGGAGTGTGGCCCCGCTCTGTCCTCCCCCTCCGCACGACTCTGTGTCTGAGTGGGATAACACCATCCTCCTGAGGTGCCCAGTGGTGTCAGTGAAGTCCCAAATGCTTTGATAACACCATCCTCCTGAGTGCCCAGTGGTGTCAGTGAAGTCCCAGATGCTTTTCTTGCCTCCTGCCGTTCTCACCTGGGCCTGAGATCACCCGTTTCCTGCCCCGTGGCCTGTGAGGTGCTATTTCTTTCCATAGCTGAGAGCTCTTTGTAGCACTCTGTTGAGATGTGTTGGTGACGGCCCCTGAAGTCCAGCTCAGGTCACCTCTGCACACTGATGCGCTCCAACTCGGGCTCTGCCATACCCATAACTGGCTGTGTCCCTGCTCAGAAGGGCGGTGGAGTAGGAAATTTTGACCATGTAAGCATGAGGGTGGTTAATACCATATGGTTTTCTGTGGGTTTTCTTCAGGTATCTTCCCTGGTATATCCAAAATCTCTCCAATTAAGTGCTGCGTCTAAATCATGTATATTAATTTCTGAATCTTGTTGCAGTCTTTGTAAATGTTATTTTGTATGCATTTGGCTTCTCCAGGTGAGCTGTTAGTTCCTTAGGGGAAGACCTGCCCTAGGCCTTGTCCAGGCACTGCCTTGGGTCCCAAGAGCCAACATGCCTTTAACTTTCAGCTGGCCTGCTTTGGGGATCTGGGGATTCGTGCTTTAAATGATGGTCCCCGTGTGGAGAGCAAAGGCCTGGCCCACAGCAGGACTGCTGCCTGACAGGGAGCGGAAGGGGACGTGGAGCAGAAGCTCTGTGCTGCAGCTAGAGAAGCTTGTCCAGCCCAGTGCTGCCCGTACCAGTGCCTGAAGAGGTGTCTGGCGGCTGGGGAGTGGCAATGCTATATCCCCCAGCAGGACCTGGTTCTTGGGTGTCCCCCACCCTGATCTGTCCTCTGCAGCCTGCGACCTCCATCCTACCTACTGTAGTCTCCCCTCACTGCACCTTAGGGAAGTGATCAGAGCCGTCTCTCAGTTTAATTGTACTTTTTAGTTAGTGCTTTCATCCTGGCCCACTGTTCTGAGATGCTGGTGTGCCTTGGGATAAGTGGAGGTGAGGGGGATGAGTTGCTGAGATTCCTGGACGTAATGATCCAGTGAGAGGGGACATCAACCCCCCAGGAGCCATTTTGCTCAGTCCTGGAGTCTCCGGGCCATTTGGTGCCCCGTGACACCAGCACCCCCAATGGCATTTATTTCATCTGCCTGGAAATAGTAACTGCAGGTGTTTGAGAAGCCAGCGGGGGCTGGTGTGGCTCAAGGAGGGTGTGTTTCTCCATGTGGGATCTCATGGCTGAAAGCAGGCCCTGACCACTGGGCTGGGATGTGGTCCTTCCAAGGCCGCTCTTGTTCGGGGGATCGTGGCTGCAGGATGTCCGTGTTCCCCCCAAAAACCAGGGCTTTCCTGAAGGAGCTCAGAGGAATACAGCTGTGTCCTTCCTCCTCCCTCGTCTTTAAAGGGCCAGCCGGAGTCACCAGGGTTTGAGGATGTGTGTCAGGTTTACTGTGGGACTTTTTCCAAATGCCTCTTTTCAGAATATCATGCTGGGAGGTGCTGGGAGTGCAGCTCAATGTGCAGCGCTTGCACAGAAAGTAGTGGGGCTAGAGCGTGAGCCTGGCATAGCCCGTAGCCACTCTCCCACATGCCCACCAGAGCCACTGCTGGGGATGTGCAGGGGCTCACAGCTCACCTGGAAGCCTTACTTACTTACTTACTTACTTACTTATTTATTTATTTTTAATTTTTTTGTACTGGAATCAAACTCAGGATCTTCACTTGCAAGGCAGGCAGTGGAACCGCTGAGCTAAATTCCCAGCCCGTGGAAGCCTTGTTAACTTGCAGCTTCCCAGGGGGTGCTGGGACCTGAGGACCCGTGTTTCCGGTGAGCTCAGGGAAGATGCAGCCAGAGGCCAGGGCCCACGCAGGCAGCCTGCTCTGCAGGTACCAAGCCATATGAGAGACAAGTTAGCAACAGCAGGGCCCTGGAGTCTTCCTGGATGACCTTGAACAGGACATTACTTCCCCAGCCACCTCTGGAGTGCAGTGCTGGGAACAGTGCCTCGCTGCACTGCCTCCCTCCCTTGTGGTTTCTCCCTTGAGAATCCAAAGAAGCAGAGCTAGTGGTGTTATCCCCTGGCACAGGGCGAGGTTCCTCAGAGAGATGGCAGGGTGTGGGGTTATCTAGAGGACAGTTTTGAGGCGCTGGGCTCTCCGGTGCCTGAGTGCTCAGGAATTCCTGGTAGCTCCAGCTCAGCGGCCTGGAACATGGGAAATGGTACAGCTGCAGCCTGGCTGATGGGCGGCACATCGCTGTAACCCCAGCACTCTGGGAGGCTGAGGCAGGAGGACTGCAAGTTTGAGACCAGCCCGGGCAACTTGGTGATTTAGTGAGACCCTGGGGTGGGGGGGTTGCTGGGCATGTAGCTCAGCGCAGAGACCCTGGTTTTAATCCCCAGTGCTGAAAAAAAAAAAGAAAAAAGTACAGTCAGATGGACTGGTTAGGTGGTGATCGCCCAGACACAGAATGTGCTTTTCCCTTTTCTGCCTCTGTTCATACTTCTTGCAGAAGGAGGCCTGCTCCTCCTAGAGATGTGCAGTCTTCACTCCCGGCTCCCGCCACGACATGCCTGTACGGCATATCAAACACCGCAGCATCTGAGGGTCAGGCCTGCTGGCCTGGCCTCGTGCCAGGCGCCGCTCTGTAGTCCTCCCCCTCACTTAGCAGACAGCTGGACTCGGTCCCTTCTTCTGTCCTGAGGCAGGGCGTGCCTCCACCCACCCAGCAAGCAGGAGCTGCTGCTGCAGTGTCCACTGTGCACACTTGCCTGGCCGCCTGACTGTGTGCTTCAGTCTTCCCCAGGGTGACTGCAGGTAGGGTCCCTGGGGAAGCGGAGATGTCCCATCCTCCACCTGCCATCCTGGAGCAGGAGTGAGTGTCCCTCTGTCCAGCTCCGCAGTGCTCACTGCTGAGTAAACGTTTGGGCCTAGTTTCACGTTGTCCTCCCCTCCTGAATGTCAGTTCCTTAAACACATTCCCAACGTGCACTTGTATTCCTCTCTCGTCCTGGGTCTGTGTGAACGCTCAAAAGCGAGGGACTAAATGGACCTTCATCGCTGGTCTTAGCAGAGCTTCCGCACTGGCTTCTGCAGCACCATTCACAGCAGTCCTAGCTGGGAGCAGCTTCCTGTTACCCTCTGAAGCATGTTTTTGCTAGTGAAGCCTTCTGTCCTCGGTGGACGGCTGCTGATTGCTGGGTTATCTGTGGCTCGGCCATGTGATGTCAACTGCGCTGAGAAAGTGCTTGCACAGGCATGATCTGAGTCCCTCCTGATCACATCCCCGGTCTGGTCTGAACTAGAGTTGGGAAGAAGCTAGAAGAGGGGCCCAGCTGCAACAGGAAGCCCCATTTTATGCCATTCCTGGTCTTACAGGGGTATTGTTGTTGTTGTTATTTGGCAACAGGATCTCGATATGTAGTCCAGGCTGGCCTCAAACTCTTGGTGACTCTCTTGCTTCCATCTCCCGAGTACTGGGATTACAGACGTGCACCACCATGCCCGGCTTTCCGGTTTTACTATTGTAGCCAGCAGTGACATTTCAAGGAAGGCCAGGGTCACGAGTTTCTACCCCCAGAACTGTCCAGCATGAATGTGGTAGTGCTAGATCTGTGTGAATTTTCTTGGGGACAGCTCTCTGTTGGATGGAACTGGCCAAGTTCCTGGCAGAACCCAAGAAGCTGGACCCAGGATGGGGCTGAGACGTAGGTGGAGATTCCCAGACTTCTTAACAGTGACCTACAGTGAACATTTTACGTGGTGACCCAGGCAGGGTGTATATATACCATATTTGCAACTGAAAAGGTTGAAAAGACAAAATAAGTATGATGCAAGTGAATGCTTTCTTTTTTATTGTTGGGCCGTGGCCCACTAAATTGATCCCATAACCTACTAATGGATCATGACCCGAGGTTTGAGAAATACTAATCTCTAGGTCCTGTTTCCTTCTGAGGTTCCCAGCACTCTTTCAAAGGTCCACACTGGGGTAGAGGGTAAACTTTCCGACCTGGCCAAAGTAATTTCTCAGGTCACTGTGTTGCATGGACATGGGAGCTGGGCTGAATGTCCTGTGCCTGCCGTCCCCCACCCTTCCCTTTATGCCAGATTCTTGTAAATTCTTCAGCGACCACATCCATTTCTAACCAGGTATGGTGGCACACCTGTAATCCCATAGCACCCCAGGAGGCTGAGGCAGGAAGATGCTAAGTTCAGTCCTAGCCTGGGTAACTTAGTGAAACCCTATCTCAATATTTAAAAAGAAAATAAAGGGCATGGAATATAGCTCAGTGTGAAGGCTCTGGGTTCAGTCCCAAGTACTGAAAACAGTCTGTATTTCTCATTTTACATTTGTGCTTTTGAGGAGCCTGAACTGTGGGAAGCACTAACATGATTTGAGTCTAGGTTGTAAAAGAATTCCTGTTAAATGTTTCCTCTTCCTCCAAAACTGGACTGGGTTTCTCAGCCGCAGCTGACAGCCCAGTGGCACCACAGGGTCAGCTGCAGCAAGGTGGGGCTCGTACAGTGGAGTGGGCTGCGGGCAGGCTCCGTGCAGGGACAGCGGGAGAAGCAAGGGGCCTTCCTCAGTGCTGCACCTGGGCCCTGAGAAGAGCAGGTGAGGAGCACTCGGGTCCGCATTGTGACAAGCCCCTTCTCCTCCACTTGACCACTGTCCTTACTTCACTCTTTCTGTGTCTGTGTATGTGTCTTTTTCTCGGACCTGCCCAGGCTGTATGGTTGGAGCAGGCAGAAGGACTAATGTCCATCAGATTGTTTTTACCCCTTGGGAAACAGCACGTTTAGAAATTCCCAGCGTTGGGGTAGCCTCATACTCCTTTCGTGAATCTGGTTTGGTTTTTTTGTTGTTTTGGGGTTTTGTTTTTTTTTTGGTTGGTTGGGGTTTATTTTGTTTTGTTTTCCTAGAAAAAAAACCCTTTTATTTCAAAAACTTGTTACAGATGTAACTGAAGAGTAACAGCCTAGTATTAAAATTTAGTATTAGTCTGTTGTCTTACTTTTTTTAAATTTTAAATTATTTTTATTTTTTAATTTAAACATCTCCTCTGTTGCCAACTTTCGTGCAGTTCAGCAAAGGGAGGAACTCTAGATTTTTAAAAATTGAGTTTATTGGTACATTTTAATTATGTAGTACAATTACATTCATTATTGGGATCTTGTACCAAAATCTTTTTTTTTTTTTTGGTACCAGCAATCAAACTCAGGTCCTTGTGCTTGCAAGGCAGGTGGCAGCACCACTCAGCTAAATACCCGGCCCCGAATCTGGTTTTTTTAAGGGGGGGTACAATCTGGGGTTTGAACCAAATGCCTCACCCATGATGCTAGACAAGCACTCTACCACTGAGCTACATCCCCAGCACCTTTTATGTAAGACAGGGTCTTGTGGAGCTCTTCAGGCTGGCCTTGAATATGCAGTCTTCCTGCCTCAGCCTCCTGAATAGATGGGATTACGTGTGCCATCCCACCTTGCTTGATAACCTGCTTTTTTGAGTCTTGCCCGAGTGAGCAGTTGCATGCCTGTGTGTGTCTGCTGGGCTCCAGAGTGGTTAGGCCTGGTTTAGTGAAGCAAAGGAAAAGCCTCACTTTGAACACAAACCCAGATCGGGCTGCTACAAGTTGTCCCCTTTTTCTGTGCACCAGGGACCTAGTGTGGGGGAGGCAGCTTGTAACTGAGGTCTCAGTCTGGGACTTTATTAAGCCTTCTGGGTTCTTGGCCTCAAGCTGGGCGTTTCAGGTTGGCAGTGGTAGGGTCAAGATCTGATGTTGATAATGTCACCAGCCCCCAGAAAAAGTAAGGTGTTGCTTCCTCTGAGAACGACGGGCACCCACATCTCTTGTGTTTTGGCCTTCCTAGCTGTTCAGCAGGATGCCTGTAGACATACACGCTAAGGCCTTGAGACATACACGCTAAGGCCCCGTTAAAGCCTGCCCTTTGAACTTCCTGCAGCTCCCCCTAGACGAGGAGGCCAGTTAGTGTTTCAGATACTGGTCCCAGGCAAGTGCTTTGCCCTGTGGAGCAGGCCAGCCACTCCTACAGGGCCATGATGTTCGTAGCCCATTGGAAGAGTCTTTGTTTTAGCTCCCTTCTATGTTGGGCCTGTTCATGAGCCTAGTTTGCCTCTTCTCCCCTTCAACATTTAACACAGTTTTGAGTCACCTGGTCAGCCAAGGTCAGTGTTACGGAAGAGGATCTGGACCAGGCGCTGAGTGCTGGACAAGCTAGTTGCTCCTGCTGCCTTGTCAGAGGTACGTAGGCCTCGAGACTGCAGCTCAGCAGTGTGAGCCTCAGGATGAGGGCGGTCTTCCTGGTAGGGTAGGGCAGAAGTGCTACCGTGGTGAGCTTCCTTCTCATCCCGGCTGGCCTTGCTCTGAGCCCCACCTGCCTCCAGACACACTCCACCCAGCACCGCTGACAGCTGCTCTAGTCTCTCAGCTCCTGCGGCCCCCGCTCCACTGCCTTGTTTTTCTGTGTGGCTCTGATCACCACCTGACCTGCATCTGTCCTTGCTTCTTCCCCCACCGTGTGGTATCAGGGGCTTGGCAGAGCAGGGCCTGGGCCCCACAGCAGCTGGCACAAGAATCGCTCCATCAGCACTGGCCTGGCGGCGAATTCCTTAAAGTCCCATGGCACATGACAGAGCTCCTCGGTCCAGAGGAGGCAGTGGAGACGGCCTGTCCCAGGGTCCCAGTGCCCACCCATCAGGCAGCCACACAGCCTGTAACCTGTGTCAGACGTCTGTGTGCTACCGACCATTCGTGCCCCTCCCCAGGCACAGAGACTTGGCTTTTTGGCATCTTGTCTTCCTCATCCTTTCTCTGTTCAGAAACTTCTGATCACTGCAGTTCTCCAGGAAATGTTGCACGACAGACACCAGCTCTAAAACTGTTCGGAGTTTTACGACAGCTGGAATCTGTCTATCCTACCCTAAGTCAGATTGTTTTAAAAATGACATTCAGGGGCTGGGGATTTAGCTCAGTGGCACCGCACCTGCTTCACAGGCACGAGGTCCTGAATTCAATCCCCAGCCCTGCAAAATACAAAGCAGAACAAAAACAACGTTCAGTGCACTGCTCCCAGCTCCTCAGCAGTTGGGATTTGGGTTTTGCCCGAATTTTGCTCTGGGGTCTCCTTTCCTAGGGCAGGCACGGCCCCCTCTAGTGTTCCCTCCAGCACCGTCTGGCACCTGTGATTTGAGCACTTGACATTTTAGGGTTGTGAGGGACGCGAGGGCAAAGGGCCGCCCCCAGGGCAGGGCCGGATGCCATCTGTAGCCGTGGCACTGCAGTATCCCCCGGCCACCCTAGAAATACGGCATCACTTCTGTGACCAGAGCAGTCATCTTGAACAGAGTGTGGCCCTGCCCTCGGTTCTGGGAGTTGAACCCAGGGTCTTCACACTGAGCTACATCCACAGACCATTTTTGGTTTTTGTTTTGAGACGGGATCTCATTAAGTTGTTCAGGCTGGGCCCAAACGTGTGATCCTCCTTCCTCAGCCTCCCAGAGTGCTAGGATTGCACTCGTGGGCCACTACTCCTGGCCAGAAGCATACTTTACTCTGTTACTATCTCTGCAGCTCTGGGGAGAGGTAAGCTTTTTTTTTTTTTTTAATGTGGTCTAAGAGGACTCGGGTCAGGCTGCTGAGTTCAAGTCTCCACTCCTCTCCTATAAAGCTGGGCCAACTTACATGCTTTTTCTTTGCTTCACTTTACTTATCTGAAAAGAGAAATGACTATAATAATAGCAGTTCTTCCTCCGTGTTAGGGGAGACACACGAAGTGCTTGGAAAAGCGTGTGCCGTGCAGTGAGCAGCTGGTGGTACTGTGGGCAGACAGAGGACACAGAGTTCAGAGGTGCCCCGGGAGTGCTGGGGACCCCTGAAACATTACCGGAAACTTCTGCGGTAGGCTCCAGTCTTCTGCCCAGTGTACGATACAGGCCTGAGGGGCAAAAAACTAAAAAGACAGAACTAAGACAGCAGAGGCCAGGATGACCAATGCTGGTGCAACCGACAGAAGCGCTGGCCAGTCCAAGCCACTGATTTTTACTGATAAAGTGAGGGCGAGCCACACCCAAGGGCAGGACTGTGTGAGGCGATGCCCAGTGATGCAGGCGCATGGTTTCCATGGAAATTAATGTAAGCCAGGCTCATAAAAAGCAAGGCAAAGCATTCTCGAATTAGGAACAGAATAGACAAAATACATGGTTGTAATTAGAACGTTGGTCTTCTAGTTAAGAAAGTCTTAGTTATGGGAACAGGATTTGGGTGCAAGTTACTCTGACCTCAGCCAAGTGTCTTTGTTCCTGCTTCAACCTCAGCCGTGGCCTTGCTTTCCCCTCCCCCACCAGGGGGTGCAGGAGCCCAGACTGCGTGAGTTGCAGGAGAAAGCACCTGTGCATCTCTGCCTTTCCCTCTGGGCAGCTCTTTACGTGGTAGATGGCACCCGGGAATGATGTGCAGGCTCGGCTCAGGGTTCTCCTTGGAGACCCCTCTGCCCCGCGTGGCACAGTCCCTCTCCCCTGGTGTTCGCACAACACAGCTTCTGGCTTCCGTGATGGCTTGGAAGGGCCCCAGTTTTGGCTTTCTGAAGTTTAAGCTGAGCAGGGCTTTGGGCTTGGTGGGGCAGCACAGAATAGAGATATGGACACACAGCATCACAGTACAGAATGTTTTCTGAGTTAGAAGAGGGGTAGTGGCATCCCTGTGAGCCTCTTGTGGCCTGGACCCCTGAAGCACATGTCCGAAGAGCCTGGCCCTTTGGGGGCGTCTGCCTGCCCTCCCAGGGGCTCTCAGTCAGGCAGTGGCCACAGCCAGCCTGATCCCGCACACCATGAGCGTGTCTGTCCTTTTTTTCCCTTGTTCAGTCCTGTGGCCATCACCCAGAGATGGCTGCTAACGCCTGTTTTGTGTTTGCACACAGGAGCGGGCTGCCTGGGGTCCCTGGTGTCTGACTCCGTATTGAACTGCTAGATTTGTTGACATCTAGAATGGGGCTTGGTTTGCCTGTGGGATTTCTGCACTTCTGGTTGGTGATAGGGTTCATTGCTTCCCTTCACATCCTACTGATAGAGTTTTAGTCATTGCCAAAATTCCAGCCCTTTGGTTCTGCCTTTGTGGCGTCACCTTTCCAAGGCCCAGGGCTTCCAAGCAGAGGGGCTGCTGCCAAGGGTGTCCAGTTGGCTGGTTTTTGAGGGAACAGCTCTCCCAGCTGTTGGGGTCTTGATGAGCAGAGAGACCACCCATTCCTGTGTCAGGGAGGACCCCGGGTTTGGGGGTCCAGCAGAAGAGGAGGCAGGCTGCTCTGGTGGAGAAGCGGCCCCTCCCTGGGCTGCGGGAGTGTTGGCAGCTGCCACAGGGGGATGAGGAGCCAGCCAGCCAGCCCTTGAGTTACTCAGCAGCCTACAGGCTCTGCAGTACCTAGATAAGGAGCAGCCTGCAGCCGGCAGGAGGGATGGCCCAGATTAGAATGTGGTGCCTGTGATACCCTAGCTGTGGGGTGACCCAGTCACGCAAGTCCCCACCCTCTGTCCTGAGAGCTGAATGGCAGGGGTTGGAGGTGGGCACCTGAGGAAGGTGGAAAAGGGTTAACTCCCATGAGGAAGTGTTTGTAGCAGGGGCTGTTAACCTTGACCAGAGGCCTTTGAGTTGCCCTTCTGTGATCAGGCTCCGGGCTGGGGTGTTGTCTTTGGTAGGAGACGGTGGCTGCAGGGGACACTGGAGACTTCTGAGTGGAATGGGCGCCACCTGTAGTTCTGACTGCAGGTTGCGGGGCTCCCTCAAGAGAAGACGGGATTGTGCACGCTGGCCACATGATCGTGCACTTGCGAGAAGTCAGAGAAAATGTATCTTCTGGTGCCTTCCGAGCCCCCTGTGACACCTGTGTTCCCTTTCCCAGCTGAAACTGGAGGACCGCTCCGTGGTGCCCCGAGACGTAGTCCGACACATGCGCTCCACCGTGAGTCCTGGGTCCCTGCCCCACGCTCTGTGTGGTAGAGCGAGCACCCGTCTGGCGGGATTGTCCGGGCGGGTCTCCCCCGGTGGCCCTGGCCTGGATGCCTTCTCCCCCCTCAGGACAGCCAGTGCGGCACAGTGATAGACGTCAACATCGACTGCGCAGTCAAGCTCATCGGCACCAACTGCATCATCTACCCCGTCAACAGCAAGGACCTCCAGCACATCTGGGTGAGCGGCTCCTGCTGCCTCTCTCCCCTCCCTGGCTCAGCAGACAGCCGCTCAGATGCAGGATGGAGACTCGGGCCCCCTCCGGCCCCAGCAGGGGTCACAGTGTGGTTCTCTTACCTGTTCTTTCTCGTCTCATACTGCTCACTCTCACTGTGTAGCCCAGGCCGGCCCCAAACTCACTGCACTCCTGCCTCAGCCTCCTGAGTGTCGGGATTATAAGCATGTGCTACCATACACACCCAGCGTAGCACTTTTGTGTTTGGTACCGGGGATCCAACTCAGGTCCTTGCATTTGCAAGGCAGGCAACAGAACCACTGAGCTAAATCCCTGGCCCCCAAGCATAGCACTTTTTAAGAGAAATTTTCTTTTTAAAATGACTTCAGACTTATAAAAAGATTATAAATTCATGTATCTGCGTCACCCAGCTTCCTCAGCTGTTACCATTTCACTGTTTGTTCCATCTCCTTTCCCGGGTATCTGTCTCTAGACTTTCTTCCCTGAACCATTTGATACCAAGCTACAGGTACGTGCCCCGTCACCCTGAACACGGCAGTGTTTGCTGGAACCAAGGGTGCACCCCGTGTAACCACTGCAGGGTGCCCCAGATTAGGAAGTAAGCACTGACATAGCACCGTTCTGTCCTCAGACCCCATTCAGTCCTCCCAGCGATGTCCTTTTTCCTTTTCTGACCCCACATTCCATTCAGGAATACATGTGGCTCTTAGTTGTCAACTCTTCCATCCCTGTCTAATCCGGCCTGGCTGCCACAGTTCTCTCCTCTGTGTCCCGGACAGTGACACACTCAGTAGTGTGACCTTCGCCCCCAGTCTGTCTGGTGTCATCTCCTGATCTGGTCATGACAGCCCCTGCTCAGCTGTCCTTTGGCTCAGTGTCTGGGGAGGGGTTGCTCTGCCCCCACTCACGCTAGTGTCCTCGGGTCTCCATCCTGAAGTCACCTTTACCCTCTTTAAGTGACTGTATGGGGGGGCGGAGTTCCAAGAGTGTCCGTAACCTGGCACCTGTCACACCCTGAGCGCAAGCCTTAGCTCTTTGCCTTCTAAACCAGCCGTCACTCTGATGGTTGCTATGGTGAGTGCAGGAAGGCATCATTCTCTTGTTGTTAGTTGCCATCCTCCTGTGTGGAAGAGCTTTACCGCTTTACCTTCTAGTCCATTTATTTACTTAATTACTTATTTGTTCATTTGTGATGATGGGGACCAGACCAGGCCCTTGAGCTCTACTACTGAGTTGTGTCCCTATCCCGGCCTCATTTATTTTTTTCTTAATTTTCCCTCATACTAGGGATTAAACCCCCAGGGCCTTAATCACTGAGCTACATCCCCATCACTTTTTGTGTTTTAGTTTGAGACAGGGATCTTGCTGAGTCACTTAAATTGTCCAGGCAGGACTTGAACTTGTGCAGCCCTCCCGCCTCAGCTCCTCAGAGTACAGAGATTACAAGCAGTTCATTTATTCTTTTTTCTATGTAAGATGACGCTGGAAGTGTTGTTTTATTCCATTGGTTGTAATTCATTGCTGCTGTACTTTCTGTGTTGCTAATGGAAGCCTTCCGGCTAGCTTTTGGGTTCATTTCCAATGGCTCCCTCTCTTTTCTTTTTTAAAGCTCTTTTTACTTCCTGGCAAAAAGAGGTATTTCAGGCTCATCTTTTTTTTTTTTTTTTCTGATCTAGCCTGGTTCCTTTCAGAGAAGAATGGCATTTTTAAAAACCAAGATCTTGGGGCTAGAGTCTGTATTTCAGTGGTAGAGCACTTGTCTAGCATGCTCAAGGCGCTGGGTTCATTCCTAGCATAGCAAAAATAACAAAAAAAAAAGAAAGAAAGAAAGAAAGAAAGAAAGAAAACCAGGTAAGATCTGGATGCTAGGTGTGCTAATTGTAGTAGACCCTTTTTTAGGGTGGCGCTAGGAAGTGCCTGTATGTGTGTAATGCTCATGTACAGTGCACCTAATTCTGTCCGTCCCAGTCTACCTGTATGTTAAAGTATGTGTGTTTGTCTTGATGGCTCTGATGGGATCTAAACACCCCCACTCTTCCTTTCTTTCCCCTTTCTACGTTGGTGGCACCTTCTTCGACAGTGAGAAATCTGGCTCTTGATATCTTCAGTATGTCAGTCTGTTTACTTAAGCCTTTACTGACTTGTCCACGTGGCCACCTCCTGGCTGTATGGCTCGCTCCACTGCCTCTCCAGACTCTCCCCACATCTCCCAGGACCCCCACACCACTGCTGCCTCCTCTTGGACCTGTCCCGGGAGACTGCACAGCAGTTGTATGGGTCCATAGCTGAGCAGTCCACTCAAGTGAGCCATCTCAGCTCGTGCCCTGGGCGTCTGTCAGCAGTGTCTCCTTTCTCAGCCCTGTGTCCTCTCTCTGCAGCCCTTCATGTATGGGGACTACATTGCCTACGACTGCTGGCTGGGGAAGGTCTATGACTTGAAGAACCAGATCATCCTCAAGCTGTCCAATGGCGCCAGGTGGGTGTCACCAGCAGGGACTGGTCAGCTGGGGAGGGCAGGCTGTGGAAGGCACACACAGGGGGCTTCCTCGCAGGGCTGTGATACAGGCCCGAGCCCAGACTACATGTTACAGGCTTGCCTAACCTGTGTTGGGCTGTCTGTCTGCTGCGGCCCAGTTCACCTGCTTAATCGCTGTTCCGCCTTGGCGTGGAGAAGGTCTTCCTTTAGGGTGTCTGCAGGGAGTGGGCTTTATCTGACACCATAATAGCTGTGAACGCTCACGTGGGGCTTCAGGTCTTATACCATTGCAGAGGCTGAGGGGGTGCTGGGAGAAGAATGGTAGCTGTTAGGCCTCATGGACATCTTGGCACCGCCAGATTACCATTGCTGGGTGCTTGGTGGTTGTGTCTGGTGGAGACCAAGCCTGTTTGCTGTTTCAGGTGCTCCATGAACACAGAAGATGGTGCCAAGCTATACGATGTCTGCCCACACGTCAGCGACTCAGTACGTGCGTCTGCCAGGCTGGCTTCTCTGAGGGAAGGTGCCCTATGCTCCTTCAGCTGCATAGGAAGGGGACTTAGCAGAGAGCTCGGAGCTGACCCAGGCCAAGCGAAGTGGATCCCTGGAAAAGGGGCGGGTGTGCACCAGAGTGTCTAGCAGATTGGGCTTGAGCAGAAAATAGAACTTCTTTTTGCAACGAGCTTTTCTTCTCGTCCTTTCAAGTCTCTGTTTTGGGGTGTATAGAATGACCTAGTCCAGTAGGACATGGGGCACATAGTCCCAGCAGTTTATACTGTGGGGTACGTGATTATAAACAGATTTAGGGGCTCTGCTCTCCAGAACTGAAAGTGTGACTGACCCTTGACCCAGCATCATGAGGTTGGTGAGAGCTTGTTAGGAACCCAGAACGAATCTGCAACTGCAGCTTAGCCAGCTCCTGGCTGACTGGTTTGCACGTACATTAATCAGAGCCGTGGGATGTATCACGAGGAGAGTGAGGCCTGTGTAGTGAGGCTTGTGCAGGTAGAGCTGGCAGGGGCGGGGAAGGGAGCACTGTCCCTGGAAAGGCCGTCCTCACAGGTCTTCCTTCTGGTCCTAAATCCTGCAGGGTCTCTTCTTTGATGATTCCTACGGCTTCTACCCGGGCCAGGTGCTCATTGGCCCCGCCAAGATCTTCTCCAGTGTCCAGTGGTTGTCAGGGGTCAAGCCTGTGCTCAGCACCAAGAGCAAGTTCCGAGTGGTGGTGGAGGAGGTAGGGAGTGGAGTGGGGCAAGGGTGGGGTGGGGTGGCCCCTTGACCTCCACACCCGGAGCTGAGCTTCAGTCCCTTTCTTGCCTGCTGCTCAGCCCCTGGACCCTGTTGGACTGAAAGGACTTTGGGTAAAGGGAGCCTGGAGTCTGGTCATCGAGTGGCCTGTAGGCTAATATCCCCCACCTGGCTGCACTGGCTGGACAGGGGGTGGGGGACTGGGGCATGTCTTGGGGGGATGCTACACCATGAAGGTCTGCTTTCGTGCCCCAGAGGTCACAGGAATCTGGATAGCAGGTTACAGAGAGTGCCATGGGTTCAGTCCCCAGTACGACAACAAACAGTGCTGTAAGAACCCTACCCCAGCTGTGGCCTGACCCACCTACCGTCCCCAGGTGCAGGTTGTGGAGCTGAAAGTCACATGGATTACCAAGAGTTTCTGTCCAGGGGGCACAGACAGCGTCAGCCCCCCGCCCACTGTCATCACTCAGGAAAATCTAGGCAGGTGAGCCCCACTCCTGCAGTTCCAGGGCCATACCCAGAGCCTGGCTCCAGGCCAGGAATATGCTGGCCTCTCAAAGTCCAGCCCGGCCCCTGCTTCTCCCCGCAGGGTGAAGCGTCTCGGATGCTTTGACCATGCTCAGCGGCAGCTGGGGGAGCGCTGTCTGTATGTCTTCCCAGCCAAGGTAGAGCCGGCCAGGATTGCCTGGGAATGTCCAGAAAAACACTGCGCCCAGGGGGAGGGCTCTATGGCCAAGAAGGTATGTCCTCGGGCTGGGGTTGCGGGCACTTGAGGAACTGGCCTCAAGCCATTTCCATGGCCAGGCAAGATGTCTTGGGAGCTGTCCTGAAGACCCTTGCTGGCCACTTAGGTGTGCCGAACGATTGTCCCCCCAGACCAAGAACCTGGCGCCAGGCCAGCCTGGCCATCCCGTGGGCTTCGGGCAGGGACGCTCCCTGCTGTTCTCCACAGCACCCTGTCCTCTGCCCCTGCAGGTGAAGCGCCTGTTGAAGAAGCAGGTTGTGAGGATCATGTCTTGCTCCCCGGAAACCCAGTGTCCCAGGGACCATTCTATGGAGGACCCAGACAAGAAAGGGGAAGCCAAGGCCAAGAGTGAAGCTGGCTCTGCTAGCCCAGAGGAGCCACCCGATGGGTCTGCCAGCCCTGTGGAGATGCAGGATGAGGGCCCCGAGGAGCCCCACGAAGCTGGCCAGGCACTGACCCCTTTCCTGCTAAAGGAGGGTGGAGATGATGGGCTGCACTCAGCAGAGCAGGATGCAGATGATGAGGCTGCCGATGACACGGATGACACCAGCTCTGTGACCTCTTCCGCCAGCTCCACCACCTCCTCCCAGAGCGGCAGCGGCACGAGTCGCAAAAAGAGCATCCCTTTGTCCATCAAGAACCTAAAGCGAAAACACAAGAGGAAGAAGAATAAAATCACTCGTGACTTCAAGCCAGGAGACAGGTAAGTACACAGCATTCAGCCTGGATGGCGCTGAGGGCCCGCATGGAATTGCTCAAGGCTGTGCCAGGGCACGCAAGGTCTGCAGGCCTTGCGCCGGCTCGTGACCCTGCCCACAATGATGGGCAGCACCCAGGGCAGAGCTGGCCGACGGAGAGGCCTGGGCGTGTTACGGAAGCAGGGAGGGGCCCGAGCTCTCCTAAAGGTGTCTGCTTCTCGGGAGAACATGCAGCTTTCGAAAGTGAGCTCTTGTGCGGCAGGCCCCTCACCCGGGGTGGGAAGAGGTCCCCAGCCCTTTCCCTGGAGAAGCACTGTATGGCTGTCTCACTGGCCCACACTTGGCAGGGTGGCAGTGGAGGTGGTGACCACAATGACCTCGGCGGACGTGATGTGGCAGGACGGCTCCGTGGAGTGCAACATCCGCTCCAACGACCTCTTCCCCGTGCACCACCTGGACAACAACGAGTTCTGCCCTGGGGACTTCGTGGTGGACAAGCGAGGTAGTACCAGCCCTGCAGTGGCCAGTGGTGCAGCTGCCCATGAGAGCCTGGGGGTGCCAGGAGGCATGGGCAGGGCCTCGGGATCAAGGAGGAGGCTGACCTTGCGTGGGCGGGAGGGCTGCTGTGGTGGGACATGGGCAGTGCCAGGCCTCCCTCACTAGTCATGTCCCCTCTGCTTCCCTAGTTCAGAGCTGCCCGGACCCCGCAGTCTATGGTGTGGTGCAGTCTGGGGACCACATTGGCCGCACCTGTATGGTGAAGTGGTTCAAGCTGCGGCCAAGCGGGGACGACGTGGAGGTGGGTGTTTGTGGCCCCTGCTCTTCCTTCAGGTACTCTGGGGGTCCTGTGAGGGTCCCATGAGGGTCCCTGGCTCACAGCAGCCCACCCTGTGCTACAGCTCATTGGAGAAGAGGAAGACGTGAGCGTTTATGACATCGCTGACCACCCTGACTTTCGGTTCCGCACGACTGACATTGTCATTCGCATTGGCAACACCGAGGATGGGGCTCCACACAAAGAGGATGAGGTGGGTGCACCCTGGTTCAAGGTGTGGATCTTTGCTCCATGCCCGTCAAGCAGCTGCAGTCCCTGATGGTGCCACCAGGTGGCTCCAGAAGACAAGACCTGACAGTCCTGTGGGCCCACTGTCCCAGGTGCTCGTCAGCCCTGGCACCTTTAGCATTCAGGCTGGTCATGGTTTGGAGGAGCCAAGCTCCGTGTCACAAGCCATATGAGTGTGAAGTCGGGTATTGCAGAGCACAGGCGAGGCTTGGGAGGCAGAGCCTGAGCTGGACCTTGAAGGGGTGGGGATGTTAGGTGGGGTTTGGGGCAGATTCCGTGCAGATTCCTGGAGCCAGAAACCCCGAGCTGGGAAAGAGGAGAAGCCCAGAGAGGCCAGAGCTCTGGTGGTCGGAAGGAGTTAGCAGAGCTTGCGAAGAGCTGTGTCGAGCACTTGCTGCTCAGTGACAGCACCGAGAGCGTCCCATCCCCAAGTCACCTCCCGCAGCCGCTCATGTCCTTCACTCCTCGTGGCCTCATTCCGTACCACCCACTTCTGGGCACCATCAGAGGTGCTGTGGCCTGCATCCCTCCCAGAGAACTGCTCCCTTGACTGTGTCCCCTTTGCCCAGCAGCCGTCAGTGGGCCAGGTGGCTCGCGTGGATGTCAGCAGCAAGGTGGAGGTGGTGTGGGCTGACAACTCGAAGACCATCATCCTGCCCCAGGTAAGGCTCGGGCAGACCCCTGGGCTCACGGGAGCTGAGAGCTGGGAGCTCTAGCCTGTCTTCTGTCCTCGCGGCCCTGAGAAGGGCTTTCTGGCCTTTACCCACCAGGCAAAGAGACAGAGGCACCCCACATCCCCATTTACAGGGAGGTGTTCTCAGACTTCAGGCCTCTCCCGATTCTGAGCTTACTGTGTTGAGAATCTGCACGTTACCCCTAGGAGACAGACTTTCCTTCCACACTTCTAGGAAATTTTTAACAGACAAGGGAAAGAAGAGCCGATCCCAGTTCAGCCCCGCTAGCCGACCGCACAGCGCCACTCTCCTCTCCCAGCATGGTAGAGCCAGGTGGGGCAGGGAATGCCTCGTCCCCTCATCCTGACAGCCACTCCAGGGAAAGGTCAGGATGTGGGCTGCTCCCCCACATCTCCCCTCCTCTCACATGTTCCCAGCTCTACGTGTAGCCCCTCAAAAGCTGTCCCGCAGCATCCGCAGCATCCGCAGCTGGTGGAGGGCTGGATTTGCCAAGATTTCCCCTCAGGCCCTGCAGCCCTGGGGCAGATGCTGACCAAGTAGGGAGGAGGCCAGCGTGGGGTATTGACTGGGCCTTTGGATCCTGCCCAGGGAAAGGAAGGATAGGCAAAGGTCCCTCACAGAGACTGGGGAGTCCCTGGCGCAGGGAGGCTCAAGCTGCAAAGCCAAGAGTGGAAGCGGGGGGAGGCAGAATGGGGTCACTGAGGCCTCAGGGAGTCACCATGAGCTGTGAAGGCGGGGTCCCCAGAGATCCTCCTCGGCGAGGGGCAGACCTCCTGTCGGAGTTACCACTGCACTGTCTTCTGCCCCCAGCACTTGTACAACATCGAGTCCGAGATTGAGGAGTCCGACTACGATTCGGTGGAAGGGAGCACCAGCGGGGCATCCTCGGACGAGTGGGAGGATGACAGCGACAGCTGGGAGACGGACAATGGGCTGGTGGAGGATGAGCACCCCAAGATAGAGGAGCCCCCTGTCCTGCCCACCGAGCAGCTGCCAGCTCCCGAGGAGGACAAGGGCGTGGTGATCAGTGAAGAGGCTGCCACTGCTGCCATCCAGGGGGCTGTGGCCATGGCCGCCCCAATGGCGGGGCTGATGGAAAAGGCTGGCAAGGATGGGCCCCCCAAGAGCTTCCGAGAGCTGAAGGAGGCCATCAAGATCCTGGAGAGCCTCAAGAACATGACTGTGGAGCAGCTGCTGACGGGCTCCCCCACGTCCCCCACCGTGGAGCCTGAGAAGCCCACCAGAGAGAAGAAGTTTCTGGACGATATCAAGAAGCTGCAGGAGAACCTCAAGAAGACCCTGGACAACGTGGCCATCGCAGAGGAGGAGAAGATGGAGGCAGCGCCTGACACGGAGCGCAAGGAGGACAAGCTGGAGGGGCAGTCACCCGTGAAGGCTGAGTGGCCCAGCGAGACGCCTGTGCTCTGCCAGCAGTGCGGTGGCAAGCCCGGCGTCACCTTCACCAGCGCCAAAGGCGAGGTCTTCTCAGTGCTGGAGTTTGCACCCTGTGAGTGGGCCCTCGCCTGCCTTCACCTTCCCCACCAGCTGCAGGGCTCCTGTTTTTGTGAACATACCTGGTTTCTTCCCCACAACTCCTGCCCCCAGGGGCAGGCAGCATCCTGTGTGGGAGCAGTGGGAGGGAGACAGGCCCCTGGGTTTATTCCCCTGACCCGACTCCAGGCAGCCGCCCGACTGGGCCGTGCTTCCTGATGTGCAGTTGGTTCGCAGGTGGAGCTGCCTCCCAGTAGGGACTGATTCCTCTCTTTTCCCCTCCAGCAAATCACTCCTTTAAGAAAATTGAGTTCCAGCCTCCAGAAGCCAAGAAGTTCTTCAGCACAGTGCGGAAGGAGATGGCACTGCTGGCTACCTCACTGCCTGATGGCATCATGGTCAAGACTTTCGAGGATAGAATGGCAAGTGGGCTGGTGGGGGATTGGCGGGGCAGGTGCAGATGCGCTGTATGGGCACTCAGTGCCCAACAGGCTGCCAGCCTTGGGTGCCTGGATCTTCACAGCTGAATGAATCTGAGCAGCGGCCACTCGCCTGCCCAGTTGCGCAGGGAGGGAACACTTCCATAGGATGAGGATTTGGTCATGCAAGCCCATGGCCTGGGGTGTTATTTCCTCTCTTTAAAAATTAGCTTAAAATAATCCTAATTACCCAGGTCTACTGTGCTTTCTGAAAATTAGAACGTTTCAGAGCTGGAGTTGTCCTCATCCAGCCCTGGGCTCCTTTTCCCCTGAAATCTGAGGCCCCAGAGGACCTGACATTGGACACTGGTGGCACTGTCCTTCCGGATGATCTTTTTAAAGATAGTTTTGCATCTTTGTGTATCAGCTTAGCCCACAGTATTTCACACAGTTCAGTCACACAGTAGCGCGTCACTAACCCTGACGCCTGTAGTTTGCTCTCTCCACGTGGTAGTGGGTGAGACCTGCCCTTGGTGCTCACGTTGGCTCAGCTGGCTCCTCTGGCTAAGGGAGCGCACATTCCATTTCCTGTTCCTCTGTTTGTGGCCAGGACCCCACGTTCCTCAGTCGTGTTCAGGGCAGGCAGGCATGTCCTGCCTCACAGCTTACCGAACAACCCCTTCTCAGCCTCTGCTGTGACCAGGCCTGAGCTAGACCCTGAGTGTGAGTTCAGAGGCTCAGCTTGGGCCCTATTCTGAGGAGCCAGAGAGCAGAAAGAGTCGGCACCCTGCTGTCACGCTGCTCTGACAGCCCCATGGCCGGGAGGCCCTTAATAACACTTGTCTCTCTTGAGTTTTGGCAGAATTCCTTTAGAAAAATATTCCAGCCAGTCTCATCTTTGCTGAGAGATAAACAGAGCTGCATGTTTTGTTTTGTTACAGTTTTTTCCAAATCTCAGAGGCTCTCAGGATGGCCCCGATCCGAACATACGTGAGGGGGTTTTGTTACTCCAGTTAGTACCTCACCCCTCCACCTCTTCTTGCCCCACAACATGCTGTTGCCCTGGCGGTCACAGCACGTGTGACACGCGCACACAAGCCCAGAACCCACATGCCACGGGCCAGCTCTTGGAACTTAGCCTTGTGGTCTCCCAACACCTGCCCTGAATTCAGATCCTCAGTGGTGCCATCCTGCCTCTAGTGCAGATATCTACATGGAGGGCCTCTGGTGCTAGTGGTGTCTAGAGATCCAGGCCCCGTGCCAACCGTCCCCTCCCCTTCCTCCTAGGACCTCTTCTCAGCTTTTATCAAGGGCCCCACTCGAACCCCCTACGAGGACGGCCTCTACCTGTTTGACATCCAGCTCCCCAACATCTATCCGGCCGTGCCCCCCCACTTTTGCTACCTCTCCCAGTGCAGTGGCCGCCTGAACCCCAACCTGTATGACAATGGGAAGGTGTGCGTCAGCCTCCTGGGCACCTGGATCGGAAAAGTGAGTGAGGCAACAATGCCCCAGCTAGGGTGGAGAGACAGGGTGGGTGTCTACGGGACATGCCTGATGGCCCCTGTGTGTTTCAGGGGACAGAGAGGTGGACGAGTAAATCCAGCCTGCTCCAGGTGCTCATCTCCATCCAAGGTACTGCTGGGCCCGGCGAGGTCACGCTGGCTGGGTTTCTGTCCCCCGGGGGTGGGAGGCAGCCCTCCCTGATGGGCTTCCCCCACCACTGAGAGCAGTGTCCTCGCAGGTCTGATCCTGGTGAATGAGCCTTACTACAACGAAGCCGGCTTCGACAGTGACCGGGGCCTGCAGGAAGGCTATGAGAACAGTCGCTGCTACAACGAGATGGCCCTGATCCGCGTGGTGCAGTCCATGACCCAGCTGGTTCGGCGGCCCCCAGAGGTGTTTGAGCAGGAGATCCGGCAGCACTTCAGCATTGGCGGCTGGCGGCTGGTGAACCGTATCGAATCCTGGTTGGAAACCCATGCCCTGCTGGAGCGGGCCCAGGCGCTGCCCAACGGGGTCACCAAGGACCGCAGCTCCCCAGAGCCGCCTGCTGTGGCCGAGCTCTCAGACTCCGGTCGAGAAGAACCTGAGGATGGCGGAGTGGCCCCTGGAGAGGCCTCCCAAGGCTCAGACTCAGAGGGTGGTGCCCAGGGCCCAGCCTCAACTAGCAGGGACCGCACAGATCAGACTTCAGAGATGGTGCCAGACGCATCTATACCACCCAGCGTCAAACCAAAGAAGCGGAGAAAGAGCTACCGGAGCTTCTTGCCCGAGAAGAGCGGCTACCCTGACATCGGCTTTCCCCTCTTCCCGCTCTCTAAGGGTTTTATCAAGAGCATCAGGGGTGTCCTGACCCAGTTCCGGGCCGCCCTGCTAGAGGCAGGCATGCCGGAAAGCACAGAGGACAAGTAGCCACCAGCCCTCGAGGAAGGAGCGTCGCTGCGGGAGAGGCCAGCAGCTGCCTACTCACTCCCTCCCTGGACCCTCCCTTCTTCCCGGCCCCTGTCCCCAGTGCAAGCCTCCCACTGCCCTCTTCTCCCCAAGACAAGTTTGATTCTGAAGTGCAAGAAGTGTCCCGAGATGCTGCGTTTCTGTTCCGAAACAATCTTTCAGCAGGCAGGTCCCCTGTGGCAAAGAAATCCGGAACCCGGTTGTGATTTCGGCTTGTCACTCCAGGCAGAATGTCCCGACACTTGCTCCCTTGCTGCCCTTTTCTCAGGTCAGAGGTGGGGTGTTCCGGGGCCCTGCAGATGGGCAGGAGAGTGGATGTGCCTTGCATGATGAAGTCTGAGCTGCTCCTGCAGTGCCCCTGGTCCCTTTTAGCAGTTGGACTGTAGCCTCCTCACATCCCTGCTGCCACCACCACTGCCCCACCCCCACCCCACCCCCCCGTCCTCCAGCGTGAACACTCTCCGTGGGCGCTGTAGCTGCTATCGCTCACTTTCGGCTCTGGCCTGTTTGCCACATTATAACCCTCAGATCTATTGAACTTGCTCTCCACAAGAGGTCAGGAGTAGGCTAGGTTCAGGGTGACACCCGGGAGGTGGCAGCCCTCACACCAACATGGAGTTAAGGACAGGGAGCTGCTGGGGGAAAGTGCTTCAGGTGCCTCGCTTGCTTTTCTCATCCAGGCCTGGTGGGGCACTGGCAGTTCTGGCCCTGGCCACACCTGTGGGGACTTCATGGACTTCGACTCTCCAGCAAGGATGCAGGGGTAGGGGCCAGGCAAGCACCAGGGCCTCTCCCTCCCAGCAGCTCAGCCCTCTGGGGAGGAGAGCGAGGCCTCGGCAGCCCTACACTTCCATGCTGCGGGCTCAGTCTGGGGGGGGGGG
>NW_022900935.1:60203424-60206970 GCF_012274545.1 Fukomys damarensis | reverse complement strand
CCCCCTCCTACCCAGAGACAGGCCCAGAGGTTTACAAGTTTTCTAAGCTTTTGATAATGTGAAGCTCCAGGTTAAGAGGATGCTGTTGAGCACATTGCAGCTATGTAATTTCTGGTGTATGTATGTAATATTTAAGATTGGAAAAAAAAATCTCAAAAGCAAAGATATTAACTCTTAATAGAAAAAAGACAAAAAAAAAAAAAAAAAAAGCCAAAGCATGATGCGTCTTGTCAGCCTTAAGTGGGCTCCACACCTACGCTGTGCCAGGACCACCCAGGCAGCAGGACCTCGGGAAGGACAGACGGAGGTGGACCACGTGCCACAGCACCCCCTGGCACCGACTGGGTATCTAGAGACTCCCAGAGTGCCTGGGGGCTATGCTTCCCCATGGTCGTTCATGTGGAGATGTGAATGCCTACTGCTTACAATATCTGTATAAAGTGCTGTGTGATTAAACTTTTTTTACTTGCATTTTTTTGGGGGGGTGGGATTGGCTCATTAACAAGACAAGGTGACACCATTAAACCTGCCTCTGCCACTCAGCTGGGCTCTGTAGCCTTTCTTCCTCATGTACCGGTGTCCCTCACATTCTCCTCCCCAGGCAGGGCTTGTGGCAGTGGGTCCTGGATGCCCCCGGCCCGAATGCTGTTAGCATCTCCAGTCAGAATTCCCAGGGCTGGTAGGATCCGATGTTGAGTGGGTCAGTCTTCTTGCCTCTGGGCTAATGTTCTGGCTTAATGGGATTCCTGAAAAGCCAAGTGATGGAAGTTTCTGCCTCCAGATGACTGTGGTCCCCAGCAGCTAGACTGACCCATCCGGCCCCTTCCAGATCTAGGGAGCAGACTTCAGTGTCCCTGTGTCACTCCTGGGCTGGAAGCCCACATGGTTGTTCAAGAAGACTGGCATCCTCCCTTCCCTGCTTCTCTGAACCTCTGCCCGGCACTACTGTACAAGATGTGATTAAGGGCAGAGGCTAGAGTCTGGAGGAGCCTGTGTGCCCTCAAGGAAATTGCTCTGTCCCTCGCTCCTTGCCAGTTTCCCTGATGCCTTTAATGCATTTTCTCTTCCTGCTCACTCCACACAGAGCTTCAGCCAAATTCAACAGCTGGCTGTGGGGCACCAGAGCCTTGGTCTTCCTAGGTGTGGGTTCAGTCTCCCAGGCTCGGGGGCTTTAGGCTGAATGTGGCCTGAGCATCACTGCATAAGAAGGCTGTTTGTCCACCACCAAGATACTGCAACGTGTCGTGCCATGCAATACAGGAGCACCACTGGGCGTCACTTGACTAAACCCTAAGGCCCCGGCTAGAACGAGACCCCATTCCCTCCCTAGGACAGGATCAGCAGGCTAAGAATATCGCTTTATTTGGTCTTGATTCATGGAAGAGGACTCCCAGGACAAATGGGGCCACTGCCTTCCACAAGCAACTGACCCCATCAGTGGGGTTCTTGCCCATGCCCCATTCTGGCCTCTGATCCTCTCAAAGCATAGCCTCCACATTGCCACCCTTCTCTGGAAGAGTCCCCATCACCGCGCATGAGCTGCAGGCAGGCTATCCCATCCAGGGTGAGAGGACCCCGGTCTCAGCCTATGCCAGGAGACCAGGGACTGCAGGGCCCCTGGGGTCATAGAGGCTTCTTGGGAGATGCCTTCTGCTGGGGCTTCTGGGTGGGTGAGGCCTCCCTGGGGCCACTAACCATCCAGAGGTAGTCGGGCTGCACCTGGCCCTGCACAGCCTCAGTGATCAACAACTCCCCATCCACAGCAAACACGCCCCTCCCCTCCTTGCACTCCAGGCGGAAGGCAACCACGGGCACGTGCACCAGGTACGGGCAGTCATGCTCCATGTGCGTGCCGTTCTCCATGGCCAGGAAGAGGCGCAACAGCATGGTCCGCGGTACCCCTGCGCGCACATAGAACAGGTGCATGACACCAGCCGCACAGCGGCCCATGGGTGCCGTGAACATCTTGCTCCCCATGTGTGTGTGCAGCAGTGCCAGCACCAGCACAAAGTTCTGCTCGGGCACCACAGTCCAGTGAGAGGGCACTGGCTCGTCCAGGGGAACAAGGTGTGAGTCCACAGGGCCCCCCTGCTGCAGCAGAGGGGAAGTGGGCGTCTTGCTGGAGACAGCACTTTCTGTGGGGAGGTAGGCCAGTTGGCCCCGGTAAGCGCGCAGGTTCACTAGGCGAAAGAAGGTGCCTACAGTGAAGCGTTTCTCCCCCAAGCACCGATACTTCTCACTCTCCACATCCACATCAGCCACCAAGCCCCAGGCCAGGCTGAGCACAGAGAAGAGGCGAATCCCGGAGGCTGCATGCAGGGACAGTAGGTTCATGGGCGACAGGAGCCGGCGGCACAGCAACCGTGTGCAGTTGGTCAGGAGATCTTCATTGGTTACCTGCTCATAGCTGCAGGAGAAAGGTCAGATGGGGGCTGGGGATTTAGCTCAGTACTGCGACCGCCTGCCTCAAAAGTGATCGATCCTGAGTTCAATCCCCGGTACCACACACACACACAAAAAATCACACACACACACACACACACACACACACACACACACACACGATCAAAGGTCACATGGGACGGGGCAGCAGCCCCCAGGCATCCTCCCCTTCTGCTCCTGGGGAGTGAGAGCAGGCAAAACAATGTGTCATCCCCAGGCAGCTGTCCAGGAAAGTGAGAAGCGGCTGGAGCCAGCCAGGGTCACCAAGAGAAGACCCAGAAATGAGGACAGAGCTCCAGAAGAAGAGAGAATGGACAGTAACTCAGCCTATAGTAACCTGGAAAAGAAAACTTGGCAGTAGGGCCACAGAGATGGCACCGAGGCCCTGGACTCTCACCCAGCATAGTGATTCAAGGAAGCAGCCAGTGCGTTACCAGAGCCTCCTGGGAGGCTGCACAAGGGCTTTTGGATGGCAGTCTCCCAATCCGGCCGGTCCATGAGCCCATTCACCACCTGTCGGAGTAGGAGCGGCCTCAGCTCGAGCAGCCCACCCTGCCCAGCCTCCTGCAGCCTCTGGTGCAAAGCTCACCTCATGCATCAGCCCGTCCCCAGACATGATCACCAGCGCGTCCCAGCGGCTCAGCTCCTCCGCCTGCACCAGCTCGCGCGCGTGGTTCCGTCGCTCTGCGGGGAGACGTGCAGTTCTCAGGGCCAAGGAAGGCACACATCCTCGCCGTGTGTGTGTGTGTGTGTGTGTGTGTGTGTGTGTGTGTGTGTGTGTGTGTTGGGGGGTACTCACCAGTGACCATCAGCTTGAAGGAGACTTCAGCCTCAGCCAGAAGGGGCTGCACGAGTCTCTGGAACTGCTGCAGCGCCTTGCCCTTGCCGCCGCGAGGATTCAGCAACACCAGGACGCGGCAGGGACGCGGGAGCGCGCTTGGGGAGCAGCCGCCGGCTGGGAGAAAAAACTAGAGATGGCCGCATCCGCAACCGGCCACCAGGGGCTGAGGAGCGAGGAGTGCAGCAGGAGCACTGGGGCAGGTAGCATCCGCAATGCCTGGTGTAACTGACCCAATAGAGCCGGCCCAAGAAGCGGGGGGGGGG
>NW_022900935.1:60201928-60203163 GCF_012274545.1 Fukomys damarensis | reverse complement strand
TTTTTTTTTTTTTTTTTTGGATACCGGGGATCGAACTCGGGACCTTGCGCTTGTGAGGCAGGCGGCGGAACCACTGAGGTAAATCCCTGACCCGACCCAAAGTATGTTTGTTTGTTTTGGGTTTTTTGTTTGTTTTTCTGTACTGGGGATCAAACTCGGGACATTGCACTTTCCGGGCAGGCAGTGGAACCACTGGGCTAGATCCCCGGGCCACAGTGGTCCATCAGTTTTGGAGGAGAGGACACCCCTACAGCCCCTCCCGGCCAGACGCCCCACAAACCTGGGTCCATAGCCTCGTCCCTTGTTTCCCTCTGCCAAGAGGTTCCCGGCGATGTCGGGGCGCTGCCCATGGGGACGGCGGGTCCTGCCTTCAGCTCCTTATCGGTGCCACCCAGGAGGTCTTCGCGGGGCTGGTTGTGGGGCTCGCCCTCCCCACCCGGAGCTGGGGCTCGGGAGGCCCCCGCGTCATTCCTTGCGGCGTCCAGATCTGAGGGATAGGAGGGAACAGCGCTGGCGGAGTCCGGGGCTGCGGCCCCGCCGGATCCTAAGACCAGGGGCGGGGAGTTGGGCGCTGCTGAATCGCCAGAAGCCCGCGCGTCCGGGACCTGGCTTTCTGAAAGGCCCAGAAAGCCGAGACGCAGTGCCGCCGAAGAACTGAGCCCCCACACTCCCGCGGCGAAGGGTCTCTCTGGGGCTCCGTGGCTCGGTCGTCTAATGAGCTCCTCACCCTGCGAGGCTGCCAGCGGGAGTGGAGTCCTGACTTTAATCCCAGAGCTTGAACTGACAACTCTCGAAGGCACGAAGTTCAGAGTGGCGGGGCCCCCGCGCGCCTGCCAGGGCCGCGCTCCGCGGGGACACTCGCCGCGAGTGTGCAGGAAGGCTGCACGGTGCGTGGCTCAGTTCTCTCCTGCGGGCCGCCGAGGAGCCACCGACCGCGCCAGGGCGGCGAGATCGGCTCTAGCCAGGGACGGACAGCTTGGCTCTGGAGACGACCGCGGCGTTCCCTACAGTGGCCTGGGGCGGGACACAAGTTTCGCAACCCCGGACTCAGCCCCACGACTGAGGGACAACAGAAGCGCCCGCTGGGGCGGAATCCCAGGCCTCGCTGCCTTCGTCCGAACTTTTCGCAGCTTCTCGGCGCAGCGCAACTGCGCGGGGAGGGCGCTGGACCCCAGCGCGGGCTGGCCACGCCCCGCCTCCCTCGTCTCGCGGGGAAGGGACCTTCGCAGTCTCCC
>NW_022900935.1:60164323-60201732 GCF_012274545.1 Fukomys damarensis | reverse complement strand
GCTGCACCCCGAAGTCTCGACCTCCCTCGCAGCCCCGCGCGCTGCCAGCAGCGGAGATGCAGCGCGCCCGCCCCAGCCCACCAGAAGAAGCCCAGACTCAGCCCGGCCCTCACCCCGTCCTCCCCTCGCCTTCACCCACGGGCTCCTTCTCTTCCTCTCTCGCTGTCCCACTGAGAACTGGTTTTCATTTCTGGATCAGTTCATCACAGCGCCCGAGGCAGCCTGGAGCCCCGTCGGGGGTAGGGCTGGACCTGCTGCTGGCTCCGAGCCCGGGTACGAGATCAGGAGGAAGCTTTGTCAGCAACCTTAAAAGTTGGATGTTTTGCCCAGGGTGCACTGTCAGGCTCACCTGGACCAGAGCAGCTGCCTGCAGTGGGCGATCAAGTCCACGCTTCCGGCCTGCCGGGTAGGAGTCTGGCAGGGTGGAGGGGCCGACGGGTCCCGGCCTGTAGTGGAGAGGCATGGAGGGCGTGGTCCTGTCGCCCAGCCCCTCCCGCTGGCTCCGCTGGAAATGCGGAGGCGAGCCGGGGCCTGTGCGTGTGTGTGTGTGTGTGTGTGTGTGTGTGTGTGTGTGTGTGTGTGCGCGCGCGCGCAAGCGCAAGCGCGCTACATTTCACGGCAGGTGACCTGAACGTGTCCGCGACCAGCTAGAGTTAAATCCCTGGAAGGTTATTCGCGGAGACTGCGAGGAAGAAGTTGCCAAGGCCGATTTGACCCAAGTAGGGCAGGAGTTTGGGAAAAAAAAAGCCCTGAAGCAGGCTGAGACTGACCGGGCCCAGCCCAAGCCGGTGCCCACCGACCCACACAAGCCCCTCTCGTCTCTTCAAGTCCAGGAGGGGAGTCCGGGAGCAGCGCGGGCCCCGGGCACGCCTCGGTGGTGTCTTCTCCTCCGGAGCGCCGGGTGGACTGGCGTCGTTCCCACCCTTTGGAGGTCCCCAGGCAGGGCAGGGGGACGGAGCCCTGGACAGCTGGGTGCGGAGCGCAGACGGTGACTCAGCGACGCGCTCAGAACGGAGAAACTCCCGGAAACGAGAGACCAGACGAGAGGAGAGGAGGGGGTAGGACCTAGTCAACCATCCCCAGAGCCGCGACGCGCGTCCGCAGGGATCCGGTCCTGCGTCTCCGCCGCCCTCCGACCTCCCCCGTCTTTCGCTGGCGGGGGAGGAGCAGCCGCAGTGCCACGGTCACGCGCAGCGGGACTCTAGCTCCCCGCGGGAACCAAGGGTCAGATCTGCCCACCTCTCCCTTCTGCTCGTGTGTATTTCCTTCTCCACTCCGGATCAGGACTTTGGCCCCTAGAAGCCGCGAGGAGGAGGATCTGTGGTCCCCGGGATGTCAGCCTTGGAGCGGGTTGGCTGCGGAAACCGGCGGGAACAGTTCCTCCCCCACCTTCTGCATCCCCGCTTGGAAGGGCATTTCCAATTTGACCCGAAAAGCCAGTGTCGCTAAGGCTGAAGAGGGGAAACTGAGGCACAGGGACGGAAAACCTTGTGCGTGAGTTGGTGGCTATGACGCTTGCCTGGGGTAGGGATCCTCTTTTCTTCTGGGGCCCCAGGCTGGAGGCCTTGAGTCCGCGAGGCTGGCAGGGGTGGAGTTGACTGGAAACAGTCGGCGAAGGGAGGTGGGGCAGCCCGCTGGGCTCTTTATCCCTGGCCTGGGAGCCGTGCTCCTTTCCCGGCTCGGGAAGTCCCAGCGGGGAGGAGGCGAAGGGCAGAGCCCTCTGGCCCTTGTTGCAGCCCGCACAATGCCTCCTCTGTCCTGACTGCCACCTCAACCCTTGGCCCCCTCACCTTCAGGGCTTCTGCTCTGCCCCCATCACTCTCGTCTTTGGCCTCCCCCGACCAGGCTGCCTTTTCCAGAGCCCTTGCCCTTTCTCCTTGTCTGAAGAATGCTATTCTCTTTCCAAAAGCTTGGTCGAGAGGCAAAGGCAAGCCACTGCTTTGTTTTTGACACATGGGAACCCAAATCCAGAGAGGAGGGCGCTCTCCCCAAAAGACAACCATCCCCAGAGGAGCCTAGAAGCAAACCCCCAGGCTGGAAGGCCCTGCCGCTTGTTCTAGGCCGCCCCTGGTGTGACTTCCCATTCTGAGAGCTCCCTGGGTGCCGGGTGCCAGGTGCTGCAGGCTCCACGGCGGTCCAGGGAGCAGATGGACTGAGGAGGGTTCTACAGCTCTGGTGGCCTTTGCTTGGTTTTCTGTTTCTCTGAATAGTTGTGGTGACTGTAGCTCTAATGCCGGGAGCATTCTTGCAGAGGTTAGGGTCTCTACTGAACCTTTAGTCTCTAGCTTCCACTGCCCCTCACCAACCTTCAGGCCTCTACAATTCAGAGTCATTACTTTGGGAACATTGTCCTCTTTTTCATTTTTGTGGTACTAGGGATGGAACCCAGGACCTTCACTCTGAAATACATCCTGGCCCTTTTTTAATTTTTTCCTTTTGAGATACGGTCTTACTAAATTGCTAATTGTGCTGGGCCTGGTGGCGCACACCTGTAATCCCAGCACTCTGGAGGCTGAGGCAGGAGGATCACCGTGAATTCGAGACCAGCCTGGGCTACATAGTGAGTTCCAGGGCAGTCTCATCTACATAATGAGACCCTGTCTCAAAAACAAAACAAAAAAAACTAAACTGCTAATTGCTTGGGTTGGGCTCAATTTGCACTCTCCCTGCCTTAGCCTCCCAGAATGCTGGGACTACAGGTATGCACCATCACACACAGAGAAAGAAAGGAGAGAGAGAGAGAGAGAGAGAGAGAGAGGGAGAGAAATAGAGTGTGTGTGTGATGGAAATGTAACCCAAAGCCTTGTGAATGCTAATCACCGCTCTACCACTGAACTATATCACCAGCCCAAGATTTGTTGTTTACGTTAAATTTAAATGTGTTCTGCGTTCCTTTTTTTTTTTGAGACTAGGTCTTGGTAGTTCAGGCTGGCCTTCCTTAAACTCACTGTGTAGCCCCAGCTGGCCTTGTATCATCCTGCCTCAGTCTCCCAAATGCTAGGATTACAGATGTGTACCACCACGCTCGGCTGCCTGACTGGTTATGCACATGTTCTTTCTCAGGGAAAACCACTATGTTTTCAGGACCGTAATGTGAATCACTGTTTCATATTTCCATGGGAAGACTGACTGAGTGTGCATGTCTGACCCTGTGAGTTTCAGAGAAAGGGGGTGTTAGGAAGCCAGGCCTACCCTCCTCCTGGTGTTGCTGAGGTACAGTCTATTGGAAGAAGTTGTCTGTGTTTGCAGCTAGACTTCCACATTGTTCTGGCTACCTTGACCTTCAAATCCTGGCTTCTACCTTGGTTTATGGCATCTTCAGCTTCCTGAGGAGATGGGTTTGTTCCCAAGTCCTTGGAAGAAGAGCTGAGTTTTGCATTGGATGGTGTATTAAGGACCTATTTCTGTACAGATTTAAAGCACCACAGAGCCGGGCGTGGTGGCGCACGCCTGTAATCCCAGCACTCTGGAAGCTGAGCCAGGAGGATCACTGTGAATTCGAGACAAGCCTGGGCTACGTAGTGAGTTCCAGGTCAGTCTCAACTACATAGTGAGACCCTGTCTCAAAAAACAAACAAAAAAATAAATAAATAATTTTAAACAAGCATCACAAACACATCATCTTACATTTCTGGAGGTCTGAAGTCTGCAGTAGACCTGGCTTTTCCCACATGCATTTCTTAGCTCACGGCCCCTTCCTTCACCTGTAAAACCAGCAGGGTAGCATCTTCAAATCTTATCTCTGCCTGGCTTCAGCTTCCAGGTGTCAAATTTCCTGTCTCCACTTAATAGGGAGCCTGGAATTGCACTGGGCCCACTCCCATAACCCAGGATAATATCCCATCTCAAGGTCCTTAATTATACCACAAAATCCCTTTTGCACTCTAAGGTAACATATCCACAGGTTTCAGGCTTATGACATGGATATTCAAGGGTCATTATTTTGCCAACCATAGATGGGTAGGGAAATAGCCTGGGAATTGTGTCCTTATTTGGCTCCAGAACCTTGTGTTCTAGACCTTCTTTTCCATCTCCCTTTCCCCGGATCTACCCAAGTAAATGCAAACCAGGACCTTGCTCTCCCCCAAATGAACATTTGTGGAGTAGAGTTAAAAACATCCTCACTGGGATTGAGACATGATTTTGTAGACTTTGTGGTCTTTGACTCATCCAGCACAAAGAAAATTGGTTTCCATTTCTGAAAATTACCCAAGAAGGAGAAATGGTATTTTTGCTAAACATAGTAATTACAGGATTGCAAAACCTCAACTTTCCACCTGAGGAGGGATTGGAAGCAAACCAGCCTGTTCGTTTTCAGCCTGGCAGAATTCCCCACATTGCTTGGCAGGAAGGGTATGCCCCTTGAACATGGCACTCTGGGCACCCACGGAAACATGTGGCCCACCCAGCTCCTGTCACGTGACCGGGCAGCCCAGTTGCTTCTGCTCTTCTGTGGCACGGCTGGACCGAGCCAGCCTTACTCAAAACCACAGGCCTCAGGAAGTTATCACTCACTGGGAACATTCCATGGGCTCCGACTGACATCAGCTCCTGTTTGGGTCCAAAGTGGGCTCTGATGCCCAACCCCACATCCTACCCTGATGAGGGGACTGCTGCGCCCCTTTCTGCCCAGGCTTCAGCTAGGTCCCCCTCCACTCAACTCTGCCTCTCCCTCATGTGCCCGCAGAGGCTGGTCTGGAGACCTCCAAAGGAAACAGTCCCAACTGTCACACGAGGGCTCAGGAGACCTGGGGACCAGGAAGCCAGACCTGGCACCCCTGAACTGGGAAGCAGGAAGGCAGAACCAGCTGCTTTTATCTCAGCAGCCCAGCCCTCTTCCATCAGCTGAGGGGATGGGTGTGTGCTCAGTTTTCCAGGGGCTTTTTGTTTTCCACTTTCACACCTCTCAATAACTAAACCGTGTCCTTGGGTGGTTCCCAAAGCAAACAGAGAGGACTGGACGTGGTCCCAGGCCAGGCTGTGCCTTGCAGATGACTATCTGAGGCTGTGTCCTGCCACGACCACTCCAGTAGAGTCTGCGTGACAATGCCGGTCACCTGGCAGAAACCAGACCCGAGGTATCGTCCCCACGGGGTTAAGCCTCCTGGAGGTCCTTGGCACACACCGCATGCGAAGTCAGCCGTGAAGAGAATAGCTGGCCTCTCTGCCTGCAGTTTGGGGACATTGGGTTCATCTATAATTCTGTTCTATTTTGTCTTTATTACTATTTGTTCATTATCTGTAGAATTCTGGGCCCAGGAAAGGTTAGGAACAATTAGATGTTCCTAGAGATGGGGAGGTGTTGGGGCACAAGAGGACGGGCGGCCAAAGTGCTGACCCTGAGCCCCGGACTGTGAAGTCCTGAAGGTGATCCTGAAGGTGACATGCTGAAGCCAGTCCTTTGTTTTACAAACTTCCCCTTCTGACTGCGTATAGGTGTGGTCTTACCTTGACTTAATGGTCTTAGCTTTTGTGATGGTATATAGGTGTGGTCTCACCTTGACCTTGTGGTCTTAGCTTTTACAGTACTATTGTCTATCTTTCTCATGCCTGCCTGTGACTGGAATCACTCTTGAGGTGTGCCCTTGAAACTAGTATATAAACACCTAGAGTTAGAAATAAAATTGCAGCAGCATTTGCAAACTTCACCTCGGTGTTGAGTGCTTTTGTCTGACTGTCATCGCCGAACCTGCTCCCACCTTTCAGAGAACCTGTATCTCCTCGTGAAATCCCGTGTTTGCTGCCCTACGGTCGGTAGCAGTGTCCCTCCATCTGAGAGTGGACCCTTGAGGCTTTGGGGGATGCTCTCTGGCGGTCCCCCTCCGCTCCCCCTGTACCCAGACACACACCAGGCAGCCTTCCTCCACTGAAGCCAATTCGTAGGGGAGCAGGGGACAGGAGGGGTGCAGGCCTCCAAATTCACCAAGCTGGAAAAAGGCAGAGAGCCCGGAGCGTGGCTTGCCTGCTTCTCTGCTCATTATCCACATCCCAGAATAGAAATTTCGCTTCTCTGGAGGCTCGTTCTCTGAAGGTCAAACCCTTCAATCCTTTCTAGGCACAAGCTGGTAATTTAAGTAATGATTGTGCGGGATGGGTTGGCCAGCTGGGGCTGGGGTTGCCTTCCCCTCACTCTGCACCTTTGGGCAGCAGGAAAGGATCCTGGGCAGATCGAATCTGACAGGAGAGCCCTTTCCAAAGGCAGAGTTCCCGTGTCCTCTCTGCTTGTTGCCCTCAACTCCTGGTCATGGCACCGCGACTGGCATCTTGAAAGTGAGTTAAGATATCATCTGTCCTCCAGGGCGCCATCCGATGACCCCAGCTGCCCCCTCTAACAGTACCTGCTTTGAAATGGAATTCAAGGGGCTGTGGACGTGGCTCAGTGGTAGAGCACATGCTTGTCATGGATGAGGCCCTGGTTCAATTCCCAGTATCACACACACACACAATTCAAAACTGCATGGGCAACGGAGTGAATACCTAGCGGGGGGCTGCAGATTAGGTTTTTAATGTTTGCAAACGAACTAATTCATGAAAAAAATAGTTATAGTATGTATTTAAGAGAAGACAGAAGGAACCTGGAGAGTGTTCTAGATCAGGGAAGAGCTGGAGAATGATTCCCCACCCCGCCCAGTCTCCTCTGTAAAACTGTAGTCAGCAAGGTTCTGCACAGCAGAGTCCTGAGTACTCCTCTCAGACTGACCTCTCCATCTGCATCCCTCTGGCAGAGGTAGCAGAGCTCCCAGGGGAAAGCGCTTCATCTGGACTCCAAGAGCACCTGCAGTGGGCCCAGAAAGGGCACCTTCTCACCCCCACAGACTGGAGTCCTCCCCAGGGGGGTACATGGTCCTGATGCAGAGTTAAAAAGATACATCAGGCTGCCTGACTGTGTGACCTAGAAAAGTCCATAGCAGCAGGATCTGGCATTTGCAAACAAGCACAACATCATTTCAGGCTTGAGTTCCGGTTGTACTGTGGCAGTGCCCCTAACTACTTGGCTCCCTGAGAACTTCGGGCTCTTAAGAAGGGAAAACATTCCATAGCTGCAGAGATGACCAGTGCAGGATGGGCTCTGCCTCTTGGCCGCTATTGGCAGGCAGCGTCACTCCCGCGGGGAGGGCATGTCAGCTCCTCACATCTGGATCCTTCCTCTCTGTCCTTGGCCTTCGGTGGAACCCGAGCCATAAAGGCTGGGCAGGAGCTGAAAGGGCAAGCTGAGCTCTGAGGTCTCAGGTGCGTTTAACCCATAGACAGACCAGGAGCGTCCTTCCAGTTCTACAGCGGGACCTGTGCGCAGGGAGCGTCAGACGAAAGCTCGCATGTCCACCATGAAGACAAAGATGGAAAAGCAAAGATCCACTAAAGGTGGAAAAATTATAAATGAATCCCAGTCTTGTGCCGGGGATGTGGCTGGAGCACAGAGCTTGCCTAACATGCACCCTGGCTGGGTTCGGTCCCCCGAGCTGCCAAAACAAACAAACCCTGTTGGGTTATGAAGGCCTTGCCAAGTGGCTCGGTCACTCCACCCCTTACGGGGAGCTGCTCCCTGGAGAGGAGGCAGCGGGCACCTCCACACAGTGGGCCCATCCAGGGAGGCCCCGGGGGCCTGTCACTTCTGTTCCACTTGGTGCTGGGGCTCCCAAATTCAGCAGCACATTCGAATCACCTGTGCTGTGCTCCCTCATGAGAGACTGACAAGAGAAAAATTCTGAGGTGTCCTAAATTTAATTCCGGAGAATAGAGGGGAGGAGAGATGTGGGAGGGCAACAGTTGATAGCTTCAGGCAAGTGTAAAGCAATAAAAGACCATTGCACGTTCCCGAATGCGCAAATCCATCTCCGCCTCTAGGCGCCACTCCTAGCCTCCGATGGACAGTTCCGTCCTCGCCTCCCTGTTCTCTCATCTATAACCCGCAGCTTTCCTACCCACAATTTTTTTAAAAAATGTTCTTAGCTCCAGGTCCAGCGGATATTTCTCCAACCACTGTCTAAGCCTGCTGCTGGAGATGTGTGAGGATTTCTGCTTGGGTGGGGCCTGGTTCTTTGCTGGCGAGCATCCGCCATGGCCCAGTGAGCCCTTTTATTTCTCTAAGACTACAATAGGACTCCTTCGGCCTCAGGAGTTTTGAGGGAACATCAGCGACCCTAACGGGTAAGCAGAAGCACCCATGTAGTGGCTCTCCCGGGAGGGTGGGCCGAAGGGCTCATGGTGGCCCCCGCAGTTCCCACAGAAAACGTCTTAAAGGGCATCCTTGTCCCCAGAACAGCGCCGTGTCTGGAAATGAGTCAGGCCTTGGGCAGACACGACACCTACTACGACAATCTCTCTTACTTCCTCCCAGACGTCGGCGTGGGAATGTGGGGATGGTGACAAAGCTGGCCGTCACCAGTCTCCGAGGAAAGTGGGGGCCAGGCCCGGTTCCGCATTCCTGCCAGGCGACTCCCACCAGACGGTGTCAACAACACCAGGCGCTCTTGTGAATTAAAAATTGAAATTACACCCTATTTCCCTGTTGAACGGTAACACAATTTTAGAAATTTTAGACTTTTTCTCTGAATTCCTAATTGATACTTAATTACCGAGGGATTCGCTTTGCCCTGGCGTGTAAGATGAAGATAAACTTACCACCACCCTGAGAACCTAGAGGCTGGCTGGAGTGTCAGCCTGAGATGTTCATGTTCCCTGCACCTCGCCATGCTGTTTTCCGATATGAGTCCAGACTTCTGAGAATGTTTTCATGACAGTTTTTTAGTTTGTTTGTTTTCCTTGCATTACTAGGGATTAAAGCCAGGGTCTTTGCACTGAGCTGTGTCCCTAGCCCTTTTAAAAATATTTTGAGACAGGGTCTCACTGAGTTGTTGAGATGGGACCGGAACTTGCAATCCTCCTGCCTCAGCCTCCCAGGGTACTGGGATTAGAGGTATGTACCACCGTGCTTCGTTCCACTATGGTCATTTTGGAATAGCAGATAGGAAGAAAAGGATGGGGAGGAGGAAGAAATGGGCAGGTGGTAGGGGAGGGAAACACTAGAATGCTCTAAGGTGGACTTACCGGACTTGTGAGCTGGCACTATGTGCACACTAGAACTCAGACTTGTATCTTTCCACTGGCTGCGTGATCCCTCCCTGAAGAGCCACTAAAAAGATGATTTTTTTCATCCAGGAGAGGACCTATGTTTCTGAAAGCACTTGGCTCCCCAGAGCAGTGTTCAAGTCATGTTTATTTTGGGTTTGTTTGTTTGTTTTTTTCTCTCTCTCTTTTTTTCTTTTTTTGAGATAGTTTCACTATGCAGTCCAGGCTGGCCTTGAACTCACTACATAGCCCAGATTGGCCTCCTGGTGATCCTCCTGCCTCAGCCTCCCAAGTGCTGGGATTACAGGTGTGTGCCACTGTGCCTGGCCCCCAAGTTATGTTTCTAAGTAATAAACCACCCTAAAATATAGTGTGGCCTGAAGAACACTTTTGTTGTCTCTTAGTGTGGGTCCTCACTGTTAGTGAAAATGGAAATGAAGACTAAAACACAAATTAACAGAGAAAAGCTTTGTTTGGAAAGGAAGAGACAAGATAAGAAGACTCCTGACAAAGTAGCTGCAGGAGCCATGCTCTGACCCTGGCTCACCCACGAAAGAAGGAAAAACCCTCCCCGGAACTGGGGTCCAGTTGATCCATTACCTCAGGCCTGGTTGTGTAGCTCCAGAGGAATCCTGGGGGCGTCCGAGGCAATTCCATTCCCATGAAAGGATGGTCCCTCTGTGGTGGTTTCACTCATACTAGGCTCTGTTTTTCTAGGGACCCAAGTGACTGCCCAGCAGGGCCACGGGTGGAGACTGAGGCGGCTCAGACGCTGGAGCTAGAGGTTAGAAAGGCTGGTCATCATCGCACGTCCTTCTGAATCCTGAAAATTACATTAGTCACTCTTGGTGTCCTCCATCTTGGAGAGGGTTGAGATAGGCCAGGAAACTTTAAGGCTAATAAGCTTTACAGTTAAGTCCCCAACTTATAATCAAGAACGTTCCTAAGTCAGATGCATTCTGAGTCCAATAAAGTGAGCCTTATACACCTTTGACACAAATATACAAGGTACCAGTGATAAAACAATAATACTCAGTAGGGCAAGCCTTTGGCCCTGCCTGCCATATTTTTTTTCTTTCCATAAAATGTTCTGTTTCAGAAACATAACCCTCTGTTTTCTTTGCTTGGGTTCCTGCCCAGTGCATCAAAATGTCCCGTAACTGTTTGAACTGCCTCATGTTTCTACTAGACATTTCAAGAATGTCTTATTAACTCCACCCTTCCACTTCTGTGAGCATGCTGTCTGGTGTGTGTTTCCAGAATGTTCTGTTAACTCCGCCTCCCTGCTTCTGTGAGCATGCTCGCTCAGCCCGTGGGCCTACCCACCTACCCCGCAGATCTCTATATAAGGCTGCTCCCATTTCTATTCAGTGCTCAGAATTCAAAGTGGGTAAACTCCTCTGAGCCAGCCAGCAATAAAGGTTTTTCTCTGTCTCTTCAAGTAGCCTTCCAATTCTCAAGTCTTCAAATTGCTGTAGCTATAGCACTAGAGTAGTAGTAGCAGTTAGCTGTAACACTGAGCTGTTCCATTTTGCTGCAACTCCAGCCCTCTGGAGGCTGAGGCAAGAGGATCACCACAACTTCGAGGCTGGCCTTGGCTACATAGTGAGTTTAAGTCCATCCCGAATTACAAAGCAAGACCTTGTCTCAAAAAAACAAAAAAAACAAGGCCGGGGATTTAGCTCAGTGGTCCCGCCGCCTGCCTCACAAAGGCAAGGTCCCCAGTTTGAAAAAATGCCATGCTCTTTAAAAACAAAACAAAACAAAAAACAATTTTACAATATAAAGCATTAAAAACAAATGCAGCCAAGGATGATGGTGTGTACCTGTAATCCCAGCACTCGGGAGGCTGAGGCAGGAGGATCACTGTGAGTTCGAGACCAGCCTGAGCGACACAGTGAGTTTCAGGGCAGTCTCAACTACATAGTGAGACCCTGTCTCAAAAAAACTTAATTAATTAAAAAAAAAAAACAGAAATAGAAAACGAAAACACACACACAAATACAGTAAGTCCCGACACTATTGTACCACTGTGCACTATTGCATTGTACAGTAAGCACACAGCAACACAACTGTGACAATGTCTGGAAAATATGCAAGCTGCTTCTGTAATTTGTTCACATTCTACAAATGTTCATAATCCACTGGTATCTGTGAAAGTTCCTGGGTCCGGGACTTGCTGTCTTCTAAACTTGGGCATGGTAGTGCACATCTGCAATTCCACCACTCTGGGAGGCTGAGGCGGGAGATCACAATCTGAGCCAGCCTGGGCAATGTAGTGATTTAGTGAGACCTTATCTCAAAATAAGAAGACAAAAGGGCTGGGGATGTGGCTTAATAGGAAGGCTCTGAGTTCAATTCCTAGTACTGAAGAAGGAAATAAAATTAAATTGAATTAAAAAAAAAAACTTTGTCCTGCTGACTTTTTAAAAATGAGCACCATACCTACACCCAAAGTTTTAAGGTAGTAAAGGATACAAAAATGAAGGTCAAGCTTTGTTCTAAGCTTAGTTACTTACTGGGCATCTGTAGACCCAAGTGAAGAATCATGGGTTTTAGCAAAAAACACTTTTAAGTCTCTGGTCGCCTCAGAAGAAAACACAAATCATCCTTTTAATGAATAACAGGTTAAGGGCCCGTGAGTTTGTCTCTCGTCCTATAGTTACAAACCACCTCAGTTTATTGTCTCACAGCGCACTGTGTATAAACTGGGCTCAGCTGGGAGTTCTGACTTGGGGTCTCCTGTGGGTGCCATGGCCGTGGGGTGGAACATTCGAGGTGACTTTCTGACATGTCCATAGTGAGTGCTGTTTGGCAGCTGAGAATCTTGCTGGGACCGTCATCTTGAGAGTGGCCTCCCTGTGCGACATGACAGCCAGCTCCCAAGAGGGATTATCCTACCAGCAAGTTTGCCAAGAGATCCGGTCAGAAGGTACAAGATTTCTCACACCTTAGCCTCAGAGGTTCCAGAACATCACTTATGCCACATTCTGTTGGCCAAGAAAGTCACTAAAGACAGCCAGGCCCCAAGGAAAGAAATTAGGCTCCAAGGGCCGGGGATTTAGCTCAGTGGTTCCAGCACCTGCTTCACAGGCACAAGGACCCGAGTTTGATCCCCAGTACAAAAAATAAAGGAAATAAGACTCCTAAATCTGTGAGGAGCAGGCACATCCAGGGAAGCGGGGGCTCGTGGCTGCCATTTTGGAAGATTCTTTACCTCAGGAGATGTGAACTGGGACAGTTTTAGGGAACTGGTCTATGGTTTAAGCCCAGGCACCTTCAAAAGCATTTTTAGGAACCCAGTGCCATGGTGCCCAATGCCCCAGCGTCCTTGGTCTTGGTGCTATAACTGAAACCTCCTACCCTGCATGATAATATTTATCTCTTGAGGCTTCTCTCCTCACTGGAGGCCACCCCACCCCCACCCCATCCCACGGAGGTAATAGGGATAGAAGTCAGGGCCTTTGCACTTGGCTATATCCCCACGCCTTTTTTATTTTATTTTTCATTTTGAGACAGGGTCTCACTCCGTCCCTCAGTTGCCCAGCCTGGGCTCTAACTTGAGATCTCCTTCCTACGCCTCCCAGAGTACTGGGATTACAGGCAACACCACCACGCCCGGGTTCCACTTCCTTCTCCCTGCTGGTGGCTGACACTTCTGGAGCTCTGCTTGTGTCCCCAGCACCGAACTAACCAATGCACCACTGCAGCCAGTTTCAGAAAGGCTCTGTGTCTTGCTGAAATGCACATAAAGAAAAGGTTTTATTTTTCCAGTAACTGCCCACTGTGGTTGGTCAAACTTCCTTTCCCACTGGCAGCAGGCTCCCAGGAGGGCGTCTCAGTCGGATCCCACACGTTGCCAGCCTCCTCTTGGGGCCCAGGACCAGCCTGTTTAAAGCCTCACACTGTCAGATACCCCACCCTTTCCCAGCACGGGCCAGGCCTGAGCCCCAGCACTGCAGCAGGGAAGGCGGCATGTCTCTCCTTCACCACTCCGCGCTCTGGTGTTTTCTTCTGCGAGGTTTGAGGCAGGAAGGAAAGAAATGGAAAACAGATGTGTTTCCTGCAGAGCCTGGTGGTGACACTGCAGTTCCCTTGCTGTCGGGGGGGTCTTCCTCGCTGACTCAGCTCCTTCCTGGTGTCCGGGGTTGGACCAGAATTTGTTGTGGGAGTCCATCTTACGCACTGCTTAGCAGCATCCCTGGCCTATACCCCTACATCCCAGTAGCAGCTCCTGAGCTGTGACAACCCAAAATGTCTCCAGACCTTGCCAAATGTCCCAGGGTGGGGGTGGCATGAAAAACTTGCCTTTGATTAAGAACAACCTCTCTATATACTTGGTGGGAAGAAACAAGGCCCCTAAGAGGCTGCTGACAACTCTACCAGGGACCTCTGGGTTGCATGTTCTGGTTGATTCCAGGAGGTGGCGCCATGTCATGTTGCTCTGCAGAGGGGCCCGCAAGTGTAGTCCTGGAATCCACAGCTCTACAGCTCTGGACGTCAACTCTGGGCATCTGACTTCCCATGGTCTCAGCCATTAGCCCCTTGGCTGACACCCTTCCTGCCAGTTTCCCTGGACACTCCCTAAACTTCAGGAGCTCCAGGCCAGATCAGCCAGTGTACGACCACGTGGACAGCCAGCTGGGGCACAAGGTCTTTTTCCCTGCCCTCACACAGGCTTTACAAAGATCCCTCTGTTTCCAACCCCCACCTGCTTTCAAGAAAACCAGTAATTCCAGCACTGCAGGAGCTGAGCAGGAGGACGGACAGTCCAAGCTTAGCCTGGGCAACTTAGAGACTCAGGAGACTCTGTCTCAAAAATAGAAAACAAAGGGCCGAGGATGTAACTCAGTGTAAACACCCTGCGTTCAATCCCCAATACCACCACAACCAAGAAAAGAGGAACCAAAGAAAGGCCAGCCAGGGCCAGGGATTTAGCTCAGTGGTTCCGCCACCTGCATCGCAAGTGTGAGGTTCCGAGTTCGATCGCCAGTACCAGAAAAAAAAAGAAAGAAAAAAGAAAAAAGAAAGTCCAGCCAAACGGAAGGCCTCGCCATCCATCAAGACACCTGCTCACCCCAAGCTCCTCCCCCTTCCTTCTGGGGTGGGAGGGGGAGTTGACTTCTAATGCCAACCACCTGGAGACAGATCCAAGGTCCCAGGTGACAGACAGCACAGCCCTCCCCAGCTGTGCTCATTTCAGACACCACCAGCTACAAGTTGGGGGGGGTCCTTCCTTTTGCCTCATTGGCTACAATTTTGGGAGGTTCCCACTGCCCCACGCAGGTCCAGTGATTCCCAGAACGCAGGAAAGTGCTGAGTTCGTGTCGATGGTGTTACCAGAGCAAAAGGCTGCAAAGTCAGAAACAGCCGCAGGGGAGGACACAGAGGACAGGGTCTGGGACAGTCCTAAGAACCAAGTTCTACCGTCCGCAGGGGCCCCTCGCTCCTGTGCGGTTGTCGAGAGTTGGTTTTGGTTGGCTGCTTGCTTGTTGGTTGGCTGTGGTCTCCCAGTGGCTGCTTCCTGCCATTTCTGTCCTGCAACCCCCATTTTTCCGTTCCCCATATTAAATTATTGGTTAGGGCCAGAGACCGTAGCTCAGTAGCAGAGTACTTGCCTAGCGTGCGTGAGGCTGTACGTTCACTCCCCTGCACCAATAAATCAATCAATAAATAACACAATTTGCCAGCATACAGAGCGTGGCTGTTTTCTTGATTGGCCCTGACTAATGAATAGATGCAACGGTTCCCATCTCTCTTCACCTACTAACCAGCGTCACCAGGTTCTATTCCAACTGATTAACCCACAAAACCCTCTGAAGAAGGGAATTGTTGTCATCTGTTACCCGGAGGAGTGACGGGGGGCTGGGGCGTGGTGGGGCCACCTGTAACCCTAGGAGGATCGGGATGGCAGCGAGTGTGAGGCCAGCCTGAGCTACAGAGCGAGGCTCTGTCTTGAAGAAACTAAAGAACAGAAGAGCAAGCGGAGGCGAACAGGGCCAGCACTGTTCGCCGAGGGAGGTCACAGAGCTGGAAGAGGAGGCTCCTCACTCCCCAGGCAGCGTCCTACGTACGCACCCTGCAGTCTTTCCGAGTGTCCCCGGACGGCAGTAAGTGACCACACAGTGCCCGTGTTTATGACTAGACCACAGCTATCACTGGACATTTGTACTGTCTGCAGGTTTTAGCTACTGTAGACTTGAATTTCCTTGAACTTGACAAAGCTGGTACACTTGAGGCAAGAACCTTGTGACTTTCTACATTGTTTGTTTCACGATTTGTCAAAACCTGTCTTCTTAGTGTTCTCCTCCTACCTCTGGGCCCCTATGGCTCTGGCCTTCTTTCTTCTTCTTTCTATTTCTTTCCCATTCATCCCATCTTGCCAGTGCTGCTATGAATCTAACCGTGTGTCAAGTAAACAGCCCTTAAAACGAGCAAGGTGGCACACACCTGTAAGCCCAGCCGCACTCAGGAGGCTGAGGCAGGAGGATCGACGTCAGTCTGAGGCCAGCAGGGACTACACAGGAAGTTCAAGGACACCTTAGCACACACAGTGAGATTCGATCTCAAAAAAATTAAACAAACAGCCCAGAAACCTTATTTGGCAGAAATGTTGCAGCGTACCCAGAGAAGCTGTTAAAAGGCACTAGATGGTTTCTACTGGCAAAGTCTTCAAGGATGTGTGGTTATTATTGGGGACTCCCCGAGATGCCTCAAAGTCTCCCACGAGGAGCTGCTGGAGCCCCGATATAGAGGAGGCCTCTGTTCAGCTAGGACTCCGGGCCTTGCGGTTCCAATTCAGATTCTCCAGCGGTCCCTGTGGCAGCTGTCCCCCACCACTGTCCTTGCTGGAGTTGGGGACGGTCACTCCCGGTGCGCCTGGCTCGGTCTGCCCAGTATCTTGCCCTCGTCCCCAGCGTGGTTTCTGGTGTCCTGTCGAGAGAATTAGCTTAGAGATCCAAGTTGGTATTATTTTTAGAAATAAAGATCTTCCGGCCTCAGCTTGCTGAGATCTGCTCGGGGAGAGAAAACAGGAAAGACTCATAGTTTTTCCAAAGTTCCAGTTGGAGTAGGGTACCATAGATGCAAAACTCTTGAATTATTAGGGATGGGGGTGTAGCTCGGAGGTGCAAATCCCTGGACTCCACCCCAGCACCGACAATTCCTGAGTTATTGCCTGATATGTTTCCTTTTGTTGCAAAGACTGACCTTGTCTGCCAAACAGTCAGTCCCTCGGAAGCAGGCTCAGTGGGGTGAAGACCGTTACCTCTCTGTTTTGTCCTGTTTACTCTCGCCAGCCCCAAGCCCAGGCCACCTTTGGTCTCCTGGTCTTCAGAAAAGAGGCATCGTCTTTGCAGAATTCATATTGAACCTGCAGCCCAGTCATTTTTTAAAAACTAGAAAATGGAAACAGGGCTGTGGTGGATAAGGAGAATGTTACCTTGTGGCTGGCAGAACTGGTTTCCTTCCCATCAGGAGACATCCTGCAGGTCTGGAGCCTCAGGGGTCAGCCTGGTCTCATAAAGAGAATTAAAACAAACAAACTGAAAATGGCCAAAGAAAATCTCAAAATAGGCTGTTTTCTGTTTCGTTCTTTTGCTGTTGGGGGTGGCACTCAGGGACTCCCTCATGCTAGGCAGATGCTTTACCACTCAGCTATACCCCAGCCCTCTGAAAGACCTTTTTTGGGGAGACATGGTCTCACTGTAACCCAGGCTGGCCTCAAACTTGTGGTAATCTCCTGCCTCAGCCTCCCAAGTGCTGGGATTACAGGTCCACACCCGCACACCCAGCATAGTCTTGATTCATTTATTATTTCGGGTTTTTTTGAGGGGGTCTCACTATGTAGTTGAGACTGACCTGGAACTCACTATGTAACCTAGGCTGGTCTTGAACTCACAGCGATCCTCCTGCCTCAGCCTCCCATGTACTGGAATCACAGGCATGCGCCACCATACCGGACTAGTCTTGATTTAGTTTGAGGTTCCCTAGAAGCAGAGGCTGAGTCAAGAATGGGATACAAGTACAATAACTGATTTGAGAAGAGAAAACGGCGAGCACCAGTGGGAGAAAAAAAGGAAAGGAAAAGATGATCCAGAGAGCTGTGGGCAGGTGAGGCCCGTTCCCACCAGGAAACTGTGGCAGCCACCAGGACAGAGGCTGGCAGAGTTGTCCCCTGAGCAATGAGGGGCTTGGAGATTAGAACCTGGACCTTCTGGCCTGCCCTGAAAGGGGCTCCAGGGGCCAGAGGGCTTCCTTGGGCTGAGACTGCGTGTTAGAAACTCCCAGGGAGTTAGTGGGGTCAGGGTTGCCCTAAGATAAAAGGACCTTGGCAGGCTCTCACTCTGTCACCATGGCAGGGGGAACAGTGCAGGCTTTCGGTGGGGAACAGGAGTGCACCAGTAATAAAGACAAAAAGTAAAAACAGGTCTGGGGATGTGGCTCAGTGTTGGGACACTTGTCTAGCACGCACGAGAAGTCCCAGCACCCTCCCCCCAAAAAGTAAAAATAATTTGGTAAGTGTGGATGATGTTTGCTTGAATGTAAAAAATAAATGCTTTACTAACCTGATTCTAAAACTAAGAACAGACTGGGTGTGGTGCACACACCTGTAATCCCAGCACTCAGAAGGCTGAAGCAGGAGGATGGTTATATGAGTCTGAGGCAAACCTGGGCTGCATAGTGAGTTCAAACTCAGGCTGGACTGCATAACGAGACCCTGTCTCAAAAAACAACAACAATTAAGGACAAGAAGCTTTATATGTCTTTTAATAAACATAAGATAAATTTCAAAGTATACTTTAGTGCCATGGGTTGAATTGTGTGCCTCCTGATATTTATATATTAAAATCTTAATCCCAGGCCAGGGATGTAGCTCAGTGGCACTGCACCTGCCTGGCAATTGCAATGTCCTGAGTTCAATTCCAGGTATCAGAAAACCCAATCCCTAGAACTTTCAGAATGTGATTGTACTTGCGGGCAGTTTTTGTTTTTGTTTTGTTTTGTTTTAGGTACTAGGGTCTGAGCACTAGGGGGTCTTAGCACTGAGCTAGATACCAGCCTATTTATTTATTTGTTTGTTTGTTATTTACTGTGCTGGGAATTAAACCCAGGGCCTAACACCAACCCACACCCACAATTTTATTTTTTTATTCGTTCATTTTTTGAGACTCAGTCTCACTATGTAGTTTAAATTGGTCTCAAATTTGAAATTTTTCTGCCTTGCCTACAGAGTGCTGGGATTACAGGCATGCACATTTATTTATCCTCAACCCTTTTTCTTCTTCTTCTTCTTTTTTTTTTAATGGTACCAGGGATCAAACTCGGCCCTTGTGCTTGCAAGGCAGGAGGCGGAACCACTGAACCAAATCCCCGACCCTATCCTCAACTCTTTTTATTTTTTTGTTTTGTGACAAGATCTCACTATGTCACCAGATTGCTTGGACAGTACTCAAGCTTGAGGATCCTCCTGTCTCAGTCTCCTACAGTACTGGGACTGCAGGCATGCATCATTGTGCCAGTTCTTATTTTACACTTTGAGACAGAGTCTCATTAAGTTGCTAAGTTGCCCAGGGTAGGCTGGTTAGTGACTCTCCTGCCTCAGCCTCTTGGGTGTGCTGGGATTATAGGTCTGGGCACAGCTTCTGTCTGGGATTGGGTTTTTTTTGTTTTGTTTTGTTTTGTTTGTACCAGGGGTCAAACTCGGGTCCTTGTACTTGTGAGGCAGGCTGGAGAACCACTGAGCTAGATCCCCAGCCCTGGGATTGGGTCTTTAAGGAGGTAATTTACCCTAACAGGATATGACTGGTGCCCTTGTAAGAGGAGGAGGTTAGGACACAGACAGATCATGTGAAGACACAGAGAGGGCAGCCGTCTGCAAGCCACAGAAAGAGGCCTCAGGAGAACCCAACTCTGTGGACAGCTTGATCTTGGACTTCCGGTCTTCAGAAATGAGAAAAATGTATTTCTGTTTTTGTTTCTGTTTATTTGTTTTGAGACAAGGTCTTTCTATGTAGTCCAGGCTGGCCATGAACTAACTCACTAGGTAGCCCAGGTTATCCTTGAACTCATGGTGATCCTCCTGCCTCAGCCTCCAGAGTAGAGGATTGCAAATATTCATTTAATGACGTACCAGTTTAATGACTGTTTGAACTTACAACCCAGATGTGCTGTTCAGACTTTACCACCTATCTTTTTTTTTTTTCCACTTTTTTCTTTTTTGGTACCGGGAATGGAACCCAGGGCCTCGCGCTTGCTGGGCAGGTGCTGTGCTGCTGAGCTACATCCCCGGCCCAACCACCTGTCTTTTTATGACACAGTTCTATACATCTTATTTGCAATGCCTCAATCCCTTTTTGTACCGTACACCTTGTTTATAAGGTACTGTAATTTTCACTGACTGTACTGTTGAGCACAGTACTATAGTTTTATGTTCTGTTACACAGTACAGTACTGCATGTAAGAGTTATGCAAATAGCCGGGATTTAGCTCAGTGGTTCCACTGAGCGGAGAACTGCAAGGTCCTGAGTTCAATCCCCAGTACAGACAAAGAGTTATGCAAATAAAAGCAGAGCATCAACTTCGAGTTCCCTTTGTCATTTCTTTGTTTGTTTTTTGTTTGTTTGAGACAGGGTCTCACTATGTCATGGAGACTGACCTGGAACTCACTATGTAGCCCAGGCTGGTCTGGAACTCACAGGGATCCTCCTGCCTCAGCCTCTCGAGTGCTGGGATTACAGGCGTGCGCCACCACACCCGGCTTATCATTTCTTTGTGTTGAATGTCTTTCCATACACACTATATATGGTTCCTCGTTTAGCAACCAATTCAGTTAACCACCTAGTCGTGGCACCAGGACCCAAACTCCATGGTCACTCGAGGAGCGTCTTGCACGAGTGCACACTGGCACCCTCTGTTTGCACCCCTGTGGTTCAAGCCACCCAGGCCGCGGTATTTTGTTATGACAGCCCTAGCAAATTAATTCCATCGGTTAAGGGCAGAGAGAAAGCTTGTGTAGGTGTAAAGAAGTGGGATGGAGCTAAAATCTCCCTGGTTTCAGTCCCTGTTCGCTGGAAGAAACTTCTCTTTTCCTCGCAACAATAAAAGCCTCGGGGCCGGGGATTTAGTTCAGCGGTGCCACCACCTGTCTCGCAAATGCGAGGTCCTGCGTTCGATCCCATCCCCAGTACCAAAAAAAAAAGCCTATGTGAGTGGGTTCGTGTGTGTGCCATCTATAGCAGGGTGTGAGACTAGACGTTCACTGAGAACTCTCTCACTTTGGGGTGTCTCAGAATCTCCAGGAAACACGTCAAAGACACAACGCCGGAGAAAAGAAATGGGAACTGGGATCGGCCCTCAGCCCAGGCCCTGTGCCACCTGTAAAACGGCTGTCACCTTGGCTCACGGCTCTCTCTCCTCCCCAGCTGCATGACCTTGGGCCCCTTCTGGCCACTGAAATCTGCAACATCCAGACCCTCACATCTCCAGGAGGGAAAAGAGACATGCAGTGAGCCCCATTCCTTAATAAACCGCGTGAAGAGCGGACTACCAGTGTAACCTGTGTAACTTGGAAACTTCAGAAAAGAGTGTAAAACCAGGAAAAAAAGCCTCACGCACCTGTAATCCCAGCACTTGGGAGGCTGAGGCAGGAGGATCGCTGTGAGTTCGAGACCAGCCTGGGCTACATATGAGTTCCAGGTCAGTCTCAACAACATAGTGAGATCGTGTCTCAAAAAACCAAAACCGAAAACAAAAAAGATAGCCTCTACTACTGTATCACAATGGAGATAATCGCTGTCTGTATCAAACACATACACTTTTTATGTTTATATAACTGAGATCACTGTGGAACCCTTTCCAGGAAACAATCAGACAGTAAACACAAAGGCTTTTTGGCCTCTGCTGCAGGAGTCACCTGTGTTGCTGTAGGCGGAAAGCAGGTGTAGATAACATGGCAATGAATGGACCACTGTGTCCTAAACCAGACCACGTTCCCCTCTACGTGGAAGAGGGTGTGCAGCAGGGTTTCGGGCTGTTCACGCAGGATACGTGACTCTGAGAACGTTTTGCGGGTTGGGATGCAGCTCGGTGGTAAAGCACCTGCCTGGCACGCATGAAGCCCTGGGTTCTGTCCTACCCTTGGCAAACAAATTTAAAAAAAAATCTGTGTAACAGGCACCACTGCCTCCAGAACTTTTGTTTGTTTCTGTAATGGGAACTGAACCCAGGACCTTCACACTGACCTGTATCTCCAGCGCCACACCACCCTTTGGTTAAATTTTAAGACAGGGTCTTGCTAAGTCACTACATGGCTCACTTCCGAAAGTGGTGGTGCCTGTCTATCACCCCAGCACTCCAGAGGCAGGAGGATCACTGTGAGTTTGAGGCCAGCCTGGGCTACATGGTGAGGCTCTGACTGTCTTAAACAGTCTAGGCTGGGCTCAAACGTTTCATCCTCCTGCTTCTGCCTCCTCGTGTACTGGGATTATAGGCCCCTACATTTTATCGAACAAGATCAAATCTGACTCCAAGCCTCATGTGCAAAGATTGGTGTGGAAAGGGACGCTGGTCTTTCACTTCTGTGCTGAGAGTTCCCGGCCCTGGCTAGTGCTCCACCTGACCGACTGTGCTATCCCTACCCCGGGAGGGACACCTCTCTCCCACCTCTCTCCCGGGCTGCTGTTGCAGCTAAGTTAGTTATAAACGTTTCAGACAGTTAGACAGGGCTGGGTCCTCAGCACAGAGGACAGTTGTGGCTGCAAAGAACATTCAGCGAAGGCCAGGCTTCAGGAACAAGAGGAAAGAGGACACTCACATACGTCCCCAAGGGATAAACAGCATGACTGACATTCTACATAGGCATCCATCACCTTGGGTGGGGACCAACCCCCCCCCCGGCCCATCCCTTCCTGGAAAACCCTCGCTCGTCCCTGGTATGTGGCTACTTGATTTGCTTCCCCATTTGATCCCTCTTTAATCAATGTCACCTGTGACTATATGTGTTATAATCTCATTTTGTCCCACCTCACACCCACCTTGCGATTTCCCATTGGATCACTATTGTCTGAGTGACTATAAGAGTTTGATCCCCATACTCCCCCACCCTGAAAATTGTTTTTTTTTTTTTTTTTTTCCTACTCTTAACCTCTGCTACTCCTAGAATTCATTCTTCAATTTTAGAGAACACAGACTCCCACTTGGGATATCTAGCAGGTTTGGGAGTTGCATCTCTTCCCCCTATATCAAAAGTATTTCTCTTATATTAATTAGAGGTTGACATGTTATACACCCTATATCATTGGAGGTCTCCTACCAAGATAATTGGATGGAGAGGTAAGAGTTTACTCCTGTTTTTCAGATTCTGGATTGTGACTACTAATTTAGGTAATCAAAATTGTCTTAAATTTTATGCCTTCTGCCTTGATTTTTTGCCAATTACATATGCATTGCAGATTTTATGCCTTGTTTCTCCTTTTGCATTCCTTTTTGTTAAAATGATGGTAAATTTAAGAACATTGAAAGATTGGGCCGTGGATTTAGCTCGGTGCTTTCACCGCCAAATAAAGAAAGATATGTCCCATCAAAGCAAGTGATGTTTTGCATTTTATTCCTCTTTTGTATACATTGCATTTGGACTTAGTTGCTTAATTTACTAGCATTACTTGTTTGACCCATATGACTACATTTTTAACCAACAGCACTAGGAAAAGTAGTGTTTGAGCATCCCTAGTGGACTTCGATATAAAATTCTGTAAAATGGGTTTCTAAAAAAAATCGAATCCAGTTTATATTTAAGAAATATACATGTGGGCCAGAGATTTAGCTCAGTGGTTCTGCCACCTGCCTCACAAGCGCAAGGTCCCAGCTGGGTGTGGTGGCTCACACCTGTAATCCTAGCACTCTGGGAGGCTGAGGCAGGAGGATCGCTGTGAGTTCGAGACCAGCCTGGGCTACATACTGAGTTCCAGGTCAGTCTCAACTACATAGTGAGACCCTGTCTCAAAAAACAAGCCCAAGGTCCTGCGTTCAATCCCTGGTTCAAAAAAAAAAAATATATATATATATATCTATATAGATAGATAGATACATATAAAATGCCTGTTAATAAAACACAGGACCCCATCCACCAGTTAAAAGATGATGGGTCGGTGTCCATTCTTAAGACTTGGGGAACAGGCTTTATTCACTGGGACATTCTGGCTCAGTCCTCTATACTCTAGAGAAAATGTTGAGCCCATCCTGCCTCAGTTTCCTCTCTGATCTGATCTTGTGCTGGTGAGGAGGCCGTTGTGTCTTTTGAGATTCCCCACTCTTGCCTTTCCAGGCTGAGAGTGATGACTCAGAAGTAAGTTGTCTCAGTAATTCACCTCACGGGGAGCATGAGAAGAAAAGACTTTCTTTTGCTGATCTCCTTTGCAGTCTTTCTCTGCCATTTTATGGTTCCCTTTCTATGTAAGAGTAGGAAAAAGAAGCACCTAAAGTGCCCCAACCTTTCCCTCATATCCAACAGCTAAGAATCTTTAAGTTGAATCCATAGAAAGTGCTTGCTAATGCCAAAGATGGGGAAGTCATCTTGGATGAGGAACAAATAACCCTGTCTCTGGGCCAGATGTGACATCAGGAGTTTGCACATCCAGGAGAACGTATGGAAAAGTGATGTCCCTGCTTGGTGTTCTGGACAACAGTCTTCCTCAGGAGACTGAATCTGAGACCCCATGGAAAAAACTGACTTCTGGGTGAGATCAGAAGGAGCTATTTCCTAAGCATGACACTTAAGGGACCAAAACACTCTTAGTTTAAGGGAGAACCACACCCTCCTGGTGCTCTCTCTCTCTCTCTCTCTCCCTCTCTCTCTCTCTCCCTCTCCCTCTTTCCTCTCCTAGGTCTGCTTTATACACAATTCATTAATACATTTTAGACTTTGAAGTGTTTAATGTAAACTTACAAAATGTTATTTAACAAATTTTTTTGGGGGGGTTAAGACAGCTGAGGCTTTTATTTGGACTTTTTCTCTCTGTTAGTAAGTTAAAAACTCCCCCTAAGCTTTTTTCCAACTCTTTGGGAATTAACTTTAGAACCACCTTGTAGTCAGACCACACCTCCCTCCAGGAAGTCAGATCCAGGCAAGTTGTAACAAATGTTTGCCCTTCACAGAGAAGAATGCTAATCAGCAAGCAATTTACACTTGTGCTTTGTTGAGAGTGAAAAAGAGATTTTATATTTAGTGAGCCTTTCTCTTCCTCCATGTGCACATAGAAAACTGATGAATGTGCCTTTACTGATATGTGGGTTGTGATTGCTAGGCAATGAATATAAGTTTAACCTGTGAGCTTCAGAGACGCAAAAATTTTAGATTAAACCTTAAATAAAGTGCAGCCATGTCTTCCTGCTAAAGAAGGTTACCTAGGTGATTAGGTAGATAACACAGGTGCTTCGGAGGCTTATCCAAGGTTAAAACTTTTTTGTTTGTTTTTTTGAGACAGGGTCTCACTATGTAGTTGAGACTGACCTGGAACTCACTGTGTAGCCCAGGCTGGTCTCAAACTCACAGTGATCCTCCTGCCTCAGCCTCCTGAGTGCTGGGATTACAGGTATGCGCCACCACACCCGGCTAGGTCTTTTGATTATTGGTTTTGTGTTAGGTTTTTGGCTTTTTTGGTACCAGGGATGGAACTCAGAACCTTGCGCTTACAAGGCAGGCCCCCCGGCCGACTTGACTATTAGTTTTGCTGACAGCACATCCTTCTTTAAACAAGATTGTTGGGCTGAAATACATTGTAACTTGTGTCTTTAAAACACCTGCTGTAGGGCAGGGTTAGCTCAGTGGCTTCACCACCTGCCTTGCAAGTGCAAGGTCCTGAGTTCAATCCTTGATACCAAAAAACAAAATACCCGCTGTAGGGAATCACTTCTGATTTAGTCAAAGCATGGGGGCACCTGAGGACCCTTAAGGACACAAACCTACTGTCTAGCACACGAGCAGAGCGGGACATGGTTGTGTAAGCATGACCTAGCATAGACACTATGTGGCTCTGTAAGGAGTTAAGGATGTAAACCTGTGTAGTAGCTATATAAGGGTTGAGGACTAAAGACGTATTGCTTCGGTAGTCTTCCTGCTGACGTCAGCTCTTTGTGTGCTCTCTTTACCCTGGGGACCTTTCCCTCAAAAGTACCCCTTCAGCCCCCCAACCCCAACACCTGAAAACATGAGTTTGCTGAGGAAGATGGGATTGCGAGCCAGTAAAGTGCAGCCAGTTTGACTCAGCCTATCTTCTGGGTTTTTTTTTTTTTTTTTTTTTTTTTTTTTTTTTCTCGGTACCAGGGATCGAATTCAGGCCCTTGCCCTTGACAGGCAGGCAGTGGAACCACTGATCCAAGTCCCCAGCCCTCTTCTGGTTTCTTTCCAGAGGGCAGCCGCCTGCTCTGGACTGATATAGGAATCCAGTAGAAACTAAGAAGGATGCCATTTTTTTTCTCTTGTTTCAGAGGGAACTCTCTTACTCCCTGGGAATGCGTTTTTAAACACTGTCAAAGTTTCCACCGCCACATGTCGAGGAAGGTTCGCTTAATATTGTGCGTCTGTGCGGGGCCTGCCTGTTGTCTAGAGCCAAAATGTAATGCAGAAGAAGTTTTGACTATGAAACCATTTCACAATTAGAATTGTACTGCAAGAGAGAGGAAATTGGTCCAAACTGCCTTATGTTCAGACTTTAAGAATATAATCCTCACTTGAGTTCACAGTGTAAATGTAAAGCCACAGGAAAACCAGACACCTGGCCCTTAAGGCACTCACTACCACTGAGTCTGAAGCTATTCGTCACCCTTTGGAACCTGAGGACAAGATCTTCGAGGCGACTTTCATCAAAGCCTTGCCTACTATTATGACTCTGAGGGTTTCCTGACTTCTCCTTTGTTGTCAAGGGCAGGGCTTTTAAGCCACCCTTAATCGAAACCTGTATGGGGCTATATCCATCCTTCTTTAGTTTTGTTCAAGCCCCTTAAGGACAATATCCCTTATGGGAAGTAAATGACAAATATGCAACTACCTTCATCTATGTGTCTTTTTCTTTCAGGGGCCTAAAGCAAACCAAGCAAGATCTAGGAAGATTTTCAGATGACTTTGATAAGCACATCGAGGTCTTTGGAGAATTTACTCAGACCTGTGAACTAGACTGAAAAGATAAAATGTTGTGCTTAAATCAAACATTGACTTCTTTCTTTCTTTTTTATTTAATTAATTACTTTATTTATTTATTTTGCTACCGGGGATCGAACTCCGGGCCTTGCGCTTTCGAGGCAGGCACAGTGCCATTGAGCTAAATTCCCAGCCCCAACACTGACTTCTAATAAGAGACTGTGAGTTTTTTAAGTGTATTAAGATACTCAGGGATACACAAGTCTTGAGTTACATCCCAAATGCTAGCCACTTGAGCCTCCAGACAGTCTCAGGTAAAGATTTACTCTTTAAAGGGGCCGGGGATTTAGGTCCTAAATTCGACCCCTGTTACCCGCCCCCCAAACAAAAACCTTTAGAAGGTTAAATAATTCTGGAAGGAACATTCCAACATTCTTTCTTGTGGGAGGTTCAGTGAGAAATCCTGGACCGAGGTCTCTCTAAGGACACTGAGATCTGCCTGTATAGAGGAGGGAGATTTTGAAAGCTGTAGAGGAGCCTGAGCCTTTGATTGACCAACTTGAGTTACAGCCAGCCCTCAGGAATGAACTGAGTTCTTAAGTCAAGGGTCCACTGTACATGGGTTTAGATAGAGCTTAGCCAGCGCTGCTAGAGAGGGAAGTTACCTAGGTGACTAGATAGAAAACCAAAATGTCCTGAGGACCTCTTTGTCCTAGGGCCCAGATTTCATCTGGACTTTCACCGTCTCTGTCTGTCCCCAAGGGTGATAAATCTCTTTCGCAGGCTGGGATTTTAAAATGATTTGCTTCAGAGTCATTTATTAGGAAGTAAGCCCTAAACAATATAGCGAGAACGCTTTCATTTCTTTTTCCCTCTCTCACTCTCTCTCAAGAGACCAAAAAAAGCCAGCCATTTCAGGTTCTTTGATTGTTGGCTTAATTTTCTGCTTGGCATCGCAATTGGAGTCTCTTGCCGTAGGGGATGTGAGGACAGCCAGGCAGCAGGAATGTAGTTCTGCCAAGGAGCAGAGACCTGAAACTCTCACAGGCAAACGGCAGCCAGCTCTCACCAACCTCGGTTTTTATTAGATACCTGCACAATACTTCTGTGAGAATAAACAGTTAGTTCCTTACAGATTATCTCTAGCAAAGCGCTAGAAAATACTTTTTATGAACACCTGGTTCTAGGTATGCATAGACTTTCTCAAAGCAGGCTGTTCCCAGAATGTTACCGGACGGTTCTCAGGGCTGTTTGCAGCCTTGAACTTCTGAGTTCTGGCTCCGTGTGCGGAACCGCAGCTGCAGTTGCTGTCCCAGTCCGTGTCCCCGTGTAACCTCCTCTACAGGACTCACCCACAGCCTTCGTCTCTGGAAGCGTGTTTTGCTAAGGGTTACACATTCACTCCGGGAAAGCTCTTGATCGTAGCTGTCTGTCTGCACCAAGATGGTTAGGATTCAGTTCTTGTGCCGTATTTAGAGCGACTCTTCTGTCCTTTCTCCAATGCTCTGTCCCTGAGAAATAACACAGTTTTCAACAGTATTTGGTCCGAGGCAATTCTCTCTCTGTGGTTGCTGGATTTCAGGACCAAGTTTCCAAAATGGTGTTTCCCCTCTGTGGGGCCCTTCCAAAATGAAGCTGACCTTCACTTATCCCTGGGCCATATCCAAACTCGGGTCTAGATTTAACCCTGAAACTTTTTAAAAAAGAAAGTGAAAGTTTTAGTCCAAGTTTATTGCCTTTCAATTCTTAGGCCGAGCTAACTCCTCTCTCTTTCCTCTCCTCTCAAGAATGATGATGACTAGCCGGGCGTGGTGGCGCATGCCTGTGATCCCAGCACTCAGGAGGCTGAGGCAGGAGGATCGCTGTGAGTTTGAGACCAGCCTGGGCTACATAGTGAGTTCCAGGTCAGTCTCAACTACATAGTGAGACCCTGTTTCAAAAAACCAAAAAAAAAAAAAAGATGCTGACTGGTTTTGATAGCACAGACAGACTGACTCATTTTTGTAACACAGATAAGTTCACAGATAGAACAAAACTTCCCTAGGGAATTTTATGACTTTAATAACAGTTTTAAACAAAAACCACGTATTAAAGACTAGGCACAGGGCCAGGGATTTAGCTCATTGGTGCTGCTGACTGCATCACAAGCAGAAGGTCCTGAGTTCAATCTCCAGCAGCAGAAAATAAAACAGAAGAAAACACAAAGAATAGGCACAGGCCCAGTCCCCAGAAGACTGACTCTCTCATCATGATGTCTCTCCAGGACATCTTGCTAGGTCCAGCACTATTCTCAGAGATATACTAACTAAAGCTCTGAAAAAGAAAGGCCTATAGCTAAATATGGTCCAAGGGTCACAGGTAAAATCCTGTCATAGGTAGACATCTTCCAGGACAGATTGGAGCCTTGGCCGGCCATCTCCCCGCACTGTTTAGGATAAATACTTACCTCCAAGAGTCCCACCTTGTCTCTTTCTACTGTCAATTCTGGCTTACACACCCACCCCTGAAAATAGCTAAAAGTACCCTTTAACAGTCTACCCCTCTAGAGGGAACAGTTACGTGTGGCTATCAAAACAACAGTTTTGGCTATCAGTTGTGACTATCCAAGAACTATGGCTATCAAAACAACAATGAAAAGCTTATTAGCTAGACATTCCAATCAGATAAACTATCAGCCTAAGGCCCATTTTAAAAACTGTATTTGCTTTCACAGTTATAAAAGGTTTTTAACCCTTCTGATTCTTATTATGAAATCCCTGTTGATTGACCTATGAAAACTTCTGACTAGTCTGATCTATAGTTACACACCTAAACAGTAAAAGGGTTATTACAATTTATCTTGGCCAAATACATCCAAGTGTATTTGTTTCAAGTGTGTTTGTCTGTCTGTCCAATCTATGCCCTATTACAATATGTATAGCTGTTTTGTTAGAGCGCAACAATTTTTTCCTTCTTTTTTGCCTTTTTGGAATTTTAAAATATTTCTCAATAATTTAAGTTGGCTTTTAGGTAACTGTCATTAGAGTTAAAGACATTCCTCCACTCAGGTTGCTAACTAATCAAAATGATATCAAGACCAGTTTGCCGGGCGTGGTGGCTTATACCTGTAATCCCAGCACTCAGGAGGCTGAGGCAGGAGGATCACTGTGAGTTCAAGACCAGCCTAGGCTACATAGTGAGTTCCAGGTCAGTCTCAACAACAGTGAGACCCTGTTTCAAAAAAAAAACAAAAAAACAAAAAAACAGGATTGTTTATGTTGATAATCTCTTTAAAAAAACAAACAAACTCAGATAGGGATGGGGATTTAGCTCAGTGGCACCACAACGCCTCACAAGCACCAGCTCTTGAGTTTGATCTCTGGTATCGAAAAAGAACAAAACTCAGATATCTGCCTTTCTTTTGTGTTTCAGATACTTGTGATGAGAGGCATATGTCAAGCCATCAGGAGATCACCAGTAAAGTAAGAGTTTTTTTTTTCATTTTTATTTATTTTTTTGGTACCAGGGATTGAACTCAGGTCCTTGTGCTTGCAAAGCAGGTGGCAGAACCTCTGAGCTAAATCCCAGGCTCAAGAGTTATTTTTTTTAAACTTTGATTTGCATGTTATATATGTGTCATTACAATATGGATGCTCAGGCACTGAGCTGTCCAAACAATGTCACACACTAAAAATTAGAGGCTAGTCATGGTAAACTTCTAAGGTACATTTATAGACTGGTGCATTCTCCTTAGATGGCATCCTGTGAAGGAAAACAAATTAGGTGAGAGTTTCTTTGTGTCGTTGTGATCAGATGGAGATGTTATGTGGAAAAGGCTGTTCTATACTAAGATGGACATTTAACTGTGTTACAAAGATAATGTCATCCTGCTAAAATACTGTGTGTGGCTCTTGATCTCAAGTTTTCTCTGGAAAAACTACATAACTTTTGTCTGTTAACATTCTGCAGGGATTCAAGTACTGAAACAACCACGGTTGATAAAAATAACAGTCCTCTGGCTATACTCATATTTCAAAGTACTTGATATCCAAATTAAGTTATACCAGTTAAGCGCGATGCTCCTGCTGCAATCCTGATGTACCCAATCTTCTCTTCTTTTTGTTCAACAATTAAAGTTTAGAGACCAGGACTAGAAAGGTAACTGGGCTAAGAGGACAGCTGATATTTTGGCCCTGGTCTTCCAAGATCAACGAGGACCCAGGACATAAGGGAACCTTTTCTTCAAGATCCTATAACTTTGGTGAGTCGCTCAAACTCCTTAGCAGGGAGATTTCTAGGCCCCAGAAAACAAGAATCAACAAATATACTTTGTGCCAAAGGAGGGTCACCAAGAGGAAAGAGTCTCCCTCCCACGCTTTCACAGAGAGCAACACGGTCAAGGAAGGTGTGATCCATCCTGGCCGCTGACACTGACAGAGGAGCAGAGAGGCTCTGTACATCGTTCCAAGGTAATGCCTCAGGAGACTTTTATACAGCAAGAGGTTAATTTTAATTAGCACAGGTCTTATTTTTAACTTGGTCTTAAATGCCCAGCAGAAAAGTATAACCACAGAGATATAAAAACAATGCCATAGTACTAAAAGCCAGATGTAAAAAGGGGCTCCGCTTGCTGACCCCTTCTGACAATTTCCAAGTATTACCAGTAGCTGAACACTGTTATGGTTCAGTATAGCTGAAATCTATTAAAAAAGAGTTATAAAATATATTTTTAAAGTTATAAAAGCTCAACAAGAGTCTCAAGTTCTTTAGCTAAAATTGTCCTTCAAAACCACCAACCTCTCTCCTCCTTATAACTAAAACTAGAAAGACTTGTCACAAAAAATATAAGACTTAGAGATAATCTCCATCAGTAGACTGCTTGGCTCTTAGGCCTGTGTGAGAGGTTCCTTAAGAGCAGTGTCCAAACGTGGCTCTTTCCCCAGTGTGCATTTCCATCCTAATGTTCGTGTTTTGATTATACATGCCTTAATTTCACAGAAAATTTGTTTATTCTTGCCTAGAGGCTGCCAAACTCCAAGTGATTATATGTTTGTTTTTTTTTGTTTGTTTGTTTGTTTAGCTTTTTGAGACACAGGGTCTCACTCTGTAGTTGAGACTGACCTGGAACTCACTATGTAGCCCAGGCTGGTCTGAAACTCATGGCGATCCTCCTGCCTCAGCCTCCCGAGTGCTGGGATTACAGGTGTGTGCCACCACGCCCAGCCCAAGTGATTAGATGGATGAAGCCAATGACAAACCTGCAAGACTCCTTTTATTTTTTTTTTTTTTTTTTTTTTTTTTTTTTTTTGGTACCAGGGATTGAACTTGGTTCCTTGTGCTTGCAAGGCAGTCAGTGGAACCACTGAGCTAAATCCCCAGCCCTTGATTTCTATATTCTTAAGGTGTCCCCTGAGGTGACTCAGCTCCAGGGCAGGTAGCTGTCATCTGAAGAGCGAATGAACGATAGGTTGGGTTGGACTGTCCATTCTTTCATGGCCTTGCAACTCGATCTTCTCCAGAAATTTCAATTTTTAACTCCAGCAGGTGTTTTTAACAGCACAAGTTGAAACTAATTTTAGCTGTAATAATTTTTGAAAGAAGAAAGCATTGCAAACAAAACCAATAATCAAGAGATCTCCACCATTACTTTCTAATTCTTTGAAAGAGAGTGAGGAAAATAGATCAATGGGCAAATGTGAGCACTTCTCAGCCTGCAAAGGAGATCACCTCCCGAGACAGAGTCAAGATAACGGGCTTAGGAAATTCACCCTGGGCCCTAGGACAAAGTCCCCAAAGCATTTATGTGATCTACCTAATCACCTAGGGAATCTTGCCTAGCAGTAAGAAGGCTAAGGTTTACTTAAAATCTGTTAAAATGTCTGTGCTCTGCTGGGGATGTAGCTCAGTGGTGCTGCGCCTGCCTGACAAGTGCAAGGCCCTGAGTTTGACCACCAGTACCAGAAAAAAAAAAATTCTATTCCTATGTCTGCAACACATTCATGAAAACTCACAGATAAAAACTTCTACCCAGCCAGGGATTTAGCTCAGTGGTGCCACCGCCTGCCTCACAAGGGCAAGGACCAGAGTTTGATCCCTGGTACCAATCCCCACAAAACAAACAAACAAAACCTTATACCCATTGCCCAGCAACCACTGTTCCATGTTAGCGAAGGCACATTTAGCACTTTCCTACATGCGTGTGAAGAGAAAGGCTGGCTAAAAATCCCTTGTTTACTCCAAGTTGGCATACGTAGGACATGAGTGTAAATTCTTCTCCAATAGCTGTTCTCTGTGAAAAGCAGACCACTGTTGCAAGCCGCCTCAGCCTCAGACCTCTTGTAGAGAGGTGCAGTCTAACAATGAGGCGTTCTGACGTTAACTCTGTGATTTGGACTTGAAAAAAAAAAACTTAGGGGGTTCTTAACTAGGACCTTTGTCCTAATGAAGATTTGTCAGGGCGTCTAGAGAGTTATTATTTTTATTTGTGCCTGGCCCCTTAGAGCTCTCTTATTGGCAGGGAAACGTCCAGATGTGTAGCTAAACACTTAGCAGCATCTTGTCTCCGGTCACTGTGGGACGGAGGACACCTGAAGATCACTGAGAGAGCCACCTTTCACCTCACCGAGGAACGCAGGTACAGACGACAGAGAGGTGGAGACTTCTGCTGGTTACCCAGTCAGGCTTCTGCTGAGGAGCCTTCGGGTATCTGCCCGAGAGCAGCTTTGGTCGTGGGCCCTCAGCTGGCCTCTCAGCTCCCCCTGGTTCCACACACCAGAGCTTTGTCTCGGGAAAGGAATCCAGCTGCCTCTCTGACCAACGTTCCCTCAGCCCTCGGCTTCAGTGGGGACTCTCCAGAAGAGGCTGCAGAACCTACCCTCTACTTTTTAAGAGAGGGGTGGCTCCTCTCAGAGTATTTACCAGCTGGCAGGCTAACCACTGTTTTCGGTTTAGCATCCTATGAGGAACAGATAGAAGCCTCAGCTGTTTTGATCTAAAATGATTTCCTTCTCTTTGGTGCTAACAAATGCTCATTTTTCTATGGGCTCAGCTTAAAGGTTCTTAGTTATTGGACAGGAGGGGGAGGTTGGGGCAATCGAGGATACCCCTCTTTCTCTAATCTTACATGCATCCAGAAAGGAAAGTACAAAGTGACAGGGAAAGACCAGAAACGAGATCAGAAAAAGGAAATATTTCCTTCTCCCACTCATGGTGAGTTATTGAGGCAACTTGCTCCAGAGTTATCACTCTCAGCCTGGGAAAGGAGGATGGTGAGTCTCTAGAGCTAAGAATGACTTCTCACCAGAGGAAGATCAGGCCAGAAAGGAAACTGAGGCAGGACAGGCTCAACAATCCTTGTAGAGTGCAGAGGACTGGGGCAGACTGCCTCAGTGAAAAAAACGTCTTCCAGGTGGTCAACCATTCGCCTTTTAACTGGCAAATAGAATCCCATGATTTTTGATTTTTTGAGACAGGGAATCACTAGGCCAGGTTCAGCCTGGCCTTGAAACTCACTATGCAACCCAAGCTGACCTCGAACCTACGGCAATCCTCCTGCCTCACCTTTCTGCAAGCTGGGATCACAGGCACATAAAAAAGACCCATTTTACAGCATTTTCTAAATTTACTCTGCAGTTAGTAATAAAGGCCACTAGGTGGTGCTATAACACTACTTTTTCCTATGGCTGGTTCTCTTTTTACACGTGTGTCCAATTTTAATTCACTTAAAGAGTATAGTCTCAGATGCATCCATTTAATGATAAATGTCTCTTTATGGTAGAATACTATTCCACTGTATAAAAAACCCACATCTTTTTTATCCATTCATTGGTCAATTTGAGTTGTTCCTAAGATCTAACTATTATAAATTGTGTCACTGTAAACGTGGATGTGCATATATAGCTGTGGTATGATGCTTTCACTTTTTTCAAGAAGATACCCAGAAAGGCAACAGCTGAGTCAAATGGGACTTCAAATCCTAGTTGTTTGAGGTATCTCCATATTGTTTTCCACAGTGTTGCACCAGTCTGTACTCCCACCAACAATGGAGAAGGGTCACTTTTTCCCCACAGCCCAGCCAGCATTTATTGTCGGTTGATTTCTTGATAACACCATTCTTTCTGGGGTGAGGTGGAATCTCACTGTTCTTTTTTTTTTAATTGAGTTTATTGGTACATTTTAGGGATACAGTACAGTTACATTCATCACTGGTCCGTCAGCTGTCAGCTGTTATCTTGAAGTAATCAGTAAGAATTCAAGCTGCGGAAAAGTGACCCAAACACCAAGCACACTGAAATAGCCCCAGAAATTTACCTTGTAAAGTTCATAGATTCAGAATCTTTCTAAGCACCTAAAATAGTTGAGGTTTAAGAATTTCAAGGGGGATGGAGATGTGTAGATATAGGTGTACAAATGCACATCTGTTATAGTACATATAGTATGGCGACCATTGTAAAGGAACACGACATGAGCGTAGTCATATTGACCTGTGATTCACCCGAGCGGTGTGGACGTGCCGTCGCTATAGCAATGGGCTAGTTCAGCTGGTGGTCTGATCTATTGCCTAGCAGATGTAACCCATAATGGTTGTTATTGTTTCCCTCTGGAATGTGTGGGCGGTACTCTCGCGCCCGTGCAGCCCTTGCTCCCGTGCAGCCGTCGCTCCCGTGCAGCCCTCGCTCCCATGCAGCTGGAGAGTATAAAAGGAAGAGGTTCTGTAATAAAGCAAGCAAGAAACCAAGCAAGGAACATAAGAAGAAAAGTGCCTCCCGTCTCTCTGTTCTCGTCCTTTCAGGTTTAGGACCTGCTGGCAGGATCCTGATGTCGCGGCTCGCGACAGGACATAGCCTCCCATATCCTCAACTTAAATAACGAAAGAATACATAAAAGAGAAACAAGGCATAAAAACTCAAGCATAAGCAATTAGTAAAGGCAAGACAAAATTTAAGAATGACAATTTTTGATTACTTAAGCGAGTCACAATCCAGAGTCTGTGAAGCAAAAGCAAACTCTTACCTCCTTCTAATCATTTCTTACCTCACTGGCCCCTCTCCAAGATGACCCAGGGATGATATAGGAGATGAAACAGGACCTCCAAATGATATAAGGGCAATATAATTTCCAACCTGTTAGATGTCTGATATGCAGGCTTCATGTTCTCTAAAATCGAAGAATGAATTCTACGAACAACACAGATTAAAAGTAGGAAACATTGAGAGGCTAGCTGGGGATCCTACTTTTCAGGGTAAGTTTTATAGAGCAAAAACCACGTGGGTACAATGTGGGTTAAAACTATGAACAACCAGTAAGATTACAAGTACAGACGCTGTGGTAGTAGTGATCCAGTGAGGAACAAGCCACATAACCAGTGTGAATGGAAGAAACAGGCATATTCTAGGAAATGCTAGGTCTGGAGATTGGACTGATGTCTTTTTGGACTTTATTAAGCCAGGTGTTACCACTTGTCTGGTCCTTTGCAGAAGTACGAAGGCCTGGTCATTTTTAGGTAGAACCGGGCGTGGTGGTGCACACCTATAATCCCAGCACTCGGGAGGCTGAGGCAGGAGGATCACCATGAGTTCGAGACCAGCCTGGGCTACATAGTGAGTTCCAGGTCAGTCTCAACTACATAGTGAGACCCTGTCTCAAAAACCAAAAAAACAAACAAGCAAACATTTTTAGGTAGAAATATTCTAGGCAGTCAGATAGGGCTGGGCCATTGACAGAGTCAGCACAAAAAATGAAAACATGGCCCAGGATTTAGCTCAGTGGTTCAGCCACCTGCCTTGCAAGCACAAGGTCCTGAGTGTGATCCCTGTACCAAAAAAAAAAAGAAAGAAAGAAAAGAAAACACATTACAACTGTGGCTGGAGATGCATTTGCTGGAGATGAGGCCTCAAGATGAAGGCAAAATGCCCAGGCCTGCATACTTCCCCAAGGACAAGATAAGCAGTCACACCTGGCTTAACAAAGTCTAGGTAGACATCAGTCACCCTGGTGGGAGACCAAGACCTCTGGACCCATTGTTTCCTAGAAAAAGTCTTTGTTCTTTCTATGCACACCTATTACGTGATTTGTTCCCCCACTGGATCACTATTACTTACGATTTGTTCCCCCACTGGATCACTATTACTTACGTGACTATTCTTGTAACCTTACTGATTGACCATAGCTTTAACCCATGTTGCACCAGTAGTTGTGCTCTATAAAACTTCCTCTGAAAAGTGGGATTCTCAGGTGCCCATTCGGGCACTCAAGAGCTATCCTCTTAATAAATATTTCCTACTCTTAACCTTTGTTGAGCCGAGGATTTAACTCAGTGGTTCTTCCACCTGCCTTGCAAGCACAAGGTCCTGAATTTGATCCCTAATAAAAAACAACAACGACAACAACAAAAAACCCCGTTGTTCCTAGAATTCATTCTTTGACTTTAGAAAACACAAACTCGGTGTATTATACATCTTACAGGTTGGGAATTATATCATATTATTTAGAGATCCTGTTTCATCTTCTACATTATCCCTGTATTAATTTTCCCCCTCCTCCCCTCCCCATTTACAAACACTTTATTTCCATCTTTTCATTTTCTCACATTTTTTTTCTTTTCCCTTATTCCTATTGCTGTTTCAAATAACCACTTGGGTCCGGTGAATCTGAATGCAGCACGTACAAAACGGGAATAAAATGTCACTTTCTTTGATGGGACATTATGGAGAGCACTGTAAAGGAACACGACATGAGCGCAGCCATATTGACCTGTGATTCACCCGAGCGGTGTGGACGTGCCGTCGCTATAGCAATGGGCTAGTTCAGCTGGTGGTCTGATCTATTGCCTAGCAGATGTAACCCATAATGGTTGTTATTGTTTCCCTCTGGAATGTGTGGGCGGTACTCTCGCGCCCGTGCAGCCCTTGCTCCCGTGCAGCCGTCGCTCCCGTGCAGCCCTCGCTCCCATGCAGCTGGAGAGTATAAAAGGAAGAGGTTCTGTAATAAAGCAAGCAAGAAACCAAGCAAGGAACATAAGAAGAAAAGTGCCTCCCGTCTCTCTGTTCTCGTCCTTTCAGGTTTAGGACCTGCTGGCAGGATCCTGATGTCGCGGCTCGCGACAGGACATAGCCTCCCATATCCTCAACTTAAATAACGAAAGAATACATAAAAGAGAAACAAGGCATAAAAACTCAAGCATAAGCAATTAGTAAAGGCAAGACAAAATTTAAGAATGACAATTTTT
>NW_022900935.1:60162436-60164128 GCF_012274545.1 Fukomys damarensis | reverse complement strand
AAAAAAAAAAGAAAGAAAGAAAAGAAAACACATTACAACTGTGGCTGGAGATGCATTTGCTGGAGATGAGGCCTCAAGATGAAGGCAAAATGCCCAGGCCTGCATACTTCCCCAAGGACAAGATAAGCAGTCACACCTGGCTTAACAAAGTCTAGGTAGACATCAGTCACCCTGGTGGGAGACCAAGACCTCTGGACCCATTGTTTCCTAGAAAAAGTCTTTGTTCTTTCTATGCACACCTATTACGTGATTTGTTCCCCCACTGGATCACTATTACTTACGATTTGTTCCCCCACTGGATCACTATTACTTACGTGACTATTCTTGTAACCTTACTGATTGACCATAGCTTTAACCCATGTTGCACCAGTAGTTGTGCTCTATAAAACTTCCTCTGAAAAGTGGGATTCTCAGGTGCCCATTCGGGCACTCAAGAGCTATCCTCTTAATAAATATTTCCTACTCTTAACCTTTGTTGAGCCGAGGATTTAACTCAGTGGTTCTTCCACCTGCCTTGCAAGCACAAGGTCCTGAATTTGATCCCTAATAAAAAACAACAACGACAACAACAAAAAACCCCGTTGTTCCTAGAATTCATTCTTTGACTTTAGAAAACACAAACTCGGTGTATTATACATCTTACAGGTTGGGAATTATATCATATTATTTAGAGATCCTGTTTCATCTTCTACATTATCCCTGTATTAATTTAGTCTTTATCCTGAGGCCTGGTCTCCAACAGATGCGTCTCTCACCACTGTTGTAATGTGTTTTTATCTTTTGCGCTATCTAGGGCCCATGCCTATCTGACTGCCTAGAATATTTTCACATTACTTAGTTGTCTATAATTTTTGCACCCTAATGTAGAAATAGATGGTCAAAAGGTTAAAAAAAAATACAAACTTCTGCATATGGCACGGCAGTCATGGTGGTTTGCTTATGATTAGATTCGACCCCACAAGTGGGTCTTTGAGAGAAGAGAGGATCTGGAATAGCTGATGGGATCCTTCAAGTAACTGAGGGAAGACTGTGACACCTTCAGGTAATCTTGCTTTACATGCTGATACAAGGCGGCGGTGCGCGGAAAGAAAGCATTAACAATCGGGCTCAGCAGTACTTCAAGTTTAGGGCATTCCCAATTTGCAGGCAACAAACTGGAAATAACCCCGCCCTCCACTTTTCAAATAAAATCCCAGATGGGCGCGTGCGCCTCGGAAGGCGCCGGGGCAGTGTCATCATAGAGATGCGAAGCTAGATCGTCTACTTCCACAGAGGTAGGACATTTTGGGTCCTGGCAGAGAAGTTGAAAGCAGCTGAGAGCACTGTCAAGCTGGGATGCACTGGTCACAGCACAAGAGCAAAAGAGCCCCGCTAGGATCGACAGAAGCAAATGACGGAGAGAAATCGCGCTGCGTCCGTAGAAAGAACAACATCTGAAATGTTGCACACCTCCCTGCCCTCACCTGAGATGGCGGCTTTTCGGGCGCTCTAGCCGCCTTCCCTCGGACGCCAGGAGGGGGCGCGGCCTCGAGTCAGTGCGCCTCAGAGGTGGCTGAGGAGTGGGTGTCTGTGGGTTGCGCCTGGGCTCTTCGTGGTTCTGGGACGCTCAGGGCTGGACTCTCGCGCCCCTTGTCTCCTTGCGTGTGATTCTCAGCGTCTCTCATAATCCAGCGCCTGGCCTCGCGGTCACCT
>NW_022900935.1:60149482-60162158 GCF_012274545.1 Fukomys damarensis | reverse complement strand
CCGGGGGAGAGTCGTGCGGCCGCGGGGCTGAACCGTCCCCCGGTTCGCGGCTGAGCCGGCTCCTCCCGTGCGGTGGGAACCTTCCTGACCTCGGACGGGGGTTTGGCCCAGCCAGACCCCCACGGCTGGAGTTGATCTCTGGCGCTGATCACGGTCTCCTGGGAAGAGGTGTGGGGCGGGCCGGGCAGGGCGAGGCGAGAAGACCGCTCCAAGGGTCAGGGCCGAGGGCAGGGATAGGCCAGCCGCGGTGTGCAAGTCAGCTTGAGGCTGGATCAGCCCTTCCCGGTCTTTTGGGTCTGCAGTGGCCTTTGGGGTCAGAGAGCTCTGGGAAGCCTTCTCAGGCCCGCCAGTTAACAGCTCCGTCTTGATTTCTTTTCATTAATCCATGTCTGCGGTACACGGTGATTACATGCATTATGGGGTGTGGGTACATGCAAGGGACGCGTCTTAATTTTCTTATTTCCCCTTCTCCTCCCAAGACTTGATTTTCCTGAAGTTCCTTTGTAAAATGGGCACAGTTCTGCTGATGGGGACGTCGTGCACCTGACAGAGACAGTGAACTTCAAGCACCTAGCAGAACGTGGGCTCCTAGTGGCACTGTTTGCTAAGTGGTCTTTTTTTCTAGCTGCCTCTTTTGAAGAAACCTAGAGTCCGACTACCAAGGAGAGCCTTGTGAGCCCTTTTGCAAATAAACTTGCTAGAAATATGAAACACAATGAACAATTTGTCTTTTGGCAAAGTAATTTTCATATTCTAAGCAGTTACATTTGATTTCTCCGTGAATTTTCAGGGCTGGTAAATAATTGCAGGAAATTATTTTGAGAGAGGGTTTTGCTGTGTAGTTCGGGCTGGCCTTGAACTCACTGCGATGCTCCTCCTGCCTCAGCCTCCGGTGCTCCTCCTGCCTCAGCCTCCGGAGTGCTGGGGTTACAGACACCAGGCCCAGCTAACTGCAAGAATATTTAAATTCCCAGATGGTAATGTAGAAATGGGAAACTAAATCTTTTCAGCTATGCTTGTTCTCATTTGGAGTTTTAAGTAAGATTAGAAGAGTACACAACAATCCTTTTGCAATCTATTACCTAGTTTCTATTTCTACCCCTGATTATTTGCTTTCTTATTGAAGCCAACTAAAATACTTTGTTTTTAAAATACTAACTTTAAGTATGAAGTTGGTATTTATACTGGGTCAGATATACCACACGTGACTATGACTCTAGGAAACTGAAGGGAATAGTAAATGGCTTTTTCGGTTTTTTTTCATAGAGTCTTCAAAAGGTTTTAAGTTGCTGTAAATGATAAACGTTTGTAAATACTTCTTTGATCTGTTTCATGATGTTGAGTTTCTAATAAAATGTGGGTGGGTGTGAGAGTGTGTATATTAATTTTGGCTGTGCTAAGGGTTGAACCCAGGGCTTTGCTTATGCTGAGCAAACTGTACCATTGACAACACCCCAACCCCTCAGTAACACTTTATTTGGAAAAAAAAGGGGGGCGGTTTACTACCAAGCAGGGTTTGAAAATAACCAGAGTAGATGACCCTTGAGATTATGATTTCTAAGAGTTTTCTTTTTTGTGGTTTCTGATTCTTTTCAGACTGACCTTCAAAAACAGATCTTCAAACTTCTTTGACTGTGTACTTTAATCAATAAAAGAGGCACATTGCATGTTTTCTTGTCATTTTGAGACAGTGTTTTACTTTATGGCCCACTTTGGCCTTTAACTGGTAATGCTGCCTCAGCTGGAATTACAGGCGTGGCCACCACACCTAGCCACAGGGTGTGGGGTTTGTGAGGGGGTTGCTTTTTGAAATAGGGTCTCACTATGTAGTTCAGGCTGGACTTTCTCGTGATCCTCCTGCCTCTCCCTCCCCAGTGCTGGAATAACAGGCATGCACCACCATGCCCGGCTACATGTGTGTGATTCTTTTTTTGGGGGTTTTGGTTTTTTGAGACAGGGTCTCACTATGTAGTGGAGACTGACCTGGAACTCGCTATGTAGTTCAGGCTGGTCTGGGATTTACAGAGATCCTCCCTGCTTCAGCCTCCTGAGTGCTGAGATTACAGGTGTGCTCCACCACGCCCGTCGCATTCCATATTTTTTTTAAAAATGTTGATAAAATATTCATAGCACACAGGGTGTGATGGCCCACCCTGTCTCAAAAAAATCCATACCATAAAATTTACCATTTTAACAGATTTTAAGTGTACAGTTCATTCACACTCACAGTGTTGTGCAGCCGTCACCACCACCCCATCCATCTCCACAACCTTTTCATCATTCTGAGCGGTGACTGTGCACTCGTGCAACTCCCCATTTGCCCCTCCTCCCAGCCTCTGATAACCTCTTCTACCTTGTTTCTGAATTTGTCTTTAGGTATTTCCTGTAGGCATAATCCTACAATGCTTGTTTTTGTTTGTGTGTCTGGCTTATTTTACTTAGCATAATTTATTTTCAAGGTTCACATATATCTCTAGAATTTCATTCCTTTTAAGGGGAATAATATTCCATTCTATATATTTACCTGGCTGGAGTATTTTTAAATAGTTTCTACTTTTATGTCATATCATTTTGCTTGCAAAATGGTAATGCTGATTTTTTTGTTTGTTTTTTGAGATGAGCTCGCTGTGCAGTTCAAACTGGCCTTGAACTCACTATGTAGCCCAGGCTAGCCTTGAACCCACAGTGATCCTTCAGAGTTCTGGGGTCCCAGGCATGCACCACCAGGCCTGGCATGGTAGAGACTTTAAAAACCATTGTTCTTGGATTGGGGATTTAGCTCAATGGTTCCATTGCCTGTCTTGCAAGCTGAAGGACCTGAGTTCGATCCCCAGCACCAAAAAAAAAAAAAAATTGGTCTTTCACATTATATAGTATCTAATCCTTGTTAGTATTTCCAGTTTTTGTGCTTGGTTGGTTGGTTTATTTTTGCAGGATTGAGTTTAAACCCAGCTTTGTGCATGCTAGGCAAGCACTCAACCACAGAGCTATATATCCCCAGTCTTTTTTTTTTTAATTTTGAGACAGGGTCTCCCTGAATTGGCTAGGCAGATCTCCAACTTGTAATTCTGCCTCAGCTTCTCAAATTACTGGGATCTGTCTTCCCAGCATGTGCCACCATGCTAGGCATGAATTAGACTTGATTCCTTTTTCTTTCTTTCTTTTTTTTGAGACAGGGTCTCACTATGTAGTTGAGAGTGACGTGGAACTCATTGTGTAGTCCAGGCTGGTCTCAAGCTCACAGCTTCCGAGTGCTGGGATTCTAGACATGCGCCACCACGCCTGGCTTGTTTTTGTTTTGAGATGGTACAGGGTCTCACTGCATAGTTGAGGCTGGTGTTGAACTCACTGTGTAGCCCAGGCTGGCCTTGATCCTCCTGAATGCTTCTGGGTTATAAGCATGGGCCACCATGTATGAAAACTTCTAGGTAGTTTTTGTTTGCTTTTTTTTTTTTGGTACCGGGGATTGAACTCGGGTCCTTGCGCTTGCAAGGCAGGCAGTGGTACCACTGAGCTAAATCCCTGGCCCCTAGGTAGTTTTTGTTTATTTGTTTATTTTTGTTATTTTTTGATTGTTTCTTTTGTAGTGATGGAGATTGAACCTAGGGCCCTGCATGTGCCAGTCAAGTGCTTTACCCCAGCTACAACCTTTGCAGTTCTGATCTACAGCCCCCACTCCTAGACTTTCAGATTGTTTTGGAAAGAGTGCCTGTCTCGTTATTTTGAGTCTTTTTGTTAAAACATATGTATATGAACTGGATTTTTTAAATCTCAATTTTCTTTCTTTTTTTGCCTTTAGGCGTCTTGGTGCTGAATTGGGGAAATCGGTTGTATACCAAGAGACCAATGGAGGTAAGTTGTTTTTTGTTTTTGGGTTTTTTGGGTTTTTTTTTTTTAAATATAAAAGAAGGCAGTTTCTTCAAAGGTGGGGTGGTCGAGGGATGAGCGAGGCAGACAGCAACTCTGGATTCGAAAGTGAAATACTCAGTAAGTTTTTTTAAAAATCCTTTCTTCCGACGCTGTTTAATCAGCTGGCATGTTTTTATATAAGGCAGATAGTAAAGATGAATATGGTGGTACAAGCCTGTAATCCTAGCACTCTGACAGGCTTTTAGGAAAAAGGATCACAAATTCAAGTCCCACCTGGACAATTTAGTGACTTAGCAAGACCTTGAATCCGGATATGGAAATAAAGAGGGGTAGCCGGGGATTTAGCTCAGTGGTTCTACCGCTTACCTTGCAAGTGCAAGGTCCTGAGTTTGATCCCCAGTACAAAAAAAAAAAAAAAAAAAAAAAAAGAAAGAAAGAAAGAAAAGGAATAAAGAGGGGTGGGGGGAAAAAGGAAACAAAAAGAGGTGGCTCATGTTTAACACACAGACTTTTTTCCCCTGTTTTGTTTTATGAGACAGGTTCTCAACTATATAGTTCAGACAGAAATATTTTGTTTGACATTGCAGGTGTGCATATTTGTTTTCTACTTCCCCAAATCCTGACTTACTACACTCTTGTGATATCACCTTTCTTTTCCACAATGATGAAAAAATCCTGTTAGAATGAGAAAGGATATATATGTATGTATATGTTATGCATGGAAAGATGTACGTGTGTGTGTGTGTGTGTGTGTGTGTGTTTGTGTAATTCTGCTGCATTGGTTTATATTTGATAAATACTTCCTACCTTTCTTTGTCTTACAAGGTCGTCAAATGACATCGAGCAATCTGACACTTATTAAAATGACCTTTTTTTTTTGTGATATCAGTATTGAACTCCAGACCTTGCGCTTGCAAGGCAGGCACACGTGCCACTGAGGTAAATCCCAATCTCTTAAAATGACCTCTTTAAGCGAGGTGCGATGGCACACACCTGTAATCCAAGTACAAACAGGCTGAGGCAAGAGGATTACCAGTTTGAGCCCAGCCTGGGCAATTTAGCAATTTAGCAAGACTCTGTCTCCAAAAAAAAATTTTTTTTTTTTTTTTGTACTGGGGATCGAACTCAGGGCCTTGTGCTTTCAAGTCAGGGGGCAGAACCACTGAGCTAAATCCCCAGTCAAAAAAATTTTGGGTTCAGTTCCCCATATACACCTACGAAAAAGTCTGGGAAGGTGGCTCAGTGATAGAGCACCCCCAAGAGAAGACTTAGTTATATTTATTTATTTTTGTGGTAACAGCGATCAAACTTGGGACCTTATGTTTGTGAGGCAGGCAGCAGAACCACTGAGCCAAATCCCCGGCCCTGACTTCTTTAACTTCTCCATCTTTGACTTTTTTTTTCTCATGGACTCTCATATTCGCTGAGTTGCTAACCCATTTTGCTGCCCTCTGGATGGTGTGAAGAGCTTAGTGTGAAGAACTAAGATACTTGCTGTATTTTAAACTCCTACTGGACCACGTGCTTCAGATTATACTGTTCCTACTCATTGCAAAGTCAGAACGATTGGTATAGAATCATTTTGAATTATTTTTGCAAAGTTGGAAGCCTAGGTACCTGATTCTGTGCGTCCCTTTTCCTTTCCAAGATGTAACTGTCTATATGGAGTTTGCAGAGATTAATTATTAAGGCTTAGTGATCTGTGGGGTCTAAAAAAGCAAAGCTCAAGCGAAGGAAAAGGCAGTTTACAGGGTAATTGAATGGGAAGCACACATTCCCAGATACGTACAAGTCACGTGTGTTAATTAACCACAAGTCCCTTCATCCAGCTCCCACACTTAGCAGCTTTTTACTTGATGATTTGAAAACTTTAGCTGGACACACGCCTGTAATCCCAGCCCTCGGGAGGCTGGGGCAGGCACATTTCGAGTTTGAGGTCAGCCTAGGCTGCATAGTGAATTCAGGGCTAGCCTGAACTACATAGTGTCTTATTTTGTGTCAAAACAAAGCAAAAACTTTACTGCCTGAGTAAAACAGGAGATTTTAGTGTCTGAAATCTGAAGTTGAATAAAGATAGACGAAGTTCTTTCTCTAGCAATTGCCAGTTTAATTCCTGGTGATGTGTTTGGGCATCTCCTGAGAGGAAGCACTTGGGGAGGAGCAGACAGGGAATGAAGTTCCCTTTCCCTGCCTTTTAGTCACTGTGTAAGCCTTGTGATCTCTCTCTGGAGGCATAGCTTCCAACAGGCCTTCCTGCCTCCGCTGCTAGCTGCTCTAAATCCACCCCACTCACCTCCACCAGAAGATTTCTTTTCTTTTTTGGAAGTGGTGGAGGGTGGACTCTGGGCCTTCGCACTGAGCTGCATCACCAGTCCTTTGTCATTTTTTTAAACTGTGAGACAGTGTTGCTAAGATGCTCAGGCTGGACTGAAACTTGTGATCCTCCTGCTTCGCCCTGGGATTATAGGTGCGTGCCACGACAGCCAACTTCCACCGGAAGATTTATAAAGTGCAACTCTTTTTGACTTGTTCGTCCTTCCTTACTACAGACTGAGTATCCTTTTTCTGAAATGCTTGGTACTAAAAGTTCTAGCTTTTGGAGTTTTTTTAGAGTTTGAAATATCTGCACAGACTACTTTATTAAACATATTACTGTTTGCCTTGTGTTGTACATTTTACCAAGTATATTGTTCATGTCTTTAGTTTGGTGGTGGTGTTAGCTACTTGAAGCATCGTGAAGCACTCCCCCCCCCACTGGGGATTGAACTCACTTGTGAGGCAGGCGCAGCACCACTAAGCTAAATCCCCAGCCCAAAAGTGCTTTTCTTAAAACTTTAGAACATTTTTTGTTTTTCAGAAACAAGAGTTGAAATAAAAGAATCTGTTCGTGGCCAGGATATTTTCATTATACAAACAATACCCAGGTAAGAATTAGCACTGTTTAATGTACTCCCTTTCTTCTAAAAAACTTCATGATATAATTAATCTTTTCACGTGGACTGTTCAAGGTTATTTTGTTTTGTTTGTTTGTTTGTTTGTTTTGGTAACAGGGATCATCTCCAGACCTTGAGCTTGGCAAGCAGGTGTCAGAACCACTGAGCTCTGAGCTAAATCCCCAGCCCTCAAGGTTTTTTAAATTATAAATTTGTGTCTGTGTTAAATTGCTTTACAGGGTACAGTCCTGGTTTCTAGAATTCTATCTTGTTTATAATGTTGTACTGTTACTGGTTTACGTGACCATCTTTGCAGGCTTTAAGGGCCGCTGGGGCAAAATATCTTACCTTCTGCATCTGCTGAACCAAAGCTGGCACCTGCCAGCTCAGTTCTGCTGAAAAGCTTGTTAGTGTTACGCGCGTACCGCCTAACTGCTCCTGGTTCACACCCATCAAAGACAGTTGTTTGGGGTTTTTTTTTTTTGTGTGTGTGTGTGGTACTGGCATTGAACTCAGGGCCTTCCCACTGAGTTACATCCCTAGTTCTTTTTTTTTTTGGTTTTTATTTTGTGGCAGGATCTTACTACATCACTGAGTTGCCTAGGCTGGGTTTAAACTAGTGCTTTTTGTGCCTCAGCCTCCCAGAGTGCTGGGATCACAGGTATGTGCCACCACGCCTGTTCTGCCCCTTGTCATAGCAGCGTTTAGAGCAGAAGGAGCTAATTCAGCACGGCAGCTGTTTATTCTTCAGTCTGCAGTCTGCAACAGTTCTTAGCTTTCCTTTATTTTGTTTTGTTTTGTTTTTGTTTTTGTTTTTTTTTGAGACAGGGTCTCACTTTGTAGTTGAGACTGACCTGGAACTCACTGTGTAGCCCAGGCTGGTCTCAAACTCACAGCGATCCTCCTGCCTCTGCCTCCCAAGTGCTGGGATTACAGGCATGCACCACCACACCTGGTGGCACAGCTTTCCTTTACTTTAAAAGCGTTGACACTTTTGAAGGCTACTTTTTTTTTTTTTTGGTTTTTTTGAGACAGGGTCTCCCTAAGTAGTTGAGACTGACCTGGAACTCACTATGTAGCCCAGGTTGCTGTTCTCGAACTCACTGTGATCCTCCTGCCTCAGCCTCCCGAGTGCTGGGATTACAGGCGTGGGCTGCTTTTTGAAGACTAACATTTTGTTACTTTGTCAAAATCTCTTAACCTGGATTTGTCAGATATTTCTGGATGAGATTCAGATTGTAGGTCTTTGGAAGGGGTGCTGCTGGAGTGAGGCTGTGTTCTTGGCTTTTTTCTTTTTCCTTTTTGAGACAGAGTCCTGCTGTGTAGTTCGGGCTGGCCTTGAACTCGCAGCAGTTCTCTGCCCCCGCTGCCTTGGGGTTATCGGCATGGGCCACCATGCCCAGGTCTCCTCATCATCTGTTCCTTGCTGCTGTCTGAGGCATTGCAGAGATGTTCCCTGATTGATTTCCAGACTTGTGCTATCACAGTGGTGCTGCAGGGAACACCCTTGAATGTGTGATATATTGCCCGTGTTTCTGGTGTTTCCGCAGGAAGTTTCCAATAACTGGAATTACTGGGCCTGAGGTTTCGTGTGTTGTAGTGTTGACAGATACAAGTGCACTTGCAATATGTATAGTATTGATAAGCATATCTGTTACATTTCCTCCTGAAAATTTAGCTTTGTATTATTTGCCTCCTGCAGTGACGAGTGTTTCTGCTCAGTGGTTTTGAACATGCACCTTAGAAATACAAGGGCCCGAGGGGCTTGCATATGAATCCAAAGGAAAGTGGATTCTGTGGTGCTTTTGTTTTTCCTCTTTCATAGCATTGACTTTAGGACCTTGAATTTGGGGAGCACTTGGCACTGCTGTTGCACATTTCTAGATCTGACAGACCCAGCTTAACAAAGTTGTTTACTGCACACACAGTGATTTGTACTATTTACTGCTTATGATTGGGCTATATTGATATTACACACTCTCTTTTGGAGGAAGTATCTTATTGAGTATGTATTTTATGTGGGTATTGATAGATAGCTATAGATGTAGATACAGATATAGGTGCAAATTTTTTTTCCTCTCTGCCTTTTTTTTTTTTTTTTTTTGACAAGGTCTTGCTGTGTGGTACAGGTTTGCCTTGAACTCATAGCAATCCTCCTGCCTCAGCCTCCTGAGTGCTGGGATTACAGGTGTGTGCCACCATGCCTGGCCTCTTTACATTTTTATTTGGGATACATAAATCTGGAAATGGGAATGGAGGATAAAGGTGGGAAATCCTTCACCAGCAGGCAGGGCATGAGACCTTTTGTTTGTCACCAGTTATACAGTGTTGAATCTGTCTATTCTAGCTCCCTTGCAAAACTGCCACTTCCCACTGGACATCAGCTCTTTCTAAACTACTTTTGACAAAATTAGTAACATCCTGCCCACAAATGTTATCCTTTACACATATTTGCCTAATTCGCGTGGCTGGCTCTCTCAGTTCATTCAGGTCCCATCTCAAGTGGCCACTATCTAGGAGAGGGCTTTGTTGCCCATTCTTAGAAAATAGACTGGTCCTTTTCTAATTGCTCCATGACCCTTTGTGTTTAACCTGGCTTTTGTCAGTAACAAATTGTAAGGTTGTATTTTTACCACTTTTTTCTCCCTGTATGCCTGAGTTCCTTAAATCTAGAAAAGACCTGCATGTGACCCTAGGCCCTTGGCTTGGCCACATTGGTCTACTGAGAACCTCTTTTGGGGGAGGGGTGTGTTTGTTTGTTTGTTTGTTTGTTTGAAGCTGAGTCTCACTATGTAGCCGGGGCTGGCCTCACCGCAATCTGCCTCAGCCTCCTGAGGGCTGGGATTAACAGGTGTGCACCTCCAGGCCTAGCTAAGAACCCTTTCTTAAAGGGTAGAATACAGAAACTCAACCTTTCAGCCACAGATGTGGACCAGCTTTGCCATTAATACTCCATGAAACAGGGTTGTCTAAGTCCAAGGGCAGAATTGGTTGGCAGAGACTCTTCCTACCCTACCTGACTTCATGTTAGCAAAGGATGTAGGTCATGGGGAGAATTGCTTAGGAAATCTCCGTGGCCCTGCTCATTGACTGCGTCTTGAACTGGGATTTGATCCTTGACTTTCAGCTGTTCTCCGGGAAAAGCCAGGGAGCCAGCGCCGGGGTCAGTTCTCCTAGTGCTGGCGTGTGAGCAGCTGTGTTCTGGGGCCCTTTGTTCTGTTGCTTGTATTTAGCAAACATCCCTGAGCCAGAGGCCCTGCTTTGTTAGTCTGCCGTTTGGATGACACTAATGACTGAGGAGTGTATGAGCTCCCTCCCCTGCGGTTTGTAGACCAGTCAAGTACAGCTTTTGGAGAGCAAGGACGTTGATAAGATAAGGTTGCCTTCAGAGCCCTCATTCTGAGCCCTCATTCCTTCTGTTCTCCTCATTCATTCCTTTTGGTGCTGCTGTTGTTCAAATAGCTGTAGAACTCCTAAAATCACTTTCAGCATTTGCAGCGTAATTCTTTTGACCAATAATAGTAAGTTTTTGGTTGTTGAGGATGGATTTAAGTTTTGGAACTGGCGAGCCATTTTGAATGAAGGGGTAATGCTGGTATGGTAGGTACTAAAGAAAATTCCAAATCTACTGAGCAGTGGAACTAAGTACAATAAAGATGAACTGACAAAGTATTTTCTTGAAGGACAGTTTTCATGTTTATGTACAATTAGTAGCATGTTGATGTAAAGAAGACATTAAAATACCATTTACAGTCTATTTGCTGCAGACAGTCCTACCCCATTCCCAGGTTCCCATTACTTCCATCTGTGCTATTTTTTGCAATCTGGAGCAGTTTAATTAATGTGTACATTGTGTCTCTTTCCTCAATACATATGAGTTTGTGCCTATCCAAAATGATAGAGCAGTCAGAGCTTTTTTATATAAGGTTGTGATTATTCTAGGGTAAAAAAAAAGAAAACTGTTGGTAAAATAGTTAAGATTGTCCTACTGAGATACAAAGACTACAAGAACTGGCCTGGATGTGCATGAAACATTCTTAGAGAACAGATAAAGCAGAAGTTTCCAGCCAATTTCTTCTCACCCTGCTACCCCGGAGTAACTGTTTGTGTCCAATGTGGCCACTATCTCTCAGTAAATGGATAAAGCCAGTTGTGACAGAGGCCCCTTGATCACATTCCTGACCGATAGGGAGTAGGGGCTGAGGAGGGTTTCCTTGACCTTGCACTGGAGACTATCATCAAGCATGGGTCAGCAGGAAGAGAAAAAATGAGAAAATAATCCCTCATGAGAGAAATTGGAATTAGTGAAAGGAAAACCTGAAATCAGTCCCCTCAAAAATTATTTGTCTTGTTATGTTACTGCCTTACTCTTGGACCTGCTTTGTGGTGGGCTCTGCACTCAGGACATTGGGCAGTTGTGTATTATAAATGCCATGACAATACTAGTTGAAAACCTGCTGATTATTTGGGTAGCTGCTCGTGCAGAATTTTCTAAGTTAACTTCAACTTGAGTTGTGTGGTTGACACTGAGGTCTGGTTTAAGAGGCCACATCCAGTGTAGCTGTGTAGGACCACACAGCATCACACAAGTAGAAGCTTAAGACAGGAGGACCACAAGATCAAGCCAAAGTTGACAAGCGGCCTACCAGTGGAAGGGGACTTTGGCTGTAGTATATTTGATGTCTGGTGTTGATTGTAGGTGTGGACACTGGGGACTTTATATGTATTTTATATATTTTTATTTATACTTATTTATGTACATTTTATTTATATTCATACCATCTTCTGCATGTTATGTAGACTTCCAGCTTAACATTCAGGAGCTTACAAGTCATTGATTTGGATCATCTCACTTTTAAAAATCTTTTCTATGGAATAAAGAATAAGTTTGGGGAGGAACATTCCTTCTGAATTAAGTGTGCTCCTTGGTGCACAAGAGCGATTCACCTGTTCCCTGGTGTGATTCTATGCTGCATGTCTGTTCTCTAGAGCGATAGTCATTTATCTCTGTCTGCATTCTCTCCCACCTGATTGTGTGTCACCACCCTGTGGGAGATTAGATTTGATAGATAGGGCATGAGCCCCCTGAGGCCCCAGAACTGCCTTTTTGGTTGTAACTAAAGGCTGACAGATACTGTCACTTTAAGGTGGGTAACGCTGAAAACGAGTACCAGTTATCATTAAGCACAGTCGGTTTAGGGGCTGGTTCGAAGGTTGAATTTCACATTGTTAAAGCAGAGGCAATGAATTACGAAGGGAATTCAACTGAAGAAACACTGTACAGCCAATGGTTTCCCTTGGGGGCTTTGAAGTTACACTACCTGTGATCTTAAGGTTGGAGTGTGTATCTACTGTGTATATTAGTGGACAGCACTTAGTATCTGTGGAGGAAGATTCAGAGTTAGAAGAGGAAGAGGATGAAAAACTCTTCAGTGTATCTGGAAAGTGATCTGCCTCCAGAAGTGACAGCTAGGTTCCAGAGGGGGAAAAAGTAAAATTAGCTGCTGAAGATGATGTCAATGAAGGAGAAGACTTGATAATGAAAAAACTGAAGAGAGAGCTCCGGTGAAGATACATACAAGATACTTCAGCCAAAAGTGCACAAAAATCAAACCAGAATAGAAAAGATTCAAAAGCAACACCAAGATCAAAACGCCTTCAAAAAACAGGAAAAAAGTCCTAAAACACCCAAAGGACCTAGTTTTTGTAAAAGACATTAAAGAAAAAAGCAAGCAAGTATAGAAAAAGATGGTTGTCTTCTCAAAGTGGAAGCCAGGTTCGTCAGGATCTTGGCAATGGAGGAAGTCTCTTTAAGGAAACAGTTTAAATTTTTACTTTTTTTTTTTTTTTTTTTTTTTTTTTTTTTTTTTTTT
>NW_022900935.1:60126790-60149449 GCF_012274545.1 Fukomys damarensis | reverse complement strand
ATTTTTTTTTTTTTTTTTTTTTTTTTTTTTTGGTTTGTTTTTGTAATAGTTGATATTTGCCTGTTCTTTCATTAATGCAAAGTGAGAATTTTCACTACTGTGTTTGATAAATATTGTCCAGGTTCTATTGCTAAGCATGTGTTGTCCAGAATGCCTGTTCAGTTTTTAAAGATGAAACTTCACCCTTTGCTTGGTTTTAAATATATATGGAATGTTATGACAGGACATAGTAGTAGTGGTGGTCAGACATGGAGATGGTAGAGATAAAATATACATGTGAGATAAACTCAGCACTTTAATAAGTTAAACAAAGAAGAGTCATCCAAACTGTGTCTCTGGGCCTTGCCTGAGATGGGTTCTCCCGTGTTTGCTGTTTTACTCCCCAGTGCTTGACACAAGTGGCTCAGTAAACTGTTGAATGGATGACTGAACTAGAACAGACTGAGTGTTATGAATTCCCAGGTACCTTGGAAATGTTTGATAATTGCTCCGTCCTCGTTATGCTGAAAGACCGTGTGTCTTCTGACTTAGGGTTCCAGGATTGGACGTTATCAGTTTGGGATATGAAGCAGGAAAATGCTCTAGTTTATTTCAGGGGAAAGAAATGGTTACTGGAAAAGAGTGGAACTTACCAGTATCATAAAAGGAATGTCTTTGCAGTCTTGAGGTTGAGCCCTGAATCGACCTATCCTCTGGGAGAGGGGTTTTTATGTCTTTTTGTTTTTTAATCATAGACTTCTGCAGTGACAACAAATACAAATTATAGAGGTGAACTTGGAAGTTCTGTGAGTTGAATGTGAGGATGGAAAACATTGTCAGAGTCCTTGCACTTGCTCACTGCTGGATAAACTGCCTTTGAGATTGGTGGAAACATAAATTGGAAGACACTGGAAGGAAATAGCCTGCTTGTCCTCCATGTTAGCAAAGCTTGCCACTTCTTCTGCAAACATGTATTAGGTCTCTGCTGGTTCGGTGGCAGGTTCCCACTTGGCCATGAGGGCAACCTCACTCCTACATGTCGGTTCAGGAATGGCACTTGCAGAGCCTGCTCTGCCCATGGTAGGACATGTTGATGTGCTGAAGCGAGACCCATTCCTTGCCCCAGAGAAGAGGTATTTGAGGACTCATGGAAAATCCCAGGTGGAGCCAGAAGAGGTTGGAGTACAGGTGGATGTAGGAAGAGTGTCCCAAAGGACTTCACATCCCTGGCTTGCAGAGGAAAAGAGCCCATCTTGGGTCAATCAGCCTCGGCAAAGAGCAGCAGCTCACACTCACTACCATTGGATCTTGTCTTTCCTTCATGTACTTTTCAGGGTCATATTTCCCTCTCTCTTTGCATAATATTTGTCAGGAATCTGTCTCAGCAAGAAGGGACAGGAGAAGTTTTTAAAGGTTCCAAAACCACCTCGTCCTCCATCTCCCACGAGAGATGTCATTCTGTTAGTGACAGCTAAGTAGATGGCAGATGGATTTCCCGTGGTGTCCATGCTGGCCTGAGTCTGAATTTCTGGGAGGACGCTACCAAGTATCAGGTAACCCGTCACCAGCAGCTGCTTTGTATGCTATTGTAAGTGACTGCGTGACTGATACAGATGAGCAAGGGTTAAGTGTCCTGCGGGTTTGAGTAACTGCAGATGAAAAGTGATACACTCAGCTAAGAAGAAAGCTCTCTACTGCATTCATGAGGTGCTACCCTAAGTGGACATGATGATCGAATGCCTGTAACATCCATCTTGGCAGCCCGTTACATTGCTGAAGTTGAGATCCTTTTTAAGAGTTAAGACATTAATTCACTCAGAAAAGCTAATGTTAACTGTTCCAGAGATGTGAATACAGCTGTGATGGAGCTCCTGATCATGGCTTATGCACTGAAGACTTCCTGTGCCAGGAACATCATTGGAGTCATCCCCTATTTCCCATATAGCAAGCAAAGCAAGATGAGGAAGAGGGGCTCCATTGTGTGCAAGCTCCTGGCATCCATGTTGGCAAAAGCAGGTGAGTGGACTGAGAACCTGGAGTTCTGCAGTACGATTTTGGACTCTTCCCTATTTAAGATTAGTTTTTACCTCAGGTATCTAGTTTGGGACCTGTTTCTTTACTGTTCATTGCTTGCTTTTTATTATCTATTTTCTTTTGCATAGTTTGGTTAGAATATATATTTTACAAGTTTTACTGTTTTTTTATCTTTTTAGAATGATAATACTTCATTGTTTTCTCAAAAATCAGGCTTTTTAAAATCATTGTCACTTTTTTTATCTCACCATATCAAATTTTGACGCAGGCTTGCCATTCTTAGTGTGATTTTATGTGTATTTGCCTTCATTAGCTTCATTCTTTTTATGTTGTAGCATTAAAACTGGATTTTTCTTTTTTCTTTTTTGGATTTTTCTTTTAATACTTCTTTAGTTTATAGACTCTTCCTCCTCCCTCTATCCCTTTGGCCTTTTTATAGGCAGCTCGTTTTCATTGTTTTTGTTTTGCTTTTTGACATAGGGTCTCACTATGTACTTAAGACTGACCTGGAACTCACTATGTAGCCTAGGCTGGTCTCAAACTCACAGTGATCCTCCTGCCTCAGCCTCCTAAGTGCTGGGATTACAAGTATGCACCACCACTCCCAGCTTTTTTCATTGTTTTTATTCTATTTATGTAGGAATGGCATAATTTCTGGCCTAAAAATAAATGTAATTGATTTGTTAAAACTGTAATCTTATAACTATTGAGTTTTTGTTTGATGTTTATTAAAAATACTAGTTCTTTGCTTTTGAAATTTTGCAGTGACTCTTGACCATTTGCAAGGTATTTGTACATGTACTCTTTAGTGCTATTGCTTATAAGAGTATTGTTTCTTTATCTTTTCCTGTAAGAATACTACTTAAGGTATTTATCACATAAAGAAATTATTCTAAGCTTCAGCATCTTATGGTTGTGCTATAAGAGATTCTTTTCTTCTGATACACATATTACTTTGCTTCTGCTTTCTTATTCCTTTCTGCCATAGCGACGGTCCTTCAGAATTTCTCCCTACATTCTTAATAAAAGCCTTTTTATTGTTGACATCTGTCATTGCTTTGGTATGTATTAGCCCCATATTCATATTTTCACTTCTACCTCATTTTTCTTTTCTCACTTTTCAGGATCAAGCTAATAATAATAGTAGAGGACAGCACTTTTCTCTCATCTTGAGTTCTTTGGTCCTGTGGGAAGTCCTGGTTCCTTGGCATTAGGCTTGGCACATTTTTTACTTCCTTAAGTTTAATTAAGCTTTACAGTAAGAGTCTGTGCTGGTTCATTATATCCGCTGCCTTCATTCTTCTGGTAGGAAACAGGAGTTGAACACCTAGTTTGTGTCCACTGTTGCCATTAACTTGCAGGGGAGAACTTTGTAATTTTTTGTTTTAAAATTTCAGGTTTAACTCACATTATCACTATGGATCTTCACCAAAAGGAAATACAAGGCTTTTTCAGCTTCCCTGTGGACAACCTTAGAGCCTCACCTTTCCTGCTTCAGTACATCCAGGAAGAAGTGAGGAGCCACCAGCTCACGACCCATTGCCCTCAGACCCTATTTAGTTTTTTCTGGTTTCGGATTTCATCATTGAAAGGCGCATTAGATGCTCGTTTCTTTTCAGCCTTCATGCCTGCGGCAGCCAGATAGACTCAGTCTTTAGTCATGGGGGACCATATTTTTAAAAGAAGTTAGAAACATTTCCTTAGCAGTTTGTTTATGTTTTCTAGAATGAAGGTTTTAAGATTGTTCAATTGATTGACTGATGGCACAGGAGATTGAACCCAGGGCCTTGGCTCTGAGCGACGTCTCCAGCCTTTTTTTTTTTAGACAGGCTGTCACTGAGTTGCCCAGGTTGGGCTTCAACTTGCCATCCTCTTGCCTCCCAGAGTGCCAGGATACAGGAGTGTACCACCATACCCAGCCCCTGAATTTTATTTAACAAGATGAAATCTGGTTTTGAATTTTTTGTTTAGTTTTGAGACAGACTCTCACTGTGTAGTTCAGGCTGGCCCTGAACTCAGCAACTTTTCTGCCTCAGCCTACTGAGTGCTGGGATTACAGGCATGTGTCACCATACTTGGCTGAATTATTTTTTATTTTTGTGATTTAGTATTACTTTTGCAGAGATGCTAAATGATGAAAAAAATTGTAATGAATGAATAACATTTTAACATATTTGATTGCTAGTTTGAATCATTGTTATAAGAGGAAAAAAGTGTAATATCAGCAGCCAGGTTTTTTTCTTTTTATAACCTTTCGATATTTTCTGTTTTTCCTCCATATATATAGATTCCAAATTACAGAAATGCAGTCATTGTAGCTAAGTCTCCTGATGCTGCAAAAAGGTAACTAAGCTAGACCTTTACAAAAATCCCATTGGGGCTCATCTGAAGTCAGAATTAGCTGTTTTGGAATCTAACACTGAAGCTTTCTTCCATGTCATTGTCACATCCATGCCACAGGTTTATATCCAGCCTCCCAGAGGCCTGAGCACAGCTCTGAGTTAATTCATTTTGTCCCTGGGAGGAAATGAAGTTCTTCCTATCAGGTCTCAGGAAATGGAAATCTATGGGGGGTGGGGCTGTGAACAATTTTTAGGGAATAGTGGTTTTTGTTTTGTTTTGTTTTTTGGGAGGGGGTTGAGACAGGGTCTCACTGTGTAGTTCAGACTGCCCTGGAACTCACTATGTAGCCCAGGCTGGTCTCAACTTCCAGCGATCCTCCTGCCTCAGCCTCTGAATGCTGGGATTATAGGCTTGCACCACAACACCCGGCTCTTAGGGAATAGTTTTTAAAGATATCTTTTTGAACAAAGTTTTTCTAAAGATGTCCATTAGAATGCTGAAGGAAGGGTGTAGTTATCAAGAAGAAAAAAAAAGCAAAATTATCTAGAATCAGATACTTCCCCAGAACCCAGCTCATGTGCCCTTGAGGCATTTACATTCTGGCCACTTTTATCTAAATAATTCCTTTGTGTATCCCTAAAAGATTGAGTGGTTATTTTGTTTGTTTTTGTTTTCCTTTTTGCAGTTTCTCTATGCAGTTCAGGCTGGCCTGGAACTTGCTGTGGTCCTCCTGAGTGCAGGGATCACAGGCATAGTGAGTTCAAGGCCAGCCTCAACTAGTTAGCGACCACGCCTGGCTGAATGGTGTTTCCATCTTGTGATTAACAGTGATATAGTGATGCATGGGTTTTCTTTCCAACAGTGATGTCACTTCTCTTTTCTTCTTAGGGCTCAATCCTATGCTGAGAGGCTGCGTCTGGGGTTGGCTGTGATCCATGGGGAAGCTCAGTGCACAGAGCTGGATATGGATGATGGGCGTCATTCTCCCCCAATGGTCAAAAATGCCACTGTGCACCCAGGCCTGGAGTTGCCATGTAAGATTAGCCCTACACAGTACTTTTATTTGTAAATTGAAAAACATTTTAAATAATGTGAATGGCTATGAGTTAACACATGTGGATGTGCTCTCATTATTTTTAGATAATTGAATGGTATTGCCTTGATTTCCTTTTTTATGAAAGGAGATTGCATATGTTACATTTGCAGGCTATAAGGACGGTTAAACTAATCTAGGTAGCACGTAAGCTTTCGTAAACAGCTATGTGTGTGATGGTCTAAAGTCAGAAGCCTGTGTGTCTGGTGAGATGGGTGGTAGCAGCCACTGATCATGTACCAGGCTTTGGCTATCAGGTACCTTGAGCACTTAGTTGAATAATGCAACCCTTTGACCTAATACCCTCCCAACTTGCTGTTATTGATCCAACAGTGTGGAAGTAATTTACTTCCATGGACTTTTGAGTGGTATAAGAAAGGATTCTGGGGCCAGGGATTTAGCTCAGTGGTGCTGCCACCTGCCTCACAAGCACAAGGTCCCAAATTCGATCCCTGGTACCAAAAAGGAAAAGAAATAAAGGCTTCTGTACTGGACGATACAGTATGCTCAAAGTTTTCAAAGGAAGGCAGTTATTATTATTTTTTAAATTTATTTAGCCCTGGACATGGTGGTACATGTCTATCATCCCAGCACCCAAGAGGCTGAGGCAGGAGGATCACTGCAAGTTTGAGACCAGCTTGAACTACATAGTGAATTCAAGGCCAGCCTGAATTGCATAGTGAGCCTCTATCTCAAAATAAAACCTGGGGATTGAACTCAGAACCTTGCGCTTACGAGGCAGGTGCAGTGCCACTGAGCTAAGTCCCCAGCCTAGGGGACTATACTTTTTAAGTTAACTTTTTTTTATCGTGGTGCTGAGGATTGAATTCAGGGCTTCCCACTAAGCTGCATCCCCAGCCCTTTTAATTTTTTGAGATGGTTTTGCTAAGTTGCTGAATTACCCAGGCTGGGCTCCAATTTGTAATCCTCCTGCCTCAGCCTCCCCGGTAGTTGGGTCACGGATGTGCACCACAATGCTTGGCTTCACTTTTTTTAATTTTAATTTTTACTGTTAGTATTTTATTTGCTTTTTGAGGATTCCATAATTAAAATTCTTGCATAGATAATATAGTCACATATTTCAAAATTCAAAAAGCATAAAGTCCTTTACAATACAAAGGCTCCCCAAACTTTTTCTTCTAGCCACTCATCTCTAATACATTTTGCTTCTTTCCTATCTATTCAGTCAGAACCTTTATATATGTATAAGCAAATAAACGCTTCTTTTTCTGTCATTTTTCACACAAATGATTATATATTATACATGTCATTCTGTCCCTTGATGTTTTCATTCACTAACTCCTTCCCTCTCAGTAATATAGATTGCTGTCTTTTTTTTTACAGTTTCAGCCTGGTGTGGTGGCACACACTTGTAATCCTAGCACTCAGGAAGCTGAGACAGGAGAACTGACTCAAGTTTGAGACCAGCCTGGGTTACATAGTGAGTTCAAAGCCAGCCTGAACTACATAGCAAGACCCTATCTCAAAACAGACAAAAAACAAAACAATACAGTTTCATAGTATTCCATATTATAGATATAAGGTACTTTATTTTAATCAATCCCCTGTTGATGGGCACATAGGTTTTTTTTAGTCTTTGGCTGTGAAAACAGTGCTCCAATAATACTATCTGTTGAACCCATATTACATACCAAGAGCTTTTTCTAAGCACATTGGTGGGTCACGCAACCCTCCGTGTAGGGGCTTTTACTATCCCTCATTCTGTGGACCGGCCAGGAGCTGGTGGAGCCAGGGTTTGAATGAGACTCCGGAACCTATACCCTTCCTTTTTCTTTTCTTTCTCTGTCTTGTCTTATGTGATCCTGGGAATTGAATTCAGGACCTCACACTGAGCTACATCCCCCAGCCTTTTTTTATTTTCCATTTTGGAACAGTGGCTCACTAAATTACTCAGATTGGGCTTAAACTTGCCATCCTCCTGCCTCAGCCTCTTGGAGTACAGGTATGTGCCACTGGTCCTAGCTCATACTTTGTTGCTTTTGTTTTTTAGCTTTTTATTTTGAGCTATTCTCAGGCTTAGAGAAAAAATGAAGGCAGAACATGGATACGTATTGTGCTTTTCACTATGGAGTACCCAACTTAATATATATATTTGGGGGGGTGCCATTTGAGAGAGTTACAGGTTTAATGCCTCTTTGTTCCTAAATACTTCAGTGTATATTTCTTAAATACAAAACACTCTTTGATAACCACAGTATAATTATCAGATTCAGGAAACTAACATTGTTACAATACTGTCTTTTAATCCACAGGCATTTTTCAAGTTTCACCAATGTCCTTTAGAACAAAAGATAAAAAACCCTTTGGGCGGGGACCTGATCCAGACCTGCACATTCCATTCAGCTGCCATTGCTCTTTAGTCTCACTCAGTCTGGAATGGCTGCTCTGTTCTTTCTCTCTGTGTCCTTGATGTTTCTGGACAGTACAGACCAGCTGTTTCTTCTGTAAACTGGCCCTGAACTGAGTCTGTTGTCATGCTTGCATTCGGGTCATGCATTTTGGGCAGGAATGTGACAGGAACGTGATGTCTGGCAGGTTCTCCCCTGAAGGCCCCCCAACCCCGCCCCACGATTAATAGTGTCATTTGTTAAGATTCTTTAAATATCTTGACTGTCATCAAATTTAGTATTCATTGATAACTTGCCTGTATGAATCAGTTATCACCGATTATTGACAAATAGTTTCTTTTTTAAGATGGTCTCACTATTACCTGGGTTGATCTGTAATGGGTACTCACAATCCTGCCTCACCCTCCTGAGCAGCTGGGACTACGGGTGTCTACCACTTCACTCAGCTTCAGATGGTTGTTGTGTTTTGTTTTGTTTGGTGCTGGGGATCAAACTCAGTTCCATGTGCTTGCAAGACAGGTGGCAGAACCACTGAGCTAAATCCCCAGCCCCTCTGATGGTCATTTTCTAATTCCATCATTTCTTTGGTATTTATTGGTTGACACTGTAGTGTGAAAAAATTTCCCTCTTTCCCTATTCATTTATGTGGATTTATATGGGTCCGCAGAATCCTCTTTTATTTAGTGGGTTATAATGCTCAGAATGTCTCATACTTGGCCAAAGAGAACCGTGGCAGGCTGCCTCCTGTGTTGTTTTGACACGTCCAGTCCTATTTTGATACTTCCTATTTCCTGCTGTGTTCTTGTAGTTTGTTAGCTCTCAAGTCAGCCACTGATCCAGGGAGCCCTGACTCCTTTGGTGGAGAATGGCATTTAGAAGCCAGGATTGGGCTCTGATGTGCATATGCTCAGTTTCCACCGAAGATGACATGTAACTTACCTGACTTAGGCCCTTTCATAAGCACCTGGATCTAGATCACAGTAAGCAAGTAGGATGCCTGAGTTAGAGGTTACTTTGGTAGATACTGCTGTATTGTCACAGAATTTTACACAGTGATGCTCTGTTCTGAGAAAATCGCTTTGTTAGGGAAGCTGGTAACAGTGCGCTGCCCTCCTGGTCATCCTGTGTGCTCTGGAGCCTTAGTGGAAGACTGCCTTCCTCTGGGGCCGCTCGGATGTGCTTCCATCACATCTTTGACAGCTGCCGTGCAGTCATTTACTATGATTCCCAACTCATAGACTTAACCAGGAAGTCTCTATTTCTTGTATGTGTAATTGTACCTTTTAATTTGATATACTTTATTTATTTTTTATTTTATTTATTTATTTGGGGGGTTACCGGGGATCAAACTTGGGCCCTTGGGCTTGCAAGGCAGGCCGCGAAACCACTGAGCTGAATCCCCAGCTCCCTTTATGTATTAATTATATGTTGATAATCCAGTATGCTCCAAATACATTCCAGTGGTTCACTTATTAAGATATTAGAATGTTATGACAAGGCTAAAGAAAAGCAAATACTCACCTTTGGAGTCTGCATTTTTTAGGAAGATGTAGCACTTTGTCACCTTACACTTGTTCTTTAGAACCAGGAGTGATTTGGTGTTTTGAGACTGGGTCTCACTGCGTAATTCAGGCTGTCCTTGGACTCACTATGTAGCCCAGGTTGGCCTCAGACTCATGGCAGTCCTTCTGCCTCGGCCTCCTAGGTGCTGGATTAGACATGTGCTACCATACTAGTCTCAGGAGTGATTTTTGTCCCCAGACAGTATTTGGCCACGTTTGGAGCCATTTGCTGTAGGTTGTTGCAGCCAGGAGCTTGGTCGTATTACGTCTTGTGGATCTAGACTGGAAGTGCTGTTGACGTCCTACCATGGGACGCTTTTCCAGCCCAGAGCATCAGTAGTACCCAGGTTACTAACCCTGTTTTAAAGTAATTTGTTAAAAGTGAAGTTGTATTAAGTGAAGAAGAGAAACAAAGTTTTTCCATTTTATGAGGTAAACTGATACCTCTCTGATGATGGGCAAGGGCATCTAACTAACTTGAAAACATTTTATGTCATATGTCAGTTCTTTTGCTACAGACTAATCATTATTTGCCACAGTGGTGAAAATGGAGAGTTCAGATCACAGAAAATGAGAGAAAATCACTTTTTCTGGCTTGATTTTCCTGCTTATTAATTTTACAAGAGTGGTTTTCACTACTAAACTGAAAATGGCCATTAGCTCCTCCCACACTTGTGTTAAATTAAATGTTGACTTGTTTGCACATAGGCAAGGTCGAGCCTGGACATAGATCACTCTTTCCTCCCATACTCTTGGTATTCCCTTGAAGCAGAAATAGACCACCCTGAGGACACGTGGAGTGAATATTGCCCCTTTGCTGTTTGTTTTAGCAGACCTCACTTTGGCTAATTGACTCCAGGAAATGGGTGAAAGAGTATGTGCATTTGTGCTCTGTGCTGTGGCAGCATGCCTGAGCCTTTTGTAATTTAAGGACTTTGTAAATGCAGCATTTGCTTATTTGGAAAAGACCAATATTTTTGTTTTGTTTTGTTTTGTTTTGGTACCAGGGATGGAACTCGGGTCTTTGCACTTGTGAGGCAGGCGGCAGAACCCCTGAGCTAAAAATCCCTGACCCCAAAATACCAATTTTATTTTTTTTTTCAAAATACCAATTTTAAAAGCAAAAGACAACATCCTACATTTTTAATAAAAACACTTGAAGTCATTTGATGAATTGAAATTTTTTCCTCTGGTACCAGGGATTGAACTCGCACTTGCCAGGCAGATGCAGCACTGTTGAGCTATACCCACGGCCCTAACTGAAGATGTTTTTAACCATAGCCAGTGCCTTTTTTCTCCCTGTATTGGGGATTGAACCAAGGGTCTTCACACTGAGCTGCTTTCCCAGCCCATTTTTAAAAAGAATTTATTTTGAGACACAGTCTTGCTAAGTTGTCATGTTGTATGGGGTGAATTTGAGCTTGCAGCCCTCCTACCTCAGTCACCAAACCCAGACGTAGCCAGTGTTGTGTAAATAGTGACTTCTGGCCAAATGCAACATGGTATAGTTCATTTTATTCTTGTGTGGGGTTTTTTGGGGTTTTTGGTTTGTTTGTTTTTGTTGTTTAGATAAAATGGAGATAAAGATCTTAAACACAGGGTAGCTTCAGTACTCACTGTCTTCAGCCCTTATCACAAACATGCAGTACTTCTGTGGAAAGTTGGAATTTAGAAGGCTTTATTTTCTGGGTCAGCTATTAGGAATGGTTGGCATTTTGTGGCCTGTGAGGTACTCGTTATTCCCGTGTACCCTATAATAAAGGCTGTCTCTGTTTTTAGCCACCAAATTATGTGTTAAGTTTTATCCAGATCCTAAGGCCAGGTATGCACAAGGAACAGTACATGGGGAGAAAGACTTTCTCTTTAGTCTATTCAGGCCTCTTTTGTAGCCGCGTCTCAGCTTTTCATCTCACCTAACAATAGTTTTGGAGGAGATAAGAGTTGTAGAAAAAGAAACATGAAAATGTGGATGTTTTCTTCATGAACTAGAGCTGAATTTCTGTTGATTATTGATGAGGGGTATTGACTTGCAATCTTTTTCTATTTTTTTACAGAAAAAGGGTCAAAAAAAGGGACCACGTCTCTTTAAGAAGTGGCTAGGTCAATATAGCCAGTTACCCAAATGGTGTAATTTAAAGATGATAGAACCCAAGGAAGTTGGCCCTAATGCTGGCGGCTAAATTCTACCTCTTTTAGGTGATGTTTGACACCCCCCGCCCACGTACTGGGCATGGAACTCAGGACCTTGTACTTAACAGGCAGGCATGGCGCCTCTGAGTTACATCCCCAGCCCAAGAACCTCCTTGACTGTCCATGTTTCTGGGCCTTGTCTCTTAAAATACTCCAGTATTTACTCCAGATAGCACTGAGTTTCAGTGGAGCTAATTTGCTCTTGTGGAGAAAGGAGCACTGGTGCTTTGCGGTATCCCCTGCCCATCAGTGAGAGTCAGCTAGAATTGATTGTTAGTCACTAAATTGTGTAATTACCCTGAATTATATTCTTCCCTCTCCCCCACTACGAGTTTAATATTTCAAAATAATTGAAAGGTTTTAGAAAGAATAAAATGTTCAGCTTGTTCTTCTGAAGTATTCTCCCACTTTCAGTGTACTAACTTTTGTTGTTTTGGTGTTGGAGATAGAACCCAGGGCTTTGTACAAGCGAGGCAAGCACTCTATCAGTAAGCTATGTCCCCAGCCCTATTTATTTATTTATCTATCTATCTATTTATTTATTTATTTTTCTGTTTTTCAGATAGGGTCTTGTAAGTTGCTCAGGTTGGCCCAAGCTTGCAGTCTTCCTGCCTCAGCCTCCCAAGTAGCTGGGATTAGAGGTATGTGCCACTGTACTTGGCACTGACCTCCTTTCAAGGGTGAACTCTAAATCTTTTTCTCTGTCCTATAGTTTGCTTTATATTTTCACGATCTGTTCTGAATGCAGATTTTACAGTGAGATAAGTCTCTACGTTTTACTTTTTATCTTTATTAGTACACGTTTTGTTTTTTGTTTTAGGTACAGGGGTTGAACTCAGATCCTTGTGCTTGTGAGGCAGGCGGCAGCACCACTGAGCTAAAATACTAACCCCTATTAGTACATGTTGGTAGTATACTGTTACGACATTTATCATGGGGAGTTGGTACGTGTACATGACACAGCTTAAGTCTTTCTACTTCCCCTTCCTCTCCCCACTTCCCTCAAGAATCCTCTACTTTTTCTTTTCCTCTTATTTTTATTTATTTATTTATTTTCCTCATTGAGTTTATTGGTACATTCTAGGTATACAGTACAGTTACATTCATCCCTGGGATCTTGTACCTTTACATAACAGGTCTTGGTTCTCATTTTTCCCCCTTGAGAATCCTCTACTTTAAGGACCAGTTAAATGGGGTAAAGACGAAGGACTGGTAGTTTCGCCCTGAGGGTCCGGGCTTCAGGAGCCCAAGGAGTGAGCACTGCCGCATCTGACAGTAAGGCGACAAACACTCTCCAAGTCTGGCTTCTCGGAGAGAGAGCAAAGTCCGCTGCCTCTTCAGCAGGCAGCCTTTCCCTGGTGGGTTTTCAGTCTGTTTCCTCATCAGCCCAGTGAGTCAGTCTGTTCCGAGCGATGTCAGGTGCTGCTTCTCCATTACAGTCAAAGGCACGTTCCTGTTAGTCCTCGAAATCTCCCCTCCTTTACTCTTACCTCATTGTTCTTGGCAATGTATGTTAGTGCAGTCTCTAAATATTCACTGTGTTTTTGGATCGCCCCTTAGGGATGGCTTGCCTTCTACTTCTGGGAGTCGGCACTGGTTTCACAGCTCTGTTTCAAGAGTCGTTAGGTCCATGGAGAGGGAATCCTCATGCCTTGTGATTGTTGTGTCTGTGCTGTGGCTTTGCCGCCACTTCAGGGAGGGAGGTTTGATCATGTTTGTCGGGTGCCACACGCCTAACCGAGGCCTTGTGATTTGTCTTGTTTTGCTAGTGATGATGGCCAAAGAGAAGCCACCGATAACCGTGGTTGGAGACGTGGGAGGACGCATCGCAATCATAGTGGTACGGTGCAGCGTTATCGCCTCCTGTGCAGAGGTGACGCGGCTGGTTCTCAGTTGTTGCCTTTGGATTGTGTTTCCAGCAACGATGATAGATTTCTGCAGATCCATCATCTACCCTTTCTCACCAAAACTCCTTTAGGAGAAATTTATATAGCAGAAATTTATATTTAAATGAATAGGGATTAAAGTAGAAATACAAATATGAAAAGAGCACCACACCGCCCATAGGAAGATTGAGCAGCATAACCTTCAGCCTACAGGTTCTGGGTTCCCTCAGACCAGCTTGCCCGTGATCCTCCTTCAGCTTTACTGCTCTGAGATGAGCTAGCTGTTCCGTTGTCCCCAATAAGAACGGGTGTCTCAGTGCAGCCACACCTAGGATTTTGACATATTGGCAACTTTGCTGGCTAGAGGGTCACTGGTCATTTACGGTAGCTCACTTTACTTCTATTTTCCTCTCATGCCATTTTCTCTTGGAAAAAATAAATGGGACACTGGCTCTGTGGGATGAATCAGGGATTTGAAAAGGAAACGAGCCTTGGCAGTCCTCTGCTCGAGCCGTCATGTCACACATGTGTGACTGGGAGGCTTCACCGCTCTTCCTACCAAGCACACGAGGTACCGTCGAGGCACCCCTCTTGCCATCTCCGGATGTTCAGTCTTTGACCTGGGCGTGTGCTGGGACTCACCATGACAGACCCTCTGAAACGGCAGCATAGAGCAGCAAGTGTGCGTGTCTGGAGTAGGGCAGAGGGCGCTTCCTTACTGCTGTCTTCTTGCAGGACGACATCATTGATGATGTTGAGAGTTTCGTTGCTGCCGCGGAGATCCTGAAAGAGAGAGGCGCTTACAAGATCTATGTTATGGCTACTCACGGCATCCTGTCTGCAGAGGCCCCCCGCCTGATCGAGGAGTCCTCCATCGATGAGGTCTGTCTGCTTCTACAGGGCTGGAACACTGGCTCTGGGCAAAAGTTTGTCGCTGTGGTTTTTAAGAATGATCAAATGACCTAATGTAAAGTTACTTAGCCCAGTGGGTGATGCACACCTGTGATCCCAGCTCTGAGGCAGGAGGACTGAGTTTGAGACCAGACCAGATAAATATGGTCCTCTTCAGTACCTGAATCTGGCACTATAGGAGCATACGAGACTTGAATCTTCCTGCTAATAGGAAAATTGCACCGTATTTATTTATGTACACCATGACATTTCTAGAGCTTGTGTTCTGAGCCCTGTAACCGTTTTTCTGTACAAAGACAGTTTTGATTATAAACTTGTACTAAGTGGAACAGAGTTTCACGGTTTGGAATGTGGACCGTGGGTACAAATGCTAGATGCGCTGTTCTGAGGGGCCGATGCGCATCGGTAACAGCATTTCTTTTCTGTTGTATGTGAGTAGGTGGTGGTGACGAATACTGTCCCTCATGAGATCCAGAAGCTGCAGTGTCCCAAGATAAAGACTGTGGATATCAGTTTGATTCTTTCTGAAGCAATCCGGAGAATCCACAATGGGGAGTCCATGGCTTACCTGTTCCGAAACATCACCGTGGATGACTAAGTTGCTGTCCACCCTCGCACTCTGAAAGAAAACATGTACAAAGCAGTGCCGTCAGCCACACACACAGCATTTCTTTGCAGGGAAGGACCGGAAGTAGTGTGAAGCTAGGTAGTCTTGCCAGGATGGGTGGGGAGGGGGACTCAGTAAAGAAGACCAAGCTAGTGATAAACGACACGGCCTTAAATATCCACCATCACCAACCCTGTTCCTTCTGCAGAAGTTACAGACACGCTCCGCAAAAGAACCTGAAAATTGTTATATTGAAGAGGGGTTAAAAGCAGATAAAGTGTCAACTCTGTGATGTTCATTCACTCAGCTCCTGAGAATGCAGGTGTGATGTTGAACTCGGTCGGGAGCTGAGTGACACTGCCACTGTTTGTATCCAGTTGTCCTCTCCCTAGTCAAGCTCATATAAGTCTTTTGTAGAGAAGCCTATTTTTCTTCCAGAATCTGCCATGCCTACTGCCATGGAATAGCGAAGCATTTGTGTTTTTGTTCCTCTCGGGGTGAGCACACTACAGCCCATCCCTGGGTATCTGTATCACTCTGCAGTTGCAAATAAAAGAGTTTGTTATCTCCCTGGTCTCTACTACACTGCAGAGTTCCTGCTAGGCAGATGGACTGACTCCTGTCCACACTGTGCAAAAAATAGTGGACAAAGGGTTGCCAGAGTCCGTGGTAGGGACAGACCCCAGGCATAAATCTTCTGCACAATCCCTCCCATTCCTAAACGCTAAAGTTAAATCCTTGTTAAAGTCCAAATTAAAAGAAAAAGGAACCAACACTTGTTTGCCTTTATAATAGATGGCACTACCTCTGTTGTGTGACTTGGGACTGACTTGGCCCTCCTACCCACCATTTTGAATCACATCATTGCAATTCTAGCTTATGCACCTTCATCAGGAAAACATGGGAGAGATTTTTCTACCTTTGAGCCTACTCTAAGTGGGGAGTATTGTCTGAAGGAAAAGTGTCTTCTGTGGAATTAACTGGACTCGCTTATTGACTCTCTTTGCTCCTAAGAATTAAAAATTTTTTTTTTTGGTTGCCGGGCGTGCACCTGTAATCCCAGCACTCCGGAGGCTGAGGCAGGAGGATTGCAGTGAATTTGAGACCAGCTCTGGGCTACATAGTGAGTTCCAGGTCAATCTCAACTACATAGTGAGACTCTGTCCCCCCCAAAAAAAAAAAATTATTTTTTGTAGTTTTATTTGTTGATTTGTTTGTTTGTTTAAGACAGGGTCTTGTTATGTAGCCCAGGCTGAGCTTGAACTGGCAGCCATCCTCCTGTCTCAGCCTCACAAGTTCTGGGGACTTAAAGGCGTGTGCCACCATGCCCAATGATCCCCTTTTTTTAATGACAAAATTTCCCTACCCACAGTCATGACTGAGTCACATTAGCTTTTCAAGCATGTAAATGATCCAAGTAGGGAAATGTGAACAGTCTGTAGGGTGGTTAGCGTGATGGAAGGAAGAGCAGAGACCTAGTTCTTACTCGTCAGGTTAGTCTAAAATCCCGCTTAGATCTCCAGCTAACTTTTTCTTGAATCTCGAAGGGTAGTAATTTTTAAATGTACTCACTCAAGAAATATTTAATAGAACAAGTAAGTAGTAGTTCATGGAATTAGAAAATGCTACCCTTTCTTGTATTTAGTGAATCCTAATGTACCTGACAGGATACTAAGCCTTGTACTCGGGTGCAGCTCAGTGGTAGGACCCTAGCCTAATACCCAAGGCCTCGTTTACTTGTTTATTTTTTTACTTTTTGAGACAGGGTCTTGCTTTGTAGTTCAGGCTGGCATTGAACTCGTGACCTCAGGTTGGCCTCTAACTGAAGGCAATCTTCCTGCCTCAGCCTCCTAAGTGCTGGGATTACAGGCGGTGCCCCCACACCCCGCTCAAGTCCTCATTTTCCATCCCAGGCACCAAAAAATTTAAAAAGATACTAAGCCTCAGGGATGTAAATGAAGGTGAGGTTCAGAGAGCTGACGACAGCTGGTATAGTAATTGTGTCTTGGACATTCTTGGAGAAAGTTACTGAAAAGAACTGCACACACGCACCTCCTCACCCTGCAGGGGTGGGCTCCAGACAGATAGTGCTTGGTCTAAGGCTCAGACTTCGCCATCTGGCACGAGTTAACGATCTGAGCACAAAGGCGCAAAAGAGAAGTTGCGCTTTCCATACAACCACCACCTGGGGCCACCGTGTATCAGAAATACGGTGAAAAAATTTCCTCCGCTTAAAAACACTATTCGGACTAAACTAGAAATCTTGAGTTGGTGGAGCACTTGTAATACATGGTAAGGATGCAGTCATAGGTTTCCTCTGAAGCGCTTAGCCTCCTGAGCCCTTGTTAGGACGTCGTGTTTACATGGGAATGTCCGCCGGCCGTCTAGCTCCCCGGCGCGTTTGGGGATCCGGTGGGTTAGGGCCGCACTAGCCGCCTCCGCGGGGGTCCTCGTTTCCAAGTGGGATGGGCATTGTCCCCGAGAGGCCCCGGTCCCAGACCCGCTTCCCTCGATACGCGGCCCTGCCCTGCGGGGTGACAGTGGAGCTGGTGGCCGCTGTACCCCTTACTCTTGTCTTCAGGGCCCCTCAGGAGCGAGTGGTTTCCCGTTCCAAGGGGAAGGACAGGATCCAGCTGAACCGTTAGAGGCGTCCCCGCTGCCGTCCCACAGGCTGACCTGCTCCTAGTGCGAGCGGGCGTTTTCTAAACAAGAGCTAAGGACGCTCAGAGGTGTGCGTTCAGGGCTTCCCTAGGCCCCAGGCTGAGTGTCCGGGTGGCCCTCACCAGCGGTGGCCTTTGTTCTGCGCGGGGAGGTTCTGGTTCTCCGGGGAGCGCGCGTTCTTACGCGGAATCCTGGGGCGCCGGGCTCCTGGTCCCAAACGTTCTGCGGCCCGCTGGACCCCGCCAGAGCGCGGGGCGCTGACTGCAAGAGGCCAGGGTCCCGGGCACCAGGCTCGGTCCTGTGACTCATCCTGCGCGGCCGGGTGCGGGGCAGGGGCGCCCCGGGGACCTCGTAGGGTCCTCAAAAGGCCCCAGAGGCCCGAGGAGCAGTGAGGGGGTGTCGGTCGCCTTTGTCCCTGGGGGCGCGCACCGCTCCCAAGAGCGATCACGATGCCGCCTGCGACACCGGCCACCAAGGTCTCCCTCAGGGAGCTCGCCGACCTGGCCATCGGCACGCCGGAGGTGGGCGCCGTCAACTTCACGGCCCTGCACACCCTCATTGTGGCCATGCTCAAGAACCTCAAACTGCACGACACTGTCATCGACTTCCAGACCCTGTCGCCAGAGGGAGGCCGCTCCCTTGAGTCCCTGCCCCCCTCCTCTCAAAGCTCCCTTCCTAGAGTGCCGCAGTCACATCCCCCCAAAGAGAGGCGCAAGACCCTGAGCAGGTCGTCTGCCCACACGCTGGAGAGCCAGGTGAAGGAGCTGGAAGGCCAGGTGCAGGACCTCACCAGGCAGCTCAAGACCGTGGACAGCCAGATGCAGATCATTGGCAACCACGTGCAGCAAATCACCTCGGTGGAGTCAGACTTCGAGGCCCCCACGGTGCTGGAGGTAAAGGACTTGGCCGTGCTGGACACGGAGAAGGCTCGGATCAGGTCAACACAGGTCCAGAAGGACATAAGGAAGGTGAGCATCCTGGAGATGACTGGGGAGACCGGCAGCCCCTCTGTCCCTCCAGGACCTCCTCCTAGTCCTGTCAGGAGCTGAGCCTTGAGCTGCTGCCCCGTGGCCAGGGTGTGCTGAGCTCAGAGGGGGTGGGCCGGGCCTCCTGTGCCTGTTCTACGCAGCCTTTCTCTGCCTCGCAGCCAGTGGACCTGCTCCATGACGTTGTGAAAGATGTGAACATTTTGAAAGAAGCCTACCAAAAAGCACAGGAATTGAAACCACAGGTGAAGGTGCCCAGGGACCCCTTCTCTAGAGTGAGATGGCCCTACGTGCACTCCTCTGCCCTTGCTCCTTTTCCAGGGCTCACCAGACACCAAGAACCTGAGCTAACCCACAGATGAGCTGACAGTATCTCAGAATATTCTTAGAGTAGTTTCCCCTTTAAAAAGAATTGAGCCCTGCAGTTTGTAATCCCAGCACTCAGGAGGCTGAGGCAGGAGGATTGCAGCAAGTTCAAGACCAGTCTCGGCTACACAGTGAGTTCTGGGCCAGCCTGAACTACGTGGCAAGATTCTGTCTCAAAAAACCTGAAAAAATAAAATTTAAAAAACAAGTTAAGAGGTAAATCAACACTCTGAGAGGCTGAGACAGGAGGATCTTAAGCTGAAGCCAGTCCTGGGCGATGAAAAAAGAGCTGAAGATGTAGCTCAGTTTGAAGGTCCTGGGTGTAGCCCCCAACACAGAAAGAAGAAGGAGAAGGGAAAGAAGGGGAGGGAGCAGAAGAAGAGGAAGAGGAGGAGGAGGAAAGGAGCATAGTGGCACGTGTTTATAATCCCAGTGCTTTTGGAGGTTGAGGCAGGAGGATGTCAAGTTTCGTCCTGGCCTGGACAATTTAGAGATACTGTATCTCAAAAATTTTTTTATATTTTTTAAAATTTAAAATATAGGGCCAAGGATTTAGCTCAGTGGTTTCACCACCTGCCTCGCAAGCCCAAGGTCCTGAGTTCGATCCCCAGTACCAAAAAAATAAAAAATTAAAAAATAAGAAAGGACTGGGGATGAAGGCTGAGGCAGGAAGGTCACAAATTCAAGGCAAGCGCTGGGCCAGTTAATGAAACCTTGTCTCCCAGAATTCAGGGGACGAAGGGCTAGCTTGCCTAGGGTACCTAGGGTCAATCCCCAGTACCACTAAAAATAAAAATGAAAACCAAGTATTGGGCTTTGAAAGCCAAAGCCCAGTCCACAGGGAGGGGGTTGAGATGCGGAGTTGGACACCATCGCCCCGTGGTTATGGACACAAGGTAGGCAGGCAGGGGACAGTCTCACCTGGCCTCGGTTTTTTGAGGGGGAAACAACCCACACGAATGGCTCAGCATAAGCCCTGAGTGATGGGCACAGGAAACCAAGGGAGTGCAACAGACACACTTTCATATTTCAGCCCAGAGGGAAAAGAAGGAGTCGTTAGGAGAAAGTCTGGGGCAAGCTGGGAAGAAGCTCAGGGGTGCAGAAATGTCCCCCGGGCCCCTGGCTTGGACACATCCTGCGCCGCGCCAGGCCTTGTGACCTCAGACCCGCTCCTCTTTGCTCTGGAACATGTACCCCTTTTTCTTTTTCAACTTCAAACGGTAGCGATGTTTCATTTTGTTTTGGCTTTAATCGAATCTAGATTTGGGGGGTTGGCATGGGGGTTCTCTTGAGGGCGCAGACACTGCAGAAGCCCCTGGTACTGGATCCTTGAGAGGCAAAGTGGGCTCTGTGTGGCAGTGCTGGCATCTTTGGCTAGGGGTAGTGTGACATGAACCCCAGGCCCAGCAGTTCTCACCCTTGTGTTAGCACTGACCTTGGGCACGCTGCCCCCGAACCGCCCCCACGGCAGCCCACTTCCCTCCTCTTGTCGTTGAGAAAAGAACTGGCAGCCTAACCTTACCGTAGGCCAGGTAAAACCACGTAGAGACTACAAGCCCTCCCTCTCTCCAAGAGCCACACGCGCGCCTCCTTCCTCTGTTCCCTCCAGCTGAGTGTGCGCGTATGTGCGTGTGTGCGCGTGTTCGTGTGCATAAGCGCAGGGGCCCCAGTAGGGCTGCACGATGCTCATCTCTGAACTCTGCTTTCCAGGATGTTCTCCAGCGCATCGAAGAGCTTGAGAAGCTAATCCGAGAGCGCGACGATTTCCTGGTAACACCGGGGTGCCGTCCCGCCCTGGGGGGAGATGTCCTCGGCCTCGCTCCTCACCAGGGCTGGGCCCAACATCCCTCTGCATCCCCACCGGCCCCGGATGAAGGGGGAAGCCCTTTCTATCCCTGCCCAGCTCCTTATTGGAGTCCCGCATGACTCCAGGACCTGGCTGCATGCGTGTTGCCTTTTATCGTCAGGAGTACATGGGCCAGAAACTGACTCTGGTTCCTAGTAGAGAGGAAGTGACCATGGTCACCTGGGAAGAGCTGGAGAAGGCCATTACCGACGGCTGGAAGGCCTCGCAAGTGGTAAGTGACCTCCCAATGGGTCCTGACTGGTGGCCCCAGTGGGGCTCCTCACCCCTCTTTTCACCGCCGCACAACATTTGGGTATATGGGTTTCTCATAATTTATTTCACAAGTTCTGTATTATGGGTATTTTACAGATTTTTTCCAGTCTTCCAACAATTGTTCCAAGATGACATTCACACATGTGAATAGGATAAAGGGCTAGAAATGGAAACGTGGTCTTGATCTAACTAGCTATTGCCTTCCGAGGACGTCTTTTCAGTTTAGACTCACTCCAGCAACACAGGACAGAACTTTCTTTTATGTTTTGTTTTGCTTTCCAGTACTGGGGATCAAGCTTAGGACCTTGCACTTGCCAGGCAGGCGTGGCGCTGCTGAGCTATGTCCCCACCCTAAGAATTTATTTCTTGACACCCTTTCCTCCCTCCTAACACCTTATGTCAGTATTCGGTATTTTGAGCCTTGCTGGGTGGGAGAATGATACCTAAGTATACTTCTCATTGCTTTTGTAGCTTTTCATGTCTCCTTTACAGTCTTCCCTGACATACACAAGTCCCTTCGCTGTTCATGGGCCAGGATAACCAACCCTTGTGGGAGGCCCTTTACTGACAGTGACTTTTGCTTTGTTTTGTTTCTAAGTAGTAAGGTTTGAACCCAGGGCCTTTGCACTGAGCTACATCCCCGGCCCCCTTTTTATTTTTTATCTTGAGATAGGGTCTTGCTAAATCACTAAGTTGCCCAGGCTGACTTTAAATTTGTGGTCCTGCTGCCTCAGCCTCCCAGAGTGCTGGGATTACAGGTGTGCACCACCACACCTGGCTCCTGATGGTGACTTTTGCACATGGGTCTGCATCTGCCATCCTGAGATGGTGCACAGGATGACCAAATCCCCACTCCTCCACCCTAGTACATCAACCCGGGTTATTTTCAGATGGCCCCCACAGACCTGGATTAGCTGCCCCTTTGGTTCTGACAGTCGCCTTCCCCCAGCTCTGTGCAACTGTGATCCTCAAACAGAATCACACAGGCGCACAGACAGTAGCAAGTCAGTGACCCTTTCCATGCCCCCAGTGCCCACCCAGGGGACCGCCAAATACTAACTGGGTTCACCAGATACCCTGAGGGTCTCCAGGCCGATCCTCAAAAGCAGCAGGGAGAGCTGCAAGAGAACTTTGAAAGTTTGTCCCCTGCCTGGCTTTGTGTGTGTGGTGCTAGGGATAGACCCCAGGACCTCACAGGGGCTAGTTAAGGGCCTGTGTTCCTTCCCTCCCTCTCTCTCCGTGCCTTCCTCCCCTGCTCCTCCCCCTTCCCCCCTACCCTCAAAGCTTTTTTACATATGCACCACTATCACCAACATTTTTACTCAGGCGACAGCAGAGGATGACCACAAAACATACAAATAAGTACCTTTAGACATATTCACTTCTCCAAGGGTAAGGAACATGTTTTGACTATTACTCAAAATGAAAAATGACTCCAAAGGCAAAGAAGAGTAAATACAAACATTAAAAGATGTTTAAGGGCCAGTGATTTAGCTCCGTGGTTCTCCCACCTGTCTTGCAAGTGCAAGGTCCTGAGTTTGACCCTCAGTAC
>NW_022900935.1:60104264-60126661 GCF_012274545.1 Fukomys damarensis | reverse complement strand
AAAAAAAAAAAAAAAAAAAAAAAAGATGTTTAAATCCCAGCAGTCTGGTAGGCAGAGGCAAGAGGATCACAAGTTCAAACCCAAACTGTGCAACTCAACAACTAAGTGAGAAAACTTGTCTCAAGATTTAAAAAAAAAAATTAAAGGCCAGGAATACAGTTCAGTGCAAAGGCCCTGGGCTCAATCCTTAGTACATCATTTTTTTTTTTTAATTTTTTTGAGAAGCAGGAGAATGTGCAGTAGATGGTGACATCTTCCTCCGTTGCACCGCACAGACCATCAGGAAAGAGGTGAGGCGTCTCGCTGCACCCCATGGAGGACAGAGACTGCCTCAGAGCCCAATCTGGGGGGCCCTAGAATAAGTCAGGGCTTTGTGGCACGTGGCTTTAAGGTCCGTGTGGGTTTCAGCAGTGGCGGTGACTCAAAGGCCATCCCGCTGTCTCTCCGCATGCATCATGGGCAGAGAGCTCAGATGGATGGGGAGCACAGAGGCTGGGTGATGGAGAGACCACAGCACCCCACGTTTGGTGAGCCCATCCCGGGAAAGAGCTCGACTGCAATCCTGCATGGGTGGCAGCCGGTGACTGTCCCCGAGTGGAAGGCAGGTGCTGTAGCAGGACTTGGATGACGAATAGGGAAAGACTCAGCCACAGTGCGCCAGTCAGCTCCTGCTTAAGAAGGGGCTCAGGCGTGACACTTAGTGGTAGAGAGTTTGGCTGGCATGTGCAAGACCCTGGGTTACATCTCTAGTACTGCAAAGGACAAACAAAGGAAAAAGTGTCCTTGTCTGGGCACAGTGGCACATACCTATAATCCCAGATACTTGGGAGGCTGAGTCAGGAGGATCCCAAATTCAAGCCTAGCCTGGGCAACTTAGTGGATCCTTGTCTAAAAAAAAAAAAAAAAAAAAAAACGCTGAGTACAGGGGCACACATCTCTAATCCCAACACTTAGGGAGATTGAAGCAGGAGAATTACAAGTTCAAGTCCCACCAGGGCAACTTAGCAAGACCCGGTCTCAAAATTTGAAAATTTCTAAAAAGCCCTGGGATGTAGCTCAGTGGTAGAGCACCCCCAAGTTTGATTACCCAGTACCACAAAACAGATAGAAAATTTTAAATACTGAGGATGCACCCCAGTGATAGAACAGCCCTGGATTCAACACTTAAGACTGCAAAGAAAAGAAAAGAAAATTCCTTTGGTTTCCTGTGACCAAGATAATGAATCCAAATGCCAGTGAGCTCAACTTGAGAAACATGTGAAGGGAGAGAATTTAGGACTCTTCCGGGGACACTTTTACTAAGTCCAGGGGCCTTGCGGACAAGGGTTCAAGTGTGGTCTTGAAATAGCATGCCCAACGGAAAGGATATTTTCTCTGTGATGCTTTGGTGACCTGATAGGCTGGAGTAGGAAACAAAAACTAAAATGTCTCTCTGCTTCCCTTTTTCTCTCTCTTTTTTTTGGTGGGGGGGTGTCCCGGGGATTGAACTCAGGACCTTGCACTTGCAAGGCAGGCGGCAACACCACTGAGCTAAATCCCCAGCCCTCTTTTCCTCTTTTTCATGATGCTGGAACCCAGGACCTAGTGCGTACTAGGCAGGTGCTTTACTGCTGATCCACATCCCCATCCCTGAAAGTCTTATTTCTAAGCCTAAAAAAGTCTTTAACACTGGACGGCTTCAAATGGCCAGGAAATGGTATTACCCTTTCTTGTTATCTTGTGGAATTCAAGGTCCAAATCTTGTGGGGACCTTGGAGGCAAAAACTGGAGAACGGGACAAATGAAGGTAGCCACACAGGCTGGGTATGATCTCCCCACGGGAACAAACACTTCGCAGTTGTGGACTGCTTGATGGACACAGCACGGGATTAGAAACTGTTCAATTGTAAAGTAATATTCCCAGAGCTAAGGTCTGGAACATGGCTACACAGTACCTTTCTGAGAATACTGGGGTAACTGAGGCCTTTTAAACAGCTCTGGTTGGATTTATGATTCCTGAGGCAGGAAATTGGGGGGATGTCTATTTTAGGTCAGTGAAGAAACAGTCTGTTCTCTTGAGCCTTGCAGACAGCGCCTCCCTAGCCGTGGGTAGTCCCCTCGAGGGTCTGTGCAGACCATTTCTGAACTGAGTGCCAGAGAGGAACCTCTGCCTCCTTTCTTTCTGCTGCGCTATCACGTGAACACTGCTTGCCTTAACCTCCCTCAACGCCCAGCCACGCCTCCGTCGCCCAGAGGGTCTGCAGGCCTGGGCCTCCCTTCCTCTCCCTGTGCTGCGGCTGGAAACCACAGCAAGGCAGTAAACTGAGGAAATGGAAAGGCTCATGTTTGTCTCACAGCCTCTTGGTGCTTTCTGTCCTTCACTGGCTGATACCCAGGGTCTACAAGGCTGCTGTATTGTAATTGTTGGTCTTTGTTTTAGTTTGGTTTTTTGGTTGTCATACAGAAGGGTAAAGCTCTGTTTTCCATTATTAATTTTGTGGGGGGGGGGTTGAGACAGGGTCTTACTATGTAGTTGAGATTGACCTGGAACTCACTATGTAGCCCAGGCTGGTCTCGAACTCACAGCAATCCTCCTGCCTCAGCCTCCCGAGTGCTGGGATTACAGGCATGCACCACCACACCCGGCTTCTCTGTCCTGTATGAAGGAAATGACACATTTGATGGCATTTGCACATGTGCAGATTCTCAAAAACCCAAGGATGTCCAGGTCTTTTTTATTTTTAATGTCAGCTTCACTTAAGAAGGCAGTGTTTTTATTCAAGGGCCCTAAATCCTCCTAATCAGCTATCAGATCTTCTTCCTTTCCACTCTTACAGTATTTTTGACTTGTAGTGACTGATTTCCTTCTTCTTGTTCAACCAGGGCTCAGAAACAGCAGTAGGAGTTTCCAAGCGCAAAATGCAGTCTTCCTTAACAAGTGACCTCATTTCAAGTGGGGTCTCCACCAAATATGCAAGTACTGACCACATTCCAGATTCCGCTGGTGGACCGGGTCAGGCCTTACCAGGATCCAGTGCCACAGGCCACCTCTTTGAAGCAATCGCTATCAGGGATCGGAGCAAAGGCTCCTTCATTCCCGGTAGAGAACAGCACCCAAGGGCCCATGATGAAGCGAACACGTCAAGATTCTATCAGCCTCCTGTAGCCCAATTTAGAACAGAGTCCGATCCCCACAGGAGTAGAGAACGGTTTACTTCAGGGTATCCAAGAAGAGAAATGCACACCAGCCCCACTCAACAAGAGTTACCCTGGGCCAGAGATCAGCCCAGTGGCCAGGGTCAAGTCTACCTAAGGCCTGATCATCAAGAACTAGGACTGCCTGGCATGGATCAGCTGGGCCCGCTGTATCCTGGCCCTATACCACCGGATGTGCTTCCCGTGAGTGCAGGTCAGCTTGGTACACTGCCACCTCAAATGGATGGTCAGGGATTGGTACCACTCAGTATGGATCAGCATGGGGTGGTGCCACCATCGGTACCTGGCAGAGATCATCAAGGATCAGGACTACCTAGTGCAGATGAGCTTAGTATGGTTCCACTCGGCCCATATCAGTATAGCTTGGTACTTCCTGGCACAGACCAATGTAGTACAGAACAGCCTGGCATGCAGGACAGTGATGTAAGACCACATGGCACAGATCAGCATGGATTTGTAATATTGGGGATGGATCAACAAGGGCTGGTCCCTCCTGCTGGGGATCAGCAAGGCCCGGAATCTTCCGACATACAACAACGTGGACTGTCTCCAGCTCCGGTAGAGAGACGTGGTTTGGTATCACCTGGCTTGATTCGAGTTCGTGCAGATCAACAAGGCTTTTTGCAGCCCCATGTGGAAGCATCTGGCTTTATACAACCTGGTACAGAGCAGCAGGATTTGATTCAGCCTGACAGAGATCACAGTGCTTTGGGGCAGCCTGGTACATATCAGCCTGGTTTGGCCCAGCCTGGGGCGGATCAGCGTGGCTCGGCCCAGCCTGGCAAATACCCACCTGGTTTGGTACAACCTGGTAAAGATCAAGATAGTTTGGTCCAACCTGGAGTGGATCAGCACGGGTTGGTACAACCCAGTGCGGTTCAGCATGGCTCGCCACAGCCTGGTGTAGCTCAGCTTGATGTGGCACAGCAAGGTGCAGATCAGCGTGGGTCGATCCACCCTGAAGTGGGTCGCTACGATCTCATGCAGCCTGGTGCATACCCACCTGCTTGGGCACAGGCTGGTGCAGATTCAAGTAGATCGGTCCAACCTGGTATAGGTCAACACAGTTTGGTGCAGCCTGGCATGGATCAGCGTGTTTTCGTGCAACCTGGTGCAGTTCGGCATGGCTTGGTGCAACCCGGGCAGGGTCAGTTTGGAATGGGACGACCTGGCATGGATCAGCGTGCTTTAGTGCAACCTGGTGCCAGTCAGCGTGGTTTGGCACAGCCTGGTGCAGGTCAAATTGGCGTGGTACCTCCTGGAACAGACCAGCATGGCTTGGCACAGCCCACTATAGATCAACATGGCCTGGCACCACCTGGTGCAGATCAGGGTGGTTTGGCGCCACCTGGTGCAGAACAACGTGATTTGGCGCCACCTGGTGCAGATCAGAGTGGTTTGGCACAACCAGGAGCAGAGCAACATGGCTTGGTGCCACCTGGTGTTAATCAGCGTGATTTGGCGCCACCTGGCACAGGGCAGTTTGGTGTGCTGCAGCCTGGAATCGGTCAGCCTGGGGCAGATCCTCAAGGCCTGGTCCAACCTGGTACGTATATGCCTGGTGTGGCTCAACCCACTGCATACCCTCCTGGTTTGGCCCAATTAGGTGTATATCCACCTGGTTTGGTGCCGCCTGGTGCCTATCAGCCTAGTTCATTCCAATCTGGTGTCTCGCCTCATGGTTTGGTTCAACCTGGTGCCTACCCATGTAGTTTGGTGCAACCCGGAATGGATCAGCGTGGTTGGAGACAACCCAGTTCAGATCAGCAAGGCTTAACAGTACAAGGCACGGAGTTGTGGAGATTTCCACCATTCCAGGCAGATTTGAGGAGCTTGAGATCACCTCACCCATACCCATATCCGCCCAGTGTGGTACCTCCTGGACAAGAGCAGCCTGGTTGGTTCTCACCATTCCTAGCTAGTCAAGGCTTGTTGTCACCACATACAAACACACAGGGTCTGGTACCAGCAGAAATCCGTCAGCAGGGTTTGGTGCGTCCTGGCGTGGACCGGCAGAGCCCAGCACCATTAAGCACAGATAAGGGATCTGTGCACCCGGACCAACAGTATCTGGTATCACCTGGCCCGGATCAGCAAAGCCAGACATACCCAGGTGCAGTTCAGCCTGGTCAAGTACATCCTGTCTGGGACCATCACGGGCCAGGGTATCCGGGCTATGGTGGCCCAGGGGCCACGGGTGCTGATCCACGTGGCCAGGTAGCTTTGGATCCAAACAGGATTTCTAACTTTGCTGCTCAGACTGAGCCAGACCAAGATGCCACCCGCTTCAGGAGTCGAGACTCCCTTAGTTTTCTCCACCAAGTCTCATCAGAAAAAAGTGGGACCCAGAGTGAGCGACATGATTCACTGGAGAAACTGGCTCCTAACTTCCCCATAGCCTTGGAAACATTTCGCCTGATGGGAGAGCTCATCGGGCTCTATATGGAGCTGAAGGAAAGTCTGAAGGATCTGGATGAGGAGAAATCTGGTCAGACTGATGCGGAGAAGATACAGTACCTATTCACACAGATGGGTGAGAGACCATCGTCCCGCCTTAAGTGGGTGTGACCCTTTCCAACCCCAGCTGCTGCACACCTTCCTGAGTCCCTGAGAATAGCATGTCCGTTCTTAGACCTTCTGGGCTCTCCCACAGCCTTCAGGGTGCACGCAAACAGATAGGCAAGGCAGAAACTAAATTAGTAAGAGCGAAGCAGACTCCTGCCTTTGTCAGAGGAGCTGCCTGGCCAGTGAGTACCTGGGGAGGGAAAACAGTAACATTGGGAGGTGGGTAGGAAGAAAGAGAGCCGAAGAGTGAAGCTTAACATTTACCCATCGCAGCTCTAGGCCCTGAGGGTAATTCAGATTTTAGTGGTGGACGAAGTGGTGAGTCAGTGGTCACAAGACCCTTTAGGACCCCAAGCAGTCGGTGGCTTTGTCCCAGTCACCAAGAAGGCAGGATGAACTGACATGTGTGCTGTTCTCTGGGGTCACCTCATTGCTGGGGGCTGGAAATGGAGATTGGGAGCCCGCTGAGACTCCGACCCTTCTGACAGTATGGTATCCATTCTCCATAGTCAAGAAGATCCTACCCCCTGACCTGCAGGAGCAGATGAAGACCATAAAGGCTCTGGCCAAAGAAGTTCATCAGGAGAAGGCAAAAGTATGTGAGGGAAAGTCAGCCTCCTCGGCCTTGTAGGGCGAATCCCAGCCCTTTCCATCCATGCCTTGCTAAGTCCTTCACCCACTGCCGTCTCGCTGGGTCTCTGCCCCGTCGGTTAGGAGATGCACCTGGGTATCGTCGTGTCCATTTCCCAGGTCTTAAAACAGACACCCAAAGCCGTTAGCTCACAGGTGAATGTACTGTTGCCCCCAGTTTGGGACTTTCTGGAGTTAGAGGGCCAGATCTTCAGTCGTTCTCAACACTAGCTATCTGCATCTGTGAGACAGGAGGGCGGGTAAGGTTCAGAGCAGAGGAGAGGGGCTCATTTGGGGTGGAAGATCTGGGAGCAGGGAGCAGGGACTGGGCCTGCCTGATTCTCCTCTTCCACTGGGCTTGCAGGTAGAAAAGATGCAAAGGATCCTGGAGGGTGACGGCGAGCAGGTAGCAGGAAAGGAGCTGAAGGCTGGTCAGCTAGGCCTGCAGCTAGGCCTCCTCAGGTGACAGACGCATCCCACCCTGAGCAGCTGCTGTACTGGCGGCGCCCTCTCAGATCGGGAGGTGGTGGCAGCCTTCGGTTCCCTCATGCCCTGGACGGACCTCGCCTTGGACCCGGGTCATGCCTGCTCCTCAGGCTGCCCACGTCTCATGCAGGGAACTGGTGGAAGCTCTGCTACACCAGCTCGGCACCAGGCTGGGAGGAGCGAGCTCCTCTGTATGCTGTCCCCAGTGGGAGGCAGACAAGGCCACCTGCATGCGCCCCTCCTGTCCCACTGTCTAGCAGCCTCTGGGCGGCACCCTGGATGCCCCTTTGGGGACAGGAGCAGGGCCCAGGACTCCCAAGACAGGGCTGCCAGGGGTGGTGTGCCCCATCCTTGTCCTGCCCCCCCACACCACAGCTAGGGGTCTGCGCCACCAGGCTGGGGTCTCTGGGCTGGCAGTGAGCCAGGCAGTGTCTTAAACGTCACAGGATCACCATAACTGACATTGAGAAGGAGCTGGCTGATCTGAGGGACAGTCAGGAGCAAGGCAAGGCCGCCATGGAGAATTCGGTGGCCGAAGCCTCCCTGTACCTACAGGATCAGGTGAGGACTGGGCACATTGGCTGCAGGTGGTGGGCAGGGCCTCTTCCTGCTCAGAGACCAGGCCCCCATGGGCGTGTGTGGGGCGGGGGGCAACTGTGACTAACACTCGGGCCCTCCAGATGCCAGGCCGGCTCTGAGGCCTAGGGCAAGGGCCTTCCCTGTGCAGGGGAACGAAGCCTCTGCCCCTCTCACCGAGTCTGTTTTCATTCTATGGCTTCCATATCATACCCTTTTTGAACACGATCACGGCAATTTCAGTGCATTCACAAAGTCGTATAACCATTACCTCGCCCCAGTTGTAAGACGTCTCTTCACCACAAACAGGAGGCCTGTACCTCTTAGCAGTCACTCACCCCCAACCCTCCCCAGCCCCCGACGACCACTCCTCTTCTCTGTCTCTGTGTATTGGCCCCTCCTAGACATTTTTCTGAAGGACATGAAATCTCACAATGTATCACCTTCTGAATCTGGCTTTTCACTTAGTCGTGTTCTCGCGTCCAGGCATGTTGTAGGATGTATCAGTTACTTCGCTTCCTTTCTTTTTCCTTCTTTTCTTTCTCCTTCCTTCCTTCCTCCCTCCCTCTCTTCTTTCTTTTGCAGTACTGAGGATAACTGAACCTCAGGCCCACCCCGGACCACAGCCACTCCCTCTGTCTTCCTGTGGCCTGGTTTTGTGCACATCTGTGTCCTTCCTGCATCATCCCTTGTAGCCTCTCACACCTCTCTGCCACCCCACCCTCAGCCAGCTTGCCTGTCTTGCACACGGGACCCCAGGAGGCTGTGCGGAGCCTTTCAGCTTCATTACCCAGACCAAGACAAGTGGGTACAGGTCGGTCACACTCCTCTCTTCAAGCCAGGAAAAGGATCCTTGGCCGGGCCATCAGCAGCTGGGATCCATCCCGAGCAGCAGCTCACTGGGACCGGATGCACAGCAGAGCAGGAGAACCAGGCCGAGCCGCTCTCCCAGGGGGACGCTTGCAGCCCTTGGGCCCCGAGAGACCCCTGCAGTGCTGTGTGCTTGTCAGATCCCTTGCTAGTTGTGCACACATTTGGTGGGACAGCGCGTGCGCATGTCCACCGCTCACAGCCCAGTGCTCGAGCAGAGCCTGAGTGTTTACAGCTGGCGTGGACAGCACACAGCTGTGACCTACCCACAGCCCCGCCCCTCCGTCTCTCCTGCTCAGTTAGACAAGCTCAGGATGATCATCGAGAGCATGCTGGCCTCCTCCTCCACACTGCTGTCACTGAGCATGACCCCACACAAGCCCCTGACCGTGTTGGCACCCGGCCAGATTCACCCCGAGGCCACCTGCCCAGCCTGCAGCTTGGACCTGAGCCACCAGGTCAGCACGCTGGTGCAGCGCTACGAGCAGCTGCAGGAAATGGTCAGCAACCTGGCTGCCTCCCGGCCCTCCAGGAAGGCCAAGCTTCAGAGCCAGGTGGGGCTGCGCTCCCCTACCTCCTGGGGCAGCCAGACACAGTCCCCAGGGGAGGTGGTGGTTGACTGCACTCCCCAGGGAGACGTCTTCGGTCTTGAGGGTTGGTTTCTCATTATGGTGCCCTTTAGCCAGATCCCACAAAAGTCTCTGGTCCCTGCCAGGCCTGGTGGCAAATCCCTGTCATCCCAGCACTCAGGAGGCTGAGGCAGGAGGATCACTAGGAGTTCACAGCCACCCTGGGCTACTTAGTGAGTTCAAGACCAGCATGAACTACATAGCGAGACCCTATCTCAAACAAAACAAAACAAAACAAAGTCCCCAATCCTTCCACAGTGAGGGTAGCAGCAGAACTAGCTCTGGCCACAGGAAACCGTGGGAAGAACTGGCCCAGGAGGTGGGTGGAATGGTGCCACATGACACAGGGACTGAGGCACAGTTGCTGGAGAAAATGGACTCACCTGGCCAAACCCATCTTCCCAACCCCTTCCTGATTTCCTCCAGAGAGCGTGCCAGTGGGGAAGGGGAAAGCCACAGTCCCTGGGTTCTGCCTCCTGGACTCAGGAATTCAGATCCGGCTCATGGAAGGTGGGGAGATTATAGCCCACACCCCAACTCTCAAGGCCACAGGACCCTGAGCCTCGATCCCCTCTACTGATCAGCCACAGGTCCTTTGAGGCCAGTCCAGAAGGACGTGGGGGATCGATACTTTCATCCTACCAGGGATACAACTATTAATGGGAAACTGAGTGCCACTGAGGCAGGAGTCTGAAGTGAGCTTCTCTGTTGGGCAGTGTTTTAAGGGACAACTCGTTAGGGGGCCACCTAGTGGTCACCCAGCAGCCTCACGGTGCCTTCCCTGTCCAGGATGAGGAGCTGCTGGGCCACGTGCAGAGCGCCATCCTGCAGGTGCAGGGCGACTGCGAGAAGCTCAACATCACCACCAGCAACCTCCTCGAGGACCATCGGCAGAAGCAGAAAGACATTGATGTGAGTGATCAGTGGGCTGAGGCTCGGCCCGCCCAGCCCGCCGCTCAGCTGCAGACTCTCAGGCACCGCTTGCTTGGCCCCCAGGTGCTGTACCAGGGCCTGGAGAAACTCGAGAAGAATGCCAACAGGGAGCACCTGCAGATGGAGATCGACGTGGTGAGCGCCAGCTGGGAGCCACCTGTCCCGGGGGTCTGGCCAGCCAGAGGGGTAGGGACTGGGTGTGGAGGATGCAGGCTCATGGAAAGCTGCTCGGCAACAGGGGTTAACGCCTGGGGCGAGGGCCCTGCTGCGGCTCTCTCCCAGCTGGGCCTCCCCACCCCTTCTCCGGGCAGAAAGCTGACAAGAGCGCCCTTGCGTCCAAAGTGAGCCGGGTCGAGTTCGATGCTGCCACAGAGCAGCTGAACCACATGATGCAGGGGCTCATGGCCAAGCTGAGTGGGCAGGAGCGGGACTGGCAGAAGTTGCTGGACAAGCTCCTGGCAGAGATGGACATGAAGGTGAGGGCAGCCTCCGCTGCTAGGGCCCTGCCAGACCCCACCTGCCGCCTTGGCGCTCACCTGTGCCCACCCCCAGCTGGACCGCCTGGAGCTGGACCCAGTGAAGCAGGCGCTGGAGGATCGGTGGAAGTCGCTTCGGGAGCAGCTCAAAGAGCACTCTCCCCTCTACCAGGCAGATGAGGCAGCCGCCATGCGGAGGTGAGGACCAGAGGTCCACGGGGAGGCTGGCGTGCCACGCTGGCAGGCAGGAGGGAGGCTGGGCGCTCCCAAAAGCTGCTCCGGCCAGTGCACAGCTGGGGCTGCCCCGGACTGCCCTACAATTGGAGGGCAGAGTTTAGAGCTGGAAGAGCTTCAGATGACAGTGGAGAAAAGGAGCAGGGAGGCAGAGGTTCTCTGGGCCTCTGGGACGGAGCCGGTGCAGGCCTAGAGCAGAGACAGCTCCTTGCGGGACCTGGCCTGCCCTGGGCTTGCGGCCCAGGAGTTCCACTCTTGGCCACCAGGGGGCCCCCGAGGCCTACAGAGGGCACCTTTGGGACCCTGGGAATCCCACCAGCCTTGGGTTGGGTGGTGAGTCCTCAGATTAGGAGCAGGTGAGTTTCAAGGACTCAGGGCTCAGATTTGCCACCCAGGTGGGCCAAACTTCCAACCTTCCAGCCTCTCACCTCAGTGCATCCATTCCTACAGACAACTCTTGGCTCATTTCCACTGCCTGTCCTGTGACCGACCTTTGGAGACACCTGTGACTGGACAGTGAGCGCCCCTGCCTCGCCCTAGGCATCTCGTCCATCCCCCCCTGCCTAGCCCCTTGCCCTCTTCCTCCTTCCTCTCTCCTGCTGTGTGCCAGGTGGGCCTTTCAGGCAGGTGGAACATGAGAATGGGGGGTGGATGATCTGGGTGACAAGAATTCTCAGTCTGACCCTCCCCTTCTCTCTGTGTCCCCGCCGAGAATCATCCCTGTGACCCCTGTGGGTCACCCCCTGCCTGGGCACCGGTCCACCCGCCCCTACACAGTGTTTGAGCTGGAGCAGGTCCGCCAGCAGAGCCGCAAGTAAGAGACAGTGGCATTGTGGGTAAAGCTACGGGTGGGAGGGCGGAGCAGACGGCCCTGGAGAGCACCGGGAGGAACACAGAGGGCCTCCTGGTTAGGCTGGGGGCCACTGGGCAGACTGCCTCCCGGTTCTTCCTAGGGTGGTAGCATCAGAAGCACCTGATGATAACCTGACCTTTAGGTCCCCTTTGAGTGTCCTGGGGGGACAATGCCAAGGGTCCTAGTTGTCTCTGAGAGCTCCTGGGCTGCACCTCCTCTCAGCAACCCTGGACCTAGAAAGGGACATCGCTCAGCTTGGTAGTGACACACCTCAGGGTCCTTCCGGCTCCTGCCCTCCTCTGGTACCCCAGTCCCCAAGGCTGTGGTTCACAGGAGAGTATGGCTCTTTGGGACCCTAGGGCTTCCAAGTGCATGGGGCCAGGTGTGTGATGGAGATGCAGAAGGTGGGACCGACCACAGCTCGGCCACCGCTCATCTGTACTTTGGCTCCTCAGAAAAACCTTCTCTGGCACCCAGCAGGGGTGCCTGGCCAGGGTTTTTGCCCCGGGGCAGAGCAGCCCAGTGACTCCCAGCCTAGCCGTACTGGCTATGTCCCCGACAGCCCCACAGACTGAGGGCCCGGAGCCAGAGGCCCAGGCCCACTTATCCCAAGTAAGGGAGTGGAATGCCTCAGGGTCTGTCCAACGCTGGGCTGACCTCCTTCTCTATGCTTGGGACCCACAGCCTCAAGCTGGGCAGCTGCTTCCCTCGGGGTGACCAGTCCCCGATGGAGCAGAGCGTGGGGCACCTGCGCACCATGCACTCCAAGATGCTGTTGGACATCGAGAAGGTGCAGATTCACTTCGGAGGCTCAGTGAAGGCCAGCAGCCAGATGATCCGAGAGCTGCGGCAGGCCCACTGCCTCAGCTCCCCCTGCTTCAAGCGGTAAGGGACGGCGTGGGGTGTGCAGGTCCCTGTCGCCTGAGCTTGGCTTCTGCCCACCCACAGCCTAGCGCTAGGTGTGTGCGCGTGTGTGCGGAGCACATGTGCAGGTGAGTGTGTGTGGTCCTTGGGAGGGCAGCCTCCAGGCTGCTCGGCTCACCCACACTCCCTGGGTCCACTGTTCCTCCCTGACTCCTGGAGACCCCTGAAGAGAGCCGCCCACTTCCCTGTGGACGGCCCCACCCACGGCACGCCCCGCTGACCCCAGGCTGTCTGCATCCCAGGGTGCCCGACTCTGCGGATTACACCTACTCAACCATGTCCCGGCGCTGCGGGGGCAGCCACACTCTCACCTACCCCTACCGCCGCAACCGCCTGCAGCACCCGTCCCAGGGCGCGTATGCCCCGGAGAACCAGATCGCCATGAAGGTCAGGGAGGAGGCCCCGGCATGCCCCATGCCCGATTCTGAGTCTTTCTGGAAAAACCACCAGAAATCACCTCCTCCAGCCCTCTGCCTTGAGGCAGTTTCTCAACCGTCCCCACTTTCAAGCCCCAGCCTTTCACCCGGTCTTGGGAAGGAGAATGAAATCCCAGCCACCTGCCCAGCAGGCACAATGCCTCCCACCACAGGCACCCCGAACGACACACACCCTCACCTTGTCACACAGCCTTGGTGTGGCCAGAGTGCCCGGGAGGGAGGTTTGTTGCTGGGAATAGGAGACAAGAGCGCCCTGAACCTGGGCCTTCCTGAGGCAGCACCAGAGGGAAGGCTCTGGGCGCGGCAGTGGTGATGGACCATCCACCTCCACAGCATGATGAGGTGGACATCCTGGGCCTGGATGGACATATTTACAAGGGACGGATGGATACGAGGCTGCCGGGCATCCTGACGAAAGACCGTGAGCACCCAGGTAGCCCAGAGGCCCTGCAGAGTCCTTGAGGGTTTCCTTGTAGGTCATGCCCTTCTTCTCTGTTCCTGCTCCAAAATGTTCACATGTCTCCAGAGGCACCCAGGTAAGTGTCTTCAGGGACAGGATGGCCGTCCGGCTCAGCTGATCACCTGGCATGTGGCAGCTCCGTCATTTCTTGCAGCCTTCGTCCTCAAGCCACTGCTGCCAGGCTTTCCCACCTTGGCCTCTGCTCACAGCATCGTCCCAGACAAGCTCTACCTATCCCTTCTTCAAAGCTCAGCAAGATGCCACACCGAAGCCCCCACCCCTTGACCCTCCTGCGCCCCGAATGCCCACTTCCGGGTCCCCATTCATTCCGGAAGCCCGCGTGCTACTTGTCATTTCCCATCACGCCTTACAGCCTTGCATGCAGCTTCCCCGCTGCCTCCCGTCCTGGGCTCGCCCGCGGCTGACATGCAGAGGTCCTCAGGGAACACCTGGGAGACGGGAGGGGGCCCAGACAGCCAAACGTACAAACTCAGACTGGCAGCCCTGCCTGCTCTATCCCCTTGGGTCCCCACAGAGCTCTCCCTTGGTTTCTCACAACTGACCCTGCCCACTGGTGTCCTCCTCAGCCTCAGGGATGATGAAGTACAAAGCCAAGCAGTGCCGGCCCCGTGGGAACAGGCAGCAGCCCCTCAGTGACAACAGCCAGCTGCCCTCTCGGCCTCAGAGCGCTCAGATGTTGGCCGGTAACAACTCAGGTAGCTTCCTCCTGGAGGGAGGGCCCCCCTTTCCAGCCTGTGCTGATTTATGCCTTTGAAGCCAAAGATGGAAAATCCAGCCACAGAGGGTCGGGCATGCGGGGTGGCTACTACTGCTGTCCCTTCACACAAGAAGACACAGGACGGGGTCACACCCAGGTCTCGGGCTCCAGGCCCAAGTCCTTCCCTGCTCACACATGTCCACTCTCCTGGGGCCAGTGCTCAGGAACTCGGGCGGAATGCTGTAGGCTCCTGGGGACCCCTCATCCTGACCCTGTCCTGGAGGACCTCCACCACCACCCCACGCCTGGAAAGCCCCTAGAGTCCCTGGACCCCTGGAGGCTTTGACCACACAAGGGCCTGGAGGCGGGATCGCTGCCAGGTGACTTAAGCCTCTCTGTCCTCAGGAGGGTGCACAGCTGGTGCTTCTCAGAGTCAGGGCACCAGGGCGAATTGAACACGGGGGAAGACCTCCCTCTTATAAAAAAGTCATGCAGACACGGTACCTGGCAGGTGCATGCAGGAGGCTCAGATCTCTTGGGGCCCGCGGTGCTCTGTGACTTCCTTCCACTCATGTCCAGTGAGAGCCTGTGGCTGAGGAGGGAAGAAGAGGAAATGGCACGTGGCCGTGGTGGCAGTGGTGTCTCACCTTCACGGGAGGCTTCTCACTGGTCAGGTGCAGTTTAGCAACTTTACACGGATAAACCAGTTTTAGTCCACATACCGACATCGGGAGATATGGACCACTGTTAGCCCTAGTTACGGCTGAGAAAACCGAGCAGAGAGAGGCTGAGGTACTTGCAGAAGGACACACAGCGAGGAAGTGGTAGACCAGGCTGGAATTCAAAGCCAAACTGTCCGGCCTCAGAGCCAGTGCTGGGAACCAAGGGAAATGGGCTGTGGGAGAGGTTGCAGTGCTTTTCCTTGGGGGGGGTCTCTCGCTTTGTCTCCTGGGCATCCCACTAAGTCTACTCCAAGGGCACTTAAAGTACAGAGGCGGGAGAGGAGGATGGGAGGCTTAGGAAAATCTGGGCCCGTCTGCGTCAGTGCTGCCTCAACAGTCCCGCATGTCAGCAGAAGACGCAGCACCCAAGTGGCTCCCGGCCCTTCCAGGAGGCTGTGTTTTCTCGCTGTTTGTCACTCACAAGGTTTACAAAGGCCTGTCTGCTCAGGCACCGATATACACACTCGCACTGTACACCCCAGTCTCTCAGCCTGACTGAAGGCCGCTCCCACCTCCGTGGGCTTCAGGCCCTTGTGAGCACCGGGAGGGAAGCCAGGGAGAATAGCCCGGACCTCCTGTCCTGCAGTTTCTTCACGGCAGCAGCAAGACAGACCTGTCTCCTCGGCGGTGGACCCTCTGGCCCAGTCCGACATGGCCCCCCCACCCAGCCCCAACCTGCAGGGCAGCCTCCCAGGGGAGCTAGAGAGGAACACGGATATGCTGCCCCCTGGGGAGGGGCTGGAGGAGCCCACCAGGGGGCCGAGGTCCACCACAGGGCAGTGAACGGAGCTCCAAATAAAGTCTGGGGAGGAGGTGCTGTTGGGCTCGCTTTTTTTTGTTTGTTTTTGTCTTTTCAGTACTGGGGATTGAACCAAGCACCTCTGCACTGAGCTACATCCCTAGCCCTTTATTTACTTATTAATATTATTTTTTAAATTTTGAAGCAGGGTCTTGCTAAGTCACCAAGTTGCCCAGGCTGGGTTCAAACTTTTAATCCTCCTGCCTCCAGTCTCCCAGAGTGCTGGCATGACAGGCAAGGGCCACACTTGGCTAGAGGTTCCTTTTTGGCCCTGCCTCAGGAAGACTGGGGGAGGCCTCTGGGGTGCCCCCAGCCCTGCTCTCAGAGCAGGTCTGGTTTGTTATCTGAAAGTTAGATCTCCATTCCCACAGGCTCAACGATTTAAGTGGTTTTCTAAGGGTGTCAGGCTTCAGGACAGCTGGGCATTGCACCCCAGGGCAGGGAGGGCAGCTGACTTCTAATCTGGGGGGCTGGCCCAGGGCACACCAGGTAGACTGAGACCCATGGAGTCCTGTACCTGCTTGTTACCTGAAGATGAGTGTGGAGCTGCCTGCTGTCCCCAACTCCCCAACCTGGAAAGCAGGGCTGCCAGCCAGAAGTCAAAACCTGCAGCCACTGAGATGGGTTCTTGCCATGTGCTGCTCCAACCCCCCAGTGCCCTGCCAGAGGGGCTCAGGTAGACGGGGAACAGGTTTCAAGGGCTGGGACTCACATTTACGCGAGATCCAGCCCTAGTCCTGCTCACCTCCACACTAGCCCCAAACCTGAGGACAGAACTGGCGCTGTCCCCAAGTCCTTTGTGCTCAAGGTCTGGCCAGCTGAGGTGACACAGGAATAAGGTGGGGCTGGGCCTAAGGTGGGGCCGCAGACTGCAAGGGAAAAGCCCCCAGCACCCCTGCCACACAGCTGAACCTCAAGGAACAAGAGCGCTGTCTCCACCTGGGCCCCGGAAGCCCTGAATCAAAGCATTTCGGCCTGTTCCCATCGGGTGCCCGGAGTGGAAGGGGCTTCCCCCACCCCCAGTTCCCAGCACTCCCTCACGTGGGAAAGGGAGGTCTGGACAGAAGGCTCACCTTGGGGTGAGAAGTGGGGGTGACAGAAACACACAGGAGCGCAGGAAATGGCCACGAGAAAGGTTTCTCGCCCTTAGCTTAGTGTGTGGGTGAAAGTGGGCCTGGCTAGAGGGTGTGTGGAGCTGGGTTTCCGCCCAGGGAGCACCCCGACCTGCACGAGGCCACAGGCATCCACCTAGACACTGTAACATGTACTCGCAGCTGGACTGGAGCCGCCGCCTGGGTAGCGAGTTCCCCTCAGCCCAGTGCCCTTTTCCGCGCACACAGGAGGCAGAGCCAGGCCAACCCCAACCACCTCAGCTGTTTCTCTCACTCAGGCTCCACTGTGGCAGTGAAATGTCAGAAGGTCAGCTCAGTTTCCCTGGCCCACAAGCCAAATTCACTGGCTTGGTAAAGAGCAGCAAGCCAGCCCTTCTCCCCGACGCCTGGCCCCAGCCCCACGAGAACCAGGAGCCACACCAGGCTGCCCCCGCTAGCCTGCACCTGGGTCCCAGCACCCTTGGGGATGTCACAGCCCGACCGCCCACAGGCCTGCCAGGGGCTTCCCCGTCCAGCTTGGGAAAGCACAGGTGGGCAGCGGCAGGGGCGAGGCTGGGAGGAGTCTCAGGGGTTTCCAATCAGGAAACAAAACTGAAAGGACAAACCCAGCCTCCTAGTACATCCATGTCACATGTGAGGCAGGGCAGTTAGGACTCAGTTCTGCTCTGCGGGAAGGAGGGGCAGCCCCAACAAGTGAAATGATTGACAAGGCCGAAAGCAAGCTGGTGTGGCAGCTCCCCGGGCCCAAGTTTCACTTCACTTTGGGCCTCTCCTCCAAACCCCTAGCCTAGGTCTGTGTCCCAACAGCACTCGGTCCCTCAGACCAAGTGGGAGACAGGATGGCAGGAGGAAAAAGGGCTGCCCTAAGCGGTGGCATCCCGAGGGCCTCCAGCAGTCCCTTGCGGCCATCCACCTTGGCTGACCTTCAAGTCAACACACAGCAGGCAGCAGCACACCTCCCTTCCCCGAGGGAAGTTGACGGTGAGGATGGGGGAGATGGACAAGCTGTAGGATGCCCGGATGGGCCTCTGGGCAGCAGCCAATGGGAGGCCTCCAGGCAGAATGGGCAGCTGGCCTTACGGCGGATGAAAATGGCTCCCAACGATGAGTGCTGAGGACTTTCCTGTTAGACTACATGGGTCACAAAGCCAAGAGGTTAACAGCAACCAAATCTGAATCCATCCCTGCCCCACCTGTAGTACCAAATCCCCTGGTACAGATGCCCATCGCCAGAAACATCCAGATCAGCCAAATGGCACTGGGGTCCCCTCCTCTTTCCCTGAGCACAGCACACCCAGACCTCCCACTCACCTTTTCCTAAAGACTCAAGCTTTCCCTACTGTGGTAAATAAAAGCACTGCAAACCAGGGAAGTTAGAAAAGTCTCTTTTAAGTTTTTAAATTGAAGTTTCACCCTCGTGAGATGAGATTTTGATTTAGGAACTCAACCCAAAGGCGAGCTCTTCCAGTCCGTGTCCTCTGACCTTGGACAAAGGGAGAGGCCAGGTGCCTGTGGGACAGGACACTGAAGGGCCCCGGCACCATCACCAGACGGTCTGACCTGACTCAGGCCTAAGAGCCACGCACACCCAGCTGGGGATGGGATCACCATAGCTACAGGGCCACCCAGGGGACATACCGAGCGATGAAGGGCAGCACAGAGGAGGGGGAGACTCCTGGGCACAGAAGTGACGAGGCCAGGCGGCAGGGAGCCCGGTGGGACCCTTCCCGTAGCCCCTGTGGCAGCCCTCCAGGCAGGGACAAGTGGTTGGTCTTCGTTTGCAGGCGACTTCAAGGGATTCTTTCGGCCCTTCCCCTCCGCCCAGCACCCCCAGGTGTGCGGCCCTATTCTCACATACGTTAGTTATATTTATATATATTATAGTTATATATTAAAAAGAAGAAAAAAACTTGCCCAAAGAAAAACTCCTGAGGGACCCAAGTGGCCCACGAAGTTTACTGTTCCCCCACCCACAAAAATTCTTTTATAAAATCTTCCAGTGCGATCTTCAGGAAAACCCTCTCCCGCCCCTGCTCCCCCTCCCTGGCCCTCCTGTGTCCCCACAACCCCAGACTGCCCCCTTCGCTCCAGCCCAGGGCCCGGTGGCATCCAGTCTCATCTCTGGCCGTCCACTGCCGCCATGGCTTTCTGCTGGGCGCCACCCTGCTGTGCTCCGGGGGGCCACGTGGGCTGTGGGCAGTGGAGGCGACGGAAGGAGGTGGGGGAGGAGGGCGGCATCCAGGGCGCCTGGTGGCTGGGTGGGGAGGAGGCCCAGAAGGGGCTGAAGTTTGCAGGGGGGGAGCAGGCCACGGCCGTCATGGGGCTGTTGTTGCTCTGCAGGCCCTCGGAGGTGCGAAGCTTGGAGAACATGGCCAGCGCGTCGGGGAAGTTGGGCGGTGTGGCAGGGGTGTTGCTGGGCGTACACATCTGCGGGGAGAGAGCACAGGTGTGGGGAGGGCTGCCTGCCAGGGCCCTGGGGCCTCTTTACTCCTATTTTTCAGCCCACATAGGCTTCAACAGTACAGACACAGCCCTCTCGTTCAGAACTAATGAAAAACAACGGTAAACTCGCCAAAGTCAAAAAGTGTTGAATGATGCCAGGAAATGACACCAAGGAGTATCAGAATGGTTAATTCCAACCAGAAGCAAAGGTATCAACTGAAAATAAAGACGGTGGGAGCCCAGGATGTCACTGCCAGGGCCCCCACCCCACCTGGCTGCTGACTGAAGCACCCAGATGGCATCACCTGCCCCGATGCCCCCAGGGTATATGGGCCAGAGAAAGTGTTCAGAGGATCTCCCTCTGCACAGCCAAGGAAAAGCTGCACTTCCTCCTTGTGTTGGGGTCATCACAGCCACCAGGCCTTAAGCTCTTGCCTCCACCATCTTCTCAAAAGGAGGCCTAGTGGCCTGAAGTACCCTTTCCATATTATAGGTGAGGAAACAGGCCCAGAGGCCAAGTCATGACTGAAAACACACCCAGAGCAGAATGAAAGTGAGCAGACTGACTTTCCAGGCTCCTTAACCTGTTCCCAGGCCCCCACTCTGCATGGCAGCTCTGGGCTCAGCACCTAAGGTTTCAGATCCCCTTCTGGAGCCTCCAGCCCATGGTGCAGCCTACCCTTAGCCTAGCCTTACCCTTAGCAGCTCTCAGTCCAAAAAGCCCACAGCCTCTTCTACCTCTGCCCAGGGGGCCCCACACGAGGGGCAGGGAACAGGAGGCCCAGATAAGCTGGTTCCCGCCACAAAGCCACTTCTTCCTCTCCCAGGAAGCCATGGGAGCCCTTCTTTGAATTTCTCCTAATTTTAGCAACCTTGCTCCTCCTCCAGGCACAGGGCTGGGGTGGGCAAGACTCTAGGACTTGACCTTGAAGGAGAGCTCTTGGGAGAGGGGAGTCCAGCCCACTTTGATCACTAAGGCTAGGGACAGACACCTCGGCTCCAAGGGAGCTCTGACCACTGTCTTCCGGGGGGGCTCTCAAGAGGCCAAAGGACTCAGCAGAGGCCTGGCCCCACCCAGACATTTCCCTCCTCCTCCCACTGCCTGCCCCGGACAGAGCTGACTTCTCGGCAGCAGGAAACAATGAATGGGGGTTGGGGGATGGGGGTGAAGGCCAATTGCTTCACAGCATGGCATCCGACTTCCCCAGACTTCCCCAGTTCACCAAGCCAGGGTGGCCTCCTCCTCCTCCAACAGCCACCCCCCAAGCCTGCTGGCCAACAGGGCCTGTGCCCGCCTGCCTGGGGAAGCCTGGGCAAGCTCCTGTGCCTTTCCGGAGAGTCTCCCTCCTTTGATAAAACCAAGGGTTGGAACTGGGGATTCTCCACGGCTCCTGCTGCCCTTCTCCCTCGGCCCCTGCAGATCCAACTCTGGACCCTTCCTCATCACCTGGGAAGCGCACAGCAGTCCACGGGACGACCATTTATCAGGTACTCGTGCCTCACGTCACTCCGGGCACTGCCATTTTGTAGTGACCCCAGACCGGCGCTTTTTATTTAACCTTTTCCATTGATTTCTTTTGTCCCAAGAAACTGCCAACTCTGGGAGAAGGGACACCAGGTCTGAGGAAGCACCTAGTACCAGTCAAGCACCTAGTGCCTAGTACCATTCACTGATTATGTCTGTTACAAAACCTGCTGCCTTCCCTGAGGGAAGCTTTCAAAAGGGGACTTCAATCCCCCCACTGGGATTTGCAGACTGGAAAAGAAGAACCAAACAGAATGCCAGTGCTGGCTCTTCCTGTGAGCCCCCGTCCTGGCCTCTCAGAGCAAGAGCAGCGGTGCTGGAGGCCCTGGCTTTTCAGAAGGGCTGAAGCCAGCAGGGAGATACCCCGAGGGTGTTTTGAGGAAGGGATGGAGGCACAGGGCTCCCAGCTTCAGGGAACTAGAAATTCCACAGCTGATGCTGCGGTGGGGTCCCTGGAGATGAACCCCTCCTGGGCTTGCCAGGAGCCAGGCCTTGGCTAGCTCTGCACCAATATTCCTTTATAAGCCAAAGGACATTCTTGTCGGCTTCACATGGGGCATGAGCCCTCCTAAAAGAAAAGCTAGTTTAAAAAGTCCTCTGTGGCTAGATAAAAACAGGGAGCCAAGGACAAGATACAGCGGAGGAACCTATGTGCATGCAGCCAGGGCAAAGACACCCAAGTGTTAAAAATGCCAAAAATGCACCCAGGAAGCCACAGTAATCCCCTGAGGAATAATGTTTTACAATCCCCACTGAGCTCAGCCCCTCCCAGGGCTAATAGGTAACTGGGGGTGGAGGTGGGGGTGGAGAGGCCACCTCCTGGGACTCAAGGAAGCCAAGGGTACCCCCTTGGCCTACAGGGCAAAGGCTGCAGCCCTGGGATAGGTTGGAAATAGAAGAAAACAAATCCAGCCCAGAGCCACTCCAGTTCCCAGGGTTATGCATCTCTTAACAGAGATTAAATGCAAATTCTTGGCCTTATCTCGAGTCAAAAAATCTGTGTGTCCTCCCGGCACAGGGTCTGTTCCCTAGGGCTTTAAAAGGGCCAGCATACAGTTGTGGGCAGAGCCGGCTTCCTGAGCCAAGGTGGATTTATCTCTTCCCTGCTTCCTGCAGCGCAGAGTGCCTGTGTGGAGGGGGAGGGGCCGCACTCACAGCAAGAGGGGCTCCCCATCAACACACAAGTACCCCAAGTCTCAATCTCCTTTCCTAGGGTCTTCATTTGGGCTCCCCAGAAGTCTGGTTACCATCCAAGCCCCCTTCTGGTCCCCTGTTCTTCAGCCATCTCTCCCTCCCCTCACCCCCCAACTCTAGCGCCCCTGACCCCGGCCCCCAAAGCGAAGCTCGGGAGAGCCCAAGGTCTCGGGCCCAGACCCGAAGTTGGACTAGCCGGCTCCGGCCGGGAGCGCTCTTTCCTGGAAGACATTTTGGCTCTTTGTTTACATTCGCGGCGAGGCGCTCCCCGGCAACATGGCTGTCACCGCCGCGGGTGACAGCGGCCCGGCCCGGCCCTTGTCACAACCTCGGGTCTCTCGGTGGACTATGCTCCGGGGGGGTCCGGCCGCCGGGGGAGGCTCGCTGCCCGCTGCCCGTCGAAGGGTGAGAGGCCCGGGATCCTGTCCGCGCTCTCCCAGCGACACTTACCATCTGGGGGTGGTGGTGACTGTTGGGAATGTTGGTTTCTTGGAAAAACGTGCTCAGGGCGGTCTGCGGACAAACGCGGGCGAAGCGGCGTCAGCGGAGCCGGGCTAGGGGAGCAGGAAGCCCCCAGCTGGCCTCTGCGACCCAGGACCACACAGACAGAGCCTCCC
>NW_022900935.1:60086443-60103898 GCF_012274545.1 Fukomys damarensis | reverse complement strand
CGGCTCCCGCACCGACGTTCGATCAGAATCCTGCGGCCGGCTCCGGGGCCGCACTGTTTCTCTTTTCGCCGGGCCGCACCCATTGGCGGAGCTCAGCGCGGTGGGGCTCTCCCGCATTGGCCGGCCGCTGTGTTTTGACTTTTTCAGGCTTATGATTGGCCACGGCAGGGAGTTGGGGGCGGGGCAGCGCCCGCTGATTGGCCTCCTGTGGGTCTGTTTGAACTCAACTTGAAAACCTGGACTGCCTGCTGATTGGTCCAGGCCTGTCTGTTTGCTGTTGTAGACTTGGGGGGTGGTGCGGCGGAATTCATTCATTACTTCATTGAAACTTAACATGCTCAGCTGGAAAAGCAAGACAGAGTGGCTTTGACTCATTTCCTCTGAAAGATGTGGTCATCTCGAGAAACAGAATGATCAAAATAGAAAACACAGAACCTTTGCAGCTGCTCTAGTCTTAAAAATATTTAATTTTAAAAATAACTTTTGTCCTACTTTTTTTTTTTTTTTTAAGTCGTGAGGTATAGTGTAGAGCAGGAGGTCCTGGGTTCAATCACCAGAGCGAGGAAAGAAAAAAAAAGAAGTTAAAAGAAGTATCATGTACGGAAAGCAGTGTCCCTGAGGGTACAGATTGCAAGACTTCACAAAATGAACAGCACTGATACATACCAGTAATCCCAGCACCCCAGGAGGCTGTGGCAGGAAGAGCCCAAGTTTGAGCCAAGCTTGGGAAATTTAGAGACTTACCAAGACCCTATAAGTAGAGAAGACTTGATTTTTAGTCTCTAAATTTAAAATTAAAAAGGGACTGGGGCTGTACCTCTGTGTGAAGGCCGTGGATTCAATCCCCAACACCACAAAAACAAAAAAACAGAACATTTCCCACCCTCTTCCTGTTCCCTTTTTAATCACTTACCCACCCACCCCGAGGACGGAGGAAGCTCTTGCTCTGTGAGAATGTAAACCAATATTAATATACAATAAATATAACGGCTAGGAGAAAAGTCACTTTCTCAAGTGACTAATACCGAAGGTGAATTTTTTTTCTTTCAAATTGGTTGACCTAACCACAGTTTTAATTTGTACTACCTTTTAAAGAACAGTGAGTGGTAGCTGGGCGTGGTGGCACAGGCCTATAATCCCAGCACTCAGGAGGCTGAGGCAGGAGGATCACTACAGGTTGGAGACTAGCCTGGGCTACACATGAGACCTTGTCTCCCCCCCAAAAAAGTGATTGTTTCTACACAAGTACTTTTTCAACCCTAGCCCTTTATTTGTTTATTTACTTTCTTAATTTTAGAGACCAGGTCTTGCTATGTTATTCAAGCAGACCTTGAACTCCTTCCTGGTCCCAGGGATTCCACTGCCTCAACCTCTAGAGTAGTCAGGACTCTGGGCACACCCTACTTTGACCCGCAGATCTAGTCCTTCAAAACCCAAATTTGTTCATGTGTGCTGAGTTTCCACCTTCTAAATTAGGATCTGGCCTTCCGGGTTGTGTTCCGCCTGTAGGGAACTGGAAGGGTGGAAAAAGGACTATATATTTAAATAAATTTAAGGAAGAAGAGTTAGGAAGGTAGGTACAGTTTGACCTCTGTATCTGGTACATTCAACTAATGACTTTTTTTTCCAACTACAGGAGTTTTAAAAAATGTATTTTTAAAATATTGTAAACTGGGAGTAGCTCAGTAGTTGATCACATTTAACATGGGTAAGGCCCTGCATTTGATTCCTAGCACCAAACCAAACAAAAAAAAAAAACTTCATTTGTTCTCAGCGTGCAGACTTTTGTTTTTTGTTCTTTTGTTTTTTGGAGACAGGGCCTCACCATATAGCCCAGGCTGGCCTCAAACTCACGGCAATCCTCTTACCTCAGCCTGCTAAATGCTGGGATTACAGGCCTACACCACCATGCCCAGCCAGACCTTTTCTTCTAGTTGTTATTTCCTGAACAATATAGTATGAATGCTATTTACATTGTGTTAGGTATTATAAGTAGTCTAAAGATTATTTAAAGTACATCGGAGGATTGCATAAGCTTTGTTGTTGTTGTTTTTTGAGACATGATCTCACTATATAGTGCAGGCTGGCCTGGAACTCACTGTGATCCTCCTGGCTCAGCCTCCTGAGAGTTGAGATTACAGGTGTTTGCCACCATGCCCAGTGATATGCATAAATGATAGGGAAACATCATACCTTTTCATATTTGAGACTTGAGCATCAGAGAATTTTGATATGGCAGAGAGAAGAACCTGAGAACAAATCCCTAGCCACGTGCCATCACACCTGGCACAACCAGTTTTATGTACTGATGCAAAACACAGCTAGCCAGGCATGGTGGCGCATGCGTGTAATCCCAGCACTCGGGAAGCTGAGGCAAGAGGATCGCTGTGAGTTCCAGACTAGCCTGGGCTACATAGTGAGGTTCAGGTCAGTCTCAACTACATAGTGAGACTCTGTCTCAACAAAACAAAACACAGCTGGAAGTTTAGCTCAGTAGTAGTGCTTGCCCCAGCAAACTGAGCACAGCGGCACACACCTGTAATCCCTGTACTCTGGGAGGCTGAAGCAGGAGGCTCCAGATTGGAACCTAGTCTTGGAAATTTAGTGATTTAGTGAGATCTTGTCTTGAAATAAAATAAAAAGGGCTGGGGATGTACCTTAGTGCAGAGCCCTGAGTCCGATTATCAGTGCTATGAAAAGAAGAGAGAAGAAAAACAGCCTTGGGCACTGAAATGAGCTAATCTCATTTAGTTTGTCTTTTGGTTTGTTTGTTTTGAAGGGGTAGGAGTTCTGCAAGGCCCCTTAAACACCTTGAAGTGGAAAAAAAAAAAAAAAAAAAGTATGGGCCGGGGATTTAACTCAGTGGTTCAAGTTCAATCCCCTATACCAAAAACAAAACCAAACCACCCTGAAGTGTTCACGGGGCTGAGACTGAGTGTGGCTGGAGAGTCAGTTAAAGTTATATAATATACTGATTTCTCAGTATCCATGGGAAATTTGTTCCACAAATCCATGAAGATGCCAAACTCTGTGGACGGTCAAAGCCCTTATGTAAGGGCTTTTTATGTGCAGTATTTGCACAGAACCTACCCATGTTCTCCCCTATACTTTAAATCATCCGTAGGCTACTTATAATACTTAAAACAATATAAATGCTGCTGTAAACAGTAGTTACACTGTATTGTTCAGGAAGTAATGACTGAGAAAGTCTGTTCAGTCCAGACACATGTTTTTCTTGAATGTTTTCAATCCAAGTTTGACTGAGTCCAGGGATATGGAACTCCAGGTTGGAGGCCCAAACATGTGGTTCCAAACCTTAATTGCAATGTGGAAACTAGAGCAACCAGCCAGTGGCTTACACTGCCAGGTAGCTCCAGCCACAAGGGGCCCCAGAAGGAAGCCACCATGGGGCTGCAGGTTTTTACGAGTACATATAGGTGTCAAACATGCCAGGGCCCTGAGCAGCAGGGCCTAACCTAACCCTGGATAGAGACAGTTCTTGCTAATGAGTAATATACCTGATGGCCCCCAGGTCTTCATTAAGTGCTCAAGGAAGGCAAGCCCTCCAATTTGCCAAGCCGGTTATTTCCTGAGCATGGAGGTGGTTTATTTAAAGTTTACTGTTTGCACCTGGGCGTGGTGGTGCACACCTGTAATCCCAGCACTTGGGAGGCTGAGACAGGAGGATCACTGTGAGTTCCAGGTACAGTCTCAAGTACAGAGTGAGACTCTGTCTCAAAAAACATTTTTACTATTTGCAGGACACGGTTGTGGGCACCTGAGCCTGGCACAGCTGGCATAGCTCCAAGCCAGCGGGACTGGGGTTCTGGTTATCTTCTGTGGGCAAAAACTCACCCCAGGTGGAGGGAGGCCGCAAGCTCCACCTGTGATCTGCATCCTGAGAGGTGGACACACTCTTCCTCAAGAATCTGGTTGAAGATGAAGGGGTGCAAGGCGTGGGAGTGCCCCGTCCTGGGAGCGGGCAGAATGAATGAGGTCAGGTTTGCAGGAAGCTTTGAGCTGCTGGGATGAAGAGACTCTCCTAAGTACAAGGTATTATTAACTGAAGGTGCTATTACTTTAATCTGAGAGACAGTGTGTGGCAGGTAAAACAGAGCAATAAAAACATGCCCATTAATAACAAATAAAACGTAGTAGTAGCCTTGGAAAGAACAAAATCCTCTTTACATCAATGGCCGAGGCTATAGGACGAGCAATGATACAGCAACTGAGAACAGAAACGAGAAACGACCTTCGCCAGTGTTTCCCAGCACCCAGACGACAAGGGTACTGTGAACCAAGGCCACTAAGTTGGTCCCCGAAGCAGGCACAATTCCGGGACCAGGGGCCATTTCCCAGACATTTCCTGTCTGCCAGCTGGAATCCATCCTCCTGACCCTCAGGAGCCCCCCTGCATTGGGGAGGCAGCTAAGGGGCAGAGAATAGGAGCCGTTTACGAAGGTCTCAGGGTAACAAGTGTCAGAGTGAAGCGGCAGTTATTCATGGTATTGCCTGCCTTAATGGCATAATTGTCACCTGGGTCGGGGGGTTCCAAATAAGACCTGTCGGGACTATGAGATTTCTACCGGGGAGGCTTGAAATGGGTGAGCGCCGATTTAAGGAGGGGTACAGTAAGCTATAACCACAGCTCGTTTTAGTTATTTATTTTCTAACTTGAGATAGAGTCTTGCTAAGTTGCCCAAACTACCCTGGAACTTTCAATCCTGCCCCAGCCTCCCAAGTAGCTGGAATTACAAGTGTGTACCGACATGTTTCTGTGGACTTCTATTGTTACTGCTGTCTTTTGTTTCTTGGTACCGGGGATCGAACTCAAGCAGGTGGCGGCAACAATGAGCTAAATCCCCCCACCCCCGTCTTTTGTTTCTTTAACACAACGTAATTTTTGCTGCTCTAGCCTGAATGCCTGCCTCAGTTGGATCACCTCATTTAGGCAGCCGCCCATTGCAGTGGGTGGAACTGTGCAGGTCCTCGGTTGGCAGGCGTGAAAGTGAGGAAGCGGAGTGGTGAAGGGATTTGCCCACAGTTGCTCATGGTAGAGCTGAGATTGGAGCCCATATCTATATCTGGAGGGGCCGCTCTCAGAGATCACAGCCTGCCTTCAAGTCCCCGCCTGCCTGGGGTCCTCCCCGGATGGTACCTGGTACCTGCAAGACGCTCAAGCTTGATGGTGTTGTTGCAGCAGGAACATCAAAGCTGATCCCCCGGTGATGAGCTCATGCTGGTTTACAGCAGATTACATTTTGCACAAAATATCACATGTTTCACAAGGGACAAAGGGCATGCCACGCCCGGCACACTTAATTTCCCAAAAGCAACACTCTGGCCGGTACACTCTGTCCCGTACCTGCCAGCCTGGTGATAATGTAGCCCCACCTGTGGTTGCTAGGTGTGTCTTGTGGGTAGGTGAGTCCTGGCAAAGGGACGCTTGGCCAGACACAAGAGGGGAAGACAAAGGCAGGCCGAGAGACAGCCTCCTAAGGCGTCTCCTCCTCCTCAGAGACACACGAAGTCAGCTTGGGACTCAGGACTTCCGGCCACTCCACTGTCTCTTGGTGGGGCATGAATTCTAGGTTGGCCCCTGTGTCCAAAACCCAGGAGGTCTGTCACTGTGGCAGGCTTCCTATCTGACTGCCCTTTTCTTTCGTACCAGGGATTGAACTCAGGACCTTGTGCTTGTGAAGCAGGCGGCAGAACCACTGAGCTAAATCCCGGCCCGCTGATTGCTTTTTTAAAATTTGAAAAATATACCACACACCAAAAGTGTTTGTGTAATTTTCTTTTTTTCTTTTCTTTTCTTTTTTTTTTTTTGTACCAGGGATCAAACTCAGTGCTTGCCAGGCAGACACCAGAGCCACTGAGCTAAATCCCTGGCTATGTAATTTTCAAGGTGTGTTGAAAAAATATGGTGTGCGTTTAAATTAAAAATTTTATTACAGGGCTGGGGATTTAGCTCAACGGTTTAATGGCCTGCCTTGCAAGCACAAAGACCCGAGTTCAATCCCCGGTAACAAAAAAAAAAAAAATGTATTACAGTGAAAGACCCATTGCCATGAATGTTCTTCAAAACATTCCCCCTTGCTTCCAACGAATCTACTGATGTTCTTGCCACTTTCAGAGCAGTTCTGGAAGTCTTTATTCATGTCTTTAGTTGTGTTGTTTTGGCTACCTAGACATCCTGAACAGATTCAAAATGTTTATCTTTCATGGTCATTTTGACTTGGGGGAGGAGCTAGAAGTTGTGCAGGGTCATTTCTAGTGACCGAGGTGGATGTGGACACAGCATCATGTTTTTATAAACCTGCCTTGGTACGCTGCACAGCATTCACCATATTTTTGATCACATCTCCTAAAGGCACTCATGAAAGACTTCCAGAATTACTTTATCTTTCATTTTATTTTTTGTTGTTTTGTTGTTGTTGTTTTGAGACAGGGTCTCACTATGTAGTTGAGACTGACCTGGAATTCACTATGCAGCCCAGGTTGGTCTTGAACTCACAGTGATCCTCCTGCCTCAGCCTCCCGAGTGCTAGGATTACAGGCGTGCACCACCACGCCTGGCTACTTTTTTTTTTTTTTTTTCAGAATTACTTTAGAAAGTGACAAGAATGATAAGATAAGCATTCAAATCAAAGGAGAGAATTTTGAGGGGAGGTTGATGGTAATATGTCATTTTTTCCAATCACCACTTGTATATGTTCAAGTTAAAGGCAAATAAGGGCTGGGATTTACCTCAGTGATGCCACCAACCTGCCTCGCAAGTGCAAGCTCCTGAGTTCGATCCCTGGTACTAAAAATAAAATAAAGACTGATAGTCACCCATGTACCCGACACAGGTCTTAAGAAGTATGAGGCCAGTACCTGTGAAGGCTGCTGAATGACCTTCCCCAAATGCATAGCCTCCTCTCTTCATCAGAGAATTCCTGTTCCTCAAATGCACACCTTGCTTTTCTCTGTTACTGAAGCCTGTGCGTGCGCACTCCTGGGTCACTGGGAACGCACAGGAGACAGTCCATTGCCACACTTAACCCTAATGGGTGAGCTCCGTGGCTGACTTTTCTTCTGAAGGCTCGTCAGAGCATGGAAAACAGGAGCTGAGGGGAATGCAGAGACACTGCGGGGAGATGAAAAGGAATTCTTGGGAGAGGGAATGGTGCAGACCAAAGGAAGTTCGTACCAAGCCCACTTAGTGTGGGAAGTGTTCCCAGATAGGGAGGAGAGCATCACTGAGCCTGGCCGGGCAAGGCTTGGAAAGGGCCTGTTCAGAGGAGGCAAGTGGTATCATTTCCTCTCCGTGGGAAAATGGCATGTGTTGTCAAGTTGTCAAGCTTAGCCAGGTTAGGCTAAGCTAGGTTGAATTCATACAATCTTACAGTTTAAATCCAGCACATCTGTAACTCCAGCACTCTGGGACGCTGAGGCAGGAGGATCATACGTTGCAGCCCAACGTAATTTAGTGAGACCCTGTCTCAAAGATTAAAAATAAAAAGGGCTGGGGATGTAGCTCAGTGTAGCCCTGGGTTCGATCCCTAGTACAGTACTGGGGGAAAAAATGTACAGTTTAAGTGCTCACCCATAGTAGGTCTGCCGCAGTTTTGTGACTCGAGAACTATCCTCTGAGCTGTGACATTATGACCTCTAGACTAACGGAATCTTCCTAGCTCCTGGTTGGAAACTAGAGTGGTCAGCTTTGCTTTTGTAAATAAAGTTTCACTGAAACACAGGCATGCTTACTTGTTTGCATGTTGCCCAGGACCTCCTGGTTCTACAGCAGAGCTGTGTTGCTGCAATCCAGCCCTTTGCAACATCTGAGAGGGCCAGAGAACTCAGCATCAAGGAAGAAAGGGGCCTCCTCACTAGGCTCAGAGCCCAGACATCGCAGGACTTCTCTGAACTCCAAAGGGGCAGCTGAGCAGATCCTCCCCACACTCAGAAGTGGAAGAGCGGAGGGTGTGGGAGCCATTAGCAAACCCTGACCCACAGGTGAGCAAGCAGTGGACAGTGAGGACAGACCTCACTCATCTCTAAATCCCAGTCACTGATTTTTTTTTTTTTTTTTTTTTTTTTTTTTTTTTTTTTTGAGACAGGTGCTTGCTGCGTAGCCTAGGCTGGCTTCAAACTCATGGTGATCCTCCTGCCTCAGCCTCCCAATTGCTGAGATCCCAGGCTTGCACCACTATGCCTGGCTAAGTTTTGGTTAATTAATTAATTGATTTACCTTTTGTAATCCTGGAGATGAACTTCAGGGCCTCTCTCACGTGCTACACAGGTGCTCAGCCATAGAGCCACATCTTCAGGGCCACCACAGAGGGAGTTTAAACTGCCCAGGACTGAGCAGAGAGGAATGTTCAGAGTGTGAAGTTTATGAGATTAAAGCATGAGATCAGTGAAGATTTCTACATCGGAACAGGACAGTGAAAAAAGAAAGGAAGGGAGGGAAACAGAAGTCCTAGAAGAGAAGTCAGTTTAAAACAAAGTCCGTGATTTATCATCTTGCAAGTTCGGGGTGTCAGGTCCCTTCTGCCGTCGGAAGCAGGCAACACTGGCGAATGCGGGATGACATTTTCTGACCTGGAGAGCCCGGGCCACACTGACCATTACCATTCTTTGGGCCCACAGAGGTGCCGTCGATAAACACAGGCAGAATCATGTCCTGCGGGAAGAGGAAGTGTTCTCCAAGGCGTGAACGCTGGGCGGCTCACTGCAGAACTGGGAAACGCCCAGAACGTGGCTCGCTGTCTGTGTCGGGCAGGAGCAGCCCGAGGATCCCTGAATCCCGCCCCGGAGCTCACCCACTGACCGGACTGTGGACGGGGAGAGCCGGTCCGAGGGGACAGAGCCGGCAGGCAGGCCCGCGAGCGTCGGGAAGGCTGGGTCTGCACCCGCCAGGGCTGTGGGCCAGAGGCGGGGACCAGAAACCGGACTTCAATCACCAGCGGTGCCCCGAGGGAGCCCCTCGCTTGGCCTGGTGGGCAGCGGGCCTGGCACCGGATAGGCTTTCCCCGGAGGCTGGGGGCAGCGGTCTCCGCTAAGCCTTGGCTCTGGACTCCAACGAGCCCCGGGCAAGTTTCTGCTCCCCGAGTCTTGTGGCCTTCAGTTTTCGCATCTGCGAAATGGGAACAACAAAATTCTTCTGTCCCGGGGGCTGTTTGGAAGATTAAATTAAATTAGAGACCGCGTGCAAAGTCCTTGGAACGTTCCCAGCACGAAAAAAACAAAATTAAAAAATAATACGAGAGGCCTGGTGGCAAATGCCTGTGATCCCAGGACTGAGGAAGGCGGATCCTAAATTCAAGCCCAGCCTAGGGAAATCTGGGACCCTGTCTCCAAAAACGGGCTCCGTGAGGAGCTCAGTGTGAAGGCCCTGGGTTTAATCCCACTGCTAAAAAAAAAAAAAAAAAAGTGATTATTCTTGGGGTAGAATGTAACTCAGCAGCGGAGCACTTGCCTAGCATGTGTGAGACCCTGGGTTTAATCCCCAGTACCACATATGCGGGTGGAGAGGGAAGAGGAAAACAGAAAAAGGAGGGAGGGAGGGAAGGGGAGAATAGAGATAAAGGTCTTGCTATGTTGCCCAGGCTGGTCTCAAACTCCTGGGCTCAAGGGATTCTCCTGCCTCTACAGGCATAAAGCACCCTGTCCTGCTTACATTATTTTTTTCCCTATTATCATTAATAGCTATGTAAGCCAGGTGTGGTGGCGCACACCTGTAATCCCAGCTTCTCAGGAAGCTCAAGGCCAGCCTGGGCTACCTATGGAGTTTGAGGCCAGCCTAGGCTCTAGAGATCCTGTCTCAAAGCCAACAAACAACAGTTGTTTATTTACGTACTATGTGGAAAGGAATGTGCCCTGTCCACCTGAGAGAGATTAGAAGAAACAAAGCCAAGGTTATGCCACTCATAACATTTGGTGGTTCTGTTTTATAAATAATCCCATTATGGCCAGTTTCAAGCTAGCAACGGGTTTACCAACTTGCTGGCAGAGTTCCTCAGCAAGGCATTCTGGAGCGCCGACCCCAAGTCAGCGGTCTCTCTCTAGCTATCAAATATTTAAGGGAGAAGTTCACGGTGGTCACATGTCCGGGCCCTGACACACACCACCCTCTGATGGCTGCTTCAGGCTATAAGGATGATAGGGACCAGTGGGGCCTTGTCTACTTCTCAGGCAGTGACATGGCTGTGGCAGTTTGCGGGGGGGTGGCTGTGTTTTTATGTGGCCCTTTAGCAGTCACCACCTATGTGTTGGGGAGCGTCTCCCTGACACTCTGAGTTCCAAGAGGTATGGAGAGACACTGGCTCAGAAATGCAAACCCTGGACCCCCTGGCTCCAACCACTGGCGCCTAAACCTGCCTGTTATCTACCCAGCGAAGGTGAGGACTCAAACACACCTCTTGGCTCTGGAATTATGGAATCTGGTCAAACTATAATCCCAGCACTCGAGAGGCTGAGGCAGGAGGATTGCAGTGAGTTTGAGGCCACCCTGGGCTACATAGTGAGTACAAGAGTCAGCCTGGATACACCTCGAAACTTTTCTCAAAAAATTTAAAAAGGAGCCTGTGATTTAGCTCAGTGGTTCCGCCATGTGCCTCACAAGCAGAAGGTCCTGAGTTCAATCCCCAGTACCAAAACACAACAAAAAACAACCTTAAAAAGATTTTTTTTTGTACCATGGATTGAACTCAGGCCCTTGCGCTTGCAAGGCAGGTGGTGGAAGCACTGAGCCAAATCCCCAGCCTTCTTTCTTTCCCTTTTAATGTTTTTCTTTTCTTTATATAGGAACTGTTGCTCAGGCTAGCCATAGACTTGTGATCTTCCTGCCTTAGTCTCCCATAGAATCCAACCTCTTTGTTTAAAAAAACAATTGAGTCAGGGTCTCACTATGTAGTTCAAATTGACCTTGAACTCACTATGTAGCCCAGGCTGGCCTCAAACTTGAGCCAATCCTTCTGCCCCAGCCTCCTGAGTGCTGGGATTACAGGAAGGCATCACCTCACCCAGATGAAAAAAAATTTTTTTTAGTTTAAAAAAGTTAAAAGATTGAGGATGTTCCATCCCTAGTTAAAAAAAAATTTTTTTTTTTTGTTTTTGTTTTTTTGAGACAGGGTCTCACTATGTAGTTGAGACTCACCTGGAACTCAGTATGTAGCCCAGGCTGGTCTTGAACTCATAGCGATCCTCCTGCCTCAGCCTCCTGAGTGCTGGGATTACAGGCGTGCACCACCACACACAGCCCCCCCCCAAATTTTTTTAATGAGCACCTCCTAGGTACTAAGAACTACTCTAGGACTTTCTATACCTTATCTGACTTAATGTTCAAACACCTCTTTGCTGTATTATGTTCATTTATAGACAAGGAAACTATGGCTCCAGGAGATATCTTTCCTAAGATACACGGCCAATCATGGAGGGGCTGGTTTTTAACCTTTTTCACTTTAACTCCAGACTCTTATATATACTTTTTGCCTCTGGGGTGTGGGGACAGCCTGCACCTAAGTGTAAAATAAGTGAAATAAAAACTAGTTCCTGCAACAGGATTTCTGAGAAAGAAGGGCCAGCTGTAGGCCGTAGTGCTTAGCAGCAGCTCCCTAGACAAGGACTTCAGCTGAGTGGGCCCACAGCCTGGGCAGACAGGAGAGGTGAGGGCCATGGAAGGACTTCTCATGAGCAAAAAGAGGGCAGGAGTACTAAGCTGCATTTGGGGTTCAAGCAGGGTTTTATGGCAAGCAGAGGGAGGAGAGGGCCTAGGGAGGAGCGTCTGCCTTCCGAACTGCCACACGGCACCTACACAGGTCTACAAGCAAGGAAGTAACAGGATGGCAGCTGAGTCAAATTAGCCTGACAATAACTTTTACAATGATGAAAGGAGGAAGATTGTGAGGTAGGAAAGCCAGGCAGGAGTGAAACTGCCAGCCCTCTTTTTCTACCCAGATTTCATCTAGGAATACAAAAGATTACCCGTGTGCGAATACACGGTATCATAAATATACACCTTGTGGAGCTCAGGAAAGATCTAAGGCTTCCAGCAGTTTGCCGGGAGAACCACAACACTGAATAGCACCCCTGCTTAATGCTGTGTCAGGCTCAACACAGAGTCTTTGAAGTGCCTGCAGAGGACAGTAGTTATCACTTAAATAAACACGTAGCCAGCTCCGGAATAAATGTGTCATTGGAAACGCACTGCGGTCCTGCGTGTGGTGGACAGTCACGGCATTTTATTTTGGTACTGGGATCCAACTCAGGACCTTGCACTTCTGAGGCAGGCAATGGAACCATTAAGCTAAATCCCCAGCCCTAGCCGGACAGGTATGGATGTGACCCTCATTGTTCCCTGCTTGGAGTCCGCTCTCCTCCCTAGTGGCTGCTCTCACTTCCCTTTGCTCTTCTGCTCTTGGCTTCGTGTGCCTGGGAGGGTTCAGGTGAGTGACTGGTTGACGTTGATCGGTGGACCAATTCATGGGTTCAAGTTCTGCAGCCCTGACCATGGCTCTGATTTCCAAGGAAGGGAGGGAGAGTGTTGGGCTTGTGCTGTAGGGCGTCTCCAGCTGATGGCAGCTCCATGGGCTTCTTCCAGCCAAGCACTCATGGATGGCATTCCTGACTGATGGCAGCTCCATGGGCTTCTTCCAGCCAAGCACTCATGGATGGCATTCCTGACCGTATAGTCCATCGCTTGTTGGCTCCAGTTACCACCATAGCTGAACACATACAGGCGCTTGGGTTGAGTTTCTGAGCTTCTTCATTGGCACATTCTTTGCATGTTGGCTTCACCGTGCAGAATGTGCAGTCCCAGGTGTGTGAATTCAACTCCAAAAGGTAAGGGCCACTGATGAGGTCAGTGATGGCGGAGGTAGTCACAGAGTCAGAAGGAAGTTTAGGGGTGCTGACATTTGACTAAATACCTGTGGCTATGGTAAGGCAACTAGAACAGACCTTCTGATTCCTTTAAACTAGTTCTAGAGCAGCAGCAACCAAGGCCCAGTTCCCTAGTTTTTCCAAATGGCAGGTGTCTGGGCAGCAGGGCTGGAATCAGGAAGAGGCTTTATGGAGCATGTGGCACTGAGTGGGGTCTACTTTGGGGTCCACCCGCAGGGGTCCCTAGGCAACTAGAACAGACCTTCTGATTCCTTTAAACTAGTTCTAGAGCAGCAGCAACCAAGGCCCAGTTCCCTAGTTTTTCCAAATGGCAGGTGTCTGGGCAGCAGGGCTGGAATCAGGAAGAGGCTTTATGGAGCATGTGGCACTGAGTGGGGTCTACTTTGGGGTCCACCCGCAGGGGTCCCCCGTGCATCTCCCATTGGTCCTATTGTGTAGTATAAATGTCATCCTTCATTTTGGTCTCCTCCCTCTTTGATACTGGAGAGTCAACACAGGGTCTGATACATGCCAGTCAAGCACTCTACTACTGAGCTACACCCTCAGCCCTTTATTATTTATTTATTGTTGATTGATTTACCTTTTTTTTTTGTAGACTGGGTCTTGTTAAGTGGCCACATTGCCCCAGGCTTGACTCACATTTTAAATCTTCCTGCCTCAGCTTCCGAGAGTGCTGGGATTACAATTATGCACCACATCTGACCCCTTTTACCTTTTATTTTGAGACAGTCTCATTAAATTGCCTAGGCTAAGCTCAAACTCTTGATCCTCCTGACTCAGCCTCCAGAGTAACTGGGGTTATGACTGGGTGCCACTATATACTGCTTCATTTTGGTCTTGAGAAGTAAACTGAGAAGATACAAATCCCACTGAGCTTTGCAACCTCTCACACAGTTCTCCTTTGTTAGAGGCCCGCAGCTGAGGCTGAAATTAACAATGAGGAATTCATATCAGCAAGAAGCAAAGTATGGAAGCCCGATTGCTCACTTCCTATGGGACAGGGTATTTCCCTCAGCAGAGAGCTCTGGATTACCGGAGGAACTTTTTCAGGGTCCTGAAGCATTTATGATCAGAGCCCTCTGTTGGTATTAGCTTAGTCCATAGACTAAAGGTATGGCTTTCTCTGCTGGTGGCTTTGATTCAAATCCACTGTCCAGGGGCAGAGGGACGATCAGGGCTGGAGTGTTGCTGATTGGGCTCTAGCTTTTAGAGAGATACCTATCTTTAGAAATCTTGTTGTTCAGACATCCAGGAGTCTAACCTTTCTGTCCCTTAGCTGGGTAGGTCTGAGCTCCTGCAGGTCACCTCAGGTGTCAGCCTGCCTCCTGCACCTGCACCTGTTGCCTGGGGAATGCTGGGCTCCAGGTCATCAGTCTGCTGGCTTCTACCTGCAGGCTCCGTCAGCTCTTCCTTTTAGAGGAATCTATTGAAATGAATGCATGTATTACCAGCATGGAAAATGCACATCTGGGCTGAAACCAGGACAGCCCAAATGAACAAAATTAAAAGCTCTAAGGAACGAGCTGACCTAGAAGTTTCTTGTCCCAGCACTTCCCCCAGCCTTCTCCTTTCTTTGCTAGACCCAAGATCCAGAGGAAGGGCGCAATCCTAACAAAATCCTTGGCTTTTACTCCTGCAGATGTTTAGGGGAAACCCTGAGGAAAGCTGGGTTCTCTGCCAGGACCCTTGCAAGGGCTGCCACAGGGCGGAGGATAGTTACACAAATGAGGCATGGTATTCACAGATAATTTCCCTAAGCCCAGCGTGCAGCCCTCCCCAGACCACTTATTTGAGTTAAAAGCCTCTTTGCGGCTCTCTTGAGAACAGCGTCTTCTGGATTCTTCCTGTCCTCTGTGCCGTATTCTCCCTTGGGCACTCTCCCCAGCCCAGGTCTCTGGAGAGGGAGCCAAGCAAAGCCAAGGAAGAATTGGAGAGAGGAGAGCAGGACCGGTCCCCTCCAGATAAGGTTGCTTAGAGGGTTAGCTCCTGATCTCACCTCGCCCCAGGCGGTGGGCGAGGCTCCTTCCAAATCTGTAACCCCATGTGATTACACTGTAGACTGTGGGACTCTTAGCTCACTGAGAGGCTCTCTGATCTGGAAGTTTCTCTGAATTAGCTCCCTATCCCTTTCTCTTTTGCCTCGGGCCATGACTTCTTTTAAAAGGAGTGGATTCACTTACTACATCTTTACAATCGCCTTTGGGGTTGGCTGTTTTCAGATGAGGAAGCAACGATTCTGAGCCTTTTTTGTCCGAAGCCACACAATGTTGATTAAAGGTCTCGATTTGTCCAACTCAAAATTAAATGCTCTTTCTCTGCCTCAGTTTATTTATTTTTGTGCCAGAGATGGAATGCAGGACCTTGCACTTGCGAGGCAGGTGCAGTGCCACTGAGATAAATCCCCAGACTAAATATCTGTATTTGTAAAATAGAGGTGTTAATAGCATTCACTTCTAGGGCACATGGGAGGAGCAGATGCTTTTATATGTGCCAAGTGCTTGAAGTAGTCCTGGAGAGAGACACACACGCTCCTGTCACGCGTGACAGCCACAGGGATCTCACAAAAGCCTATGTCCTCCTGCTGGGACTTCCAGCCTCCAAATCTGTGAACTAAATAAACCCCCTTTCTTTCTAAAACATAAATAAAACCCAGGGTCTGCTATATAGTGTTCAATAAACATCCACTAATATTATGGCGCTATGCCTTGTGTTTCTTTGCTAGTTCAAGCCCTGGACTCCTGACTCCTTCACGGAGGAGAAGCCAGCTTCTAGACCTGGGGTATGTTAGGGAAGAGGGGAATGAACCCCATTGTTTCCCAGCTTCCAACAGGCTGAGGTGAGGGAAGAACAGATACTGCAAGCAACAGGACTGAGCTGCCTGCCTGAAACTTCCAGACACACATAAACTCATATAAAGGGGAGGGATGGCCCCTCTGCAAAATGCTGAGGGCAGGAAGAACAAGACTCCTGAACTGAACCAAAATCATAAGGCAACATTCTACCCTGGATGCTCCTGGCCTTATATTGTACCTTTACCAAGCACTTACAGTTCAGGGCAAGACCAGTACATAGAGAATGGAGAAACAAAGGGACTCTAGTCCCCTTCCAAAAAAGTCTGTCTGGGAGCCCTCTAGAGGGAAGGGCCATTGGCTGGGGGGAGAACTCTGGACTCAGACAGGGAGCCCTGGGGCCTAGGAAGTGCTATCAGGGACAGGGATCTGCCCTGTAGCTCAGCCCCTCTTCCGCATCCCTAGCTATACCGGACAGGGCTGGGTGTGGTGGCACCTCAGACTGCCTCAGTCTGGAAGCTGAGGCAGGATTGCTGAGAGTTCCAGGCCGGCCTGGACAATTTAGCACTGAAAACCAAAAATAAAAAAGTGCTGCATATGTAGCTCATGTGATACAGATGTACATACACACACAAGAATAGGTTCCTGGGAACTTTGTAGAAAACCAAGGCAATCGTGTGGGCAACTTTGGCACCACGTCAGTTGGCTATTGCTGAAAAGATGGTGAAAGACAATGCAAATATAACTAGGAAAGAGGTAGACTTTTATTTATTCATTGGTTTGGTTTTTTTCTTTGTACTGGGGATCCAACTTGGGTCCTTGTGCTTGTGAGGCAGGTGGTGGAACCACTGAGCTAAATCCCCAGAACAATTTTTTGATTTTTTGAGACAGAGTCTCACTATGTTGTTGAGACTGACCTGGGACTCACTATGTAGCGTAGGCTGATCTCGAACTCACAGCGATCCTCCTGCCTCAGCCTCCCCTGTTCTGGGATTACAGGCTTGCGCCACCACGCCAGAAAGAGGTAGACTTGACCCAGGGAACTAGTCCCCCGAAACTCTCCATGCTGTGAAAGTTGTTGGAAGTCATGTTCTAACAGTTACAGTTTTTGCTTATCAGTCTGCTTTCTCAGAAAAAAAAGAAAAAAAAAAAAAAAGAAAAAGAAAAGAAAAAAAGAAATTCCAAACCCACAAATAAAACGAAAGGTTGAAGACACAAATGTCTGTAATTAAGCTTTGTAATGACGTCTGCACGCCCAGGCTTCCCACCGTTTCAAGTGTTTATCAAGGGAGTCCCGGGCGTGCCCTGCCTGCCCCGGTCCCCTGTGATGTCTCCTCACTCGCAGACCACAACAGGTCTTTTCGTTTCCAAGGTCGGGGGAGAGGGTGAATATCTGCATTTTATCTCGAGTTGATGGCTCTCCTAACTTCCGTGCTACCTGAGCTGACTGAAGGGGACACAAGCAGCGCGTATAGAGTTCGGAGCACCATGAACAGACCTAAGGGACCAGGGATGGCCACACGGTCACCAGCGTTAACTGATCTCCCTGGGACTAGGACTTGGAGTCCAGGCACAGAGGAGGGGCACGGTATGTCTAAGCCTCCGGAGCCCACTTCCTCCGCACCAACGCGGGAGGCCATGGGGCCCCCTCCTCTCGCGCCTCTGTGCCAGGTTTCTGAAGGCTGACAGAAGCTGGGGGTCCCGGAAGCAGCGAGGAGCGCGTTGCGGGGGACGAGCCGGAATGCTGGGACAAAGACTTGCGAGCTCGGGCCGGG
>NW_022900935.1:60075709-60085256 GCF_012274545.1 Fukomys damarensis | reverse complement strand
CAGGGGAGGCGGCCTCGGCCTCGGCGACGCGCACCTGTGCCGGGTGCTGCCCCCGGTTGTCATCTCCGGGCCCCCGGGAGGTTTGAACGAGGTTTCCCGTGGAAAAGCTGCCTTGGCGTGTTGGAGGACGGAGGCCCAACTTGGGTTTGCAAGGCTGGTCCTTTTCCAGGGGCTGTCAGAAGGAAAAACAACAGTGTTTCCACAGAAACGTTTGGGAATTCGAGTCTGAGAGTCACTTAGATCGACCTTTTGCCAGAAGAGCCACAAGCTTGATTTTCGGCCCAGGCATAGGTATAAGGTGTGGAGTATCGCGTTTGTTTTCAGCGCACCTTCTATTAAAAAGGCGAATGCCTCCGCTGCTGGTCTGTGGCCTCGGCACGGGAAGTGCAGGGCAGCAGCACAGAATCCCAGGATCGCCCACTCTTGTGGGCACCAGCCCATCCGAACCGCGGGCACGGGACCAGCATGTGCTCTTTATTTTTTAAAAACTTGCTCTTTTCAAGACTTCTGGGGACCCATGGCTACCACCTTCTCTCGGGCTTGGGACCTAATGGGCGGGCATTGGGCGATCTCGGAGTGAGTGAGGTGTCAGAATTGGAGTGGAGCCGGTTGCCTCTCGTAGAATAAAGACATGCTAATGAGAGGAGCTGATTTCTCAGCAGTGCGCCCGGTTCCTGCCAGGTGAAAGCTGGGCCCAGACAATGAACCTGCCTCCCTGCGGAGTGTCTGCCACAGCTCTGTTTCCACACCGCTTTTGTGCCAAAGAATGAATCTTTCAGAGATGAGTATGAGCAAGAGCCGCTTTAGAAAGATTTGAGATAGAGTTGTGGATTGTCAGTGTTAGACATGCATCTTGTTTATTTATTTATTTGTGTATTTTTGTGATACTAGAGATTGAGCCCAGGGCCTTCGTACTGAGCTACAACCCCAGCCCTTTTCTGAGTTTTAAATTTAGGGTCTTCCTAAATTACACAGGCTGGGCCTGAAATTGGGATCCTTCTGCCTCAGCCTTCCAGAGTGCTAGAATTACAGGCATTCCTACTCCCAGCTAGAATTTAAAAAGGATGAAAGGCATACGGTGAAAATCTTGTTTTCACTGCTGTGGTCCATCCACCCAGTTCCCCTTCCTCTCCATGTACCTCCCAACCATCTGCATCTTTTGGTTTATTTAGAATTCTTCCAGATTTTTTTTTTTTTTTTCCCCACACAAGGTTTCCCTACATAGTTCAGGCTGGCCTTGAATTCACTCTAGCCCAGGCTATCCTTGAACTTTCAGTGATCCTCCTGCCTCAGCCTCCCAAGTACTGGGATTACAGGCATGTGCCACCACACCTGGTTTCTTCTAGAGTTTCTTATACAAATACTGTTAATGCTGTTCTACCCTTGTTCTTTCACTTTCAGAGTTGAGAAGTCTTTTTGTTTTTGGTGCTGCGAATCGAACTTGGAGCCTCGGACTTGCTAGGCAGGTGCTGTGCTGCTGAGCTACATCCTTGTCCCTAAGAGAGATCTTTTTGTGTCATCTCCATATTTGAGAGTTTTTTTCTTTTTAACATCTGTGTAATATTCCTTGAACATGTGTTACTGGTTTTTTTTTCAGTCTCCTATTGATAAACTTTTTGGGTTCTTTTTTGGGGGTGTTCAATATTTTACAATTGCAAACATACAGCAATGAATAATGTTACCCTTATGTTCTTAGGTGAATTTTAGCTTTGTTAATAAAAGCATGAATATCAACCATTGAAATAACAAAGTGTGAGGGTACAAAGCAATCATATGCTAACTACTCACATTTCATTATGACTTTAAAATTTTTGAGTTAGAGATTGTAGATACGTTTAATCATTATCTAAGATCTTTGCTTTCTTAAAAGGCCATGTTCATTTGTTTAGCAAAGGTGTGATTTTGCTAAGGTGGTTGTTTTTATGCATACATGCCCATTTTTCGACAGGAATATCCACAGTGATAAAAGCCATTAGATCTGTATCCTCTAACCAGGAAGAAGTAGACATACTATAAAGACAATTTAATTCACATAAATCAGTACCTCATAAATCTAGTCCATTTCTCTATACAGATTTGAGCAGATTGTAAAATGTACTAGTTTATTTTATGAAGTCTTACAAGATAAAGCTTGTATAAAAATTCAGAATGGTGGGCCCGGGATTTAGCTCAGTGGTTCCTCCACCTGCTTCACAAGCGCAAGGTCCCAAGTTTGATCCCTGGTACCAAAAATAAACAAACAAATAAAATTCAAAATGGTAATCAGAATCCTGACCAGTTAACATGGCTAAAACTTAATTTTTGTCCTTTAGGCTTCCAACTGATTGGATGAGGGTCCTTCACTCTTCTTATTGAGGGTAATCTGCTTTGCTTAAAATCATCTGATTGTAAAAGTTAATCACACTCATATCATCATTCTCCAGATTTGTGTTATATTGGAGTACGCATTTGCTCGTTAAATGAGTCTTCTTATGGCAAGAGCAGTTTTTTAAAGCATAGGATAAACCCTTTGGCTGTCCTATATATCTATAGATATATAGGATATATATCTATAGATTTTTTTTTTTTTTTTTGTACCAGGGATGGAACTCAGGACCTTATGCTTACAAGGTAGGCACAGCACCACTGAGCTAAATCCCTGGCCTGCAAATACTGTAATTTTTAGAAATATTTCTCTAAGCTTCTTCAAGTGTTATCATTTATTTAGGTGTTTATTTATTTAGGTGCTAAGGGATGGACTCCAGAGCCTTGCACATGCGAAGCACATGCTGTACCACTGAGCTACACCTCCAGCTTATTAGTATTAGAGTTTTTGTTTTTTGGGTTCTTTTGAGACAGGGTCTTGATGTGTAGTCCAGGTTGGCCTTGAACTCCCAGTGATCCTCCTTCCGAGTGCTGGAATTACAGATGTGTGCCACATGCCTGGCTATTAGTATTAGTTTTGGTTTTTTTTGGTTCTGGGGATTGAACTCGGGTCCTTGCACTTGCAAGGCAGGCCACCGAACTGCTGAGCTAAATCCCCGGCCCTGTTAGTATTAGTTTTTAACACTTTTAAAAAAAATTATACTTTTGAAAAAGCCCAGTACTTTTTAAAAGTTTTACTTTGGGCCAGGGATTTAGCTCAGTGGTTCATTGGCCTGCCTTGCAAGCGCAAGGACCTGAGTTTAATCCCTGGTACCAAAAACAAACAAACAAACAAACAAACAAAAGTTTTACTTTACTTGACTGAGACTGGACTGATTAGTTTCAGTTCTTATTTTGTTTTAAGATTTAGGGGCTTTGATTTCTTTATGTGATGGTGATGCTTTGTATTATTTTTTTCTTTGGCATCTCTTCCTACTTGTTATCATTAGCATGCATCACTGAGCACCTGCTATATTCTGTACATTGTGCTTGCACTTGTGTTTTTTTTTTTTCTCCATCCACTCATCCAACAACTATTTATTGAGAACATACTATATCTTTAGGCCCAAGATGTTGGATTAAGCAAAATTGGCACTCTCACCCTTCCATCCCAAATCCCTAGGAATGAGAGAATATATGCTTTTAACACTAGTAAACAAAGGCTATTCACGATGCATCAAGACCATGAGGAATCCCTGACATATGGAAAGTAGGCAAAATCAGATCAATAAAGTGAGCACCTATAGAAGAATCACCGAAAAATGTGCTCTAAGCCTGTATGTGACAGAGGAAGCCAGATTGAACTCAGGACCTTGCTCTTGCAAGGCAGGCAGAGGAACCACTGAGCTAAATCCCTGGCCCTAAATAATGTTTTTTAACAACTGTGCACTTTCTGGGTTTCATGTTCAAGCACTCTTTCAGCAACTAGAAACTCAAGCTTACCACCTAGTTGGCAAAAATAAATAAAATAGGAGGCTATTGTGACAGTTACACTGGTATGAGGAATTTTATGACATGATTAACATCTCTACCAGCTGACTTTAAGTAAAGGACATTACCCTTGATGTAATATAGGTGGCCTTCATTGAGTTCATGACAAGACCTAAGAACAAACCCTGAGGTTTCCCAGAGAGGAGGGAATGCTGCCTCAAGACTATAACACAAAAATCCATAGGGGGAAAAAAACCCCCAAAAAACTAAAGATTACACTTCTGTTAAGCACACAGCGATTCATGCCTGTAATCTCAGCTACTGGGGAAGCTGAGACCAGAGGTTTGTAAATTTGAGTCCAGCCCAGTCAACTTTATGAGAACGTATCTCAAAATAAAAATAAAAAGGTCTGGGACAGAGCATAATAGGTATGATGAGGTAGGAGGATTATGAGTTCAAGGCCATCCTGGACTATATAACAAGACTATCTTGAGAAACAGACAAACAAGGAGGCTGGGGATATAGCTCAATGATAGATGATGCCCGGGTTCAATCCCTGCGTACTCCTGATAAAGATTATACCCTTTCCAAAATTTCAGTGCTTATCATTTTAGTGGCAGAGGTAGGATTATGCATTACGGAGATAAATGAGTATATAGAACATATTATAACCATGTGGGATCTATCCTAGGCACGAATGATTGGTTTAATATCTGATGTTTAGTCAGTGTTAACATACCATACTAATAGAACAAAAAACTGCTGTGTGTGATGGCACGTGGCTATACCAGCATTTGGGAAGCTGAGGCAGGAAGTTTACTCAAATTTGAAGCCAGCCATGGATACATAAAAGTTCAAGATAGTGAGACCCTGGCTCAAAACAAAAAACCAAAACCAAAATAGAACAGAAAACAAAAATTACTTGACCATTTCAATAGACGTAGACAAACTAACAGAATGTACCACCCATCAGTGATAAAATTGTGCCAAACCAGGAATAGAAAGGAACTTTGTCAACATGATAAAGGACATCTCTGAAAAATCAGCATCATACTTAATGTTCATGAAATACTGAATGCTTCTCTGCTAATATCAGCAACAAGGAAAGGATATCTGCTTTTGCTATTTGCTATTGTACTAAAGAGTCTTGTTAGTACAGTAAAGCAAAAAAGTTTTGTTAAAAAACATGGTATTAGCTTATAAAGGAAGAAACAATGCTTTTTTGTTGTTGTTGTTGGGTTTTTTTGTTTGTTTGTTTGTTTGTTTTTTGAGACAGGGTCTCACTATGTAGTTGAGACGGACCTGGAACTCACTATGTAGCCCAGGCTGGTCTTGAACTCACAGCAGTCCTCCTGCCTCAGCCTCCCGAGTGCTGGGATTACAGGTGTGCGCCACCACACCCGGCTACAATGCTTTTTTTTTAATTGACGGATGGTATGATCCTATCAAGGATTAAACACACAGACGTACACATACACTAAATTAGGAAAGTTGCATATGCAAGAGCAGTAACAAGATCAATTGTATTTTTAATTCTTTTTTTATGCTGGAGATCAAACCCAATTCTCAGTACATGTTGGGTAAGTAGCAACCAGAGTTACATCTCCAGGACTTATTCTATTTTTGCTTATTTATTTTTTGGTTTTTTTGAGACATGGTCTCACTTCATAGTGGTCTGGCCTTAAACTCACTATATAGCCCAAGTTGGCCTCAAACTCACTGTGATTCTCCTGCCTCAGCCACCCGAGGACTGGGATTACAGGCGTGAGCCACCATGCTGGCCCTTATTTTAGTTTTATACACAAACAATCTGAAAATGAAATTAAGAAAACAAGACCATCTCTAATAGACTCAAAAAGAATACATTTCTTAGAAATAAATTTAACAAAGAAAACATAGACTGAAAAACTGAAAAATTCCAAAACGTTGCTCTGAGATTAATATCTCAAAGAAATTTAAAAAGATCTAGATCATTGCAGACACTTTATGTTTATGGATTGGAAGACTCAATATTGTCAAGTTGCCTATATTCTCCACATTGATCTATACATTGAATGCCTTTCCTTCAAAATTCCAGCAGGCTTTTTAGTAGAAATTGACCATCCTAAACTTTACATGGACATGCAAAGGACATAGAATATCCAAAACAATTTTGAAAAAGAACAAAGTTGTATTTTACTACCTTATTTTAAAAATCGTAGTAACCAAGACAGTATGGTATCAGCATAACAAAAGGCATCTAGATCAGTGGAACAGAAGTGTGAGCTAGCATTAAATCTTTGCATTTATTATCAATTGGCTTTGAAAAAAGTACCAAGACAATTCAGTGTGAAAAGTATGGTCTTTTCCATAAATGGCATTGGGACAATTTGAAATTAACAAGCAAAAATAAACTCAGACCCTTATGTCACATTACCAAGAAATTGACTTAAAATAGATCATAGAATGAAAAGACAACCCAGATAATAGTAGACACTATTTGCAAATCATATGTACAATGAAAGATTTGTACCTGGAATTCATAAGGAACTTTATAGCTTACCAGGCACAGTGGCACACGCCTGTAATCCCAGCACCCTGTAAGGCTGAGACAAGAAGATCACAAGTTCATGTCCAGCCTGGGAAATTTAATGAGAACCTGTCCCATAGTAAAAAATGGCTGGGATATAGCTCTCAGTGCAAAGGCCCTGGGTTAAATGCCCAATACTGGAGGGGGTGCGGTGAAAGAACTTTACAACTCAGTAATAAAAAGACAACCCAATTAAAAATGAGCAAAGGATATGAATAGCCATTTCTCCAAAAAAAAAAGGTATTCAGTGGACAATATATGCATGAAAAGCTGCGCAGTATTGTTAATCATTAAAAAATACAAATCAAAACTCCAATTAGATAGCAGTTTAGATCCACGAGATGGCTATAACAAGAAAAGTAGTGCTAGTGGTGAAGATGTGGAGAGCATGAAAGCCCATACCTTCCTGGTAGGGATGTAAAATGGTTTCACTCCTAGGTGTATGCTTAGGAAAAATAAAAAAAAATTTACACCAGACTTGTATGTGAATATGCATAGTAGCATTACTCATAATTGTGAAAAGGTGAAAATAACCTGAATGTCTATCAATAACCTGAATGACATGACTGGTAGAAATACAGTCAATACATACAATAGAGTAGTATTTCACAATAAAAGGGAAGGAAGTATGGATATATACTGCAGCACAGATGAGTCATGAAACCATGAGGCTAAGTGAAAGAAGCCAGATTCAAAAGGCCATATACTATATAATCCCATTTACATGAAATGTCAGGAGAGGCCCACCCGACAGGAAGTAGATTAGTGACTGCCGGGGCCTGGGGGAGGGAGGGATGTGGAGTGACTGCTGATGGGTTTCTTTTGGTATAATGAAAATGCTCTAAAATGAGATATTGGTGAATGGCTGTACAACTCTGCGAATATATAAAAAATGATGAATCATATACTTTCACTAGGTAACTTGTATGTAAATTATATCTCAATAAAGCATTTAAAATATGTAAAAATGGATCATAGACCTAAAGACAATAGTTAAAACTATTATGTCCTTAGAAAACAGGAGAGAGCTGGGGATTTGGCTCAGTGGTTCCACCATCTGCCTTGGAAGTGCAAGGTCCTATTTTGATCCGCAGTACCAAAAAAAAGAAAAAAAAAAAAAGAGAGAAAATATGGATTTGATTTGGATTGTGCCAAAGTTTGTTTGTTTGTTTGTTTGAGGTTAAAAAATCTCATTATATTGCCAGGGCTGATTTTGGACTCTTGGATGAAGCCTCCCTAGTAACTGGGACTACAGGCACGCACCACCATACTTGGCTTCTAAAGAATTCTTAAGATATGACACCAAAAGTACAACGTACACAAAGCAGAAAAAACAAAAAAAAACAAAAAAAACTGATAAGTTGGATTTCTTTAAAGACATTTGCATTTCAAAAGACATTAAGAAGATGAAAAGACAATCCACTTTTTGAAAGAAAATATCTGCAAATCATGTAAATAAAGGTCTTTTATCCAGAATGTAGCAAGAAGTGTTACAATTCAAGAAGACAAACAACCCAATATAAAAATGGATAATAACCAGGTCTGGTGGTGCACACCTGTATCCTAGCACTCTGGGAGTCTGAGGCCTGAGGACTGCAAGCCCAGCCTGGGCAATTTAGCAACTTTCCAAGACCCTGTTTCAAGATTTGGAAAATAAATTAAAAGGGTTGGGGATGTAGCTCAGTGGGAAGGGCCAGGATTCGATCCCTAGTACTGGGGGACAAAAGGGAAGAGGGAGTGGGAGAGGAAGAGGAGAGGGGAATTGAATAGCTGTTTCATTAAAAATACAGGAATGGTTGGGCCGTGGATTTAGCTCAGTGGTTCCACCACCTGTCTTTGCAAGCACAAGGTCCCGAGTTTGATCTCTGGTACAAAACAAACAAACAAATAAAAAAACAGGAATGGCTAAACACATTGAAAGATCTCAGCATGACTAGTTATTAGGAAAGTACAATTAATGGACTATAGAAATGATCCCTCAAAATGTAGTCGTGGGAATACTTCAGTGAGAACTATTTCACACCCACTAGGATACCTAAGATGAAAAAGACAAGTGACATCAAGTGTTGAGGAGAATGCAAAGAAATTGGAATCCTTATGAACGGCTGAGGAAAAATGCAAAATGATAAGCCATTTTGGTTTTTGTTTGTTTGCTTATTTTAATTTTTGGTTTTTTGAGACAGGTTTTTGCTATGTGGTCCAGACTGGCTTGAACTTGCCGTAAGTAAGTCTTACCTCAGCCTCCTGAGTACTGAGATTACAGGCAGGCGTACTTTACCACACCTGGCTAGCCACTTTGGAAAGAGTTTGCCAGTGTCATAAAAGTCAGACATAAATTGCCTAGCAAGTGCAAGGTCCTGAGTTCAATTCCCAGTACAAAAAAAGAAAAAGGAAAGAAAGAAAAAAAAAATTAAACATAAAATTGCTGTATCCTCCAGAGTTTCTACTCCTACAAATCAGGCCAAAAGAAATGATGCAGATGTTTATAGCAACATTGCTCATAAAAGCCAAAAAACTGGAAAGAACCCAAATGTCCATGAGACAGTGAATAAACAAAACGTGGTATACTCATACAGTGAGACACTATTCAGCAAGCTGAAGGAGTGAATCGTGCCAACTTCACAAACATCCTCAGTGAAAGAAGCCAGATGCAAGGCCACAGACGCTATGAGCCTGCTTATCTGAAATAGCTGGAAGAAGCAAATTTAGAGAGCCGGAGGGCAGAACAGTGCCTGGGGGGTGGCGTTGGGGATGAGTTGTATCAGGCTTGGTGGAACATTTTGGACATGGAAATGTTTTCAAACTGGGTTGTGGTGGTGGTGGTTCCCCAAATCATGGAACTGTGCAATTGACTTTTATACTCTGCCTGCTATGCCGCAGTAAAGCTGTTAGAAAGTCACAATTCAGGGTGACTTTTGTATTTTGACCACTAAATTGGCAGATCTGTCAGAAGCACATGGCCTGGAGGGTACACTGGAGATGGAGCTCTCCGGCGGTCCCTGGGGAGAGCAGCAGCAGTGGTGGACGGAGCGGGGACAGGCCCTTGATGGAGTTAGAGAATAATGAATAGATGAGTTGCTTGGCAAAAAGCTGTCCTACAAAGGCAGTGAGGAAAAAAATTAGGAGGTGAGAAGGAGCATATAT
>NW_022900935.1:60025140-60074958 GCF_012274545.1 Fukomys damarensis | reverse complement strand
TTTTTTTTTTTTTTAAGAAGAGTCAATATTGAGAGAAAGCAATAGCATACTTTGTCTAAAAGCCATTTAAAATGAACTCAATTAAAAAATTAAAAAGTACCAATAAGCTCAATAAAAAAGAAATGAAATAAAAATAAAAACCATTTAAAGCTGCGCATGGTGGTGTTTATCTGTGATCCCAGCACTCAGGAGGCCGAGGCAGGAGAATCACTGCAAGTTTGAGGCTAGCCTGGGCTACATAGTGAGTTCAAGGCCAGCCTGAACTGCATAGCAAGATCCTGTTTCAAAAAACTAAAAATAAATAAGTTAAAACCATTTAAGTTAAGTTATTTTAAAAGTTTGGGTTAAATTTATTTTTTCAGATTTTATTTCTTTAGTTTCAGTTTTTTGAGACAGGGTCTTGCTGTGTAGTTCACGCTGGTCTTGAATTCACTATGTAGTCTAGGCTGGCCTCAAACTGCTGGTGATCCTCCTGCCTCAGCCTCCTGTGTGTGTGGATTACAGGCATGTACCATCATGCCTGGCTCAAATTTATTAGTCTAAAAAGTGAATCTCTTTAAGAAGGAGGCGTGGGTGATTGGGAGAATAGACTGGAAACGTAGAGATTTGGTAGCCGGTTGTTCCGTGATAACCCACTGCAATTGAAGTTGAACAGGGCTGTGTTGACTAGGATATTTTACAAAAGGAAGACATGCAGTTTCCTTACTGCTCCTTGGTACCAAGAATTAGACACACAGGGCTTGTACACTGGGGTAATGCCCCAGCCTGTTTATTTATATTTTGAGACAGGGTCTAAGTTGCTAAGTTGCCCAGGCTGGGCTCAGACTTGCAGTCAGCCTCGCAGAGTGCTGGGCTTGCAGGCAGGTGGACCACCCTGGCAGTGTTCTGTGTTTTCTGTGGCTCTGATGACTAAGTGACCACAGAAGTGAAGTACCATTGACAGAAGCTGAGAATCTGGACCAGAAATTGCTCTTGCTGTGTTTTTTTTGTTTGTTGGTTGGTTGGTTTTTGTTTTTGTACGGAGTCCCCTCTATATTAGCCCAGGCTACCGTCATATTTGAGATCCTCCTGGCTCAGCCTCCTGGGAAGGTGAGATTACAGGTTTGCAGTCACCATGCTCAGCTGAACTGCATTTAGAATGAGTTCTAAATAGTATCTGAGGTTTTATTGCTCTTAAGAATTAGACAGAAACCTACCTGCTCCTCCAAATCATAGAATGGAGCATTCTTCTGCCCTCTTCAAGAATTCTGAGAATTCCCAAGGGGCTAATGTTGGCCCCATCTGGGCTCCTGGGCTCCAGTTTGCTGTCCCTGCCCCACAGTAAATGTGACATCAGTCCATTCTTCATTTTCTCTAAAATATTCCAGTTACAGAAGGTATTCAAAGTATAGCTTTTACTAAAGATTTGTGAGGGGTACAGCCAGGTGTGGGGGTACACACCTGTGATCCCAGCACTCAGGAGGCTGAGCAAGAAGGATCGTTGCAAGTTTGAGGCCAGCCTGAGCTACATAGTGAGTTCAAGGATAGGCTGAAAGACATGAAGAGAACCTGTCTTGGAAAAAAAAAAAAGTCAGGGTTGGGGACTTAGCTCAGCGGTTGGGTGGCCTGCCTTGCAAACGCAAGGACCTGAGTTCAATCCCCGGTACCAAAAAAAGAAAAAAAAAAACAAAAGTCAAAAGTCTTCCTCTGTGAGGAAGAGGGGGAACAGAAGAAAACACAAGGACAGGACCGAGCTTTGAGGTAGGCCCAAGATTTTGTCTGACACTGAGTAGAGCAGATGAGAGGAGGAGACCCAGAACCGCCTGAGTTTTGGGAGCCGCTGGGTATGAGGGTGGAGCTCTGCTGAGTGTCTCTGAGATGGGAGAAGGCTGTGGGCGCAGGTGTTCCTGAGGTCCGCAGGGCCGGGACCTGTGAAGACTTCAGGTCGGTGGGTGCTGGGCAGGGACAGACGGAGGATGGGTGCCTGGGCCGGGAGTGGGAGATACTAACCTTGGCAGATGGAGGGTTTTTGTATTTGTTCTTTAAGTTGGGAGACCAGAATACGGGTGTAGAAGGAGGTAAGTAAGCCAGGGGAGGAGAGAAACAGAAGCATTAGGAAAGAAGGACGGGAGAGGGCAGCTGTTGCAGAATTCAGTTCATCCTGGGAATGTCACCGATTAGTCATGCGATACATGTTCTGGTTTTAAAAAATAAAATGCAAAGAGAAAAGAATGGTTACTGGTGACGTCTCAGATCAAGCAGAGGCAGAGTTGGCTGTGGTGGCACACGCCTGTAATCCCAGCTATTCGGGAGGCTGAGGCAGGAAAGTCACAAGTTCAAGGCCAGCCTAGGCAATTCAACAAGACCTATCTCAAACTAAAACTTAGAAGGGCTGGAGATGTAGCTCAGTGGTTTCTATTTCAGTCCCAGGATTGGGGGACAGGGGAAGCAGAAGCATTTGGGAATGAGAATTTCGGTGAAGAAGTTGACTTGGAATGGGGGAAGGAGGAGTATGTATAGCATTAGAAATACAGGGAGGTCGTAGGGTATCAAACTATAATAATAGAGAAGAATTTGCCAGTGCCACCAAGTAGAAGGAAGACAGGCACGGTGGTTGGGGTGGGAGACTTGAGAATGTGGGGAGGATTTGTGTCCTTTGTTATGTGCTTGGATTCACATACTGAAGCTACAGCTGCCAACAGTATGTTGTTCTGGCTCAGAATAGAACAGAGTCCTTATTAGATATATAGTGTGATAAAAACATTTCAAATTCTGGGGTAAATGGAATATTCAAGAAATAGATTTAGGGCTGGGGATTTAGCTCGGTAGCCCAGCACAAGGTCCATAGTTCAATCCCTGGTACCAAAGTAAATAAATAGATTTAGTAAAATTTTCTATATGTGAAAAAAATTAAATCCTTATCCCACACAGTGCATAACCACAAATTCCAGAGGTAAAAACACTCAACTTGAGTGAGGGAAGGAAAAAAAACGGGGAGAAGCAACATAAACTGGAAAGAAAATTAGAGAATATTGTTGTCAGTAGGGAAACAGTTAATTAAATCTGGTAATCTGCACACAGCACAGCTCTGCACTTGGGGAACCCGACACTGCCTCTTTCTGTGTGACCTTGGAAAGTTGCTTAGCCTTTAATGCTTCATTTTCTTCCCCTGTAAAATAAAAATGCAGACCCATAGGGCTGTGAGAAATAACCCGCATGGCGCTCATTAGTACTGTGCTTGCCCTCAGCAAGAAGGCTGGATAATACGATTATTAACCCTGTGTGGCCATTAAAAGCAACGAGGTCCGGCCATAAGTACAGATATGGAAAGATGCCTACGAGTACATTTGGTAGGAAAGCAAATTGCACATTGATAATGTGAACCATCCCCCCCTTTTTTTCCCAAAATAAAGCAAAACAAAACCTGGATGTTTTGAGTATGTGGAGAAAAATCTGGAAGGCCACCGCCCAGTTGTTATGCCATTACTTGTCATGGAATGCAGTTGTGTTATTATCTTTAAGTTGTATCATTCTATGTATTATTTGTAAAGAACTTTTACTACTTATGTTATTTTTTAAAATAAAAGTATGAATGAAGCTGGGCATAGTGGCACATGCTTATAATCTGGGAGGCGGAGGCATAGGGATCATGAGTGCAAGGTCATTGCACAATTTAGTGAGACTGGGTCAAAATAGAAAATAAAGGCCTGGGGATGAAGCCCCGGGTTCAGTCCCCAACCTCAAAAATAAGTGAATGAGGGGGCCGGGGATTTAGCTCAGTGGTTCTGCCACCTTCCTTGCAAGTACAAGGACCTGAGTTCGATCCCCGGTACCCCCATCCCCAAAAAAAGAATGAGTGAAAGACACAAGCAGCTCTGTAGCATTACAGGGCTGAGCTGAAGATTGATTACAGGTCTTGCCATAAAAACTCCCTCTTAGTATGTAGTAGTGACTGAAATCCAAAATTTGCTTGTAAAATATAAAGTTTTCATGACTTCAAAAGTTTAAACTTTTTGGTTCGGAATTATGCCATGATAGTAAACAAAGGACTCTTACTTAGAAGTCTAAACAGTTTTGTTTTGTTTTTTTTCCCCTAAGCCTGTTTATGTAGTCAAGCATATTTCAGTGATTTCATAGATTTGGAATGAAGTTATTTTAAAGTTGAATTTTTTGTTTGTTAACATTCAGGGTGCCCATCAACATAGAGCTGCAGGAAAGTGAGTTAAATTGTCCTTTGTAGTATGGTGGTGTGTCTCATGGTAATTTGGTAGCAGATGTCATAGTATCTCATGGAGGCAGACATAATTTAGGGAATCTGTTAACCAATAATTTCACCGTGCTATTAGGAATATGCCCCAAAAGTTTAAATTTAAAATGATTAGGTAGGGCTGGGGATTTAGCTGAGGGATTCCGCTGCCTGCCTCACAAGCGCAAGGTCCCTAGTTCGATCCCTGGTACAAAAAAAAAAAAAAAAATTGATTAGGTAACTCATTTGACATAGTGAATTCTAAATGAGATTTTTCTTATTGTTCACATAATCAGAGTCAACTAGTTGTATTTGTCTTTGTGGAGAGTTGAAGTTAATCTATTGATTTGGAACTCTGGCTTCAAAAGTGGCCTCTGGGAGGATGGGGTTTCCTCCATGTCATACAGACCTGGGTGGACTTGTGCTGAGTTCCTGGAAAGCCAGGAAGTGCTGAGAGTGACTAAGATGAAGTCAGATGCTAAGGAGTAGCATCCCACACAGCAGCCACAGGGCAATCATGGCTGCAGAGAACTTAATGTGCCCGCTTTGACCCAAAATGAGTGAGAAATATGCGTCCGATCTTGAAGATTCAGTATAAGCAAAGGACCCGAGTTCAATCTCCAGTAACAACAACAAAAAAATACAAGTGAAAATACTGAAACTGAACCAGGCATCTAAAGTGGGAAGCCTAGAACTATGGATGAAGACATCAAAGGGCAGTTGGTTACTGCCTTGTAAGTTATTTAAGACAATGGAACACCAAGTGTGATCATTTTTTGGAGAAAAAACAGTAGGTGTCTTGATGGATATTTTTTGAGTGAACAAAAGTAGGATCTGGATACCTTGTGTAAACTAACTTCACTGGATGTTTGCTGCTATCAGCTTATTTCAAATGACTTAAAAAAAAAAATGTAGAGTTGGCCAGGCATGGTGGCGCACGCCTGTAATCCCAGCACTCAGGAGGCTGAGGCAGGAGGATTGCTGTGAGTTGAGACCAGCCTGGGCTCCATAGTGAGTTCCAGGTCAGTCTCAACTACACAGTGAGACCCTGTCTCCAAAAAACCAGAAAAACAACGTAGAATCTCAGTGTGTGGCCCAGGCTGGTGTACAACTTCTGAGTTTGAGCAATTCTCCTGCCTCAGCCTCCTGAGCAGCTGAGATTATAGACATGCACCACCATGCCTGGAAAAATAACATTTTAATTCTTAATCATTACTACTATAGCTGAGTTGATTTTTTTATAATTAATTTTTTCTCCACATTTTGGCTTAGAAAAGCTTGGTATAATTTTTCCCTAAAGACAATTTCTCCTTCCTTCCTTTCCTTTCTTTTCCCTCTTTCCTCTCCCCTCCCTTCTTCTCCTTCCTTCTCTCTCCTTCCTCTTCCTCTTCTTCCTTTTCTCTGTCTGTCTCTCTATCTCAGCTGAGATTTGAACCCAGGGCCTTGTGCATGCTAAATCATGCTCTATTGAGTTATACCCCTAGCGTTTAATTGATATCTTATTTTGTGGGTTTTTTTTTTTTTTTTTTTAGACAAGGTCTCACACAGTTCAGGCTGGCCTTAAATTCACTGTGTTGCCCAGGCTAGGCTTGAACTCAGAGCAGCTCTGCTTCAGCCTCTAAGTATGCAACACCACACCTAGCTATTTTGGTTTTTTTAAAGATTACTTCTTAAAGAGAGATGTTAATTTTTTGGAGAAGTGTGCCAAATCTTTAGGATATGTTATTGTTCTTTTTAATGAAGGGGAACTTTCTTTTTTATAATAAAAATGATAGCCAGGTACAATGCTAGTAATCCCAGCACTCTAGGAGGCTGAGACAGGAAGATCACAAGTTTGAGTCTACCATGGGCATTTTAGCAACTTAGTAAGACTGTTTTATAAGAAAAAAATAAATAAGAAAGGCCTGGGAATATAGCTTAGTGTGAAGGCCTTAGGCTCAATCCCCAGTCCCACAAAAAAAAAAGTAAACAAACAAATAAATAAATAATAGGTGGGCACTTTGATATATACCTGTGATCTCAGCCCTCTGGGAGGCTGCAGCAGGAAAACACAAGTTTGGGGTTGGGGATTTAGCTCAGTGGTGCTGCTGCCTGCCTCACAAATGCAAGGTCCTGAGTTCAATCCCCAGTACCAAAAAAAGAAAAAGTAAATACAAGTTTGAGCCCAGCCTGGGCAGTTTAGCAGTTTAACAATACTCTGTTTTATACTGAAAATTAAAAAAAGGCTGAGGATTTAGCTCAGTGCAAAGGCCCCAGTACCAAGCCAAAAACTAAACCATACTTCCTATTAATGGACATATATACAATTTATTGTGGTTTTTTGTTGTTGTTGTTTAAGACAGGGTCTCACTTTGTAGTTCAGGCTGGGCTTGAATTTGCAGTGATCCTCTTGTCTCAGTCTCCTAAGTGCGGGGATTGCAGGTGTGTACCACTACCCCTGGCTAGGAAGTATTTTATTTCGGGTACTGGGGATTGAACTCCGCCCTTTCACTTGCAAGGCAGGCAGTGGAACCACTGAACTAAATCCCCTACCCTAGGAAGTATTTTAGATGGAGACTTTAACAGCTGCGTGTGGTCATCCCCACTGGCATCCTGCTGAGAGCTGAGCTGTGCTCCCGTGTCTTGGTCTGGACATACGGCCTCTAGACACTTTGAGGTACTCTGGAAATTGAAGTAAAATTGTTTGTTTCATGAATATCTAATTGATCTTTGTGATTTCTCGTATTGGTATTCAGAGTTAGGATTGGGTTTTGCCTTATATTAGTATACTTCTTTCTATACTCTAAAGGTGTATGGTAATTCTGTATATGTTAAAACCTTGTATGTTCTAAAATTTTTGTCTATGCCTAGTGATCTTCTGCTTTTTTTTTTTTTTTGCAAAAACTCCAAAGGACAGTGTAATCTGTGTTTAATTCCATATTCTGTTTTGGACTAAAAGACTGTATATTTTATTTACTCTCCATTAGATCACTAAAAAATAGTATTTCAAGTTGATGTGGAAAACAAAATATTTTTTGATATCTGATTTACAGTTTTTGTTTGCCTTTGCCAGAAAGGAAAAAAAACCTAGACCTTATTGGGTTCAGCATTTTATCATCTTAGTGGATGTCCTTTTTCCTGTAACACAGGAAAAGTAAGTCAGATGATGTGTATGCCATGAAGGACTCTAAACAGTTGGCTTGCCTTCCATATATGTGTGAAGTAACACACATTCAGGATGATAAAAAATGCAATGAATATTTAAATTTTAGAAGTTGTTGCACTGGGGATTTAGCTCAGTGGTGTCACTGCCTGCCTTGAAAGTCAAGGTCCTAAGTTTGATCCCCGGTGTCAAGAAAAAAAAAAAGTTGTTGCCATATATCTCCCTCAAAATACTCCTCCTTGCTTTGAGTGCAATCTCATTGTCATCGGCGATGTGCCTTGTGTCCTTGAAATGTATTTTGCAATCAGTGATGTCTGCGTGTGTAGAGAGAGAGACAGGAGTGGTTTCCATCTCCTCCCGCAGCTCGGCCTCTGTCAGATAGGCAGATGGTGTGTAGTTAGGTGTGCAGGCCTCAGGTTCAAGCCTGGTCTCTCTGCTTTTGCTGCGTCTTAGCCGTGGAGCTTGGTGCTATCACTGGGTTTTTCCACCCTCCATGTCCTCGACTGAAAAATGGGCCCTGTGTCACCTATCTCACAGATGATGTTAAAGAGGAACAATTTTGGTAAAGTTCTGTGTATTGCTTACAATAATACACGCTTGAACATTGAAGCTAAAATTCAAATGACAATATTAATCTGACTTCTTGTTCCTTGTAGGAGCCTTCCTTTCTTCATCCCGTGTCTCTCTCTCTCTCTCTCTCTCTCTCTCTCTCTCTCTCTCTGTCTGTCCCCCCCCTTCTTTCTAAATTGAGATACAACCCAATTTACGTATAAGAGCCAGGCACGGTGATACATGCCTGTATCCTCGCACTCAGTAGGCTGAGTTGGGAGGATCACTGTGAGTTCAGGGCTAGCCTGGGCTACAGAGTGAGTTCAAGACTAGCCTCAACCATAGATAGTGAGACCCTTTCTCTGGGGTGGGGGGGAGACAGTTTACCATTTTATTTTTTATTCATTTATTTAGTTAGTTACTTATTTGAGATGGATTCTCGCTGTTGCCCAAACTGGTCTCCAACTCTTGGGCTCCTATCTTAACCTCCCATTAGTTGGGACTACAGGTGCCAGCTAAAATTAACCTTTTTTCTTTCTTGGTACTACCGATCAAACTCAGGACCTTGTGCTTGTGAAGCAGGTGTGGTACCCCTGAGTTAAATCCCCACCCTAAAATTAACCATTTTTTGTTGTTGTTGTTTTTTTTGTTTTGTTTTGTTTTTTTGAGACAGGGTCTCACTATGTAGTTGAGACTGACCTGGAACTCACTATGTAGCCCAGGCTGGTGTCAAACTCACAGCAATCCTCCTGTCTCAACCTCCCAAGTGCTGGGATAACAGGCGTGCGCCGCCACACCCAGCTAAAATTAACCATTTTTAAATGAATAATTCAGTAGCATTTTTACATTCTCAGTGTTGTACAAATACCACTCTAATCATTTCATCACCTCAAAATAAAATCAGGTACTTCTTAAGCAGTTAATTCGCATTTTCCCCTGCCTCTGCTACTTTCTCCCCCTATGGCTTTTCTAAATCTGGACATTTCATGTACATGGAATCATATACTCTGACCTTTTGGGTCTGGCTTCTTTCACTCAGTTTGACATTTCCAAGCGTCTTCCACGCTATAGTGCAAATGAGTACTTCATTCCTTTTTATGGACGCATAATATTCCAGTGTCTGGATATTTTACATTTGTTCATCCATTCATTGGTTGATAGGCTCTAATTATTTCTACCCCTCTTTTTATTTTTTTTTGACATTGTCTTGCTCTGTAATTCAGGCTGGCCTTGACCTCACTATGTAGCCCAGGCTGGCTTCAGATTTGCAGTGATCCACCTGCCTCAGTCTCCCAAGTGCTGAGATTACAGGCATGCCCCACTACACCCAGTTTATTTCTACCTTTGACCATTGTGAATAATGTTTCTGTGAACCAATACGCTTTTAATGGCCACAATTTCCTTGTATATTATTTCTCAACAGTTATTTTAGAAGAACCAACAAAGAAGCTTGAACAATTCTAGCTGGGACCAAGAAGGTCCTTGTCTTTACTGATTGCATACTATTCGATATGTGGAGGTAAAGCACTTTGGGTTTTCTGTTGTAGTATTTTCTCTCCTTTCAGGTTGCACTATTGTGGCTTTCTCAGTGTTCCTAATTGGTTCAAAATATGTCCCTCTCATGGTCATTTTGACTTTGGGGGAAGAGCCAGAAGTAGCATAGGGCCAGATCTGCCAGATGAGGACTCACTATAATGTTATTATTTGACGGAATTGCTATGAACATTTTGAGTTGATTCAGGACATCAAGGCAGCCACAGAAAGACACAAAGGAACACTTTCAGAACTGGTTCAGAAGGTGGCACAATGATGGGAGAAGTATATTCAAAGCAGGGAGGTGCAATTTCAGGAGGATTTTCAGCAATGTTTCTTTTACTATAATAAATTTTTATTTGTATTAGGGTTGGGGATTTAGCTCAATGGTTTTGCCGCCTGCCTCACAAGCACAAGGTCCTGAGTTCAATCCCTGGTACCAAAAAAAATTTTTTTTTAAATTTGCATTTAAACATCAGTCTTATTTTTTGTTTGTTTTGGGACAGGCTCTCATGGTAGTTCAGGCTGGCCTCAATCTTGCAGCAATTCTTGTGCCTCAGCTTCCTAAGTGCTGGGATTATAGGCAGGCTCTGTGATGCTCAGCTATTTATCTTTTTTTTTGGGGGGGGGGATTTCAGACAAGGTCTCATTAGGTAGTTCAGACTACCTTGAACTCACTATGTATCTTAGGCTGGCCTTGAACTCATGGCAATCCTACTACCTCAGCCTCCCAAGTGCTGGGCTTACAGGTGTGTACCACCATGCCTGGCCATTACCTTTTTTGGGGGGGTGGTACTGGGGATTGAACTTGGGTCCTTGCATTTACAAGGCAGGCAGCAGAACCTCTGAGCTAAATCCCTGGCCCCCTTATCTTATTATTATTATTTTTTAAATCATACTTTCTTATATATTTGTTGAGGAAACTTGTTCATTTACCTAGTAGTTTTCCCCAAACTGAATTTTTATGATTGCCTCCCTGAACTATCATTAATCATATTCTGTTCTATTTCCTGTGAATTGGTGGTTAGAATCCTCTGTTTGATCAAATTTGTTTTCTGAAAGCTTTAAAAGTGTCCATACTTGGCAATGTGACTTTGTTGTATTTTCCATCACTAGGCTCATATCTGGTCATTGAATTGGTGATTGATGATTCATTAATTTGTTAAGGGGTGTACTGAATAATTGATAGTCCTTCTGTGTTTATTAGTTGGAGTACACTATAGAGAGAGACTCCCCTCATCTGTTAATTGGTCATTCACACAGAAGTACAGCTCATATAGGAGAAGTATGATAAGTGCTTCATACTTTCCCCTTACGGTACTTATCAGTTCTCAAAATAGCCTTCCAATATATATGCATGGGTTCTGCACCTGCAGATTCATCTAACTGTGGATCAAGAGTATTCAAGAAAAACAATTGTGTCTATACTGAACAAAAAAGTACAAATTTTTTATGTTTATTCCCTAAACAATATAACAACTATTTGCATGGCATTGTATTGTATTAGGTAGTATGAGTAACCTAGAGGTCATATAAAGTATACAAGAAGTCGGGCATTGTGGTGCACACCAGTAACCCCAGTACTTGGGAGGCTGAGGTGGGAGGATTGTCACAAGTTCAAAGCCAGCCTGGGCTCCATAGTGAGTTCAAGGCAACAGAGCAAGAGCCTGTCTCAGAAGAAGCACAAAATAAAAAATAAAGTATATGGGAAGATGTGCCTAGGTTATATGCAAATAATATGACATATCTGTAGGGACTTGAGCATGTCCTTTGCTAGGTTCAGTCACTGCCACTCTAAGCTAGTTGCCTGTGGATTTCTTCCCTCAGGTCTCTCACCCAACCGCCCACAGGTACTGGAAACTCATTAGTCCTACCCTGAACTCAAGCTGCTAACCCAAAACCGCTTCCCTCTATGCCTATTCATCACGAAGCAAGCTACCTATTGATGGAAAATTGTCAACTTTTCTAACTTTATGTAATGTACCGTAAATATATATTCCCTAATGTACAGGAGATATAGTCTAAGGTTCAACAGTAAATGGCTTAGGTTGTTTGAGAAGGCTGTGTTAAAAGACAACAAAACTGAAGGCAAGTAGGCACTGCCCCCTCTATAAATTATGCACTTGGAAAATAGGGATAACAAGTGCAAGACATAAATAATTGATTCTGAAGCTTTCCTAAGTGATGAATTGCATGCTGTGTCACTGCAGATGGCTGCTCTTTGTATTAAGTTTTGATGGGTAACTTTCAAGAATTCCTCAGTGGCGGCTTTGATTTGCGCTGCCATCACTCCCAAAGAATGTTTTCCTGATCGTTAATTCAAGAATTGCCTCACTGTGTGGTGAGTGATCTGATCCATGTTGTTTTATTATGTGTTTCTAAAGTAAAGCTCCACATGTTGAAAATAAAAAAGAAAACGAATGTTTGATTCAGTCTTTCTTTTTTTTGGTACTGGGGGTTGAACTCCGGACCTTGCACTTGCGAAGGAGTTGGTGGAACGACTGAGCTAAATCCCCAGCCCTCAGTTTTTCTGTTAGAATTGTCTTCTCTTCTCCTCTGGCTTCTCCACAGGCTGAAAGTACTGAACACCATTTTGTTCTGTTTGTTGTAAATCTTCAACAAAAAAAAATTTGTTTTTTTACCGGGGATCAAACTCGAGTCCTTGCGCTTGCAAGGCAGGCGGCGGAACTGCTGAGCTAAATCCCTGGCCCCAAAAATGGTTGAAAGAAGTTTAGAATATGCTAGCTGCATAACACATAAATAAGCCTGTTGTGGTTTCGTAAGGTCTTTGTATTAGCTGGAGAGTTGGGATGTACGAGAGCATTGAGAAAGTTGATTAAGGTGTGATCCCTTTCCTTTGGACAGCTTACCTTAGAATCAGATGATAGAAATTTGGAGTAAGAGATATTTGTGCAGTCATCAAGTTAAAATGTTTCCCTAGGTGGAACTGTCAGTGTCCCTAAGCCTCCTCTGGTGACTTATCAGTGCCATCACATTTTGGGACAGTTCCTTGGTCTGTCTGGATGAGGCTGAGGGGAATTCTAACCCCTGCCGCTGATTTCACCTCTTTATTGCGGGGAAAATGTCCCTGCCCCCGGTTGGTGAGGGTGGGGTGGAGAGGGCCTGCCTCAGCTGATGTCCCTGCAGCCCTGGTTCTTAGCTCCGTTAAGGAACGTGAGGCTGAGCGAGTGTGTGTGGCTCTCCTTCCAGAGCACTGAACTCTCCCCTGGTAAATGGTAGGTAAAGCCAGGGAGAGCTATGTAATTTAAATTCCTGTTTTCCTAAGAAGCAGCCAGATTCTGTAGCAAGTTAAAGGGTGAAGACCCTTCATCATAGAGGATTCTGGAGACACAGAAGTAGCAGTAGGTGGCTACTGAGACTTCTGTGTGTTGGTACAAGCTGGCATTTAAGCAAAGATGATCTGTGTGTGTAAACATGCTAATACCTGTAGGTAAGACCCGAATACATGGATTCATCACTTTGCATTTAAAGGGAGAAGTCAGGGGGAAAATGCATGTCTGTATTTATTAATGGGCATTATGGGGACTTCTGGTCTTTTGGCTGATGATATTTTTGGACAGATTATGGTAAAGACTCAAGAACCTTAAAAGAAAAACAATGATATAATTTATGTTTGTTATCTTGGATTCTTCCCTGCTATGATTTTTTTTTATTTATTCCCAAATCAGTAAAGGAGAACAACCCTGGGGTTAGAAATTGTTCTAATTACTTATTTAAGGTTAACTTTTCATTCATTCCATTCATTCATTCAGGTTTTTTGAGACAGGGTCTCTGTGTAGGCCAAACTGGGCTGGCCTGGAACTTACAGTGATCCTCCTGACTCAGCCTTCCAAGTACTAGGATTACGGGCATGCGCCACCATACCTGATTTCTTTTTAAAAATCAGCTTTTTTGCTTGGTTCAGTCTGACTGCTTTCTGCATGTTTGATTTTTTTTCTTTCCTGTTTGTCCTTCTCTAGGCAGTTATTTTGCCAGCCACTTCATCATGGGAGGAGAGAAGTTTGACTCAACACACCCCGAGGGTTACCTGTTTGGCGAGAACAGTGATCTGAACTTCCTGGGGAACAGACCAGTCGCGGTAGGGCTATAATCTCTTTACTTCCCTATGGGGCTCGAGTGGCCAGTAAAAACATGTACATGGTTGCTGGCTCAGCAGAGTTCCAGCATGGTCTGAGCTGAGAAGGGAAGTAGGAGCCAGGTGTCTGGCACCGGAGACAGCAGAAAGGGGGTACAGTGTGTGTAACTGAGGTTGGGTCTCATCACACAGCTCCCCGAGTATTCAGGTCTTCCTCCCGCAGCTCTTGGCCGACCCCCTAGCTGGCCCTCGTTTGCTTACTTTTTCTTCTTCATAGCATTTAACTCCAAGCTTCTATTCACTTGTCTCTCTGATTGTCTGCTTTCCCTTTAAAGGCAAGGACTGTGTTTACTGTTGTATGCAGACCCAGAGAAGCCTGGTACGTTAAGAGTAAGCCCGGTAAATATTCATTGAGTAGATGACTGGAAAAGTTTCCATCTGAATTGATACTAGGATACATTTCTCTCAATTGCTCCTTCAGCTCCCTACATCCACTGTTTTATTTTGCTTTTTTAAAAATTTTTTTATTTTAAATTGAATTTATTGGTACATTCTAGGTAGACAGCACAGTTGCATTCATTACTGGGATCTTGTACCTTTACATGCCAGGTCTTGGTTTTCATTTTTTCCCCTTTTCCCCACCCTCCCTTCACCCCCTCCTCCCCTCCCCACCTTCAAACACTTTAATTCCATTTTTACATTTTCTCATATATTTTTCCTTTTCCCTCATTCCCCTTTACCTATCCTTCTCACTGTCCCTACACCTTTGGTCCTTTTCTTCCTATTTCACGTTGCTAATTGTCCCATTAGGATCTTGAGTACTATTTTAGTTTTTCACACCAGAGAAACTATTCGGTATTTGCATATGTGTGAATTATTTATTTCACTTAGGAGCATATCCTCAAAATGTACCCATTTACCTATGAATGAATCTGATTTCTCATTCCTTATGGCTGAGTAGTATTCCATTTTATAAAAAAACCACATCTTCTTTATCCAGTTTCCAACTGATGGGCAGATGGGCTGTTTCCAAGTTGTAGCTATTACAAACTGTGCCACTATAAACATGGGTGCACATATATCACTGTGGTATGATTATTTTGCTTTTTTTAAAAGCAGTCCTGCCTTGGCCTCCAAAGTACCTCGGACTGCAGGGTCATTCTACATGCCAGCTCTGTAGACCTTTATTGGGTATCTTCTATGCACCCACATGGAGCTCTCTGATAGGAGCTTCCAGGGGGCTCTTGACTGGAGCTTTTGACTGAGTCCTGTGAGCTAAGAAAGGTCCTAGAGACTTCAGATGCTCCTACTCCTCATGGAAAGGCACCTAGCAGAGGACTTCTTTTTTTTTTTTTTCAATAGTGGAAATCAAATCTAGGGGTGTCCTATCACTAAGCTACATCCCCAGCCCTTTTGACTTTTTATTTTAAGACAGTCTCATGAAGTGGCCCAGGCTGGCCTTGAGTTTGCCATCCTCCTACCTTAGTTCCCAAATAGCTGGGATTACATGGGGTTCTAGGGGTGCCACCGTGTCCAGTTTAGAGGATTTCTTGTCACCCATTTCGTCAGTGAAAGACCCAAGGCCCTGAAGAGATGAACAGTGGTGGAACTGTCATAAGATAGTACATACTGTCTGTGGCCCTGTTCCAAGCACTATTGTTTTATTGGTACTGGGGATTGAACTGGGATCTGGAGTCCTTGCGCTTGCAAGGTAGGGGGTGGCACCACTGAGCTAAATCCCCAGCACCCCCCCTTTTTTTCCAAGCATTTAGCATACATTTTTCTCAGAGCAGCATAACTAGGTCTACCTGGCCATAAATTGTTAATTTTTGCCTTCCTCAGTCCCTGCCAAGTTAGTGGGGCAGGTAAAACATATCAACAAGGAATGCTGGGTGGTAGAGATCTGGAGGGATGGAATTCGGTGGGAACAGGAGGTGAGAACGGCAGGAGCAGATGTTCTGGTGCTGTGGTTAGCACAGTGCATGGATGCGGTGGGGCTTTGAACAGTGCCACTCACCTAACAGGCTGGTCAGGTGAGCGGGAGCAGGGTACAGCGTAAGGGCCTGAAAGCATTCACATTTCTGTTGAATCAGCCAACATTTTCTGAGCACCTGCGGTGTGCTGGGTCCTGTGATAGGCGCTGTGGACACACCTGAAGTGAACATGGTTGGTTTCTCCCTGGAACAGATAAGGAAACCATCCAGCCTGATGACAGCAAGAATGGAAAGGTAGGTAGGGGCTCCTTGACCTTGACACATTCTCCCTATCACCTCTAGGCTGTGGGAGTATGTTCTAATTTTTGGCAAGTGAGTGACCTAGAGAAATTATTTACATTTGTTTTTAGGAAGATTGCTCTGGTGATAGTCTTATGTCTTGGACTTAATTTTTTAAAAAATTCTTTATTGATTTTCATTCTTTCTACTTGGGGTGACCTCTTTTCTAATTTTGTCCAGCTGTACTCTTTTTCACAATACCAAGTCCCTGTGCCAGGGATTTAGCTCAGTGGCACTGTGCCTGCCTTGCAAGCACAAGGTCCTGAGTTCCTTCTCTGGTACAAAAAAAGCAAAACAACCAAGTGCCTTCTGCTTTAAATCAAGTTATACCACTAATACCATGACTCTTAGGTTCATTTTGAAGTTCATGCTGGCTGGCAAACTTCCCCGAGGTTGAGTCACCTTGTTTACACCACTGTGGAGGCCTGTGAACGAGTGAGCTCTTCCTGAATTGCTAGGTAGTGGCATTGACTGTAAATCTGAGGCTTTTCCCTATGGGAGTACTGATACTGGTGATTTTGTTGTTGTTTTTATAAAGTAATCATGAAATAGGCTTAATGCTGTACAGAGAAAATTTTTGAAAAACATACTATAATTTCATATTAGAAAATCAAATCAGAGTAACTTCAGTAGTTACAAAGAAATGTCGTATACAGAACAGAATAAATATAATGCGCCTCTCTTTTCTTTCCTCATGCTATTAATAACAACATTTACTGAACACTTCCTAATTTGCTAGGTCAGGTTGTCCTAGGCATTTCATGACATTTCTTTTGGTCCTCATATCCTAAGAGAAATATCCCTGTTTGCTAAATGAAGAGTGTGAGGCACAAAGAGGTTAACTAAAGATAACCATGCCTGTAAGGGATTGAATGAGGATTTGAACCCAGTTGTTCAGCGCCAGGGCCTTAGCAGCTCTTACCCTTTTTATAGTAAGGTCATCAGGTGTACTTGGGATCTCTGCCCACAACCTGTCTGAGAGTCCATTTGCGTTGGTCATCAAGTGCCGCGTATGAGGTGTGGGTAGAGATCTAAAAGTAGAACAGGTGGAATGACATGCCTTCCTGGAACCCCTCAGAGAGTGTGAATGTGGTGTGTAATTCCATCTGCCAAGCTGACCTCTAGGCTTCGCTGGCCCTGAAACCCAGGCTTGACATGAGGCTTGACTTCTGAAGCATTGACTTCAGCTCTGGAGCGAGGGAGCTGGGTGTCAGCCTATGAGTGTCGGGTTACGAGGAAGAGGACAGCCTGTTAACGCGGCAGCACCTGGCCTGAGTAGCTCCTCCTTCCAGAGAGAATGAGTGTGGGCAGGGGCATACACTGAAATAGCTGTCATGTGAAAACATGAATGCCGTAGGCCTTCTGGCCCCTGGGATGTGCGATCATTGTCATCATTTCCGAATGAGCAGACTAAAAAGTCTGCCTCCAACAGAGCTGTCACTTGGTCTGTGGTCCTAGAGTGCCATGGATGTACCAGTCAGGACAGTCCATCGAAGCCAATTTGTTATCCAGTCTTAGGGTCAGATTTAGAGAAATAGAATGGTGTAAGTACAGAAAAACAGTTGAGAGTGGGAATTACGATCTCAAGTTTTGTTTCTATCTTGCCATTAAACTCTCTGTAACTGTGGCACATCTGTCGCCTGGACTCTCGGATTACCCACTGGTGAGGTGGGCACGGTTCTGACTTTGGAGGAATGCCCTGCGTGGGAGATGGATTGGTGTTGCTGGATGAAAGTAGCCTGGAACAGTGATGACTATACTCACTATAGTTGCTAACCTTTCAAGTTGGTTATTTCTGCAGCTGCTAATAATTGTAGGTGGAAGGAATGTACACTGCTTTTTGTTTGTTTTGATTGTTTATTATTTATTTACTCACACTCACAGGGTCTCACTCTGTAGGTAAGGCTGGCCTCTAACTCACTGTGTATCTGAGGCTGGCTTTGAACTCCTGGGGAGCCTCTCTCCTCAGCCTCCCAAGTGCTGGGATTACAGGCGTGAGCCACCACACCCAGCAGTTGTTTTCTTTTTTTTGCAGTGCTGGTGATCAAACCAAGGTCTTGCACATGCTAGGTAAACACTCTATTACTGAGCTGCACCCTCCCCCATTTAAATTTTATTTTAAGATGGCATCTTGCCAACTTGCCCAGGCTGGCTTCAAACTTATGATCCTCCTGCCTCAGCCTCCCAAGTAGCTGGGATTATAGACACGTGCCTCCATGCCCAGCTAAGTGCTGTTTATCTGGTGACCAGGGTTTCTAACGGTCCTTTGCTCTCCAAGAGGAGTGATATCCTGATAGAGGAATGGCAGCCTCTGGGAAATCACAGTGATTAAGTAGAGACCATCTGTGTTCTGCCTAGATGCTGGAAGAGCTGGCGCTGCTACTTTGCTCCTTTGTTGAGTTTGATGTTGTTCGCTGAGATGAATCACTAAAGCTCTAAGTAATAACTAAGGTTTAATGAATATAGATTGTCAGAGCATCAAGTCCTGTCCTCATTCTCCTTACGGTTTGTAGGCAGGAACTCATACCGTTCCTCTTGTCTTAAAGGAGCAGCGGATGAGTTTTAGTCTGCTCTTAGTAATCCATATCTTTTCGTGTATTCTCTAGCTGGGTCCATCGATGTGGTTTCCTTCCTCTGGGTCCCTGAGCTGCAGCTGTGCTGCTGGTGGCACTGATAAGGACCTAAGGTGCACACAGTGTGCTTTCCTTCTTCCTCTGCTAGAGATACACCAAAAAGTTTATGTAAATTGAAACTTTTACTCACATGTTTGCAGGGAAAGGAAGCTATATTTTTTATTTGTTTATTTGTTTTCATTCTTCCTTTCTGTGTTTGTGTGTGTGTGTGTGTGTGTGTGTGTGTGTGCGTGCTGGGCATAGAACCTTGTGCATGCTAGGCAAATGCTCTACCACTGAGCTACATCCCAGCCCAAGAATAAGTTTTTCTTTTATTTCTTCTCACTTTCTTCCTCTCTCCCTCTCTTCCTTTCTTTTTTTTTTGTTTTTGTTTTTTTGAGACAGGGTCTCACTATGTAGTTGAGATGCCCTGGAACTCACTATGTAGCCCAGGCTGGTCTTGAACTCACAGCGATCCTCCTGCGTCAGCCTCCTGAGTGCTGGGATTACAGGCGTGCGCCACCATGCCCAGCCTTTCTTCTTTTTTAGATGAAGTCTTGCTGTGTTGCCTAGGTTGGCCTGGAAATCATGGTCTCAAGCAAGCTTCACAGTCTCTCCAGTACTTGGGACTACGGGCATGCACAACCATGCCTGGCTAGAGAGAAAGTTGTTTAAAGGAACTTGACAGTATGTTCCCCGTGAAGTTGCATACATAGAGTTTTGTTGGGGGGGAGAAGCAAAACAAAAACCCATTATTCTGTCAGCCATGACTCCGTGCATTCGTCCAACAAATATGTATCTGATACCTCAGTAGGAACAAGGTCAAAAGACACAACCCCTGCCCTGAAGGACCTCATGGCAGCACGGAGGAGGCAGCCCTGCCCCTAAGCACGATGTGTGGTGTAAGTGCAACGGGAGAGAGGACCGTGTGCCCCGGAACCTGCTCTCTGGGGCAAGGGTTTCTGAGCAGGGTTTCCTGGGTGGGGAACCCAGAAGAGGCGTCTGAGGAGTTATTAATAAACTGCAGGAGGAGGCACAGGGATGCAGCAGCACACATGAGCTTCCTGAGCAGCGAGTAGTCCGCAAGGATTGGACTGTGACAGACGCTGCTGAGAAAGACACACTGGGCTGGTGTTTGAAGAGCCGTGGAAGTCGTGCGAAGTTTCCTATGGCAGTAGAGAAGGTTGTATTTGAGAGCAGCTTTGCCGCTGACTAGCTGTGAGTGTGGGCGAAGGTGGTGGCTAGTCACTGAGCCTGAGTTCTCTCCGGCTATAAAAGTGTGTTTCTTTTTCTTTTGGTACCGGGGATTGAACTCGGGTCCTTGTGCTTGCAAAGCAGGCCACAGAACCGCTGAGCTAAAACCCCGGCCCTAAAAATCTCTTTCTTGCAAGAATATCTTAAGGGTTCAAAAAATGATACCTATTATGATCTTACTTCTGTTTTAGGAAGTTAACTCTCTAAATTACATCACGGTATAGGAAATGAATCAGAGATCGATTAGGATGTAAGTTAGTTAAACCAAAGATATGAAATGTCTGAACTAGGATAATAACATTCGAAGTAAACAGGGTCAGATTTGAGAACTGTGGGCAGTGTGAGTTGAGAGAAAGGGCAGAGTTAAGCAAAGTATACCGAGGAATGGCCCCAGTGGGCGATCCCCACCTAAGCTGGACGCCGTGCATGTGTTCTGTTCTCGAAGTTTTGTTCGTGCCCTGACCTGGGGTTGCTGCCTTAGTGGCTTATAGCCCCAAGTACCCTGACACCTGTTGCCCTACAGGCCTGAAGCCGTGGTGAGAACGGACACCCCCTTCCTGCATGCGTGTGTGGGGAGGGGTGGGTGTTGGATTGTATTGTTTGCTTTTTGTATCTACTCTTCTTTTCTTCTTCCTCTATTTTATTTATTTATTTGTACTGGCGAATGAACCTGGGGACTTGTGCATACGAGGCAAGCACTGCCACTGAACTGTTATCTCCCACTCTTTTTAGTTTTTTCCAGTATCAGGGATCAAACTCAGGACCTTGCACTTGCCAAGCAGGAGCAGCACCACTGAGCTACATCCTCAACCCTTAATTTTTATTTGAAAATAGTCATGCTAAATTTCCTAGTCTGGCCTCAAACTTTAGATCCTCCTGCTTCAGCTTCCCAAGTGGCTGGGATTACTGGCATGTACTGTCGCGTTTGGCTTCCTTCTTTATACTTAATTGTGTGTTTTGGCTTTGTTTTGTTTTGGTGCTGGGGATCAAACTCGGGACCTTGAGCTTGCAAGGCAGGCTGGGCACCACTAAGCTAAATCCTGGGACCTATACTAAATTGTTTTTGGTGTACAACTTGGCAATGTTTCCAAAATGTTAATCTGTGCGTTCACTTTGCCCACGTCGCTTCACTTCTCTGAATCTCTTCTACAGAAACTCTTTAAAGAATATTAAATGATTCCTATTTATATTGTCATATTACTTACAGTAGTGAAAAATTAGAAAATGACCCTGTGTCTGTGCTACAAACTGTTATTCAGCCACAGTACGGAAGATCTCTGTCCACTCAGGAGAAGATTTGTTCATAACCACATTATTCACCAAAAAAGCAATTGCAGTGTATAATATAGTCTGATTTCATTTCTGATAAAAGTAATAATATGTGAATATGTGTGCAGTTATTTACATGGATATTTATAACTACCTGAAATATCTAGGGGAACAGTGTGTTTTAGAACATTGCAGTGGTAGCTGGGGGCCCTCAGGAAAGGGGTGTTTGCCTCTTACCTCACAGTCTTCTATGTTTCATATTCTTCAGGGAGCACTTTTAAAATTAAAAGCATCTTAACTCTGTTTAAAAATAGAAATGAGGATACTTCTTAACAGAAGAAGGAAAACAGGTCTAGGAGAATATGTAGAAGTGGAAAATTAAGGGATTTCACAAACAGTGGTTTGAATGTTTCCAGTGCACCTCAGGCGGGGTGGGTCCACTGATGGTGTTGGGCGTGGTGTGGGAAGCTCCTGGGTGGTGGGCACAGGAGCAGACGGGGAGCAGAGTGAGCAGCGTCCTCGAGGTGCCTTCTGAAGCCCCGATTCAGTACTGAGAATAAATGAAAACCCAGCCTGGAGGAGAGCTGAGCTAGAGCATGAATTCACCCTCCCTAGGTGGCTTAGGGCTCCACGGAGAACGTCACTGGACGACTTTTTCTTGGCTTTTTGAGACAGGGTCTCACTATGTAGTTGAGACTGCCCTGGAACTCACTGTGTAGCCCAGGCTGGTCTCGAACTCACAGTGATCCTCCTGCCTCGGCTTCCTGAGTGCTGGGATTACAGATGTGTGTCACCACACCTGGCTTCGCTTGTGGACTTTTTAAAAATAGCGTTCTTATAATGTACCTCCTTCCTTCCGGGCTCTCCCTAGGGTGACCTCTCTGCTCAGTTCGGTGAAGGGTCTTCTCAAATTTTACTTTGCCTTCAGATTTTTGTGTGTAATAAAATACATTGGATTAGGGCCGGGTGTGATGGGGCACACCTGTAATCCCAGCACTCAGGAGGCTGAGGCAGGAGGATCCCTGTGAGTTTGAGACCAGCCTGGGCTACATAGTGAGTTCCAGGTTAGTCTCAACTATATAGTGAGACCCTGTCTCAAAAAACAAGATAAACAAACAAACGAAAAACATCGGATTGGCCATCTAAGCCATGTTGAAGTATATGATTAGGTAGTGTTAAGTACACTCACACCGTTGTGCACTCCATCTCTTAAATGTCTTAACTTGCGAAACAAACTACTGAGCATGGTGGCACATGCCTTGAGAGACTGAGGCAGAAGGATCTCAAGTTCAAGGCCAGCCTGGGCTACATGGCAAGACTCTGTCCCCTCAAAAAAACCCTGAAACTTTGTATCCATTGGGCACTAATGCTGTCTCCTTCCTCCAGCTCACAGAGCCTACTGTTCTTTCCAATCACGTCCTTATGACTTTTTAGAATAACAGCTTCATTGAGATTTGCTTCTTCATGGGTTTCTCCACAGTAGTTTCCATCTTTCACTTTTTAGTGAAGAATCCCGGCGGGGGGTACTTCTAAATTGCTGCCTGGATTCTTTTTTAACACCCCCCCCCGCAAATCAACCGAAACTATGCTTTTTTTAAAGCTAAAGATGCTGGGTTGGCTGAGGTTAGTGAAGTGGGATGGTACAGGTTAGATCTACTGCATGGTTTTGAGATGTCAGACGGTGGTAAGAGTTTTATCTGTCTGGGATGTAGGCTTCAGGCTTTAGTTTTATGGATTAAACCAATAGAGAGGGGTTGCAGTGTAACTTGAATTTATGGGGATAAGGAGCAAGGTGCGTTTTTACCTTTTATGTGTCAGAATTTCAAAACCAATTTGGATTATAAACAACTTATTCACTGGGAGAAAGAAAAGAAGAGGAGGGGGAAATAGTTTTATTTGCTGTTTTGTTTTTTCCAGTGCTGAGGATGGAACCCAGGACCTCTTACATGCTACCACTGAACTACACCCCAACCTCTTTTATTCTTATCTTAATTTGGCTTCTGTACTAGTTGAGAATATAGGGTTTTGGTTTTGGTTTGTTTTTAACCAGCACCTTTGCCTTACACTACACTCCAACCATTTTTACTTTAAGGGTCTTGCTGAGTTTCTGAATTGCCCAGGCTGGGCTCAAACTTGGAATCCTGCTGCCTCCTAAAGTTCTGAGATTACAGGTGTGCACCACCCTGCCCAGCTAATAGTTTTCTTTCATAATCATGTGGCTGTGTCCACTGTTGATATTTTCTCCCTCCCTCCCTGTTGCACAAATCCTTGACTGATTAACTTCTCCCTTCATTTCCTCATTCATTTAAAATTCTACTGAACGTCTCTGACCCTCCAGGCTAATATGAGAAATTAGAGATAGGAAAACAGATGAAATGCAGGCCCTGCCTAAGGAGCTGTCCTGCAGCTAGGGAAGCTGAGCTTGGGAGCTTGCTGGAGGGTGGGCCCTGCAGAGGCCCTGAGGATCCAACCAGGGGAGGACTCTGAGGACTCCACAGGTAGGGATGGCCGGGATCTTGTGTGCCTGTCCGTGACTGTTGGACTTTTATCCTGTGGGCATGGGAAACTACTAATGCGTTTTAAATTGAGGACCACATAGTACACATTGTCTTGAAAGGCACTCGCCTCATCTGTGTGGTCCTCAAAATGTCAGGGAGAAGCTTCCTTCATCTCCAGGGAGAGGGAGGAGGTCATTTGCAGGCCCAGGAAATCTAGGGGTCATGACTCTTCAGTAACTATACACAGACTTCCCACCAGGTGTGGTGGTACATGGCTGTAATCCCCACCCCTGTGAGGTGAAGGCAGGGGCATTGGTGTGAGTTTGAGGACAGCCTCGCCACACAGCGAGACCTTGTTTAAAAAAACCCGAAACAAACCCCAAAACTATATACAGATATCCCATCTCAGGTCCCATCTTAGCATTCACTCCTTTCCCACTGGGGCCCTGACCTCTGCGTAGTAGAAGTGAAGTGCCTGGGCCGAAAAGCCAGCCTTTTGTGTAGCTCTGCCACTCTCAAGGTTAGTCCTGTTCCTACAGGAGATAAGTGTGTTTAATGCTGTCAGAGGAGGCTCACCGCCAGGCATGAGTGACTTTAGGTTGTCAGTTGCTGCATCTGAGACTCATTTCCCATTCTCTCAGTTCGTGGGAGTTTATACTTTTTGACCTTTTAAAATCCCTTTATTGCCCTTTCGTTAGAAATATGGGCAAAGAGGTGAATAAATTTGTCTAATTTGTGTGTTAAGTAGGAGGCCTGTCATGTGCCTTCGTGTTCAGTTCCCTCAGATTTTCAAATTTCTGCAGATGGAGGCACTGTTTTACTTTATATTTTCTATCACTTCCAACTATGTCTCAGAATTTGACACCAGACTCCTACGTATCAGGGTATAAACAATAACAAATCATTTTTTTGTTTTGTTTTGTTTTTTGAGACAGGGTCTCACTGTGTAGTTGAGACTGACCTGGAACTCACTATGTCACCCAGGCTGGTCTCGAACTCACAGCGATCCTCCTGCCTCAGCCTCCCAAGTGCTGGGATTACAGGCATGGGCCACCACGCCCAGCAACAAATCATTTATGGCACAGATTAGGGCATGAATAAATAGTATACTGGAGGCCTTAAAATTACAGGATAAGGATTTTCCTTTAAAGAATTTTTTAATTTTTCAATTATTGCTGTAATATGATTTTCTGTTATGTTTGAAAGTAATCTGCATTTACTGGGTTTAGATTTCCCACAGAGCTCCTCATTGTCCCTCTTTGCATTCATGTGTTCTTTTGCTTTCCTTCATGTCAGCCAGGAGTCATATGGGATTCTTGCGAGTCTGGTAAGGCTTTAATAGTTAACTGGGCAAAAAATAGTGCTGTGGGCCATTAGATCTGACAGGGCAAAGACTGTTCTATTGAAACTCAGGCGTTTTAGTGAAACAGAATTTCCTCATTAATCTATATTCCATTTCAGCTATAGTTTTCATTTTGAGAAAGGATCACTAAGTTGCCCAGACTGGGCTCAAATTTGTTATCCTCCTGCCTCAGCCTTCTGGAGGGCTGGGATTACCGGTGTATGTACCACTATACCTGGCTTGATATTTTCTTTTAATGCCCAAGTTCATCTAATGATGATGCGGGTATTGTCTAGTGTTACACCATCATGTGCACCAGTTGCATCGTCATGTAAATGGATGCCATTTCTATAGGCGCTCTTCGTATCTCACCGAAAGGATCCTGCTTTCAGAGGTGCCTTGTGAAGCCTGCAGAGCGAGCCCAGTTTGCTGTCCTTCCCACCTGTCGGATGCTGGCTTCGCCCCTCTCGTCACACGCCTGGCAGCCAGACACATGGTATTCTATATAGGGCAGTGAGGCCTTCAGCTTTTTTATTTAAGCACTGGACAGTGTGTCTTACCCCTCTAGAAAGAGCAGAACTATAAGGATAGCAAACAGATTCATGATTCAGGGACTGGGGCACATAGGAGGGTCAGCTACAAAGAGGTGTGAATGCCTGTTAGGGACGATGGAAATGTCCTTTATCCTGGTTGTGTTGGTGGTCACACAGTTGTGATTTGTCAGGATTCGTGGCACTGTGCTCTACAGAGAGTGAGTTGTGTTGTGTATAAATTGTATTTTAATAAACCCAACTTTAAGAAAAAGAAAATGTGTCTTGGAAAGAAAGAGAAGTTAAAGGAAAGGTTTCCACAGGCCCCAGAGCTCTGTGGCTGTGTCCCTGTTCTCTGTGTGGCTGAGGCAGCAGCAGTGGGAAGGACAGCACTGCTCCCACATCAGCAGCCTCACCCAGGGTGCTGGCCCAGACCTCGGGGAGTGGGAGCGTGGATCTCCCCGCAGGGTGCTGGCTCAGGAGCCGTCACAGATCTGTGCTTTGTCTCCTCTGTTGGCGAGTGATTATTTGGGCCACGCAGCAGAAGTTGGGGCTGGTGAACGACTCGGGTCATGACAGACGGGAGGAACCGAAAGACGAGGGTGGCTTACCGCTCCTTTACTTTAGACAGTGGCTTCCATTTTCCTTCTGATCGTAACATGAAAAACTCAGACGGTCTTCTAGTCACTAGTGTAGGGATTTATGTCTTCCTGGGGGTTTGCAGTTCCCAGGAGGTGAGATTTCACCAGTACGGGACAGAATGGAGTGATTCTGCAGGCCCACAACAGAGTGAGATGTATCCTACTTGCTTTACTCCAAGTGCTTTGGGATTTATAGGTAAGAGATAGGTATTTAATTGTGTATTTATAGGTAAGATACTTGTTTAATTGTGTATATTTCATTTGTATATTCTTTTTCTGAGCATATAAAATGTACAATAGAATCTTTAATAAAAGTAATGTCACTAATGATAACCTACATCTTTATAGCATGGTATGATTTTCAAAACATTTTTATCTGATCTCAATCATCCTGTGAGCTGGATAGGGGCTGCAAATCCAGACAGGGACACAAATGCCTAGAAACAAATCTCTTGACCGAAGTGTGCCCGGGGGAGTCGGGGAGCAGAGGCAAGAACCTGGATCTCCCAGTTTTGGGTGCAGTATTTGTTTTTCAGATTAGTTCATCTCTCTCCTGTCTTGCAGGACTCCTCACTGCCAGGACTAGAGTCTTAGTTTAAGAGATGCTAATCACTAGTTAAGCTTACTAAATATTTTTCTAAAAACCCTTAATTATAAATCACTTGCTGGACTATGTTTTTCACTGCTCTTGTGAGCATTCGTTTGCGTCAGTCTGCCGTTTAGTCTGAGGGGCAAGCATTCAGATTCTAAGGCGTCACCTGGAGGCCCCTGCTGAGCTCTTCTGAGGATTCTGTCGCTCCTGGTAGATTCTATTCTACCCAGACTGCATCTGCCTCCTGCCTGTGCTGGTCTACTCAGGCGGGTGGTACAAAGATGACTCTGGTGCGGGATTTGACCTCACCTCAGACCCTCACAGCGCAGACCGGACACATACATAGTATAGGGCCCCGAAGTGAGCACAGCACGCACATAGCTGAGATACAGAAGGAGGTGAAAAGGAAAGTGTACACAGTTTGGCGAAGCACGGAGAAATGAACTTTGTAAGTTTCACTGGCTTAAAAACTGCTTCTACTAGCTTGAACTTTTGGGTTGTTGTTCAGTACACAGAGAACTGCTGTGGTGTCCAGGAGATAAACTAAAGCACCTGGGTTGCAGGAATTTCCTCGAAATGTCTTTGAAACATACCGAAAGCGGTGTACACTCACCTCTGTTTCCTGTTGTCATTGTGTACTCCCCAGCTTACGGGAAACTGTACTTGGTGGTGTTGCATTTCAAAGAAAATGTTGGTTAACTTTTTCATCTTTTGAAGAGATGTGTAATTGTCTTAAATTTCACCGAAACTATTCTACAAAAGTCTGTAAAAGCCAATATTTCACAGTCAAATACATGTAAATAGCATCCCTAAGCGGCCCACTTACTTCATTTTCTAGGATGGTCTTTGATCAAGTAAAATAGTACTTCTGATTATTACAGAGATTAATCAGACATCTGCTTTATCCTTAGGAGGCAGCACTGAGAAGGAAACTGTGTGGTAAAGGTTGGTGTAATGATAGGATAGAAGGTAATCTTCAGCCATATTTCCCACTATAATTTTATCTTTTTGCAGTACTAGAGATTGAACTCAGTGCCTTATGCATGCTAGACAAGCATACCACTGCTTAGCTATATCCCCAACCCTTTTTAAAAATTTCCTTTTGAGACAGAGTCTCGCTAAATTGCCCAGCTTGGCCTCGAACTTGAGATCCTCCTGCCTCAGCCTCTGGAATAGCTGGAATTCTTTCCAAAAATGTTAATGCATATATCACCAGAAATTTTTATATTCTGCTAATCCATATGGTATGATTTTTTTTTTTTTTTTTTTTTTTGCACGAGTCAGGGTCTCACTATGTAGTTGAGACTGACCTGGAACTCACTATGTAGCAGGCTGGTCTCGAACTTCCAGTGACCCTCCTGCCTCAGCCTCCCAAGTGCTGGAATTACAGTCTTGCTCCACCACGCCCGACCGGGTATGAAGTTCTTAAAAGAGATAGAGCAAGTAGAAGCCTCGGCACTTAATAGTATAGTAGTGAATACCATTGGGTAGTATTTACAAGATTATTTCACTTCCATGACCGAGGTACTGTTGTCTCTCAGGCCCAAACTGCCCTCTGTGGTCTGCTCTGCAATGCCTGTGGACCCATTTCCCTGCTGAGTGCTGACAGTGAGGGAGTGGGGATGTTGGAAGTCAGCAGCACTGGAGAGGGTAGGGCTTCGGCTTCCTGTTTGCTGCCTGTACCCAGGACACTGTCCCAGCCCTATAGTGTGTGTGTGTGTGCCCATTCCTACAGGGCCCGTGGCCAGCCGGATGGTTTCCTTCACCCTCAGAAGTCTGTCTCAGTTGAAGACAGTTCTTTTGGCCTGTAGATCTGAGGACCCTAACCATTCCCGTTTTCTCCTAAGCCCTGGCAGTAGTGTAGTAGCTGCTTCCTGAAATTTCTCTTTCTCTGTCAGTTTTGTATCCCTTTCTGTCCTCTCATGTTTTTAACTGATTCCTTATGTTAAATTCTCTCTATTAAAGTAACTGGTGTGTGGGCTGGAGATTTAGCTCAGTGGTGCTGCCGCCTGCCTCAAGTGCAAGGTCCCTAGTTCAATCCCTGGTACCAAAAATAAAAAACGTAACTGGTGTGAATAGCTAAATCTTGGAAGTGATCTGTATATCCATTAGCAGATGAATGTGGCATTTATACACAATGGAGTACTGCTGTGTCATAAAGAAGGGTAAATTTGAGTCATTTGTAGAAAAATGGATGCACCTTGAGATCTCAATGGTAAGTGAAACAAATCAGACACACACGCTTAAATATCACATGATTTCTCTGGTCTGAGAAGCCCCCCAAAAAACCAAAAAAGAGAAACCCAAGGTATAAATAAGGAGCAAAATAGAAGATAATAGGAAATAGGGAGATAGAGATAGAGGGATGGATAATAGGAAATGGGTTCTTAGAGATGGAGGGAAGAAAAAAGGGAGAGGAAGAGGAAGTAAAGAGAATTAAGAATTAAGTGTTATATACATGTACCCCCCATGGATGTAATCATTATGTATCGCAAACATGTATTAATGCAAATTTAAAAATTTTTTTGTTGCTTTTTAAAAACAGGGTCTAACTTTGTAGTTCAGTTTGGTATTTTTTAACGCAAAACATTTATTGGTACATTTTAATATACATAATGAGCACATTCACCGTAGGGAATTTGTACCTGTGCATGATATATCTCGATTCCTCTTTTTTCCCCATTCCCTTCCCTTCCCTTCAACCCCTCTCCCTCTCCTTATTTATACAACTTTATTTTCATTTTGTCCTTCTGTTTTCATTTTTCCCCTTCCTTCTTTTCCCCCCTCCCTAGTTCCTCTTTTCTTTTGAACAATTTCTTCCTATTTCACATTATCTATTATATATTTTGGTTTTATTTACACTCCAGTTTCTTGTACCACAGAGACAATGAGATATTTACACGTGTGTGTCTGATTTATTTCACTTAAGAATATGGTCTCAAGGTGCATCCATTTACCTAGAAATGTCTCAGCTTTATCCTTCTTTATGACTGAGTAGTACTCCATTATATAAAAGAACCACATCTTTTTTATCCATTCATGGGTTGATAGGTATTTGAGTTGTTTCCAAGGTGTAGCTATTACAAACTGCTGCTATAAACATGGATGTGCATATATCACTGTGGTATGCTTTCTCTTTCAAGGATATATATACCTTCTACTTGTACATCTGTGGTCTTTCCATTTAATCTCACCATTTCTCTTGATTTAAAAAAAAATTTTTTTTGTACTTATAGAAGAATCTCAAAGGTAGAGTTCCTATATACCTTTACCCAGCTTCCTCTGAGGTTAACATCACATGACCATGATATATTTATCCAAACTAAATAACACAGGCACTTTACTAGTAAAAACAAACAAACAAAGTAGGCTGTCAGGATTTCAGTAGTGACAGTTTTTCAGTTTTTCCTTGATTGTCATGACTTGGACAATTTTGAGATGTAACAATTGGAATATTTTATAGAACCTCCCTTGACTTGAGTTTGTCTTGTATTTCTTGTGAAACATTACAAGGTTAGGGTTATGGATTTTGTGGGAGGAGACCACAGTGCCCTCTCCTTACATCATGTCAGAGGTGTGTAATGTCACACAACTCATCACTGGCGGTGTAAACCTTGATTGCTTGGTCAAAATAGTACAGGCTTATCCTGTAAAGCTTCCCCTTTTATGATTTATTTGACGGTGGCCAGTCACTATATCTTTTTGTTGAAGTTTTGACTTCCTGTTTCATTACGGAGCTGTGCTTCCTTTACAGATTCTTGCTTAGTATAAAAAAACCTCTGTGTAAACGGCCGGGCTTAGAATTGTAAAATTAGAAGTCAAACTGCTGGTTGTAAGGAGATGCTACCATACATTGCTTCTTGGAGGATTATTATCTGCCATCTTTGCTCTGCACCTTGCTTTTAGAATGTGGCTATTTTTAGTCTCAGAAAGCTTAGGGTTAATACTAAGAGGGCTGTTTATTCTTTGGGTTTTTCTGGTTTTTGGTTTTTGGTTTTTGTTTTTGTTTTTGAGACAGGGTCTCACTATGTAGTTGAGACTGACCTGGAACTCACTATGTAGCCCAGGCTGGTCTCGAACTCACAGCGATCCTCCTGCTTCAGCCTCCCGAGTGCTGGGATTACAGACGTGCACCACCACGCCCGGCAGAGGGCTGTTTATTCTTAATGAACTAAAATCCATTCTGATAATCCCTGAAAGATGATCAAAAGCCCAAGGTCTTAATGGCATGTGTGAATCAGTAAAAAGAGGCAGAACCATAGAGAGACGGTTGCTGAGAATAAGAATTGGGGGTGTGGGAGGGTGTGTTTCATTTGGGGAGTGGAGAGTGACAGAGATGCCCTGAGAAACGATGAGTGCGGGGCATGGAAGAGTACAGAGAGCTCTGGAAGGAGGCCATGGCAGGGATGAGGATGCAGCGAGACGAGGGAGGAGCCAGTGACACGCCCTGCTTGCATTGCATCTTGAGCTTGACACTTCGAGGACGTTTGTGTTCATCTTGGAGCTTTGCTATCTAGAACTTACAGTTCTAGCCACTGAAGTTTTGTCTGAACAGTATTTAAATGGGCTTAGACTTTCATGTAAGCCGAAGAAAATAATTCCATTCCTTTATCTATAACCTTGGCTACCCACTGCTATTGAGGGGTGACTGAAGACGAATCAAAGCTTTAGCAACTTTTGGAAGCTTACCAGGGCAAAATGGAGCCAAGACCACCTTGTTAGACTAACTGCAGAGTAGATGTTTCTAGGAGGGTGCCCACAGGTTCTTATATTAATAACTCAGAAATTAAAACTATTAGTGTAAGCTATGGCTTTTATTTTATGCATTTGTTTTAATTAAATAGGTTTTCCATATTTTAGGATTAACAGAAAAGAAAGTAAAATCTTAGTAAGGTTGCCAATTGAGTAATGGCTTTCTTCCTAGGGCATCTCTGCCTCTATATAAGATAGCCAGAGGAACCCAGCTTGATCAGAGCTCTGAATTCTGTATGTGATAGGCTTCTTTGTTTTTTCAAGTCAGAGCTGAGATTTATAGCCTTGTAGATTTCAGGGCAGATTTTCTTCCAAGAATGAGATTTGACAGCTCTTGTAATTACTCTTGAATTTTATGCAGAATTTGAGAGTTGATACACTTCAGTGGGACAGCTTGGAATTTTTCAATTTGAAGACTGGCCTACAGTTTTGGGGTTTTTTTTGTTTTGTTTTGTTTTGTTTTTTTTTTTTTTGGTTTTTTGAGACAGGGTCTCACGATGTAGTTGAGACTGACCTGGAACTCACTATGTAGCCCAGGCTGATCTCGAACTCACAGCAACCCTCCTGTCTCAGCCTCCCGAGTGCTGGGATTACAGGCATGCCCCACCACGTCTGAATGGATATATATCTTGGGATCGAACTTGGGTCCTTGCACTTGCAAGGCAGGTGGCGGAATCGCTGAGCTAAGTCCCCAGCCTATTTTTTGTGTTTTAGATGGGGATGGAAAGGATTTTGGTCCTCTTACCCTCGTTGGTACTGGGCATGAGGAAATGCCTCCATTTAAAATAGCAGGAGAACTAACACTTGGCAGCATTAGCACGTTCCAGTGCTGCTTTGGGAAAAATGTATATAAGTATGCACTTTTTAGTGCAAGAGAACATGGTTTATTTGAGGAAAAATGTAGAAAGGAAAGAGGATAAACAGCTACTGTGAGGTGGTAGGGGCTTCAGAGCAGAAAGCCCACGGAGCTCTTACCCCACGCGTGTTGTCCGTATTTTAAGTATTTATTCTGGCTGATGCTGGTGTCTGCCTTGTCACCTGTGTTCTTCACATAGAGTATCAGACAACTCAGTCTCTTGCTCAAAAGTGAGTTATGAGTCTCCTGACCAAAGTCAGGACGTGCAGCTGGAGAAAGAGTGGCTTGCCTGAAAAGAGTGGTTCTGTGAGCATTAGTCATTATTTACCAGTCGCTGGAAGGAAAAGATGACTGTGTCCACTTTACTAAGAGTATTTCTCTTCCCCGTCTTAACTGCACCTAAAATTAGCTGGCCTCAGACAGAATCCTTCACATCTAAAAGCAGCTCATCTTCAGGAGAGTGGTGTTTATTTTAGAAGTGCCGCGTGACCAGGAAGTGTTTTAGTCTGCTACAAAGGGAGGTGTCCTGCCATGGGGACTTGGGAGCAAGCAGGTTTTGCTTGTCCGCTAAGCAGTTCACACAGCCGTGTAGTTGCACTTGGTGTCAGAGTGGGCCGAGAGTCTCGGTGCTCCAAAGCAATGAGTCGAGACCTTGCTGCTAAAAAAAAGAGTGGACCTGTAATGGCATGAACCAAGATCCACGCAGTTTTATGATGTATGTTTTGCTTGGAGGTAGGTTGTGCCTACTCTTCTTGTTACCTGTTAGGATGAACAGAGAATTGCTTAATTGGCAGTTACTTAATTTAATTGTTTAATTAAATATTTTGGAAAAGGTCACCATTGGGTGTAATGTCATATACCAGCAACATTGGTTGGTCATGTGTGCTTTCTGCCAAGGCACTTTGCAGAGGAGTTAACAAGACTAAAAATAGACTGCTTTCTTAAGTGGATTTCTTTGGTAGCCAGATCTCAACCCAAAGCTCTCTCTCTTTTTAAGATAGGGTCTCACTATGGCCTTTTAACTCAATATGTGGTCCAGGCTAGCCTTGAACTCATGATGACCCTCCTGCCTCAGCCTCCTGAGTGCAGGCATGCACCACCACACCTGGCACAAAGCATTTTTGTGTTCAAGGTCTCTCATGCCTCCCCTTGGTATCTCCTTTATATCTTTGACTTGAGTGAAAAGATCGTCTCCCATCTTGTCAGCTCTGTGGTTGCCTGTCTTTCTGCCCTGGCCTTGGACTGCCTACAAGGATTGGTGGAAAGGTAGTGAGAAAGGATTTGCTCTTGATATAGCTCCTGTTATTCTGATCTACAGTAGATGGTATAGTCTTTCTCGGGGCTGTGGCTTTTAAGTAGGCAAATTTGTATTCGCTTCACAGCTTCCAAGCAGAGACTAAACTGTTCTTCTCTGACACTGATGTAAGAAAATGTTCCAAAGCATCAGCAGTCTAAAAATAGCTCTGGTGAGCTTTGAACACACTTATATCGGAGAGAAGGGAAGTACAGGAAAGTGGGGGATACCAGGCATTAAATAAGAATGAAGCAGATTTAAATGCAGCACTCCTGCAATCTGTTTTTTAAAAGGGCTTCTGCAGTGCCATAAATGAGGACAGAGTTGGGAACAACATTTTCTACCTTTTCTATTTCTGTAATGATTGGATTTTTTTTCTGAATAGGCATGTGTTAATTTTTTAGGTGATAAAACAAGTAATTCTAAAAACAGAACATTTATTATAGTATATAATGAAATTTTACGAAATACAAATAATGGAAGTTGATATGTTTGTTTTGTGTGGTCTCTAATTCACCTATATCAGAATCAGTTGAAATATTTATTAAAATACAGATTCCTAGTCCTTGCCCCAAAGCAGCTAAATCAGAACTCTAGCATCAGGACTCTGAGGTCTGTGCTTTTCTAAAGCACCCCCATGTGACTGCTGGCTCCTCTTAGGTTCGAGGTTAAGCAGATGATGGCGCTGAGAGTCAGCTGCAGGCTTGTCACTGCCTCCATGTGACCCTAAGCAAACTTTCCACAAGTTCTTCTGCCCCATCATGAGACCTTTCTTTACTCCTAAAATTACCCAAAGTGTTAATTATTTATAATAATGCTGCCCTATCTCCCAAGGTAGACTAAAAAATCTGAATGGTTTCTGTTAAATGGGGGAAAACCAGAACATTGTGATTAGTATGAAGTAGTCAGAAAAAGAACACACACACACACACACACACACACACACACACACACACACGCAGACACTAACCTGCAGAAGTATGAAATGTGAGCACTTTCTGAGAACTGGTAGGGTTATATCTTGCTACATGCATATGATTAGGCCTGAATCTAATAGCAAAGGATAGCAAATTATGTTTGTTTGCTATGGTACTGGGATTGAACCCAGGGCTTCTGCACTGAGCTACAACCCCAGTCCTTTTTTTACTTTTTATTTTATTCTAAGTAGTTAAATTGCCCAACTGAGCTCAAACTTGCATTCCTCCTGCCTCAGAAAAGTACTAGGATTATAGGCAAGCACCACCATGCCTGGCTGTGTACCTTTATTTATTGATTGATTGACTAAGACAGTCTCACTCTATGGCCCCAGCTGGCCTTGAACTCAATCCTCCTTCCTCAGCCTCCCAAGTGCTGAGATTACAAACATTTGCCACCGTGCCCAGGAGAGTTATGAACTTTTAAAAAAACTTTATGGGAGTTAATAATTTATTTTTATGAGTAGACTACAGTCTTTTATTATAGATTACTTGGAATTGTCCAATAATTCACAAATGGAATAAAATGCTGTACTCTTATCCCACATGAACTGTGATCATATATTCTGACATAAATAGGAATGCATCTGTAAGGGTAGTTTAACAAGATACTTCAAATCATAGTGATAATATATTCAAACCATATGGTTCATATTTACATATATTCGTATATACTCACAATAGATGGGCGCTATGTGTGCCTTTCCATGCACGAGGGTCTCACTAACTGGCAGTTCCATCTGTGGGCACCAGGTGGCACTTGGCTGTTGTGAGGCTCAGGTACAAGAAACTAGAAACACCAGGATAAACCAGTGGTGCTCAGGTTCCTGGGACACCTACATTAGAAGAGCCTGCAGGTGCCCGCAGCCCTGACAGCCTCAGTACATGAGCATGCATGGCTTTGCAGTGGGACACACTGAATTCATGTCACAGGGACTTGGGTAACTATAGGTCTGTTTCTTTATGTGCAAAATGAAAACGTTAATCCTGACATTCTTCATTTATTCATTCAACCACCCTATTTGAGTTCCTCCTGTGTGTCCTTTTATCCTCCAGAGTTCATTCTGAGAATAGGAAATAAGAGTGTATCTGACCTTGGTTGAATAGTGGCGATGGTTGCATAATGATGTAAGTGTGATTGTATTTAATGCCACTGAACTGTGTGCTTGAAAATTGTGAAGATGGTAAATTTCATGTTCTGTGTATTATGGTAAATTTTATGTTATGTGTATTTACCATAATTTCAAAAGATAAAGTAAAATAGGGAAATATATGTATGTAAAGAATGTGAGGGCCAGGTCTGGTGCTGCACTCCTATGATCCCAGCACTCAGGAGGCCTCAGCAGGAGGATCACTGCAAGTTCAAGGCCAGCCCAGGCTACATAGTGAGTTCAAGGCCAGCATGAACTGCATAGCAAGATCCTGTCTTAAAACAACCACAAGGAACATGCATGATGGCACGTAGTACCATGACACCTCGGTTCATAAACTTAATTCTTTCCACAGTTCTGGTTGCAAACCAAATTCGATATGAACTGAGTCAAATTCATTGGTTAGACTCAGTGTTGACCATATGGGGAAATTTGATTAGGTTCTCACCCAATTTGGTACGCTACCTATAGTAGGAAGAATTAAGTTCATAAATTGAAGTACCACTGCTGCTCAATTATATGTTCTTTTACATCTTCTCTCTCTTTCTCTCTCTCTCTCTCTCTCTCTCTCTCTCTCTCGGTAAGGATACAAATTACTCAACTATTACCCTATTAAAGGGGACTTTTTTGGCCGGTCATTTAACCAGGGACACTTGAGCCTGACTTTTGTCATGTAGGTGCTCGTCCACAAGATTTGGTCCATAAATCCTTAAGTGACCAAATTTCATTCTTTGTCCTGACTAGCCTTAATCTGAAGCCTGATTTCATTATGAAGAGTGAAGTAGGACCTAAGAAACTGCATTTAGAGATCCTTCTATAAAGTTGTTAAGAGTCTGCTCCAGAGTGATGTCTGAGGAACAGGAAGGCATGCATAAGCCTGAGTCCCCCTCCGTCCCAGGGCCAGGGTGTGGGTGTGTGTGTGTGTGCGCGCGTGCAGGACAGGAAGGCTACTTCTATCCGCTGGCTCGGTGGTGCCAGGGTACTTGTGTCGAAGAGCAAACACTATGTGATCTTCCATGCCACACTATTCACCTCCTGACTCAATATCCTGGGGGTTGAGAAAATGACACTTTGAAGACCCTAAGAAAGTAGAGACTTGGGGCCTGGGATTTAGCTCAGTGCTTCTGCTGCCTGCCTTGCAAGCACAAGAACCCAAGTTCGGTCCCTGGTACCAAAAAAAAAAAAAAAAACAAAGTAGAGACTTGGTTATGAACTGAGGGAAGGATTTCTAGTGTGGGGTACAGGAGCCAATGTCATGATTGCTTCAGAATATGCTGGCCCTGAATTGGTCCTGAGCTTTGTCTTTTTGCTCATAGAAAGACATTAGTTTGCTTTTATTTCTCTTAGCTGTTAATACTTGAATGAAAATTCTCATTTTAAATTGAAATAAGATATTTCTGTCTTAAATACAACACAGTAATGGCACATAAATGAAGGAGATATTGTATCTTTTTTTTTTGGCACTGGGGATGGAACTTGGGACCTTGTACTTGCGAGGCAGGCTGCAGAACCAATGAGCTAAATCCCCAGCCCATGAAGGAGATGTTGTAGATAAGCAAAAAAGCTTAATACTATTTTTAATGTTTTGTTTTGTTTTTCAACACTTCAGATTAAACCAAGGGCCTTCATACTGAGCTATACTTCCTGTCCAATATGTATTTTTTTTATTTTGAAACGGAGTCTCACTAATTGCCCAGGCTGGGCTCAAACTTGGGATCCTCCTGCCTTCGCTCTCCAGAGTGCTGGGGATACAGGTGTGTGCCACCATTCCTGGATTCACAATGTTTTGATTTTGTTAACGTGAGAAAGTAAATAAATATGTGTTTTCAGATGTTTTAATAATCAGTGGCTTAATCCACGCAGAGCTTATCTCCTGGTTAAAAAGCCACATCCAGGAGCATCTCAGGGAGCTGGACAGAGGGAGAATGTGTTCAGACCTCAGCTCTGCTCCCTAAACCAGGGATTCCGGGAAAGTTGTTCAGTCCCTTTTCTACTTCAGTTTTCTTACTGGCAAAAATTGGAACAACTATATCTACCTCACAGGGTTTTCCCAAAGATCATTTAGCATGGTGTCTGACACATAGTAAGCACTCAGTACAAAAAATATATATATATTATTGCTTTATTTTTGTGGTGCTAAGGATTTAACCCAGGGCTTTGCATGTGCTGGACAAACCCTTTACCACCAAGCTACACCCTAGCTCTCGTAATTTTTTAAAGGAAGATGCCAAGAAGCTAAGGTGGCACACACCTGTGATTCCAGCACGTGGAGGCTGAGGCAGGAGGATCGCTGTGAGTTTGAGACCAGCCTGGGCTACATAGTGAGTTTCAGGAGTCTCAACTTACACACCTGTGATTCCAGCACGTGGAGGCTGAGGCAGGAGGATCGCTGTGAGTTTGAGACCAGCCTGGGCTACATAGTGAGTTTCAGGTCAGTCTCAACTACATAGTGAGACCCTGTCTCAAAAAACCAAAAATAAAATAAAAAAGAAGCTAAGAGTAATAGTGGGCTAAAAAGGCAGACAAATGTTTTCTTCAGTTCTCTGATCCTTCTATTTCATCTATCTTCTCTGTCATCTCTGAATTTACAAGTTCCATTTTTCCTTCAAGATCCCAAATCAAGTACTGCATACTTCAGGAAGCCATTCAGTAACTTCAGAAGTGGTCACTTTCTTCATTTTTACCCTTTCTCTGTATCATTCTCTCTCTCTCTCTCTCTCTCTCTCTCTCTCTCTCTCTCTGATGTTGGCATTATTTGAATACCCTTGTCATCTGCCTTACACCGTGCCCTAGTAGCCTATGTGGCTGCTGATGTGTAAATGAAAGGCCACCCAGAGAGCAGACAAGGTGAGGTTCTCCTGAAGACATGTTCAGTGGTTTCCTTTTCTGGTAGGGGAACCTAATGTGTAAAGCAGGGTTATTCACACTTGGCCCCATTGAGCCCTTTCCTGGAATTACGTATGCTCGTGTCATAGTTATCACGAGTGAATGTTCAAAGTGGAAGATGGACAGCACTGATGTTTTTTCTTTCCTTTTGCTTTTCTTTTTTTGGGGGGGAAGGAGGAAAAAAGGTTAAGAATAAGGGAAAGAAACCATTTGCCCCTAACTCGGGTAGAAGTTATGGATAACTCCTGAATACCTGCACAAATGAAGTGATTAACTTTGCTACTCCAGAAAAAAATTTTAATCCCAAAGTCATTTATTTTGGCTTTAGAATAGACTAGCATTTGTGTCGGATTTTCCTGCCTAATTACTTTTTGCTTAAGCTTATTTTAAAATAGTTTTAAATTCCTTTAGTCTGTCAGGCTAGGAAGCAAGCGGTGCAGAAATGGGCCACAGATGGGGCCTGGACCAGAATCTCCCTTTTCTTGTATCAAAGCCTCCTGCGCACTGCTCGGAGGAGAGCTGCGTTGGAGTCAGCTTTGTGTTGAACAGTTTGGCAAAATGTTTCAAAAGTCTTGCGAATATGCTTACTCTTTGATCTGGTAATTCCACTTGTAAGAATTTATCCCAAGGAAATAAACAAGCATGCAGTATGTAGAGACAAGGACAGTCACCGCAAAGGCTATCAGCAAGTAAATAAATAAAACTGGCAGGAAACACTGAATAATACAGCCTTGAGTAAATAAAGTAGGCCGTAATGGGTCAGGGATTCAGCTCAGTGGTTCCGCCGCCTACTTCACCAGCGCAAGGCCCTGAGTTTGATCCCTGGTGCCAAAAAATAATAATAATCAAATAAACTAGACAGTTAGCTCTGCGTGGTATCACAATTGTAGGCTTTAGAAATGTTTACAGTGTCTTGCTAGGTGGAAAAGATTGCAGAGTAGGATGTACAGGATGAAACAATAGCAGATGCAGAGAGAGGTGGAGGGGCTGCTTCTGCAGAAACTTGTTCTGCAGGGTTAAGTTTAGTATCACTGAGGGGTGGAAATTTACGTTTTCAGGTTTTCTGCTTGAGCGTGTAATGCTTTGACATTAGAAAAGGCAACTATCAATTTTAAAAGAATATGTGTTTAATATGTCAGCGGAAAAGTAGAGACATGCTATCTAACGTCCACAAAGCGAGGCTCTAGATGCAGATAATTCGGATAGCATGTGCTTTCTCCAGAATCGCATCCATACATGGGGATTATCGACAGTCACACTGGGTGCACCAAGTCACACAGACCGTGTTGAAATTCTGTTTCCCAAATGAAACAACCGCTCAGTTGACATATGTGAAGTCATAATTGGGAGTCCTGTTTTTGGATACCAGAGTATGGAGGTAGAATTGTCTGTTTTTTGTAGTTGGTTTTTTTTTTTTGGTACCGGGGATCAAACTCAGGTCCTTGTGCTTGCGAGGCAGGCGCTGGAACCACTGAGCTAAATCCCCAGCCCTAGGCAGAATTGTCTTGAGCTAGAAAAAGCCCAGTTTGCACAGCTCCAAGGCCAGTCATAGTCGTGTGCTGCGTGGGGATGTTTTAATCAAGAACAAACCACATACACATCCATGGTTCCATGTCACTGTGACACCCTAGTCTTCTTCGCTTCTGGAAGTATACTCTGTGCTGTTCCCACAGTGACAGAATTGCCTCACAGTGAATTTCTTGGAACACATTCACATGGCTAGGTGATGCATGACTGTATGTATAAAAAATTGTGTTGCCCAAATGACATGATAATACCAGGAACACTTTATATCACTCTGTATCTACTGAAAGAAATTTTGGTAACTTTTTTTTTTCTTTTTTAGCTATACCAGCAATTGAGCCTATTGTCGTTGCACTAGCTATATCCTAGCCTTTTTTTCTTACTCATTTTTATTTTATTTATTCTGAGACAAGGTATCACTAAATTGACCAAGTTAGGTCCAGACTTGTGATCCTCCTGCTGCAGCCTCCTGAGTTCTGGGATTACAGGCTTGCACCCCATGCCAGGCTGACATTTTGTACTGCTTCTCTAGCTCCTCCACCCTACCCCCTTCCGTGGGACTAAACTCAGGTCCTTGTATGAATTAAGCAAATACTCTACCACTGAGCTGCATCTCCTTTCTGTTACCAACTCAGAACTCTAAATCCAAAGTCCAGGTGGGGAAAGAGGAAGTATACGATAAATGATGACAAACCTCTGATGACCCCTGGATAATGCTTGGCTTGCATATGAAAGAACGTTGCTTTATATGATCAGCTGCAGAGAAAATTGTTTCTTCACTGTGTGTAAGCCTCACCTCCATACACATGATAGGGTCCTCTTTTAGTTGCAATCCCAGGATTCCTAGGATACCGTGTGGCTTCCCTGAAGGAAAGAGCTTGCAGGTCTGGCTCCCTGTCATCTAAGGTCAGATGGAAAAGCCTTTTGTGATTAACTCAGCCACAGTGTGTCTGGTATTTGGAACGTCAGTAGGAGTTTTTGATTAGTTCTCCAAATTTTGAACACTGACCCAAATAAGCTTAATGTAATGGAAAAAGCAGATAAATCTAGCTCTTTTGATGCCAAATTGAATCCTGGATTACCCACTAGCTGTGACCTTGAGTCAATTGGATCAGTATGTAAGAATCTCAGTCTCTCATTGAGTTAGGAGAGTGGGTCCTTCCCACTGTTCCTTGTCAACTGCAAAGCCATATCCCCTAGAGGGACTAATGCAGGCCTTTACAAACATACTACCTTCTCCTGCTTTGTTTCTGGCAGTTTCCTTATGCCGCCCCGCCTCCCCAAGAGCCTGTGAAGACACTGAGAAGCCTGATCAACATCCGCAAGGACACGCTGAGACTCGTCAAGTAAGTTCCCGGGGGTCCAGGGCTTGGGCCCGGTCCCAGATGCCCTCCTCCTTGCAGGGCAGGGCGTGGTCTCAAAGAGCAGCTTCTGCCAGGCCCAAGTTCTGCTGCCTAGGCCTTGAGGGTGTCAGCTGTGGGTGCTGCCGAGGCACTGTGCCGGTTTAGATTCAGACTCTGCACCAGTCGTTCAGGTTTCACGCACCAGTGGGAAGAACTTTCATTTGTCTAGACTTGGGTCGGTGTTATCCCTGTTTTGCAGATTAAAGAAAGGAAGAATTATTGAGAGAAAAGGGGGATTTTGCAGACGGCCCAGAAACCAGTGTAATAATGAGGTGTTTAAACTTCCAATATGAAATCCTTCTTATTGCTTATGTTTACTTTTTTAATTCTTTTTTTGTTTTTTTGAGTCAAGGTCTCACTATGTGGTTCAGGCCGGCCTTGAATTTACTATGTAGCCCAGGCTGGCCTTGAACTCGCAGTGATCCTCCTGCCTCAGCCTCCTGAGTTCTGGGACTACAGTACCATGCCTTGCCTATGTTTACCTTTTGTCCCTAACTTCACATGCCTTTTCTCTGAGGAACCCATCCTTCCCTGGGTTGGTTGGTTGATCCTCCTTGTTATTGTCATCCATATTCACCTTGTTTGTGCCATCCTGAGATACTGTAACTTTTAATCTGACTCGGTCCCCTATGCCAATGTATCCACCATGGCTCTCTAGTTCCCTGGGGAGACAAACTTGGTTAGAACAAACCAGATTTGCAGAATAGGCAAGGAAAATGCTTAAGAGTCCATTTTTTACTAGAGGTCAGCCTTATTAACATTTGGAAGGTCTTTCTGATCGGGGCAGGTGCTAAGGATTGAACCCAGGGTTGCTCTACTACTGAGCTACATTCCCAGCCCTTTTATTTTATTTCTGTGTTTTGAGACAAGGTCTTGCTAAGTTGCCCAGGCCGGCCTCAAACTTCCTGTCCTCCTGCCTCAGCCTCCCAAATAGCTGAGATTATGATGTGCATCAGCATCCCTGGCTGCTAATTAAATACACCAGATTGTTGAGGTAGTATTCATATACCATAGAATGTACTCATTTAAAGTGTACATTTCAGTGATTTTTAGTATATTCACAGAGTTTTAAGTCAGGAATTTTAGAACATTTTAACTGCCCCCAAATGAAACCCCATACCCCTTACTGGGCACTGCCATTTCCTCCTCACCCCTCCTCCAGCCCTAAGTAACTACAAATCTTTCCACTACTGTAATTCCCTCCCTCCGTCTCTCCCTCCCTCCGTTTTATATTTTATTTGTCCTCAAACTTTCCTACTACTTGTGCTGCAGTGCTTCTCTCCACCCCTGGGGTCAACTCTGGGGACAGGGGAGTCGAGGAGGCCCTTGTCCACTACCGCATGCCCACTCCTCCTAGGGAGTCCCACAGCCACTGCAGCCGGAGCCTGGCACGGCCTGAGGCCTGCCAGCCGCCTAGTACCCTGTCCACTTGGTTTCCCTCATCAGTATGGGCTGTTCGCACATTTGAGGGAGACAGGTGCTTAAGCCCCTGTGAGGGCCTCGTCCTCGAGGTGGTAGCCCAGCTGCAGGCCTAGGATAAAGCGAAGCAGCTGCACTGTGCTGGGAGGACTGGCCTGAGAAGCAGAAGTCCAGTTTGCTTCCCAGCTCTATGTGGGATGAGTTTCCAAGCTTCAGGTTTCGCATCTGTAAAGTGACCGTCAGCCTTGCCTTTCATGGTGGTTGTCAAAACTGAGCCCGATAAAGAAGGGAGAGTACCTGGTATTCAATAAATGCTATAGTGAAAAGTGTCATTGTGTTTTGTGTGCTTATTTATTTGTGGAGTCAAACCCAGGGCCTTGTGCCGGCTGGGTGAGCACTTTACCACTGAGCTACGCCCCGGCACTTACTAGATTTTTCCGAAAGCATTGGAAGAGAGTAAATCCTGATTCTCAGAATCCAGGTGAAGATAAAGGAATGAACATTTTCTTCTTCTCCAGAGCCCACTGAATTAAAAAAATGTTTATGAAAGGCATGAATCACAAGAATTAGAAGAATGGGAAAGGAATAACAGCATCAAAATGTTAGAAGCTGGAGACAGATGGTGAAAGTCAAATAACTTAACAGACCCAGGATATCAGAACTCTGAGCCAAGAGAAGGAAAAGCTGAAAATTGCCCCCTTTGTAGTGTGCTGTCTCAAGACTCAGGACCTGGCAGAACCAGCTGCCTCTGGAAGTCAATGTGGAGGGCTAGAATGAAGGAGATGGGCAGAGGGTCTGCCTTAGAGGTGGTCAGGTCTTCTCCCTCATGTAACTTAGAGCTGCCCTTCCCATCCTCTGGCCCAGTCTGGAAGATGACTCTCACTGGGGAGCTCAACAGAGCGCCTCAGGACTTAGCCCCAGCACAGCTGAGGGCTAGACACAGAAGCAAAAAAAAGGGGGGGATTATGCACATTTTGGCCCTCCATCCTGCCTTCTCCCTCTGCTCCCAGAACCCAGAAGCCAGGGCTTTTAGGGAGACAAGAAGATGGATATCGGCGAATCAGAGCTGCATATGTGGGAAACCTGAGACTGGCATGGGAGGTTCCTCGACGGACCCAGGTCAGCCGTCAGCCCAGGATCCCCAAGTCCTCTCTGCATTCAGAGTTCTAATCAACAGCTTTAGGTTCCTTAAATATAAGCAGACAACCCCTGATTCTTAGATCTAAGGAATGGCTATAATATGAAAGACAGTGGCAGAACAGCCAAGAGAAAATCAATTGGAGGCAAAGCTATGCAGGAAGAAGAAACCATCATTAGTAGCCTCGGAGACACAGAAAAAGATACCACTTACTCCACGGATGCAATGGCACAAAGTACTTAGGAAAATGCAAAAGGACGCTTAGAAACCATTACAAATGAAAACTTCACGTGACTAGCAGGAAGAAAAATTGAAATATGCTAGAAAGTGGAGCGAATTGGCAGTGATAGAAATAGAGAAGGAAAAATACAAATGACAGCATCGATTCATGTCAGACGTCCACCTGACAGTTCTAGAAAAACAGAGGACATAGAAGGAAGGCAGTCGTCAATGATACATAATCTCAGAGCCTTTCTTAGAACCGGAGGGCACACACCTCTGAGTAGAAAGGGCCAGCAGCTGCTGGCACAAGCAATGGTGAAGACGGGCTTCCGGAAGTCTTCAAAGGAAGCAGGGTCAGTGACTGGAGCCGCTTCCCACTTGGCAGCACTGGGAGCCAAAAGAAACAGCAGGGAAGCTTTCAGACACCTTTCAAAAGTATTTATTACCTGGAATTATTTGTTCAGCCAAACTGAGTGAAGTATAAGTGAGCTCTCAAAACATCTGTCCCCCAAACACATTTTTTAATGAAGCAAGGGAAGATGAAAGGGTAAAACAAAAGTGTAACCCAAGAAAGGAGGACGGGAGATGCAGGCAGGAAACGTGAGCTTCAACAAGACAGAGGCACAGGGAGCCCCAGGAGGATGGAGAGAGGCCTGGATGGTGGCTGTGCACCAGGTGCAGAGGCCCCCAGTCCGAATACGAGCAGGACCGAGGGCTCCCAAAGGGACCTCCTCAAGATGGCAAGCTGAATGGACCACCTACCTGGTGCATCAGAGCGACTTCAGGGTTGGAAATGGCCCGCAGAGTTTGGGTTGGAATTCCGGATGAGCATATATAAAATCAAACAACCAAAATGCCAAGATCCGCACTAACATTAAGGAAAAATTGGGCAGGGAAAGAAAAGAAGTTAAGTTTCTCCATGGCTAAAACGGAATGTAATGCTTTTATAATCCCAGCAGAACAGACGCTAAAGTGCTGGGCTATAAAACGAGGGTATGGCTACCCTGTGGGGATGGTGGGGCTCCTGTATGGGGCAGAGGAAAGGGACGAATCCTCATGCTGCAGTAGGAAATCAATAGGTAATGCCCACAACTGAAAGTCAGAAAGTAGTAACTTGAGTGTGTTACTCAGGATTGTGGTTAAATGCCAAAATGCTCAGCTAGGAGAGGTTTCCTCTGGAGAGGAGGAAAGGGAAGGAGTAAAGCCCACTGTTTTTTGTTTTGTTTTGTTCTGTTTCATTGAGTTTATTGGTACTTTTTAGGTATACAGTACAGTTACATTCATCATTGGGATCTAAAGCCTGCTGGTTTTTAACAAGCCTCGTGGAAACTATTTAAGCTATGTGATTAATAGTCTTGATTAAAATAAAAACTTTTACAAAGGCCCTGGCAAATGCATGAGGATATTAATTATAGCACTGTGAAATATCAGAAATAACCTAATGTTCAACAATAATGGTAATGGAATCCAGTAGTGCCTCAGTGCTTGTTGTTAATTGGTTCTGGGAGGCACAAAGAGTACCAAACAAGTTGTCTAGAAGGGGTAGCAATCATGAGGCAATCGACATCTGACAAGATCTAGCTTGCATATAGAATATCAAACAAACATTGAGTATCAGGACAAAATTTTTTCATGAAAACACAGCAAGTACTGCTGGACGTGGTGGCGCACGCCTGTAATCCCAGCACTCAGGAGGCTGAGGCAGAAGGATCGCTGTGAGTTTGAGACCAGCCTGGGCTACATAGTGAGTTCCAGATCAGTCTCAACTACATAGTGAGACCCTGTCTCAAAAAGAAAGAAAGAAAAAAGACAAGTTCTTTTATGGTTTAGATTGAGAACATCCCTCAGAGGCTCCATGTGCTCATAGGCAAGACTTTTGAAAGCTGAATCATGGGTGACTTAGCTGGCTTCCTGGTAGGAGGTTGACAGTCAGTCACTGAGGCAAGCCCTAGAAGGGCATATGCTGCTCCCGGGCTCCTCTCCTCTCTCTCACCACCTTACCTGCTATGATGTGAGCAGCGTTCCTCCACTCTGCACCTCTGCAGTGCTGTTTCTGCCTAGATGCCAGCCAACTGTGAACTGTAACCATGAACCAAAATAAACCTCTCCTCCTTTAAGTTGTGAGTGTAAGGTTTTTGTCCCAGTAACTGAGACAAATACCAAATTCAGTGAGTTTCATAGTTGAATACCAAGGTAGGACTGTACTCCGTGGTCATTCAAAATAAAGATGTAAACATATGTTACTGACCATGGAGAGAAGCACACAGTTTAGTTTTTCAAAAGGAAGAAAGATTTATTGTGGCTCCCGTAGCATTAATTTTTTTAAAGCAGAAGATGAGTCTTTTTTGTATTTTTTGGTACCAGGGATCGAACTCGGGACCTTACACTTGCAAGGCAGGTGGTAGAACCACTGAGCTAAACCCCTGGCCCAGAAGATAAGTCTTAAAATCCTAATATGCTGCCTCTTTTGTGCTTTTCTAGATGTGCTGAGGAAGTGAAGAGCGCTGGAGAAGAGGCCGGCCGAGCTAAAGTTCACTACAACGTTGAGTTCACCTTTGACACAGATGCCCGGGTAGCCATCACCATCTACTATCAGGCCACTGAGGAGTTCCAGAATGGAATTGCCAGGTGAGCTGCGCCTTCCCAAACAGGAAAGGTCTGTGCCTTATGCAGTCTTCTATGAAGGAAGGCATTCCTTTTTACAGTCAAAGAGATCTGGTTCCTGAATTTAGATTTTCTTTTACGAAGCGCTATTTTATCTTGTTCCTTCAAATTGTGCCATCTCGGTGCAGTGGCAGATGGTAGCATAATCCCTCAGGTCCTGAAGACACTGTTAAAGAACCTGCTGAGCTGCGGGTGTGTAGGTTGAACATATAAGGTCAGTAACATCACCAGGAAAGAACAGAAGAAGTAGACTAGAAAGGAGATCTTTTTTATGCTAGAGCTAGCTGAAAATGGGAACAGGCACAAGATGGGAGAAACTGACAGATTCCCCTTCTGCCCCGCTTCCCACACTATCCACAGCTATATTCCGAAAGACGACAGCCTGCAGTCGGAGACCGTGCACTACAAGCGGGGGGTGTGCCAGCAGTTTTGCCTGCCCTCCCACACGGTGGACCCCTCGGAGTGGACTGAAGAAGAGGTGAGCCGCGTCTGCCGAGTGCTCCAAGGCCATGTTGGCCATTTAGTCTTGTGTCTGCCGCACGCCTTTACAAGTCTGCTTACTCGCATCCAGGGTACCCTGCCTTTGTTAATTCTTCTATTCCAGTGTAGCGTGTTGACCTAGGATACTTCCAGAAAGCCATGCCCAAAGAAAAGAAGCTGCAAGTTAATAGGACTTTTTAAAAATATATATATATTTTTTAATACCGGGGATCGAACTCTGAACCTTGCGCTTTCGAGGCAGGCAGTGGAACCACTGAGCTAAATCCCCAGCCCGAGAAGCCTTTAATTCCATGAGAGTTTAAAAAAAGTGGCAGCCTTCTGTTACACGATGGTTGTGAGGTTGGTCAGCCAGCGATGAGACCTCCTTTTCGATGGACTGCTGTGCCATTTCCACGTGTTCAGTCTTCTCTTTTCTTCCCTGCAGCTTGGCTTTGACCTGGACCGAGAGGTTTACCCTCTGGTGGTGCACGCTGTGGTCGATGAAGGAGATGGTAGGAGCAGTTTCTGTCTTGCGTGGACCCTGCCCTTTTGGGGAACATGCCTGGCAAAAGCTGTGGCACCAGAGCACCAGGCCTGCTCGTGGACCGCGGGGAGTGTCTGCATCCTCGTGCCTGCGGTCCCCGGCGGCTTGGACAGATGTGGATTATGCGTGCGCCCCTGCTGGTGGCAGCCCAGCATGACTTATTTGCCAGATGTGTGGGGAAGGGGGAGAGCAGAGCATCCAGTGTTGTTGGCTTTCTTCACCTTTGTGCGTCTGTCTCTTTCAGAATATTTTGGCCACTGCCATGTGCTGCTGGGTACTTTTGAAAAGGTAAGTAGCTTTACAGTACACTTAGCCCTTTCTTTCCTGCAGGACACCCTCATTTGCTAGGTGCCTGAACACAGCAGAATAGTCCAGCTTGAGAGGCCGGGTGGTATTGAACAAACAGCATATGAGGCTGTGCTTGAGCAGGGTACAGCTCTACTCCCACCTTGCTGCCTGACCCCCTTAGGCCTCAGTCTCCTCTTCCTAAAATGAAAGGGTTAGGCTGGACCATTGTGAGATCCTGGCCATATCGGGATCCCATCATTCTGCCCTGTGAATGCCCGACATCGTGTGTGACTGAGGGAGGTAACAAGAGTGTGGTGTGCTCTCCTGCCCTCCCCTCCCGGCACGCGTAACTGTCCTCCTTTCGTTCCAGCACACAGATGGGACTTTCTGTGTCAAGCCCCTCAAACAGAAACAAGTAGTAAGTACTGAGGCCTAGGGGCTGTTGGCTACTCCTCCATCCCTTTCTCCCTCTTTGTCTTTTTTTTTCTTTACTCTTTGCTAAGCATTCTTCTTTCCCTCTTTTTAAAACAAAGAACAAAATAAAAAAGGGAGTTCTCTTTTGTGTGAGAGTCTACTTGGGTGGCCTGTAAGGAATCCAAGTTTTGGTGTCTTTATTGTTCTAGAATTGTTGGTTGTGAGGCAGCTGTTATCTGAGCAAAGGACCTGAGAAATGAAAGACAAGATTTGTCCCGACATTGGGTTTAAGGAGAACTATTTATGTAAAATGTCGGGGTGAGAAACCTTCCAAATGAAAGGGTAAAATATTGGGGTCCAATTCAGGATCAGAGCTTAATTTATCCTACCGTTCCATTCTAAAGTTCAGTGTGCTGGCCACCCGCCCCTTCCAGAATGAGCAGCAAGGTCTGCATGGCTGCCAGAAGTCCTCATCCCAGGGGTGCCAGCACTTCTCTTTCCACTCTTGCAGAGGTAGGAGAGATGTCATGGATGGCGAGAGTGGTATCAAAGGCCTTGGCAAGGGAGGATGTGGAGAGAAGGTCATCTCGTGGAAGGTGGAAGCAAGGAGCCGGGAGGCAGGGCTGGCCTTTATGGAGGTACAAGCCCTTCCCCCTTGCAGATGGATGACAGACATCTGAAATTCTGCATTATCTGTTCTTTTAGGTGAAGCGCTTGCCTCTCCTACAATGAGGTTGACATCAGTCAGTCACACCTTAAAATAATTAGTTAATAATGTCCTTTTCAGTATAATTGTTAGGTTAGAACAGATTTGAAGAGCGGCAGAGGCTACCCCAGGTCCTTAGGCCAGGGCTGTACCCAGGCAGACCTGACCTCGGTGAGTCGGCTCATGAGGAAGCCTTGCTGTATCTGCTCTAGCAGCAGACTGTCCCACAGCAGACAGGGAGATGACATCAGGGCCAGGCTGTCTGTGAAGAGGGGATTTCTGGGGACAAAGATGAGACAGAAGGGAGGAGTGGGCTCCAAAAGGGCATCGGGGAAAGGCCGGTGTAGACACGGGAGTGGGCATTGGTGGGGTCTAAGAAATAAGCCCAGAGGGGTAATTTTGCTGCATGTTGCTTCGAAGGGGGATGTGCGCCCCTGGCCCCTCCTTCAAGGCCTCACATCTCCCTTCCATTTACATTTTTCTCTCTCTCTTCTTTTTCCTTGCCCATTTCTTTGTTCTCTCTCTCTCTCCCTCTGTCTCCCTCTCT
>NW_022900935.1:60014945-60024887 GCF_012274545.1 Fukomys damarensis | reverse complement strand
CCTCCCCCCCAATTCCTTTATTTTTATAACATATGAGCTGAAATTTTCTTGCAGAACTAAAGCTTTCATTGCAATACATACCCTTCTATCCTCTGTCTAGTGTGAGCCTTTCGTAACTGTCCGTAATAGTGGGCTGCGGAAAAGTATTATTATTGCACTGTGGGACTTTGAGTTCCCTGTTGGATGTAATGGTGGGTGAATCAAACATCTGATTTTCTTTTCTCTCTCAAAGAGAAAACATAAGTAAATGAAAGTATCCTCTCCTGGTTTAGATCTTTGGGTTTTGTCTATGTGAATCAGTAGTCCTGGGTGACCATGCCCCGGGGTGGGGTCCACTCTTGTGTCACAGGAGAATCAGCCCGAACGTCTCCATTTGCCATTCAGGTAGATGGGGTTAGCTACCTCCTCCAGGAGATCTACGGAATTGAAAACAAGTACAACACTCAAGATTCTAAGGTAAGCTTCATGCAAGTTCTGAATGTTCTCTTCCTGGGAGGCAGGATAAGCACCACTCTGCCCAATCCAGGATGGAGGAATTCAGCAAGCCAACCTCTGGAGTCAGTCCGGTCCTAGAGGGTATTTCTTAGTCCTCATTTCGGGTCACCATGCTCCTGTCAGTATGGAAATGAGAAAACTAAGTTGGGTTGGATTTGTTTTGCTCTGGAGCTCTTTCAAGCTCCGTTTCCTGGGAGAGTCTTTCATTATCCTTTCACCTTGCTCTTCGGGGAGGTCCCCTCCACTCAGACTGTCCCAAGGCCAGCATTGGACCTCAAAGGATGAGCTTGGCAGTTAGTCCCTGCTCTCCGCTTCAGAATTGGTGGGACTTGGACAGTGGGAGAGCTGGAGCACAGGGAGGTCCCGTGTCAGTGTGGATTCCATTCTCACTACCTATATCAGACCTTAGCCGAGCCGCCTTGTCAGTCAGGGAGGCTTTGGCGTCACTGGCTGCTTTTCTGTCTCCCTGGCCAGGTGGCCGAGGACGAAGTAAGTGATAACAGCGCAGAGTGCGTGGTGTGTCTCTCGGATGTCCGGGACACCTTGATCCTGCCCTGCCGCCACCTCTGCCTCTGTAACACGTGTGCAGACACCCTGCGCTACCAGGCCAACAACTGCCCCATCTGCCGGCTGCGTGAGTCCTGAGCCAGGCTGGGAGGGCTGGCGGGAGTGCGGGGAGGGCCTTGTGGAACATCAAGGCACGTGTTGCTGCTGGACTAGCGAACTAGTGGATGAGGGAGGGAGGGATTGTGGTCGCTGTGTGGGCTCTTGTTCACCCTTAATCCTGCAGCAGCATATCCTGATGGCCTGTTTTATTCTTCCCAGCCTTCCGGGCACTGCTTCAGATCCGAGCCATGAGGAAAAAATTGGGCCCCTTGTCCCCATCCAGCTTTAACCCCATCATTTCGTCCCAGACATCTGACTCTGAAGAGCATTCAGTAAGTTGGGCTCTGCACCAAGGCCCCTCTGAAGCAAATGCCAGTGTTTTCACTGGCTTTCTCTTTTTGAATATTCTTCTCATCCTTTCTACATGGCACTGTATCAAGGAATTCAATCTGAGCATGCTGAAGGATTTAGTAGGCTGGCCGAGATCGTGACATGCTAAAAACAGCCAATACTACAACAGAAAGTTGAATACTTGACATTAAAACCTCCCTTTCCCTCCTTGGGAACTTGTTGTCCAGTTAATATTTACATTCCTAGAGCCATCTGCTTGCAGAGTGCTCCAGCGGGGTCCAGCTCTGGAACTCCCCCAAGCAGAACAAGGACATGATTGTTTTGGATTTGAATACAATTTACTATCTTTATTTGAATCTTTGAAGAAGATAACTTTTCCTTTATCTCATTTCACGGCTTCAGTGACTGGAAGCCAAGCCAAAAGAACAACCAACCTCAGTGTCTCTCAGTGTTAGTGATTAGTTTAGAGTAAAACCTGGAAACTTGCAGTTGTAGAATAGCAGGTATTGTCTTTCTTTAGATTATTAACCCATGATGGGAAAAATTTATTATTTCAGTAAATGGTATTGGAATAATTAGGTAGCTATTTAGGGAGGAAAAATCAGTTTAGTACTTTAACCCTTTCTAGATAACACATTCCAGATAGAGTAACTTCAAGCCAAACCAAAACAAAAGATTAAAAACCTAGAGTAAATTATAGGCAATTTTTTTTCTAGACGGGGTCTCATTTTGTACTTTGGGCTGGCCTCGAACTCATAGTGATTCTCGTGCCTCAGCCTCCCAAGTGCTGGTAAAGGCAGTAATTGATTTGGATGGAGAAGGACCCTAACCTCACAAGCAATGAAAACTTTTTTTAAAAAAAGAATCTAGATTTGGCCACATATACAGTTTAAAACTTCAGAGTTCTCAAATGTGCTTAAGCCAGGCATGGTGGCACACTCCCGTAATCCCAGGGAGGCTGAAGCAGGAGTATCACTGTGAGTTCCAGGCTAGCCTGGACTACAAAGTGAGACACTGTCTCAAAAAAACAACAAAAAAAAGATGACCAAATTAAAAAGCAAACAACAAACTGTTTAAGACTATTCACAACATATATATCAGAGAAAAAAATCTAGTGACTTTGCCATAGCTCATAAGGATAAAACAGTTAGTAAATGAGTAAAAAAAGATATATATAAGTTCTTGCCAGACATGGTGGCACATGCCTATCATCCTAGCACTTGGGAGGCTAAGACAGGAGTATCACTGCAAGTTCGAGGCCAGCCTGGGCTACAGTGAGTTTGAGGCCAACCTGAACTATATTGTGAGACCCTGTCTTTAAAAAATCAAAATTCTCAAAAGAGGAAAGACAGATAGTTAATAGTCACCTTTAAAAAGTTCCACTGGGCCTGGGGCTTTAGCTCAGTGGTAGAATGCTTGTCAAGCATGCATGAGGCCTCAGGTTTGATCCTCAGCACCATGAAAAACAAACAAAAATTTAGTCACATTAAATATCATTGTGAAATTAAAGTGGTATACATTTTTCATCTTTCAAATTTAAAAACTGTCCTTTTTTTTTTTTTTGGTACCAGGGATCGAACTAAAAACTTTCCTTTTTATTTGTTTGTTTATTTTCTTGGTACCAGGGATTGAACTCTGGTCCTTGCACTTGTGAAGCAGGTGGTGGAACCACCGAGCTAAATCCCTGGCCCCAAAACTTTTCTTTTTAAAGATACTCCATCAAGATAGTGCTTATAGGAGAATAAAACTAGAAAAGTCATCAAGAAAACAGAACAAAACATTTATACCAAGTACTGTAATCTAAGCCCTTCTAATTTTAATATCAAGAAAATAACCTGAAAAAGTTTTTCTTTCCAAGTGCCATAGATCGAACTTAGGGCCACGTACATGTTAAGCAAATGGTCTTCAACTGAGGAGAGTTTGATGAGCCTGGGTGTTCATCAGATCATGTTGACTTACAGTAGGATGTGCTGAACACAACCTAATACCCAGCACTAGCAGACTAGTTAGAAAACTGACTGTGCCTATGAAAAGGGGATATCTATGGAAAGAAGTCTTAAAAGTTTCAGAAAATATTTATGTTGAATAAAATAAGCAGGATATAAAATTTTCATTTATAGATTGATCATAAATGTGCAAACAGAACAAAGAAAATAATTGGAAAACTTAACTAAAGTTACTCTGGGTGATTGATTAGTGGCAATGCTTTTCCCTTCTACTTTTCTGTATGTTCCAGATTTCCTGTAATGATTATTTATTTACTTTATCATCAGAAAAAAAAATACACATTATTAAGAAAGAGTTCACCAGTGAGCAGAATCTAGGAGTGTGTGACTGGCATCTTATCTTCCCTCTGTGTCTAGTACAGAAGCTTCTCTTGCCAGACCCTCAAGACCCAATGGAAAGAAAACATTTTTTTGCATCCAGTAGGAAACGTGATGATGCCATCAAACAAGAAGTACTTAAGTAATTTTTCACCCTGTCTCTGATTCCCCTAGTCCTCAGAGAATATTCCACCAGGTTACGAAGTGGTGTCTCTTCTGGAGGCCCTCAATGGACCCCTCACCTCGTCACCAGCAGTCCCTCCACTTCACGTGCTTGGAGATGGTCACCTCTCAGGAATGCTGCCTTCTTACGGCAGCGACGGCCACCTGCCCCCCGTCAGGACACTCTCCCCGCTTGACCACCTGTCTGACTGCAGCAGCCAAGGACTCAAGCTCAAAAAGAGTCTCTCCAAGTGAGTGGCCCTGGTCCTTGATGAGAAGCTTCCCACCCACCCTTCCCTCCTTGTGTGGTCACCACATACTAGGCCCAGGGCACATGGACCCTCTCACGGTCCACCACTGCTCAGTCTGTCAGAAGCCCTGGGGGGAGCCTTGGGGGGGTGACAGGTACTCCTCCCTGAGAGATGGGAATAAGATGTGTGGGAGTACTTACGAGAATTCTCCTTAGACCTCTCCTGTGTTTGTGGGCAGGGAATGGGATACAGGAAAGAGATGAGTACCACAGACAGGGCCTCTCAGCCCCCTGAGGAGCATGGCTTAGTCTGAAAACCAAAGATACCTTGTGACTATCTCCAAAGCCTTTAAATCCATCGGGGCACCATGATGCCCCAGTTTCTGTGGCAGAGTGAAGAGGGGTGTTTTACAAATGAAGTCTTGAGACCTGGGTATGTCAGTGGCCTTTCCCAAGTTCAGGCAGCAAGTCGTGGGAGGAGCTAGAAGCAGAGAGTCTCTGACCCTCCTCGGTGCTCCTCTCACCTCCCTTCCAGCTCTGAGGCTCCCTGGTGGCCTCCTCCTCCTGCGGAGTCTGGGTAACGAGAGTCAGGGCAGCTCCAGGCTCTAAGTGGATGTTGGATGCAGCTGCTCTTCCCCCTGGACTTTTACAGGTCCGTTTCACAGAATTCTTCCGTGCTACATGAAGAGGAAGAAGAGCGATCCTGCAGCGAGTCAGAGACTCAGCCCTCTCAGAGACCGGCTGCTCAGCACTCCGGAGAGGTAATGTGCTTTCTTCTCCCTCCCTGGGGGCTCACCGCTAGCACCGACTTCATGCCTCCTTGGTCTCAGGTCCCCTTGCTTTCGTTCACTCATCAGACACCTTTCACCACCTTCCAGGCAGCAGCCGCAAAGGCTTTGTGAGAGTCTCATGCGATTCCCAGTGTACAGAGCCTGTTTATCCTCCATGCTCTCTCCCATATACTGAGGTAGCAGCAGCAAGGAAAGCACAGCAGCCCCTGCCCTCAGCTTGCCTCTGTGCTTATGACTTGGGACAGGGTGAGCGCAAAAGACAAAGTACAAAGTGTACATGCGCCAGGCGGTGTGGATCAGATGGGAGAAGGGAGTGTGGAGGCCAGAAGAGGGGCTTCCACTGAAACAGTGGTCCCAGAACGGAGCAGAGCAGAGCAGGCGAGAGGTGAGCTACACAGAGATCTGAGGAGAGGATTATGGGCCTGGAAGTACTGGAAAGCCCTGGGGCCCAGTGTGGTTGGAGTGGCAGAAGACTGGAACGTTCTACCCTGTTCGTCCCTACAGACATGTCTTAGAATTTTATTGCCAGCTCCTCTGAAGGCATTGAGCTGGGGGCAGCGGGCCATTCAAAGACCGTAGTTTCCCTGCCTCAAGAGTCCAGGTCTAGACGGGACAGTGCATGTACTCAAATACTAGAACTATATGAAGCACATTGTTATTGCCCATTTCTTAAAAGAATGAGTTTTAACTATAAAACATAAGAGCACCCAAAACGAAAACCATAAAATGTCATGATAGAGGTGTATGAGATTTCTTTCAGTGGAGGAAATCAGGAAAATACGTTGGAGGAAGCATTTGAGCTGAATGCTGGGATGTTCTCTAACTGAGACGAAAGGGAAAAATCCAAGTGGAGGCTTGGAGCAGGCAGGGATGCAGCAAGAGCTCTGCCTCCCAGAGCCCCACCTCACAAACGCGTGCAGACTGGGTCAGGACGCCGATGAAGCCACAAAGCGGCCAGGGCCCAAGTGAAGGCCTACCTGGAGAAGGAGTGGACTGTAGAGAGTGGTTGGGAGGACTCCGCTTCTGCCTGGGATGACGAGGCCCTGTGTCTGAGTGACTGGCAGGTGGGGCTGGGGCAGAGGTGTCTTTTGAGATGGGTTGGATAGGTTCCACTCGGTGCTCAGCCGACATCCATGTGGAAATGTCCTGCAGGCAGTGAGCCCCTGCTGGTCTTACGTGCCTTTGCTTTGCAAGGAAAGCTGTTCTTAATCTTGGGGAAGCCAGGGGTATCCCCATGTCACAGCTGCTGGGTGACCTGTGTCACTGGAGCTGCAGTATTTGTATGGCTCCGGCAGATGCTGGGCCTCAGGCAGGAGGTGCTGACTGAAGTTTGCATCTCCCCTGGGAGGCAGTCGCCGCAGACCCACACTGTAGAGGGTGCTGACAGGAGAGAAGCCAGCACTGCCTCTCGTGTCACTCCAGTCTGTGTCTCCTTTCCTCCCACCAGCCCCCTGCTCTGACCCTCTTCCTCCAACACACTTGATTTGACCCTCCTCCATGTCCCTCACCCCCAGGAATGTGGCGTAACTCCAGAAAGTGAGAATCTCACCCTGTCCTCATCAGGGGCTGTTGATCAGTCATCCTGCACAGGGACCCCGCTGTCCTCCACCATTTCCTCCCCGGAAGGTATGAGGGAGCAGGGAACAGCTGCATATGCCGGTGCCAGAGCTGGGGGCTGACCTGGCCCCAGATGGAGAGGGAGGAAGACTTGTGCTCCTATCGGGGGGGCTCACTTCTCTTGGGCCCAGTACTGTAACAGGGAAAAGCAGACCCCTGATACCTGAGGCTGAGGTTTAGCTCTGTGAGACAGAAGAGCAGAATCTTGGGAAACTAAGTCAATCTTGTGGGTGGGGGAGCAGCAAAGATGAGGTCACTGTATCCCTCATGGCCTGAGTTCAAGGAGGGAGCTCCACTCCTCAGTACCCTTGACCCATCTCCTTCCTCCATCCCATGTCTCAAAGACCCTGCCAGCAGCAGCCTGGCCCAGTCCGTCATGTCCATGGCCTCCTCCCAGATCAGCACTGACACAGTCTCCTCCATGTCTGGCTCCTACATTGCCCCTGGCACTGAAGAGGAGGGAGAAGGCCTCCCTTCCCCACGGGCAGCAAGCAGAGCCCCCTCAGAAGGGGAGGTAAGGGAAGGGCATGCGCATGTGTGTCTAGCATTGCTTTATCAAGAGTTGGTCAGGGCTGACCACAGCCCTGGGGAGAGTTGGGAGGGGCCTTGGGGACAGCACAGTACCCTTTAGATCTTACTCTTCCCTGGCGCCAATTCTGCGCTGAGGAAGGCCTGGCCTTGGGTTTACTGTCGTGCCAGCTTTACAAGAGAGGCTGTAATAACTGTGTCCTTGGGCTTTGTTGCTCTTTTGCAGGGGATGCCAGCTGAGTCTCCAGATAGCAACTTTGCCGGCCTCCCTGCCGGAGAGCAGGATGCAGAGGTAACCTTACTGGCCGACAGCAACACCCCTCCCAGAGCCAAAGGAACACCTGGCCTTGGCTGGGGATGCCAGCAGGGTGGGGTACTGAAGAAGCCTTCTCGGGTGAAATGGGCAGACGTAAGGGTAGCCACACACTTGGGCCTGTGCACTGTTTGGGTAGCAGGGACACTGGTTCCAGTGTGATCGGTGTAGAATGAGTTCAAGAGGGACCCTGTCTCCCGCCAGCCCCTGGGCCTCAGGAACACACTGTCCTTTGTGCATCTGGTGAGTGTTTGCACGGGGACGCTGGGTCGTAGGTGCTCCCCAGTGCTGGAACATACCGGCCACTGAGTAAAGAGATGACTGCCTGTCGCACTCTCAACCACTCCATCCAGGAGCCCCAGGAGCACATGGGGTCTCCTACCATTCAACGTGAGGAGCCCCCTAACCATAGTACATCCGGTGCTGTGCCGCCTCTGGCTTAATTTTTCTTGAGCCAGATCTTATCAAAGGATATCAAATGGGGTTTGGGAACCTAAGGAGTTTCTGAAAGTTTTACCATCTCAGCCGGGTGTGGTGGTGCATGCCTGTAATCCCAGCACTTGGGAGGCTGAGGCAGGAGGAACGCTGTGAGTTCAAGACCAGCCTGGGCTACACAGTGAGTTCCAGGACAATCTCAACTCCATAGTGAGATCCTGTCTCAAAAAAACCAAAAAAGAAAAAAAAGAAAGTTTTACCATCTCAGCCGGGTGTGGTGGTGCATGCCTGTAATCCCAGCACTTGGGAGGCTGAGGCAGGAGGAACGCTGTGAGTTCAAGACCAGCCTGGGCTACACAGTGAGTTCCAGGACAATCTCAACTCCATAGTGAGATCCTGTCTCAAAAAAACCAAAAAAGAAAAAAAAGAAAGTTTTACCATCTCACAGGTTGCTTTTTCAAATAACTTTTATTTCCATCTTGGAGAATCAGTGTCAGCTAAGCTCTTAAGAGGCTTTTTGTTTTGTTTTGTTTTATTTTTTGAGACAGGGTCTCACTGTATAGTCCAGGCTGGCCTTGATCTCAAGACAATCCTCCTGCCTCAGCCTCCTGAGTGCTGGGATTACAGGTGCACACCACCATGCCTGGGAAAAAGGATATTCTTGGCAGACCCTTCTAAGTATTTATCGACACCAGTGTGGCTCAGACCTGGTCCCCACAGACTGCTGGAGCTTCCCCCAGCCTCCTTGGCATGTCAGATGTGGTTGAGAAATGTGCACTGTGGACATAACCCATGGAGTTAGATACCGTGGGGATGGCTCCTCTCTGACTGCTTTGTTAGACTCATAAGCCCTTTCTTCTGTCCTAGGGAAATGACATCATAGAAGAAGAAGACGGCTCTCCCATGCAAGAAGATGGTAAAAGACCTGGCCCTTTCCTCCCTGTATCTGTGTCTCTTCTGGGTATTCTCTAAGGGTAAAGAAAGAACTGCTGTGAGTTGCTGGCAGTGCTCAGTTGAGTGGCTGTTGGGAAAGTTTTGTTCTTGATGGTATACCCACCTCCATGACCCTCCCAGCTCCTCTGGGACTCAGAGCCCAGGATGGGGATGAGGATACTGCAGAAGACACTCCTGGTTCTGCCCATGTGGTCAGTAGACCCTGAGCTTTTGGCCACTCACACCTGCCTGCTGGTGCAGCTGTCCGGCTGAGCCCATGGAGTTGTCCTGGCAGCTGTCTGGAAAGCAGCAGCAGTGTCTTCCAGGCAGGAGGCAGCACTGTTGGGCACCTTGGCTGATTTTGCTAATGGAAAAAATGACTGACATTACTGTATGGGGGACCTCAGGGGGCAGCCCACACCAAGAGTGCGACCAAGGGACCGTGTGGCTTTCTTCAGCAGCTCGGCCTAGGCAAGAACTTTGTAGGCACCACAGTGATCAGGCTTTGCCATAGTTCAGGGTCCCTTACGTCTCCAGTTGGAAGAATTTGTTGCCAGAGAGGCTGGAAGAGAAGGAATGCCTGCAGGGTAAGGAAGGAGGGAGAAGGAAAGGCAGGAAAAGCAATACCACACCTATCCCAGGAGCCAGACTTCCTTCCCTCTGTGCCCTGGGCCACCTCCCGAGCACTGACCTTCCGTGGCCTGAACCGTCATCCTAGTTGCTTCTGCTTCAGTGCTGGCCATTGCTTGGGGGTGTCAGGGTGCGCATGCAGACTTGACAGCTCTCGCTAGCCAAGACCTGGAGAGAGGACGCCACCTGGGCTGGGCCCTCCTGCTCCTCCTGCACACCAGCCTGGGGCTCAAAGCTTTACAACTTCAGCAGGTGATTTCGGTTTTCCAGGTCACCCTGGGCGATAGCTCCACAAATGGTTCCTTCTCTCCCTTTGACTAAGGAAAAAAAGGGGAACTCTAAAAAAATTACTTCAACTTTCCTTTTCCCCTCTTACATGTCTGTAGCTTTCCGAACAGTCTCTGAAAACATACTCAAAATAATAACTTTGGTGGGGCCGAGGATTTAGCTCAGTGGTTCGGTGGCCTGCCTTGCAAGCGCAAGGACCCGAGTTCAATCCCCGGTACC
>NW_022900935.1:60004696-60014861 GCF_012274545.1 Fukomys damarensis | reverse complement strand
AAAAAAAAAAAAAAAAAAAAAACAACAACTTTGGTCTCCTAAGAGAATAAGTCATAATTTTGTGAATGCGGTCATTCCGATTTGATATACAAAATTATGGAACCAAAGGCCTTTAGTTGTTTTATGTGTTTACCGTGTTGCAGAGCCTTGTGGTTGTAGACACCCAGCTCACACCAGAGACAGCTGCAGACACGAGCAGGGTATCGCCCCCCAGTTTTCTCCAGCTTCTGCAGCCATGGTGTCAGTGGCCTGGATCAGGGGTAGCTGACCTCTCTAGTGGTTTCTATTGAGCCTGAGCCCCACAGTCCTCCACAGGGATTTGAATTAGGAAACAGCGGCTAGAAAGGGGCCAGGTAGGGAAACGTACCAGGACGGCACACGAACCTAGGCGTGCCTACACGATTCGATTCCTTTTTGTCCACTCTTTACCCACTTAATTATTGTCTTTTTTTTAACATATGATTTTATTTTTTGTCTCCATCCTTAAGATTTTTATTTTAAGGACAGCAAAGTAGAGAAAAACACAGCCAGCCCCTCTCTAACTGCCTTAACTCCATTACAGGCCAGAGGACATGCACATTTCTAGGTATGGAGTGTGACAATAACAATGACTTTGACATCGCAAGCGTGAAAGCACTGGACAATAAGCTGTGCTCTGAGGTCTGCTTACCCGGTGAGTGGCAGTCTGCTGACATGAACTTGGTGGGTGACGTCCCTCCGTTCTAACCCCTGGTCTCACCCTGTACACCTGTCTCCTGCCCTCCAGTGCCTGCCAAGAAGGCTCGGGGTGCACGAAGGTGCTGCAGACAGCTGCTGAGAGGAAGTGAGAAGGCTCAGGAGAGTCCTGAGCTTTTACAGAGAGGACTCCTGCTCGGAGAATATTGGGATAGAGGGCGGGGATGTGGCTCAGTGGCACTGTGCCTGCCTGGCAAGCGCAGGGTCCTGAGTTCAATCCCTGGTTCCACAAAAAAAAAAAAAAAAAAAAAAAGAATATCGGGATAGGAAAATTCCTCTTCTGATTTGGCCTAAGCATGCCCGTGTCACGATCTTCCACATCCCATGTCAGCTAGCCTATCTGATGTTCATCAATAGGAAGTTTGAGCAAACAAACACCCTTCCATGAAGGTCTTGGAAAGTTAATCTGAACCCTTTAGAAGTGAACTGTAGAGCCGGGGATTTAGCTCAGCGGCACCGTGCCTGCCTTGCAAGCGCAAGGTCCTGAGTTCGATCTCTGGTACAAAAAAAAAGTGAAACTAGTTCTTCCAAAGACAAGTAATTAAATTAGGATCAGAAAGAAGGATTTTTTTTTTTTTTTTTTTTTTTGGTAATGGGGATCAAACTCGGGACCTTGCACTTGTGAAGCAGGCAGCGGAACCACTGAGCTAAATCCCCAGCCCCAGAAAGGAATTTGAGAGCCAGCATTACAAGCTAATGAATGTCTTTGTCCCGTAAGCTTTAAGTTCCCAGTTTTTATACCTATTATATTTAGATCCCAAAGAAGAGGCCAGGAGCCAGAGTGACTCTGCTGCCTGGACCCCTAACTCTAAATTTGACTGGGTTGGACCAGAAATTTAGCTCAGTGACACCGCACCAGCCTTGTAAGCGTAAGGTACTGAGTTCGATCCCCAGTATCAAAAATAAATAAATATAACAAGATAAAATAAAATTGAGCAGGTTGTCGGTGTGTCCCTGTTCCTTTTCAGTTGAACCTGGGATAACTTCCTATCAAGCAACCATGTTAATCACACTTTGAGCACTGACCCTGTGTGCTCATTCACGGACTCCGAGAACCGCTTCTTTAAAAGTCAGGTCTTGCTCGAGTGGACCAGGTCACATGTCCCTTCCTGGTTCTACTGCAGAGGTTGTCCTTCCCACTGTGCTGTTGTAATCCTCTCCAGCAGTCTTAAGTGAAGACCTGCTGCAGCTTCGGAATAGCCCTCCTGGGTCCAGTGCTTTACTCGCTCGGCGAAGTGGCTGGAGGTATTGGAGCCACATGACCTGCTGTGGTTGCCACTCTCCATCAGCCTATGCAGTCACGGTCCCAGCAGGCGCTGGCCTCATGCAGGCTTGTGGCAGGGAAGCCAGAAGGCTTTTGGGAGATGCTTTCTCCAGCCTTGCAAAGGGCACTTTGGTCATCTCTATTTTGTTTGTCCTGAAGATACTGCCAAGGTCTCTTAATCTTCCATGAGGCCTGAGGAGGCAGTATCAGTTCCCCCGCTTCTCTTGCACAGGCCCAGGACAGACCCTCTCCAGCCTGAGCACGGAGGAAGGGCATTGACCCTGTGGCTGCCTCCTGCCCAGTTAGGCCTGGACTGGGGCTGCTGGGTACCAGGGCACACTTACTCCCTGCCCTCACAGTCCTGACCTTGCTTCCGTCTGTCCATCTGTGTTTCACGTCTTTTTGCCAAATGTGGGTCTGTCTGTCTGTTTCTTTTTTTTTCCACCCATTTATGTTCCGGCTCTGTGTGAAAGTTCATGTTCACTCTGTGCCAGCACTGTCTTCCATGCTGTGCTCAGCCTAGCCCCGAGCTTGCTGATGTCCGCACACTGAGGGCTCTCGTTTAGGGCTGCAGACAGCTTTCTGTTCCTAACTGGCAAGGGCCTATATTCAATCACCTAAGATTTGCCAAGAAAAAACACTCGTGAGAATTTCTGTTCAGCAAAAATGGGCATGCTTCTGTGATGAGGATTATGGAGAGGATATGCGAGTAAATGACCGCATCCTTGGCCAACGGCTGGGTGAGGATGGTACCTGTGCCTAGCTCCGCCTGTCTCTGCGGCAGTTCTCTGCCAGCCAGCCTCTCCCTTCAAGGGCTCCCCACGCGTCACTGCTTTTTGGTGGAGGGAGCTGTTGGGAACTATTTAAGCCAACAGCGCTGGTGCAAACTGAGCTTATTTTTCTTTTTCCTAACTCCCTCCACTTAGCCTGCGTGTCCGAATACACTGTACCACAGGATGGAGGGAGGGCGGCAAGATCAGAAAGGAAGACAGTGGCCCTGGGCTTCCTATGGTGGCTTCTACAGCCAGTGACTTTGACATTACACTGGGTTCACAGGTGGCCAGACAGGAACGCACATACCTGTGGTAGCTGTTGAGAAAGGATCTCAGGCATAGACAGATGCTTTTAGTGTCCCTTGTGTCCTCAGCAGGGGTTCGCAGGGACAGGGAGATGCATCTGCTCGCTTGGCAGAATGTTTCTCCAGCTCTGCTATTAGCCTCACACTGGCAGCAGAGCACTTGGGAGACTCTGGAAGTCTCTCACTTTGGTAGGCACCATGGACTCACGGGCTCCTCACTCAGCTGAGGGATCACACGTCCATCTGGCCATGACAGACCATAGGCTGGCTTGGTTCCTTCTGCTCCGTGGGCAGTGTCCTCCTGCAGGAAGGCTGTTTGTGCACACAGTCCCTGCTCGAGTCTGCCTCTCACAAAGTAGATGTCATCCCTTCACAGAGACCCACTGGGGAGCAGAGCCCAGGGAAGCACCCCACTGGCCCTGTGCCCCGTACCATGTGGGAACCACTCTGCTCACACATCTGTGAGAGGCTTAGAGGGTGCCTGCTTCATTCCAGACCCTCTTCCCCCCAAAATCTTCCAGATCTTCTGGAGCCCCACATTCCTCCCAATGGGGGTGACACGTTCTGAGATCCCTTCTGAGAGGTCCTCAAGGGGGGTGTCTGCGCTGAATGATATAGATGGTAAGACTGGAATTGTGTGCTAAGTTGGATATGGTTCCAAGGAATGTGGTGGGGTGTTGCACAGATGGCTGAGAGTGATGAGGGCAAGTGGCAGTTCTGGGGAGAGGCTCTGGGACACGTATGTGATAGAAAGTCACGGACAGTGGGGTGTTTTCATGGAAATACAGACATTTGAATGACTGCATTGTACAGGTATGGGCGTATCCAGTGAAATCTAAAAATACCTCTGGATGCTTCCTGACTTCACTCTTGCCTTCAGGTCTCATAACCAAGACGGAGATGGTACGAGGAAAGTTTGCACTTTGAGGAAAAATTCCAAATTAAGTGTTTCTTTCCCAGGGAGAGAGACTCAACAAAGATAATTGAACTCTTATAACCCTTACATTTAATTAGTGGCTTGTAGAGGTGGGAAAGGGGTAAGCCAGATCTCCCTCATGCTCCTAGAATCTGCCTCTGGAGGTCTTTTCATTCTCTCATTTCTGATTTCCCAAATGGAACTGGATGGAGAGCACGTGTGTCCATCTCCCTTAAGGGATTTCAAGTCTCTCTGAGCTCCGTTTTCTGGCTGGAGGGCCCAGGTGGCCAACTCAATGGTAGCCCTCAAAGCGGGTTGAGCAGGGCACCAGCAGGGTCTGCTGTGGGCCCTTCGGTTCCTCCTTGGGGAAAGCACCTCATTCTCCTGCCAGAGATCTCCTCAGCACAGAGACTGCCCTTCAGAGTCGGTCTGTTCCTCGGCAGCTCATTTGTAGCCCTGGTGAAGACTTCAGAATGGTAGCGCTTGTGCAGGGACTCCTGTAAGGTTGGTCTGGACGGCCCTTCTGGGCAGCCTCTCAGACCCAGTGTCTCAGCGTGGCGTACCGCAGCAGTGGCGGTGACAGTGGTGATGTCGGTGCTGCTGCTTTTATTTGTACGTGCGTGTGTGTCTTCTCTCTTGTTTACCATTTGCTTTTGGTCTTTCCTACTGAACAGCCGCAGTTCCGGAGTCCTGCCCCATAAACATTGAGGAATAGGTATGACATCTACCAAATTATATAAATGAACAAACAACTCATTTTATTGGGGTTTCCTACCTGAACAGGCAGTATGAGCACTGCCTGATTTTCCTCTTGCCACACTACAGAGTGCCATCCTCAGAGGGGAAGAAACACCTTTGAGTCATGTCTTAGGGAATGGAGTTCCCACTGGCAGTTTGTGTGAAAGACACTGGGACCTGCCTGGTAACTCCCTCCCCTGCCCTGGGCACCAACCCCACCGACCATTACTTCAGCCTCAGGAGAGGTTACTACGCCAGCGTGCTTGTGGGGAAACGAGCTGGTGGGACCTGTCCCGTCTCAGTGCTTCTGCCGTTAAAGGGATTTGGGTCTTGGGCTGGCTGAATCTGAGGATGACCTCCCCACACCGTGAGTGGCCTTGGGACAATGCTCTAGAGTCAGCCAGCCTTAACCACCAAAGGAGCCCTCCAGTGGGCAAGGTGCCCAGCAAGGCTCTGAGGGGTGATAGTAAATGTGCCAGGCCCCCAACCAGGAGGAGCTGTGTCTGGCAGAGGAGTAGAAAGGTCCGCAGTTTCCACAGTGCAAGGAGAGAAGTATAGTTTGGGCTGTTGGGGGACACACAGGTTCTCATCCAGCTGGAAGGTGCCTTGGAAGGGGAGGCCACAGGGTCCGCAGGACAAACAGCCTTCTACAGCCCCAGGGAGCCAGGGTTCATCCCCAGGCTAGAGTGGCTGGGGCCCTGCCTTTCCTGGCAGAAGGAGCTCTCTGGCTGTCCTGGACGGAGACACTAGGAGGAGACGATCTGCTGGCTGGAGGACAGGGCAGGGAGACCTGAGAGTGCCCTCACAAAGCTGGGAGGCCCAATTCCTGAGCGCACTCCGCCCAGCACAGTGCTTGTGACCTCCAGCTCCTTTCCACACCCATGAGGGAAGTTCTTGCCTTCTGTGGGATGGCTGAAAAAGCCGGGGATCAAAGTAAAGTGAGTTGCCAAGCTCACACAGTCTGTACACTGTAAACTGGGAAGTCCAGGTAGGTGTGGCAGCAGGTGAAGACTCAACTAGGAAATGAGCGAACACAAAGTGGTGAATTGGATGCAGGGTACAAAGTGAAGGGAGATGCCGGAAGTGGGCTTCCAGCCTGGACACAAGGTGGCCAGAGATTCAGAGAGAGGAATCAGCAGAGTAGGTGGCTCCTGTGGGACCCTAACCCTTCGGCAGTGTTTTCTGGGTTGGTGGCAGGAGAAGAAGAGCAACGATGTGGGGGAGGGGCCCAGAGCGGCACACTGCCCTCCCACCAGGTGCTGTCCATCCTTGGCCCCTGCGAGGTGCTCAGCCCCCTCCTGCCCTCTTGGCTCCCATAGCAAACACTGAGGGCTTGGGCAGAATAAGCATGCTCCTCAGCCCCCCTCACTTCTGCCTGCCCTGGGGGAAATAGCTCAGTGAGGCCGTTTCCTTTTCCTTGTCAACTATAATGAGGGCGAACTCCAGAACCAAATAATCCTGATACAAAAGTGGACCCTAGGGGAAGATCACAAACTCTCCCTATACTGTCGTTCTCCGTCCGGGGCCACAGTGGCAGTGACCACCTCACCCAGGGGCAGGAGCAGCCCCTGCACATGTTGGCACCTGCTTTTCCTCTTCTCATGCACTGTGCTTGCACTTAGGAGTCTTAGATCACATGAACCCCGCTAGCTTCCGTGTCAAGTGGCCAGGCTGCCCTCCTGTGGGTGTGGCCCAAGGCTTGGCTCCTGTAACCTTCATTTCCTCTCCTCCAGGTACCTGGCAGGCTGATGACAACATTGTCAGTCGGCGGACTCAGCGCCGGCGCTTATCATCCAGCAGCCTAGAGGACCCTGAGGACAGGTCCTGCGTGTGGGGTCCTCTGGCCGTCTGAGAGCACCTGCCCTTCTCCCCAGGCACCCTCCTGTCCTTGCACTCCGTCTGTCCTCCCTGGACCACTGGCCTCCCAACATCCACAGCAAGATGCGTGTAGACTGCATACACACGTGAAAGTTGGATATGGAGTTCAGCCTGCTCTGTCTCCCAGCCTCATCTCCTGTAACTTTGATCCCTCCCCTCTCAAGGGACCAGAGCCCACTTTTCTCCTTGTGGGTTGATGCCATTCCACGAACTGCAGCTTGTGAGACCCTCTGCAGAGACTCTGGACTGTGTCTGCTGCCCCTGTGGGCAGGTGGAGCTAAGGGTCAGGGGCTGTTTGTTTCTTCCACATTTTTTCTCCCTAGGGGGCAGACCAAGCAGACTCCAGTTTTGGCAGCTTTGTTACAAACACCCATCTGACAGTTTCTGGTCTCTGGCTCCTCTTAACCATTTGAGACTGCCAATTTGGGTTGGTCAGGGGATGGCTCAGATGAGAAGAGGGGACAGTCTTGTGCAGAGTATGGAGTTTACCTCCCAAAGCATTGAGAACTCTGCTGTCAAGGACAAGGGAGATGGTGACGACCAAAAGGTTGGTTGAAGAGTGGGTTCCTTCTGGAGCAGACCTGGTCTCCTGTGTCTCATGTGTCTGCTTTAGAAAGAGCCCTGAATACGAGACTCTAGTTAGGATGACTCCCTTCTGGAGGCCCTTTCATGATCAGGTACCATTGTGAAGGCCTGGGACTCCATCCAGAGGTAACTCTGCAAGGGCATTTCTGGACCACCTCCATGTACTCAGTGCTAGGGCTACTGTATATTTCTTCTTCATTACAGCCCTGTGGGGGAGTCTGACTCCTATGTCCCCATCTCCATCCCTTCTTTAAAAGTGGAAGAAATAGGCCAAGAGAAGGGTGAACCAGCAGTTCTTAAACCAGTGCCCAGAACCACAGAGGGACGTGTGGGGAACCCTGAGCTCAGTCAGTCTAGGCAGTAGCCCAGGGCTGGAAGTGGTGGCCTAGAAGCCATAGGACCTTCGCCTTGAGGATTCTTCCTCCTCTTTTTTCCTCTCCTGCATTCAAGATCTGCTGACAGTGAGAGATAGAGAGGGAGGTGGAGTTCCAATCTGCATACAAATGAAGTACGGCAGCAAGGCTGGCTAGGAAGTTGATGGGTATCTCACCTCTCCTCAGTGGGTTCCATGTGGCTCTTGCATAGATGTTTTTTCCGGTGGCTTTTGGAAAAGTGGTTTAGCAGGATATGAGATTACCTGGGAAGCAGAAACAATTACTTGTGAGGGTAATGTGTGGGATAGCCTTAGGCCGTGCCCACTATATTAGGATTTGCAGCTCTGTACTAGGTATGGTAGTTCATGCCTGTAATCCCAGCTGTTTGGGAGGCTGAGACTAGAAGACTGCATCTTCCAGGCCAGCCTGGACAACTTAGCGAGACCCTGTCTGGGGATGTAGCTCAGTGAGTGCACCTGGGCTTGATCCCCAGTACCACCAAAAACAAAAAAAACAACAAAAAACGGGTACAAGGGGTCCTAGGTACCTTTTGTGTAGCTGCAGAACCAGGAGTATGGGGACTGTCACACTGCCTGGTGGTTGTGGCTCATGTCCTGTTCTGCTGGAGGAGAGCCTGCTGTCCTTGAAACAACAGGCCACGCTGGCATTCCCATGTCCACCCTCTCTGAACACCGCAGTGGACTGTGCCATTCTCTAACCCCACCTAATGCCCTTCTCCTCCCTTGGCGTTCTGACAGCCCTTTTCATGTTTAAGACTTAAACCAGTCTAAGTTGAGCAATAACCCCACTTCCTGATTTCCTTGAAGTGTGAACCCCAGAAGCAACAGGGAGCTTCCCTTAGCCTAGGGTGGTGGCACACAAACCCTCCTCCTCTCCCGGCAGGCAGTATTCACAGTGTGGTGTAACCTGGGAGGATGGAGGAAGTAGCTGAGATGAAGGAGATGTAGGTAAACAGTAGCCTCAAGGCCAGTAGCTGCAAAGGAAGCAGCCCTTCCCGGGGGATCTCTGTCCTTCCTCACAACAAGTGCTGTGTCCTCTCTCAGGCAGGCTTGGGTCCTAACAAGACACCCTTGGGTTCGAGTGCCCTTTACTTTGAGTTGCTCAGTAACCCACTCCCCACAAACCCATGCAAAGGGGTGGGCCTCCATCCGCATGATCAGGAACAGGTCAGCTGCTGCCCTCCTACCCCAGTACATCTCCAGGGGAGACATTGCCAGCATTTGCCCTGAAGCGGGATGGGGGCTTCTGGAGAGCACAAAACTAACTGGAGGTACCTGTGGCTTTTCAGCTATCCTAGGTCTGCACTCTTCCATGGCCTGGACTGCAGTTGCAATCCTGCTTTCCTCACAGAGCCTTTTTGCCTTCTACCCATTTCCATCCTACCAGAGTTTATTTACCACTGGGGCATCTGGGCACAGACTCGAGCCCTTTAAGCCATCTCGCTGGGGAGATGGATCCCGTCCACCTGGTGTTGGCATGCTGGTTGCTCACTGACCTAAGGCCTGCACACTTGTATGTGTACTGTTGGTGCCATCCGTGTACTCCCCTCACTCTGGAGTACTTTGTGAGCACACTTCAGTGAGAACACCCAAGGATGCAATATTTATGGATTGCTGCATGATTCTTTAAAATGAATAAAACTGTTTACAAGGGAAGGAGAACTATTAACCACAAAATGGGCTGATTTGTGCAAGTTTCTGTCCAAGTTTCTCAGGACCACTTTAATATTTTCACTCTTGGCTCTGGGGTGGAGGAGCAGGAGAGACAAGGGGAGGAAAATGCATGTTCCTGGCCCTCTGTGTGGCCATGGCACAAGGCCTTTGGCCTGGGCCTTTCACTGCTAGGCAGAGCCCAGCCCTAGCTTCCACAGCCACCTTTAAACTGGAGAACTTCCAACACTGCAGCTCCTCAATAATTAAAAAGTAGGAAAGCTGGTGACGAGAGGGAGGTGAGGCGAAGAGAAGAGGGACAGCCAGTCCCCAGTGTCCCTCTAGTTTTAGTTCCTGTCACTTAAAGGATGCTGAAATTTACGGGTCAAATGCCCCTACTAGCAGGATTTGGCAGCTCAGCGACCTTTTCTTTTTTTCTCACGGGCTGTGCTTCGTTGGCTATGTGAAAGGGACAGCATCTCTGCAGAACCCTCTGGAATGTTGGCTTCCTAGAGCCCTGCGAGGATGGGAGACTGCGGCACCCTACCTGCCATGTGTCTGCCAGCGGTGAGGCTGTTTCTGCGGATGTGAGCGGCAGGTGGCATCGGAGAGTCAGAGCTGCCCGCGGGAACCATAGAGGAGGACACTTAGGGTCGAGAGCAAGGGAAGGACCGCAGAAACATGAGAAAGTGCCACTCGAGGCCCAGAAGAGAGGAAAGAAGACCTCAAGGATACGGTTCCCGGGCCTGAGTCTGCTCCCAGCCTTGAACCCGGGCACGGTCCCAGGAGCCATCCGCGCCTCCGAGCTGCCAGACCCAACACGGATAGGGACGGGGATGGCAGTTCTCCGGCGCTGGGACCGACGGCGGTTTCCCGGACCTCGGGTGGGAGTCGCGCGCCTCCCTGACCCCAGCGCGGGGCCCTCGG
>NW_022900935.1:59991385-60004237 GCF_012274545.1 Fukomys damarensis | reverse complement strand
GCGGCCGGGGGGGGGGGGGGGGGGGGGGGGGGGGGGTGGCGACGAAGGGCGCTGGCGCGGCACTCCAGCTGGGAGCAGAGAGCCGCGGGGTGGTGCGAGGAACATCTTCCAGAACCTTCCTCTGTCCAGGGCTAAGTTCTGAGCCAGGTAAGGTACGGGAAGCGCTACAGGCTGGGGGGAAGTGGATGTCTGTGTCAGGCCGCTCCTCCTCTGTCCCCGATGACTACCGAAGTAGTGGGGTCCAGGGACTGACACCTGAGGAGTTTCGGGGAACTCTCCTCCGCCCACGCAATTCTCTTCGCTTCCCATGACCCCTCATCTTACCTAGTAGGTATCTCTTCCCAAAAATCCGGACTTCCCCCACCCGGCCCGTGGTACCGCACTCCCAGGCACCTGGTCTGTCTGCATTTGTTGCGGGGAGTGGTCCCGACTTCCCGCTCCCCCGGAGGAAGGGAATCCTACTTCCTTTGATCTTTCTCTGGCTGCTCTACCAGCTTCCCTCATGTGTCGCCCATAAAACCTCCAAGGGGAAAGGCAGAGAGACGGAGTGGAGCGAGCGGGGGGCCGGACCCGAGGCACTGCAGGACCCTGCCCAGCCAGCGAGGGGACTAATCTGGAAGAGGCTCCCCGTACACACTCTCCCCGCAGGGGTGGGGGTCGAGTGTTCATCCCACTGTGGTTTCCGCAGGCGCTGCCTTCGTATTAGGAGGCGACCCCCGGGTCGCGGGATGGAAGCGTGCACCCGCGAGGCTGTGTAACCGGAGCCGCAGGAAGCAGCGGGTCCACAGCGCGGCGGGCACCCCGGCCCTACTCGTGGATGTTGACCGCCCCCTCGGAGAGTCCCCGCAGACATGGCTGAGAGCTGGCTGCGCCTCTCGGGAGCGGGGCCGGCAGAGGAGAGCGGGCTGGAGGAGTCCGACGCCCTGGATGACAGCCTGACCAGCCTGCAGTGGCTGCAGGAGTTCTCTATTCTCAATGCCAAGGCCCCCACCCTGCCCCCGGGGGGCACTGACCCCCATGGCTACCACCAGGTTCCAGGTTCCGTGGCGCCTGGGTCCCCCCTGGCGGCAGACCCTGCCTGCCTGGGGCAGCCGCACACGCCTGGCAAGCCCACATCTTCGTGCACCTCTCGGAGCGCACCCGCAGGGCTGCAGGCCCCGCCCCCAGACGACGTAGATTACGCCACCAACCCACACGTGAAGCCGCCCTATTCGTATGCCACGCTCATCTGCATGGCCATGCAGGCCAGCAAGGCCACTAAGATCACCCTGTCGGCCATCTACAAGTGGATCACGGACAACTTCTGCTACTTCCGCCACGCTGATCCCACCTGGCAGGTAGGGGAGACGCTGATTTGGCCGCGCCCTCTCTATGTCCTCCTCCCCACCATCCACTGGATGCCTATACTAGATCTGCCAGGCCAAGGGGACAGTCCTCAAAGAAGCACATTCCAGAAAATACCCCTCCTTTGACTTCCAGAGAGGGAAAAGAGAGACAGTCCCAGGGGCAGAGAGCTTTAGGGGTGTAGATGTTGAAGTTTAAAGGGAAAGAATTCACACATACAGCTGCCCAGCCCAATGGCCAAGACTAGACTGTAGGAGGACTAGTCTTCTGGGGGAGGTGATGAGCTGACAGCACATTCTTGTCGCCAGTCCTGGAATTCCCAGACACCATCCTGCTAGAGGACAGTTGGTCAGGGATAGACTAAAACTGAAACCAACTGCCCTCCTTGCCAGCCTCTGCATCCTGCCATTTTTGCCCTTGGTTTGGGGAGGGGGACACAAAGAGATGCTAATGGGTATGATCAGCTGCCCTGTGGAGGGGGTCTGGGACCTTCCTTAAAGCCATCTCAACCCCCACCTCAAGCCCTCCCCAGTTTCCTGCCTCATTCCCCCTTCTCTGCCAGCTTCCCTGGGGAAACAATTACCTGAGCCAGGTGCTTTCCACAGGGGCTCTGCCGGCTGCACTGTCTTTATGTTCCAAGTCTCTGGAACTGGCACAGAGCAGCCAAGGGGCCCAGGCCACCATGTAAACAGTCCAGCCTTGCCAGGACACTGTCCTCCCACCTGCCTGCCATTCCAGCTTAGACCCCTGTCCCCAGAATAATTTAGACAAAACTAAGCACCCAAGAGTGGACAAGGCAGGAAGACGCTGGGGTGGAGGATGGGTAAATGTCACCTAGAGAGTCTTCAACCATCAGGATCCAGAGCTAGTTGGAGACTGAGGCCTAAGGATACTCACTCTTCCCTGAAGAACTCAAAGGGATGGGCCACACAATCACAGTCCCAAGCCATCCCACATGGCCTAGACTCTGGGGCAGGAACCCCCACCCTCACCCCACCCTGGGCTCAGGGCCTTGGGGCTCAGGCCCCAAGAACAAGTCTTACACTCCAGACTGGGGAATAATCAACTGAGCCTGAGCTGGGGAGGGCCAGCGGCTAGCTCAACAAACAAGGAAAGTCACCAGATTCCCTCACCCCTCATGACTACACACACACACACACACACACACACACACACCCACCCACGCGTCTTTAGCTCAACAAACAAGGAAAGTCACCAGATTCCCTCACCCCTCATGACTACACACACACACACACACACACACACACACACACACACACACACGTGTCTATGGTTGCCCAGCCCCCTGCACTGACCTACTCATTCACTTTACAAACAGAAGGCTCACCAGGCTCAGGCAGAGGGAGATGGCGATCCAGGCCCTGGGGGAGCTGAGGGCTTTGGCCAAGGGCCGCAAACAGCAGGGTAAGGGAGGGAGGTTCAGAGGACGGGGGTGGCACTGAGAGCCACCCTGCAGCTCAGAGCTCGGATGACTGAGCAGGCAGATATCCTGGCAACAGAGAACAAAAGCCCCCGACAGCACTCCAGGTTCCTGGTGCCCTGTGGCTGGTGTCCCAGAGTCCGCAGCAGTCGCCTTGGTCAGAGCAGCAGGTCTGCCCTCCCCTCCCCTGTCAGAGAGAAGATGTGGGGAGCACGCAGGAGCACTGGGTGCCACTCCATCACCACCATCCCCACTGATCTGGCTGTTCTTTCTCTCTTGGTCTCTCCCTGTGCCCAGAATTCCATCCGCCATAACCTGTCCCTGAACAAGTGCTTCATCAAAGTGCCTCGGGAGAAGGATGAACCAGGCAAGGGCGGCTTCTGGCGCATTGACCCCCAGTATGCAGAGCGGTTGCTGAGTGGGGCCTTCAAGAAGCGGCGGCTGCCCCCAGTCCACATCCACCCTGCCTTTGCCCGCCAGGCTGTACAGGAGCCCAGGGCCACCACCTGGGCCGGGCCACTGACCGTGAACACCGAGGCCCAGCAGCTGCTGAGGGAGTTTGAGGAGGCCACAGGGGAGGTGGGTTGGGGCACAGGCGAGGGCAGGCTGGGGCGTAAGCGCAAGCAGTCGCTGCCAAAGCGGGTGGCCAAGGTCCCTCGGGTCTCCAGCACCCTGCTGCTGACCCAGGAAGAGCAGGGTGAGCTGGAACCCCTCAAAGGCAACTTTGACTGGGAGGCCATCTTCGAGGCCAGCACTCTGGGCGGGGAGCTGAGCACGCTGGAGGCCCTGGAGCTGAGCCCACCACTGAGCCCCGCCTCCCACGGAGATGTGGACCTCACCGTCCACGGCCGCCACATCGACTGCCCTGCGACCTGGGGGCCTCCGGTGGAGCAAGCCACCGCTGACAGCCTGGACTTCGACGAGACCTTCCTGGCCACGTCGTTCCTGCAACACCCCTGGGACGAGAGTAGCAGTGGCTGCCTGCCTCCAGAGCCCCTCTTTGAAGCAGGGGATGCCACCCTAGCCGCTGACCTGCAGGACTGGGCCAGCGTGGGTGCCTTCTTGTAAGAGGCCAGGCCTTGCCCTGCCTCTGGACAGTGCCCGAGTCAGGGCCCAGAACTGCCCTCCAACATTGCCCACAGACATCTTGCTGCCCAGGCAGGGGCTGGGCCAAGTTTTTCCCAAGGCTGGCTCCACAAAGCCACAGTGCTGTCAGCCCAGGTTGTCCCCAGATTCAAGCCCAGGAGGCTGAGACCTGGGAGCCGCTGCCTCCCCGTCAGCCCCTACACACAGTGTTTTATTGATCCGAGTTCCTCCACTGCAGGGACAGGATAACACAACAGGCCCTGCACCTTGAGCACTGAGGCCTGAAAGGGTCCTCTCAGAGTGCCTCCCTCTGCTCTGCCACCTCTCCCACTCCCTCCTGCTTCCCCAGGTCTCTATCCAGAGAAAGTTCCCAGGTACAACAAATGCTAATTAGGTGGCAGTAAATTAACCCCCTGGAGGCTTCTCCTGGCAGAGCCTCCCTAAGGGCCGGGGTGGCAGTGGCTGGGGCAGAGCTGACAGAGGACTAGCTGGGGGAGGGGTGCAGAGAGGAGCCTGAAGGGATGTGGGGGTGCAAGGTGGGGCACAGCAGTGTTCTGCAGGGCCTCTGGGGTCTTCACCTGCCTGGCCCCATCTATAGGGGAAAGAAAGTCCAGGCTGCAAATTCCCTAATCTGAAGCCTGATTAGGGGCAGCCAAGTTGTGGGGGTGGGGGGAGGGAGACAGACTAATGTAGCGAGTGTAGCTCTAGGTAAGGTTTAACTGTGAGGGACTGAGCTTGCTGGAACCACTGGGACCAGGGAGGGGGGAGAGCCCCATGCCCCTGCCTGTACTTGGGGATGGGTCTTGTACCAACCTGACCCTCGGGGACTGCCTCCCATATCCACCCTCTGCATGGGGCAATTTAACCTTTCTCGTTGAAAGTTATTTACAATAAAGTTTTTTTAAAAATAAAATTTCTAAAACTCTGGATGGACATGGACCTCCTCATAGCTTTCTTTAGAAAAAGCAAAGGACCTGGTGGTTTTCCTTCTTTTTTTTTTTGGGAAGCGGTACTTCAGGGCCCAAGAGGGGAATGGCCAGGAGGAACGTGGGAAGAGGTTACCCCTGCCCAACTCCCCACGACCACACTGTGAAGGATGTGACCAGAGGCAGCTCTTGGGAGCTGCTTGCCGCCTAGGCCTCAGCGCCTTCATCTGAGCAATGGGGGAGAACTGCTCAGGACCCCGGGGAGCAGGAGACAAGAGAGGAGGTCCACCCTGGCCCTGGGACTCACGCCATCTCCCACCACGAGGGCCTGCCCAGGCTCGCCTGCCGCCGGGTCTGCAGCCCAGGCCTGGGCCTGTCTAGGGCACCTCCCTCCCTTGGTCCTTTCCTGAAGGGATGGGATGTGAGATCAGAGAGCCCAGACCCAGGGCCCCTTCCTGCCCTGGTGTGAATTCACTTGACCCAGCCCAGAGTGGCCTGGGAAGGAGGAAGCCGCCAGGAAACGTGGCGGAGTGCTCAGACCATCCTCCTGGCCCACAGCGGCAGCTCCACTCCATTGTGACTGTCAGGGGGCAGCACATGGGACATGTGTCTGGGCGACACTCAGCTGGCACCTCTACCCCCTCACCAAGGTGTGCCTGGCACGTACTCCCTCCTCAGCCCTACCAGACCCCACATACATACACCCCCCAGCGCGCGCACGCGCACACACACACACACACACACACACACACACACACACGCACACGCACAGGTACTGTCCAGAGCTATCCTGCCCAGCCCCCACAGCCCCTCTGGCTCCCCATGCCCCTTTCTTTCTCTGCCCTTGAATTTGGCTGTAGGCCAACCTGGCATTCCCCTGGCTAATTTACTGCTTTCACTTGCTAATTATTCCAAATATTCCAGAAGGGCACACACTGCAGGACCAGGCAGCAGGGCTGGGGCCTGCCTGAATCCAGATACGAGCTATCCCTCTGCACAGCCCACAGAAAAGGCCGCTCAGCCGGGCACAGAAGAACCCGACACCTCCCGTCTCTCCACCACCCACCCCGCTCGCCCTCTGCCCACCACAGCACTGGGGGACAGTGGGGCCACCAGCCTTCTCCACTAGCCCCAGGCAAGGTGGGACACCTGACAGGCGAGTGTGACACTGCCTGGCCCAGACCCTGCTGGGAGGAAGAAGGGCAGTGTCGGGACCAGTACCATGACCCCCTGGAGGAGCACGGAGCCAAAGAAGCAGGACATGGGGTGCCACTGCACTGACAATCACCCAGGGCCTCCTGCAAACCCTGCTGCTCAGCACCCAAGCTTCACCCTGGACCAGTGAGACCAGAAGCTCTTGGGCCAGCACCGCTTCTCCACCCCCATATGGGGGACTGAACAGGGCCTTCTCATTAGCTATATTCCCAGCACTTTCTTTACATGTTTATTTTGAGAAAGGGTCTCACTAAGTCACTAAATTGCTCAGGCTGGGCTCAAACGTGTGATCCTCCTGCCTCAGCCTTCCAGAAGACTGGGATTACATGCATGCACCTGGCTGACATCTGCACTTTTTAAAGGTCCCTAGATATGTCCAGTGCGCAGCCAGGAGGGTACTCTGGAGAGGGCCATGACCCACCCACCCCTTCAAGCAGTCAGCACTGCATGGGGCAAGGAAAGCGCGAGTGCCCTGCAGCTCTTCAACCCTGCCCTGCCCCTCAGCATCCTGGGCCTTTCTAAAAAACAAGGTTAATTTTCTTCCTATTTATTTATAGATTGAGTGTAATCCCAAAGTATGCCGTGTGCCATTCAACAGCAGGTGCAAACACGACACCCGAGTGTGCATCTCCCTAATGAAGGACACATCTCCACACCTGTGCAGGACTTTGGTCAGTGCTCCAGTCAGCTCGTCCGATCCACAGAGCCCAACCCAACGGTACCCCAATCCAAGACCGTGTGACACTTTCACTGTCCTAGCCGTACCTTGTCGGGGAGAGGAGCAGATGGGAATGGAAAGCAGGCCTTGTAGATAAGCAGGCACCCTACCACTGAGCCACACACTGCAGTGTGTGCTCTTCAGGAGTATTCGGAATAACTAGTAAAAAACGTTGGAGCTGGGTGCAGTGGCGAACACCTATAACCCCAGTGCTCGGGAGGCTGAGGCAGGAGGATCATCATGGTTGGAAGCCACCCTGAACTACATAGTGAGTTCAAGCCCAGCCTGAACTACAGAGTGAGATGAATGAAGGAAGGAAGGGAGGGAGGAAGGAAGGGAGGGAGGGAGGGAGGGAGGGAGGAAGGAAGGAAGGAAGGAAGGAAAAAGAATGAATTTTCCATTACTGGATATTGAACCCAGAGCCTTTGCAAGGAGCTACATCTCCCACCCAATATGTGTATTTTTTTTATTTTGAAACAGGGTCTTACTAGTTGCCCAGACTGGGCTCAAACATGAAACACTTCTGCCTCAGGCTCCGGAGTAGCAGGAAACATAAGTGCCTGGCTGTCCTGGTTCTTTTGAGCTGTGTGGCTGGAGCACATAACTCAAGCTCCCTGCGCACGTTTCTCCTCTCCTTCATTTCTTTTTTTGTTTGTTTTTGTTTTTTGAGACAGGGTCTCACTATGTAGTCAAGCCTCGCCTTGAACTCACTATGCAGCCCAGGCTGGCCTCAGACTTGCAGTGATCCTCCTGCCTCAGCCTCCCGAGTGCTGGGATTATAGGAGTGCCCCACTGTGCCCGGCCTCTCCTTGATTTCCATGCTGTGAACTCTACTTCTGCAGTGACGAGCTCCTGAATCATTCCGTCTTCAGGTGTTGGGGGAGGCCCTTTCCCAAATCAGGGAGCCACCCCATCACTGAGCCTCTTCCCCCGTACCCCCACATCTAGGACTATGATAATAGGGAGGGAAGCAGAGCGCCAGGACCTTCGATCTTGGGGCCTCTGCCCCCCAGCCCAGGCCACACCGGGTGCACTGATTCTCAGGTCTGGAAGTCCCCTGGGAACCACCTCCCCCTGCACTTGGCCCCCTGCAGAGATGAGCTGCCCACCCCCACCGTAAGCACACAAGGACAGCAGCCGCATCAGGTGCCTCGTCCTGGGCTGAAGCCCAAAGGTAAACAGGTGTATTTGGACTCCAGCAAGGGGCAGTGGGCCAGGCCCATGGGGCAGGCCTGGGCCTGCCCAGGGTGGGGAAGTGGGGTGTTGTTAACAATGGGGTGGGACAGAGGCCCAGGTCCACCTGACACATTCCTGTGTGAGGAGGAAGAAAGCACAGGTGACAAGAGAGGGGAAGGCTGGGGACGGGAGGGGGCTTTTTGTGGCCACCCAGGCCAGGGCTGCGCTGACCGCTGTGAGCCATGGGGCAGGGACAAGGCACACGGGAGCACCTGCTGGAAGGGGTCACCTTCCTCCCCGGACACGTGTGTCCACTTTGCTGTGTTGCTCTCAGGTGGGACAGGTCACAGTCACCGTGACAGGCGGGCATGCTGGGGCCTGAATTGGCCTGTGTGCGTCAGGAGGAGGCAGGGACCAGCTAGAGGGACACTGTCCCCAAGAAGCCAATCAGCCTGAGCTGGCTAGGCGAGGAGAGGTAGGAACATCCAATAGCCAAAGGGGGACAGCACGGCCCAAGGCCTCCCTACTGGCCTCTCTGGCTCCCTGATGTCCTAAACGGCCGGCCCAGCCCCCATCTGTCCCTTGGGCCACATCCCCCATTCTAAGGGAAGGACTGGCGTCTGTGGTCTGAGCCCCAGGCCCTTTCCCCTGGAAGGAAGCAGCTCTCTTGAGGCCCCCCAGAAACATGGGCACACCTCACTGCCACATCCTGCCCACTCCTGGGGAGTCTGAAGCCCAGGCCGCAGGCAGCCCTCTCAGTGCTGCTGTTTGACCAGGACTAAGCTGGAACTGGGAAGTCACCAACTGTGCTCCCCTTTCCCCGCCACTCATGGGCTCTGACAGAGGCCCTGCCCCCTGCCCTGGCCACCCTGCTCCCTTCTGTCTCCCTCTGGGCACCAAGCCCCCAGCATCAGGCTCCCTTCCAGTTTGCCCCGAGTGACCTGTGTCTCTCTTGGGCAGGGTGACACAGACCCTGCCTCTCAGGGAGTTGTCTCTCGAGCCTGTAGGTCTGTGGACACCTACTCATTCCTACACTGGATGCATCAAACCCACTGGCCAGCTTGTTGAGGAATGAAGGAACGAACAAATCAATGAATGGACTGACAGATCAGTAAAAGAAAACAGCAAGGCAGCTTTGGCAAAATGCTCTATACCAGTGATGGCGAACCTTTGAGAGCTTTCAATGATAATGAACTACCCGCTGTAGCACGGGGGGCCATAGGTTTTGACACCACTGCTCTATGGAGTCAACACTGGGGGTTTTTTTTTGTTTGTTTGTTTTTTGTTTTGGATTTTTTGAGACAGGGTCTCACTGTGTAGTTGAGACTGACCTGGAACTCGCTGTGTAGCCCAGGTTGGTCTTGAACTCACAGCGATCCTCCTGCCTCAGCCTCCCAAGTGCTGGGATTACAGGCGTGCACCACCATGCTCGGCACTAGGGTTTTTTTTTTTTTTTTTTTTTTTTTTTTTTTTTGGTACTGGGGATCAAACTCGGGACCTTGTGTTTGCGAGGAAGGCAGGCAGCAGAACCACTGAGCTAAATCCCTGGCAACACCAGGGGATTTTTAGGCAACTTAGTAAGACCACCACAAAATAAAAAGGCTGGGACTGAAGCTCAGGGTGAAGTCCTGGGGTTCAATCCACAATACCACAATAAATTAAAAAAAAAACAAAAATGAAAACCCAGCCTGGGAAAACTGATGCCAGCTTGCAGCTACTTGATGCATTCACAAGTGAATAATAACTTTATGCACAAATAAGTGAAATGGAGTCAACGAAGGGTGGGAGGAGATGAGATGGAGCCATCTTTGCACCGCCCCACGGAGAGCAAGCCAGGTTACTCAGAGGGGTCATCGGTACATGGACACCGGAACCCAGAAGGAGGCAGATCACAGGGACCGCAGGCAGGGAGCTCAGCGCTGAAGGCCAGGGGTGGTCTCCTCTGGGGGCTACGTCAGAGCGAGGCAGCAAGCAAGGTCTGCGCCTTCTGGGAAGGCCAGTTGTAGGAAATGAGGCAGAGCATCAGGGTTAAAGAGAGGCGGGAGAAGCAGGCAGTCAGGAAGAGGGCAGGTGGCAGCCTCTGCCTTCCCTGTGCACCTGTTCCCGCAGCCCCGCCCGCTGCCCTGCAGGTGCGTCCGGGGCCCAGTACTGCTGAGCAGGGTGGGTGGACGGAGTGGGACGGGCAAACAGCCAGCGTTTGCCCAGGAGGTCACTGTGGCCTCCCGAGAGCAGTTTCCTTAACACGAGGAAGGGAGTAAGGGTAGGATCCAGTCTGCCAGCAAGCCCCAGACCCAGAGCTCCAAATAGGAAGAAAGGAGTCAGGCACGGTGGCGCACGTGTAATCCCAGCACTCTGGGAGGCTGAGGCAGAAGGACTGCAGATTCAAGCCCAGCCTGAGAACTTCAGCAATTTAGCAAGGACCCTGTCTCCAAATATAAAAAATAAAAATGGCTAGGGATATAGCTCAGTGAAAAGAGCCTGGTTCGCTCCTCAGTATCACAAAGAAAAAGAAAAATAAATGACTTAGTATGCCCCCCAAAAATAAGTCCCTGCCCCTCCCTTTGGTCCTACTCCCCAAAAGTGTGCATGACATCTTCCAGTGCTTTCGGTTGTTCAGATAACCCTTGATATCTCTAATGAACACTCCAGCACTGGGTTTTCAGTGTACATGGAGGTCAGCCACTGACTTCCTGCCACTGAGGATGAGGCCACAGATTTCCTCCCTCTTGGTCTTGGTCAGACACTGCTTCAGCTGCTCTGGAGAATGAACCTCCAGCTCGGGGTGTTGGGTAGGTAGATGGGGCTGCAGATCTGTTCGGCATTCAGACTTCAGCTCTGTGTTCTGACTTTTTACAGAGCTGGAAAGGAGACCACGTGACTTTTTCCTGCAAGGGCCCGAGAGTGGTTCCCTATGTTCTGTGACATTGTTTCTCATTTTCTGCATCTGTTCTTAGCCTGGGTTTGTTGAAATCTCACATCAGCTGTTGTCTCTTCCTGTTTGTTGTTGATTAGAAAGGGTCTTGCTATGTAGTTCAATCTGGCCTTGAACCTGTTGGGATCCTCCTGCCTCAGCCTCTCAGGTGCTATAATCTCAAGATTATAAGCAGGTGCCAGCATGCCCCGCAAATATTCAGATTTTAAATGTACTTATGTTCATCAGTTTTAACAAATGCCTAGCCAGACACAGAAATTCCCCTCCCATCCCTTTCCAGCCAATCCCCGCTGCTACCCTATTCCCAAGTAACCACTAATTAGCTTTCTATTACCATAGTTCATTTTGGCTATTCTAGAAAAATGATTTCTATTCATATTTCCTGTTCATCTTCTTTCACCAGGCACATGGATTTTGAAATTTTACTCTGTTATTGCATGCATCGGTAATTTGTTCCTTTTCACGGTTGAGTAGTATTCCATTGGCTGGTTATAGTTTGTTTATCTAGTCTCTGCTTGATGGTCTGGATTGTTTCCAGTTTGGGGCTACTGAACCCAAGCTGCTATGAACATTCCTGTACAAGCCTTTTTGTGCAGCATAGCACCTGTTTTTAAATCATTTCACTTTTAATTTGGGTGGGGCTAGGAAAGAGACTACATAAACATCTGTAGTCCATATGCCATATTCAAGTGCATAAACTCAAGCTGATTTTTCTTCCTTTTTTAATGTTTTCAGAGACAAGGTCTCACTATGCAGCCCAGGCTGGGCTGGAACTCATTATGTAACCCAGGCTGGCCTTGAACTCACAGTGATCCTCCTGTCTCAGCCTCCTGAGTGCTGGGATCACAGGCGTATGCCCTCTTTTCTTTTTTTCCCCCATTCTTTGTTTATTGCAGTACCAGGGATTGAATTCATGACCTTGCACTTTCAAGACAGGTGCGGCACCACTGAGTTAAATCCCCAGCCCTCTTTTCTTCTTTAAATTTGTTTTATTAGTACAGTGGGCCTTTGACTTATGAACTCAATTTGTTCACTAGGGCTGGGTGTAACTCAAGCTGGTTGTAAGTCAAGACTTTCCCCCATAAGAAATATGGAAATACCCATAATGCACGGCGAACCTTCCAAAACACCCCTTACCTAACCTTTTCATAATAAAAAGGATGCTATAATGTGCATACTTTACCAGAAACACCAACAATTTTCCCAGTTATATTCACCAAAACGTTATAAAATGTGCCTAGTTTACCAGAAACAATTTCATGCCATACTCACCGTTCAAGGTGACATATCTCACTTGCAGGAAGCGATGAAGGGGAAGGTGGTTATTCGTTGGAAACAGAGCCCCCTTTCTTAAGAACATAAGGAATCTGGCTCTCTGGCGTTTTTTCTCTTCTTGGAAGAGTCTGTAACCCACCAGGAACTGCTTCTTGCTCTCCAGATCTCAACATTTTCAGAACTAAAACTGGGTCGTAACGGGAGACTTCGGTCGTAAGTCAAAACTACAATCCAGTCGTAATCCAAGTTGCTCATAGGTCAGGCCTGTTGTAACTTGAGAGTCCACTGCAGCACATGATAATACATTCATGGTGGGGAGTACGCACACAGACAACATATTTTAATTGTTTTCACTTAAAGTTGATTCTTAAAAGAACAGGCGCAGGGGTCCGGCAGGAACGCAGAGAGGAAAGCAGTTCAGGACAGGAGAAGCCACGGGAGCAGAAACGTGGGCGCTGTGCCCTGGGGGCTGCCGGGCAGCGCGGGGGCGGGTAGGCCCTGTGACCCTTGTCGCCGTGACCGGTGTGCGGTGTGGCTCCTGCTCTGCTCCTCTGGGGAGAGCGCGGCCTTGCCTTCCTGTCCGCATCCCCGCCTCAGCCGGCCGCTCAGGTCTCACCTTCCGCCCACCCGCCCCGGCAGGACAGGTCCCCGGTACTGAACCCGAACCCACTCCTTCCGCTTTGCAGCCTGCTCCCCTTCCCTCGACGCTGACCTCCGCCCATCCGGGGACTCCTTCAGG
>NW_022900935.1:59989047-59991253 GCF_012274545.1 Fukomys damarensis | reverse complement strand
GCGCTGTGTCGTCATCGCCCGCCGGCCTTGGGGCCCCTGAAGACCTGGCTGTGGCAGTGCGCGCTGACGCCCCTCTCCTGCGCCCCGCTGGGCACACCCAGCGGGCACGGGACCATGCTTGGCCTTGTGACGGAACTCGCACCGACGCTTCCTACTCGTGTCGGAGAAAGCAGCCGGGATGGGGGCGACTGGCAGCGCCACATTAGCTGCACCAGTCAGGGCCAGTGCTCTGGACGCCCGCTGTGCCCCCCGCTGGCCAGAGCTCTGGAAAGCTCACCTCCCTAGGTCCACCCCTGCCCAGAATCCCCTCCTCGGGTGCTTCTCGGGAACTCGGGAACTTCTAGAACAGGCTGTCCCTGCTTCTCCCAGCTGCTGTCAAATGCCTCCGTGTCAGAGGGTAACACGTTCACGCCCTCCACCGGTGCCATCACAGACTGCCCTTCTCGGGCGCCTGCTGCTCCTGTCTGCAGCTCAGACGGGCTAGGGAAGGTCATGGGCTGGGCCCTGCGCCCCAGGAGGCCACCACCTCAGGCAGAGGCCACTCTGGCAGACCCGGGCTCCGAGGTGGTCCCGGAAGCTGTGGGCCAGATTCCTGGTGGGGTGGTCTGTTTGCCCTCTCACTGGGGGAGTACCCCGAGCTGCCCTCATGTAGCAGCAAAACTGGCCTCCGCCCCTCTGGTGTCGCCCATAGATGAAGAAACTGGGTCCAATAAGGCGCAGACCAGGCTGGCTTCCTCTGGGTGCTGCTGGCTCGGGACCTGACTGGACATCCGCCTCCTCTCCACTCACCATCTTGGCAGTTGTTGCGTCCCCTGCTGGACGGGAGTCTGAGGGCAGAGGCTGTGCCCGACCCTCAGTTTGTGCTCAACAGAGCATGGCAGAAGGGAAGGGGTTGGCAGGACATGCCGCACTTCTCACAGTGACTTTTTAGCAGCGCGAGATCCAATCGTCAGAGCTTGTAGCTGGGCAGGGGAAGCAGGGGAGATGCAGCTCAGGCCTGTCCTCCCTGCCTGTAGGGACCCCAAGCCCTCTGAGCCCAGCCCTCCCTCTTGGCCTCATCTAAACGTCCTTACTGAAGAGCTGTGTATCATCTGGCCAGGTGATGCAGACTGCAAGGTGCACACACCCGTCTCTGGCTTCACTGCACAGTCATTCATCTACTCAATCTCAAGCATACAGCAGGTCCCCTCTGCTGGTGTAGAGGACACACAAACACACAGAGCAAAACCAACTTGGTCTCAAGAGTGCAATGGTGTGGTGCACACCCATAATCCCAGCACACGGGAGGCTGAAGCAGGAGGATTGCCACAAGTTTGAGGCAGCTTGAGCAACACACATAGTAATTTCAAGGCCAGCCTGAACGACATAGTGAGACCCTGTCTCAAAAAAATAAAAATGAGTGTACTGGGAGCCCCCTAAACACACACACACACACAAACACACACAAACACCCTGCTTACAATTTCATTTTTATTTAATCTTCTGCTTCAGGGTAGCTCCCAAACCAAACAGGAATAAGGCCTTGTGCTTTCCACCCAGTTTTGTGAGTGTGTGTGTGTGTGTGTGTGTGTGTGTGTATGAACCCAGTTTTCAGCTTGTTCCCTGGTAGAACTTTGTCCCCACCGACTCGGTGGTGGTATTAGTGGTCCTGGGGACTGAACCCAAAGCCTTCACACTGAGCTTCATCCGCAGCCCCTTTCTAATTTTTTTGACGGGAGGTGGTTGAGACAGGGTCTTGCTGTATAGTTCCAGCTGGCCTCGAATGAGCAGTGATCCTCCTGCCTCAGCCTTCCAGTGCTGAGATTACAGCATCGCTGCATTTGGTTTAGCCAGAAGCTCTGGAGTCCCCACTGTGTTCCACTGACTGCTTCCACACCGTGTCTCTCACTGCCATCTCCCTGTGTCCACTGTAACTTATAGCCTGGGGTGCTAGGTGGCCTCCTGACCTGTCCCAAACACAGCCACTCCTGCCCCTCCGCCTGCCCAAATGAGGCTCCTGACCAAATCCAGTCCAGCCTGGTCTCCCCTTGGCAGCACACAATACGAATCCAGACCCGGTCCCCAAGGCTGCTCGGCCTGCCATCCACCCCACCCCACATTCCCCAAAGGATCTTCTCCGCTGCAGCTGTAGCCGGCACCCCTCCCTGACCCTCTTCTCTCTTCCCGCTACCGCACACCCAGAGTTTGGAAACGAATGAACCGCAGC
>NW_022900935.1:59982738-59988546 GCF_012274545.1 Fukomys damarensis | reverse complement strand
TCGCTTGGGGTCCCGCCCAGGGCGCGCGGGCGAAGGGCGCCCTCAGGTGGCACAGCCGCGCCCTCGGAGCTCTGCCGGGGTTGGGGAAAGGAGCCTGGGGCCAGGCCGGGCTGCTGGAAGGACACTCCCATGTCCTGTGTTTGTTCCGAGAACCAGGAACTCTGGGAGCGCTGTGGGGAGGGCAGGGGTGTGTGTAGGAATGCGTGTGAGTGGTGTGTGATAACGTATGTATGTGTTTGTAAGAACGTTTGTGTGTGAGCAGTGCATGCGTGTGTGTGTGTGTGTGTGTGGTATATGTGAATGTGTGACTGTAGTGTGCAAGGATGTATGTAAATGTGTGTGAACAGCGTGTGTATGGGGAAAGTGTGAGTATAGGGTGTGTGTGTGTTGGAACAGGGGCACTGATGCTGAGAGCCTGAGATAAAGAAAGGGAGGAGGAGCCGAGCATGGTGGTGCACACCTGTAATCAGCATTCTGAGAGGCTGAGGCAGGAGAATCCCAAGTTCAAAGCCAGTCTGGGCACCTTAGACCCTCTCTCAAAATAAAAAAAGATGGGATGAGGATGTAGCTCAGTGTGAACGTTGGGAATGTTCCATTCCCACCGGTGAGGGGAGAAGCCCCGGCCTGGAGGACTGAGTGGTAAGGAACTGCTGACCTTGATGGACTGGGCGCCCCAGCTGACTTCCTGCTGGGCAGCAGCACTGGGATCAGGAGCCAGTGCCTCGCCTCCACCAGGCAGGCTGAGGAGAGGCGGAAACGCAATCCTCCAGCACTGGTCACCCTTCACATCCACAGGGCAAAAGCCTCACTCCTGGTGGCCAGTGTCAAGGTGGACATCCAGTGTCCAGAGGCCTCCAGTGTCCAGGAGACAAATGTTCACAAGGCACAGGGTCAGCGAAGGGGCACACTGGACACAGAAGTAGGATAACAACTGGGTGTCCCAACAAATCTTGCCCCTTGTCTGTTTGTTTTGTTTTTTGGTACTGGGGATTGAACTCTGGTCCTTGTGCTTTGGAAGCAGGCACCAGAACCACTGAGCTAAATGCCCGGCCCTTGCCCCCTGTCTGTGTAACAACTTGAATTCTCATCCACTTGAGGTTCCAGAAGGCCCTTGACCACACTAAAGTCTTCTGGATCTGCCTGGAGCCGTGGCTGGGTGCTGGGTGGCACCGTGGCTGTGGCTACAGGATGTTCCAGATGGGCCTGGCACGGTCGCTCAGATGTTGTGTGTGAATAGCCAGCCACACACTGGAAAGCATTTGCTTTGCAGGGTCTCTAATTCCAGTTTCTCCGGGGTCTTCGCAAGCCCCTCTCTTGTCTGCCGCACACATTGTCCCCAGTCACTGAAAGACCCCATCTGTGCCACCCAGTAAGGCTGTTCTTAAGGATCAAGGGAACTAAATCACCCGGGCAGTGAGTGCCATGGCTAGATGGGTCGGTTGTTTAAAAGGGCAGGGGCCATTTAAGGAGCCAGCTGAGGGGACAGGAGTGACATTTCCTACATTTTCACAGACTGGAAGGCCTGCGGTCTGCTTTGAACCAACGGCATTCCATCCTGGTGCTACAGTGTTCCTGGACCATTCAGGTTACCTTCAGTGTGTGTGGGGTCTGCTGAGGGGTATGGTATTATTGTCCTTAAAGGAGAGGCATGTCTAGAAGGTACCAGTGGTCCCCATCTAGCACTTAGGACTCATTGCCTGGTAATTTAATGTCCTTGATTTTCAAGAAGAACCAAGGGCCATGAGTCTCAAGGTGCTGTCTGTCAATGACTCAGGACTGTTTTGGGGACAGGGAATTCCAAAGGCTCTGGATAAATTGACTGTTTGGAACTCAGTCCAAATATGTTATAAGCATATGGTGGTTCATTGCAGAAACCTGCTCAATTCCTAATAGATACCTCAGTATCTAGAAAGGCAGTGGGCACTAACACTTTTTGAAACCAGGAGTGGTGGTGCATGCCTGTAATCCCCGCACTTGGGAGGCTGAGGCAGGAGCCTCACTTTGCATTTGAGTCCAGCCTGTGCTACACAGTGAGACCCTGTCTCAAAAAATAGTAACAAAAACAACAATAGAAAGAAACAAAACTTTTTAGCACTGACTAGTGCCAGGCCCTTCACATATGCTGTCGATTCACCCCAAATCTAAAGGACCTTTTGTTGCCCATGGTATGTAATTCAGAGAGGGCTTCGTTGACTCAAGTCACACAGCTAATCAGTGGCAGGTCTGGGACTCACACGTGAATTCTTTTTCCTCCAGTCTGTGCCATCCATAGTAGCAAGGCCCAGGAACCTCCTCCGGCTGTGGCCCCTCTGTTGCCCTTTCTTGGGCTGCACCGGGAGGATTCTGGTCCTGCTTTCCAGCCTTCCCTCTCCAGGGTCACGAGTCATCTTCATCCTTTGAGTGGGCTCTCAATGATGCCCCAGTCCCTTGGAGGACCTGAATGCAAGGTAGTTCATTCAGGGACATTCCCAAATCTGAATAAATGTTGGATTTAATTTTTTTAAAAATATATATTTTAAACCAAGTTGTACATGTAAGCCCATGGAGGGCTCAAAGCATCCTGAGCACTCCCTTTGCTCTCTGTTTCTTATAAGAAAAAATGAGGAGGGCCCTGGACCTTCTTCTTATTTTTATATCTAAGCAAATTTCAAAGGAAAAAAATCCCTCCTGACCATGGTCAGATGGCAGTGTTGATGACTGATGGTTTTCAAATGAGGAAAACAGACTATTTTTGATCATTACAGGAAAAAAAGAAGAAAAAAAATGCTTTCTTCGAAGTGTTGTAATAGAAAGGTAATTTAACCTCATCATCCTTAGCAACTAGAGAAGAATCATCCATCTATTTACCACTCTAATGCTTTGTGGTTTTTTTCCTGACTTTTTTTCCCCCAACGGTTCTCTTATGTTTTAAGTGGTGGTTATAATCCTATCGAACATGTGGTATTTGACCTGCTTTGTGGTTGTTTATATCACGGCATAGGTATTTTTAGTATTGCTACAGGGCCAGGAAACATTAACTTGAGGAATTATGCATTTGATTCCTCTGAAGAAGCACAAAGTCTAGAATGAGAAAGTTATCAAACTAAAGAACTCACTGTTGGGGAAGTCCTTTTCTCCCTCCCTCTCTTTTTCCCTCCCTCCCACGAAGAGAATCCCTGTGAGTGGACAAAGGGAACTAGGCTATGTCTGGCATCTTTGTAAAAATACAAAGTTTGTGCACACATTTGTGGACGTGAAAACCAGGGCTTCTGAGTCCGCAATTGACGAAACCACTTTTCCTCTGGTTAGCACAGCTTGTCTTGTGCCGGGTCTGGTTGGAGACTACGGCTTTTACTAAATCAGTGTCTGCCAACATGAGCTGGATACCAGGGTGAGAATAAACTCATCCCCCCATCCTGTCTAGGCTTTGTAGATATGCTGCCATAAATATACCCTGATTTTCACAGTGCACCTTAAACCTTTCTTAAAATTCAAGTGGGCAGCTTTACATGATAATAAAACCCCTGAGCTTCTGCCCAGCTCCCTCCCAGCAGAGGAGCAACCTGAGCTGTCCCCTGTCCTGGCCAGCTGTGTTGACTTAGTGCAGCTGACTTCTCCTGGCCTGAGCTTATGCATGTGTGAAAGGGAGCCCACAGCTGTCCCTGACTGGTAGGTTTACTGTGAAGATTAGATGGGCTAATGCAAAGATAATGTTTGTAACAGAGATCAGTAAACACGGCTCTCGATACATAGTAGTTAGCTGCCACATTACACTTAAGACATTAAAGGAAATTGGAAAAAAAATGTAGAAAAGCAGTTTCTCTACAAAAAAAGTAATAATGTATAAGGTTTACCATATTTGATAATAAGCATCGTGTGTGTGCATGTTGTATATGTGTACATATTACTGGCCTGGATGAGTGGTGGCACACCTATGGCACGTGTGTTACTGTGTTTTTCTTTTAAGCCAAAAGATGTTAAAGTAGAGTTGTTTTTTCTAAACTAAAACCTAAGTATTCAGGTTTAATTGTGGTGTCGGCACCTTGCAATAAATAAGTGGGTCTTGGGTTGCAGCTTGGTACTTGGTCTGTGAAAGGTTCACCATCACCGGCCTAGGTTGTTTTGTCCATGGAGAGAGGTTGGATGTTGAACTAGGCTTTCCAGGATGGCCCAGCATGGCCCACTAGCCCTCTCGTTCCATTCCATGGTACCTAAACGGTTAAGCTTTCTCCACTTCATGTCGAAACTGTACAAGGACCATTGCTGAAACCATTTGGGTACTCTGACAGTAACTCTGCCCTTTATCTCCCCAAACTACAACAGGACTATGCCTAGTTCCCTCATCACCACTTTCCTGGTGATCCACAAAGTCTAAAGTCATCCTCCTGGTGGAAGAGTTGCCCAATGCCCCTCCAGGCTCTGTGCCCAATTCCTCCTCTTCTTTGGCTCATTAGGGGTTGGTGGCCCCAAACCTTCTCACCCACCAGCACATGCTTCCTTGTCTGTCTTTCCTGTCTGCACTCAGGAAACACAGAGGGGCTGAACACAGCCAGGGACAGGGGCCACGGGCAGGGCAGCTAGGGAAGGGATGGAGGAAAGAGTTTGGATAGCTTTTGCAGGAGCTGGATCTACAACACCCAAGCACGCTGGCACCTTGTCCCAGTGGCATCCCCCCAGCTCCTGGCCTGCTGTTAGAGGAGCTGGAATAGATAGGGAAAACTTTTACAAATAGCAAAACCCATAAAGTGTTACAATGTAAAATGGCTTCTGCTCTTACAGCAGTTTGTTTTGTTTAGCTCAAAACTAATAGGCACTGAAGGCACTAACTGCTGACTGAGGCATTGGTCTCACCCTAAGATAATAGTCACGGTCTTGAGATCTGATGAGACTGAAGCCACCTGATCGTAAAAGTGTCTAAATGAAAGAACCCATTGCTAACATTTGTTCCCCTGACCCTGAATACCCCCTTCCTATGGGCTAGAATAGATAACTAGGCGAATCTTAAAGGCAAACTCCCCAGCTGCAAAGAACTGTTATGTCTGGGTTGAAAAGATTAACTATTCTGTGACCGTGATTTGAACTGTGAGAATGAAATGTAACCACCCAAATGAAGTCAAGGCTGTTAAAACCCTATAAAAGGAGGAGTTGTAACCTAGTGCATCATTGATCCAGGTACGGCTTATGTGCGATCGACCCTTATGGATAAGTAAATTTGTTATTTTACTTCCATTCTGCTGCCTCTGTGTCACTTACTGATTCCTTCCATAACAATCTGAGTCCTACAAGTAAGCAGGGCCCATCAATCAGCTTTGTGGGCCAGGCATGGCCAGCACTCTGGGAGGCTGAGGCAGGAGGATTGCAAATTTAAACCCAGCCTTGGCATCTTAGCGATTTAAGTACTGTCTCAAAAAATAAAAAATATCTGGGGATGTAGCTCAGTCAGAAGGCCCTGGGTTCAACTCCCAGTAATATAAAAATAAAAATCAGCTTTGTGAAATTTAAGGCAGATTGTGGGGAAACTCTACAAGCCTCTGACTCATCAGATGGGCTCACATAAGGAATCAATCCACTGTGTGAACAGTTCTGTGGGAAACACAACCTCTGACATGCACCCTAAAAGCTATGTGGGAAACAAATCCTTTCCCCAGCGGCCTTTATCAAAGAGGTTACTCTTCCAACGAAAATGGTAAGTGAGGCGTAAGTGTCCTCCTGGCCACAAGGCAGAAGGCTTCTCCAAGACCTTCTCAGCTGATACAGGGTATGGAGCAGAGAAAAACGCTGCGCTCCCAGCCGTTCGCATTTTCCAGCCACACTCAAGATGGCTGCACA
>NW_022900935.1:59943783-59982706 GCF_012274545.1 Fukomys damarensis | reverse complement strand
TCTGCCACTCCCGATATGGCTCCCCAACTCCTCCTGGGGCGGGGCCAACACCGGAAGTAGGTGTGACAGGAACGGAAGCCGAGCGGGATTCTGAGTGATGATATTGAGGAGTGGGTAACGCAGGCTTCAGAGCGATGATCCCCCCACAGGAGGCGTCCGCCCGGCGGCGGGAGATTGAAGATAAACTGAAGCAGGTGGGGCTGGGACTTGGGAAGCTGGGGAGGAGATGGGGGAAAGAGGCCGAGAGCGGGGCTGGGACTTGTACCGGAGAAGCGGGACCCGGGCGCTCCCCGAGAAGAGATGGGTCTGGGGGTTAGGCCGTGGGCCAGGAAGCAGCTGTCTCCTTTAGCTTAGGCTTCTGCTGACGTCCTCCCTTTCATTCCCCTCAGGAGGAGGAGACGCTGTCTTTTATCCGAGACAGCCTGGAGAAGAGCGACCAGCTCACCAAGAACATGGTGAGGGACCTGCCAGCTGGAAGGAGAGCCACCCCCGGGCCCTGAGGAGAGCCATGCGACCCACGGGCCCCGTGCCTAAGCCCTGGTTCCGGCGTGGGTGGTGAGGGTGGTAATGTGGGGACTTCTGTAGCAACAGCATGCAGCTCTCTTACCAAGAGTCCTTCCCTGTGTTCCTCCCTCTCCCTGAGGATATTGTAGCCCTACTGGCCTGGACTTTCTGCTTTCTGTTAAACCCTTCATTCTTCTTTTTCTCCTTAGGCAGATATTTAGTGAGATTGACTAGGTGGACTGGTAGGGTCATGTGTCATGGGCAATTCAAGTGAGGTTGGCACATTAGGATTACTAAGGGCAGCAGCTTTCACCCCAGAGACTTTAGGAGCAGAATGAGCTCAGCGGTTCAGCAGACCTGAGATCTAGACCTTGCCCTGCAGCTCACTTACTCTGTGGCCCCTGGCAGGTGATTCTGAGTATCAGTTAACTTGTCTGCTAAAACAGAAACAGTGCCAACCTCCTGATATGTCTCATATGAAGGACCTGTAAGCTAATGCATGTCAACACATCTTGCACAGTGCTTGGTATACAATTGGTGCTAAATAACTGAGGGTCCTTTATTCCAAGAGAGACTGGAAAAGCATGGACTTATAGTTAGTGACACAATCAAGTCCTAATCACTCTAAGAGAGAGGGAGTTTTGAAGGGACCAGCAGTGCATTTGAGGCTACTCTGTATGAGACTTTCCTGTTTGGACTAGAAAAGCTTCAGAGAAGACAGAAACTGAGCTTTGGCTTCAAAGAGCGGCGGGGATGTCATCCTGAGATGATCATCCTAGGAAGAACTAATTTGATTCATGGCTTGCCTTCATATAGAATTTCAAGGAGATTATCATGGACAACCTGTTATGTATGGGGCGCATGGTACATGCTAGGGATACAGTAGTTGACAGGAAAACACTGTCCCTTCCTGTGTGCAGCTTATTGTCTTAAAAACAGAGGAACGCTGGGAAGTGCCACATGTCTCTGGGCGGGCAGAAGCAGTTCTGGGATATCTTGAACCTGATAGCAAGAAGCTTCCCTTCTGCAGGTGTCCATCCTGTCATCCTTTGAGAGTCGCCTCATGAAGCTGGAGAATTCCATCATCCCTGTGCACAAGCAAACAGAGAATCTGCAACGATTGCAGGAGAATGTTGAGAAGACTCTGTCCTGCCTGGACCATGTCATCAGCTACTACCATGTGGCTAGTGACACTGAGAAGATCATCAGGGAAGGGTAAGCTAGGCACAGAGGGTCATATTCTTATTGCCTAGGCCTAAGAAGAGGGGGTAGTATATATTTGAGCCTGAAGTTCCTTATTCATCCTCCATCCTCTCAGGCTGACTTCGCTCTTTTCCTTCCCAGCCCCACAGGTCGGCTTGAGGAGTACCTGGGAAGCATGGCTAAAATTCAGAAGGCTGTGGAATATTTCCAGGACAATAGCCCAGACAGCCCAGAGCTCAACAAAGTGGTAAGGGACTAGTGGAGTATTGGGAGACGTTTGGGGACATCAGTCCTTGCCCCGTCTCGTGGGAGACTCTGAATCAGCTAAAGAAGCACAGAGTAGCTGGGCATAGTGATGCACACCTGTAATCCCGACACTCAGGTAGAAGGAGGCAGAAGGACCATGAGTTCAAGTAGACTGGAGAAGGAAAATACAAAAGACATGAAACTAAGCGTTTGCCACGGAGGACTCACTTTCTATTTAAGCAAAAACACCTTTTTCTCTCTTTAACATCTTCATTGAGATACATAAATTACATGCCATGAAATTAACCAATTTAGAGCATAAAATGTATGCATTTTGCTGTGCAACCAGCAACAGAAACAGTTTTAATTGTCTGAAAAAGAAACTCATACCTGTTGACACATGCTATCCCTCTCTTCCCTCATCTGTCCCCCTCTGGTAGTCACTAATTTCCATCTGTAAGACCTACCTAGCCTAGACTTCTTATATAAATGGTGGCATTTAATAGGTGACTGTTTGCAACTTTCACAAAGTTTTCAAAGTTTATCTGTTATAGCATATACTGGTACTTCGTTCCTTTTTATTGCCAAATAGTGTGGATATGATACATTTTGTTTATCCACCTATCCTGTGATAGGCACTTGAATTGTTTCCACTGATGTAAATAATGTTGCTATGAATCTTTGTGTACACTCCTTTTTGTTTGTTTTGTACTGTTCTCGTGTGTGTGTGTGTGTGACAAGGTCTCACCATGTAGTACAAGCTGATCTTGAACTTACTGTGTAGCCCAGGCTGGCCTCAAACTTGCAGCAATCCTCCTGGTCTCAGCCTCCCAAATATTAGGATTAGCACATGTGTGTCATCTGCCTAGCTCTGTACACACTTTTGTTTTTTTGGTACCAGGGATCAAACTTGGGTCCTTGTGCTTGCGAGGCAGGCAGCGGAACCACTGAGCTAAATCCCCGGCCCTTCTGTACACATTTTTGTGTGGATATATGTTTTTTTGTTGTTGTTGTTTTTTGGTTTTTGGTAATGGGGATCGAACTTGGGTCCTTGCGCTTGCGAGGCAGGTGGCGGAACCACTGAGCTAAATCCCTGGCCCAATATGTTCTTAATTCTTTGTTCTAGATACCTGTCCCTTACCAGATACACAATTTGTAAATATTTTCTCATTCTGTGGGTTGTTTTTTACTTTCCTGATGGTAGCATTTGGAGCATAAAAATTTTCCATTTGTTATAGTCCAATTTGTCTATTTTTTCTTTTGCAAACCCCTAACAAGAAATAAATTAACAATGCAAGTGAGAAAATAATCAGCCAATATTTATTAAGCAGCTAGTTATTGTAAAATCTTGGGTTGTACCTGTCGTTATCAATTTTTAGAGAACGTAAGGTAGAGAAATCAAATCAGTGTTCCCTACCTCACACAGTGGTACACACCTGTAATCCCAGCTACTCAGGAGACTGAGACAAGAAGATTCAAGACAAGCCTAAGTGAGTTAGCAAGGCCCTGTCTCAAAATAAAATAAATAAAAAGGGGTAGGGATGTAGCTCAGTGGTAGAGTGCTTGCCTAGCATGCACAAGGCCCTGGGTTTAATCCCTCATATCCCCCCACACCCTCAAAACCAAAGAAAGACCTTCTGATGTTTCTTCTTTGGCTTGAAGGAAGAAAGGCAGTACAAGGCAGAGGCCCTGAATTGGGAAGGCAGAGCAAGGGCTACAGAACTCAGTACAGCAGCAGCAACAGCAAATCAACCTGCTTCCTTCTGCTGTCCCCGCAGAAGCTTCTGTTTGAGCGGGGGAAGGAGTCACTGGAGTCTGAGTTCCGCAGCCTGATGACCCGGCACAGTAAGGTCGTCTCCCCTGTGCTCATCCTGGACCTCATCAGTGGCGATGAGGAGCTGGAGGTCCAGGAGGACGTGGCCCTGGAGCACCTGCCTGAGAGCATGCTCCAGGATGTGGTCCGCATCTCCCTCTGGCTGGTGGAGTATGGCCGCAACCAAGGTAAGAAGGCTTTTGTTGGTCCTGTCTGACAGCAGGCCTGAAGGAACAGATGCTTTGCCTCTTTCTTTATTCCCCCCACCCCCCGATACCAGGGTTTGAACCCAGGACCTTGTACTTACAGGCAGGCATGGTGCCACGTAGCTACACCCCCAGCCCTATACTTTATTTATTCATTTATTTATATTTATTGATGTGGGGGATCAAACTCAGGACCTTGCACTTTTGAGGCAGGCATGTTGCCACTGAGCTAGATCCTCAGCCCCCAGCCCTATACTTTGAACACTGTATAATAATCTTGGTGTTTTAAACTTTGTCCTGTATTATTTTTTTAACTTGATAATGTCCCTTGAGATGGTTCCCTATCAGTATGTGTAGGCTTGTTTCTTTTTTTTTTAACTGCCTGATACTCCATGGTACGGTGGTACTATTTCTTTTGCTAGTCTTAGGGTTTTAAAAAACCTTTTGACTTAACCCAAAATTTTAGAAGATAGCTCCAGTGGCTATTCTGTTTTATACTCCTCAGCCTTCCACGCTCTTCTTCTCTTTGTTAATGTTAGCTGCGATTATTCCCACCTTCTCGGGAAGACTGTGGGGCAGGCTTTATGGCTGGGATGTATTTGACTACGTGAACAGGTCCATAGTTCAGGGGTTGTGCCGCTGGGTCCCTCGGGCCTGGTGGAAGACTTTCAATGGCTGCCTGGGAAGCCAGGAGGCCGAGTGGACAGCCTCCAGGCCCCTCGACAGTGTTAGCCAGAATCTCTACTTCGGTCCATTTCCATTGGGGTTTCCTGTGGGCTATTTGTTGGTAAATGCTGAAATGACCATTGTTTCCATATCTTTTTCCTTGCTTATATGCACTTTGGGATTTTCCAAAGTTTTCTGATATGGATAAATAGTGCTACAGTGAACCTACTTGTATGGATTGCTTTTTTATTTTTTATTTTTTATTTGTTTGGATTGCTTTTTTAAAAAAATGATTTCAGAAGTTCTTCAGGATGGCTTGGTGGTGCAGTAATCATCTCTGTCTTAACATATTTGTGCTCTTGCCACTGCCAGCTCCTCCTCAAGTAGATACCAATCAACAGACTCATTGACAGGCTGTTTGTTCTTCATTATTTTTACTACTCAACAGTACTGTCATGTCCGATTTTTATTTTTCATTTGCATTTTCAATGGCTAATGATATAATATTTTTTCATTCATTGATATTAATTCCTTTTTTGCCTCATACATTTCTCATATCCTTTGGCCAAATTAAATGTGCATGTTAATTGTATGTTTTTTTATTTTAAAAAATAGGCATGGTGGCACACATTTATAATCCGCATACTCTGGGAGGCTGAGGCACAAGGGTACTTTGACCCTAGGAGTTTGAGGCCAACCTGGGCATCATAGACCCAGTCTCAAAACAAACAAAATTTTTTTTAAAAAATTGACTATTAGAACCTTATAAGTAATTATAAGTTCTTTTGGGGAGTAGTTTTCTCTCTGGCTTTGCCTGACTTGAGGCCTCGTGATGGCTGTGAGGCAGGACAGGTGCTGGGAGGGGCGACCACACAGCCAGAGTGGGGAAGCAGAGGCAGGGACCCCAGCCTTCATCCGCTCTTGCTGTCTCTCCTCAGATTTCATGAATGTCTACTACCAGATACGCTCCAGCCAGTTGGACCGCTCCATCAAGGGCCTAAAGGAACATTTCCGGAAAAGTAGTTCTTCCTTTGGGGTTCCCTACTCCCCTGCTATCCCCAACAAGAGGAAGGACACACCCACCAAGAAGCCAATCAAGCGGCCAGGTGAGCCCCCGCCCTGGCCCATCTCAATACCAGCCAAAGAGTTGCCTAGGACCTGGATGGCTTTTTCCACCCTGGGGTCAGTAGCCCCAGCTGTAGGTATTCAGGACAGAAAGCAGGCATCTGCCCACCCAGCAAGGTCCAGTAGAGCAAGGCTCTTCCTCTACCTGACAGTCCCATCTGGGGGTTACATAATGTCTTTGGAGTCAGGTGGGGGTCACAGACATGCTCAGTCATCTCTCCTGAGGCAGGGGAAAGGGGTCTATTGGGCAGAGCCAATTGCTGGGTCCCTTCCCTCCCTCTCTTGTCCCATCAGGAGGCCAGGCCTGCTGCTGCAGCCAAAACAGTAAGATGGGTGGGCTGGCCCTCCAGCCTTCCCCTCTGAGCTATGAAGTGGAAGGGAAGTTTGCACCTTCACAGTTGATTCAGAATGGAAAAAAATCTTAGACCATCCTCTTGGAAGGACTTGAACTGGCTTTTGGACTCTCACCCCGTTAGTGCCTTGTGGAAGTCAGTGAAGGGCATGGGGTGGGAGTTCCAGGCCGCAGGTTGTTGGTCTTCCTCCCTTCCTCACATTCCCTGCAGCCTGTGCTCCAGGTGAAAAGCATCTGTGTGTCTCTGCCTCCAGAGCTGTTGCCCTTGGCTCCAGGAGGGGCTGTATCTGGGGGGTAAGGGGGTGCCAAGGTCGCACCTAGAGAGAGGACCACCCTGGGCCTCTCAGCTGCTGCAGATACTTTCCGGAGTGTGGTCTGTGGGGGCCCCTTCATGACAGCAGACTTTGTCTAGAGCTCACCCTCACCCCCCTGCCCATTTCTTCAGTCCCTCAGAGAGTGAGGTATCTGTTCACATCCAACCAGGTCACCTCCTCCTCCTCAGGGCTTTACTTAGGGTTTGGGGACTTGGCAAGTGGAGGCTGCCCTCAGGGTACAAGTGAGTAGCACAGCATGAGAACTGGGCAGGAAATGCACTGTCTTCTTCCCCCAGAGTGGATATCCTGGCCACCCCCTAGAGAACCTGCTGCAAACAGTGACTTTACTAACCTAGCCTGCTGGCCTGCAGCTGCCTGTGGCTGGCCGGTCCATCTCTGTGCCTTCATTGTGCAAGGAAGGAGCTATCTCTGTGAGGTTGCCTGGCTGCCTGGGCCTCAGCCACTCTGTGCTCACTCCCACCTCTACCTTGTTCTCTGACAGGCCCATTAGAAGCCCCAGACCCTGTTTGTACCTCCCCAGGAGTGCCCCTTGGCCAGAAGGGCCCTGGCCTTTTGGGAGAAAGGATCTGACCTCAGGGATCACCATGGACCTAATCTGCTCTTGGTGCAGAGACACAGCAGGCAAACTCTGAGGACCAGGGATGTAGCTCAGTGGCGCTGCGCCTGCCTGGCAAGTGCAATGTCCTGAGATCAGTCCCCAGTACTGGGGGGGGGGGGGGAAGAACTGGCTGTGAAGGCACCTGTGGGATTTATAGGGTTTTGAGAGTTGACAGCAGCTAGTGGTCATAGGACCAAGATTGGGACCAAGTTAGGCTGCTGGGACATCTGTTCCAGGCCTTGAGGAGAGGAGCAGGGAGCACTCATCTGTGATGAGACCGACTTTAGCATTGGCCCTGGTAATCCGGTGCCTGGCGGGCTTGGTGGCTGCCAGGTTATCATCTCCGATGCCCTCTAAGCCAGCATGCTTGGGACTAACCCACCTGCTCCTGGTTTGTTGTGGGATAAGAGTCTGATTTGCTCATTAGCAAGGAATGCACTGAAGGAGGCAACACAAGGGAGGCAGAAGTAAGCCAGGCCAGCCAGACGGGGTTATCGGTGGTTAATTTACTGCAGATAGAAAGATGAGCTAGCTGGGCCCTGTCCTGCCTCCAGGACACAGCAGCCATGCTGCACTCAGATATACAGGGGAGAGGGTCTCCAGGAAAGGCTGACCTCTATCCATACTGATTAAAATGCCACTCAGTAGAATTTTTATTTTTGACTTCTGGTGGATCTCTGTCCACCTTGATCGCCTCTCCTCCCCTAGCACACTTTATGTTTATGCAGCAGAACCTGTCTCCTTGAATGCTATTTTGTGTCCCCACATTTTCTACCCCAAGATGTCTCATTCCCACAGAGGTGGCTGACCCCAGAGGCTGTGGGCACAGTGGTTTTGTTTGTATTGTTTTCACTTGTGATACTAACTGTTCTTTTTTCCCCCATGCCAAGAGCATGTGCACTCCCTTCCTGTTCTCCCTTCCCAGTGGTGGCTTTTCTTAGCCCCTTGCTAGCTTTTCGGTTTGCTCCCACTGTGTTGCGGTGGCTTGAATGACTCCCCTGGTGTAGGAACAGCTGCCTGTGGCTCTCAGAGCCTCCACTTGGGGCACAGTCCACTGGGAAGCTCAATCCAGTGGCTCCAATCCCCAGGGGCTGCTTGCCATGGCCACTCTTTTCCCTGAGTCCCCACACTTAGCATGCTCAGGAAACTGTGTGGAGTTTAGAGCTGGCCTTCTGGGACCCCCAGGCTCTGCCCACTGCCTCATACCCTGCAGGGTGTGAGCGTTGCCACAGCTCCTCCATCCATGCTGATTGAAATGCCACTCATAGAATGTTTTATTTTCGCTTTTGGGTGGATCTCTGTCTACCTTAATCTCAGTCACCCACCTAAAGTGAACACAAACCCAAAACAGTGAGAGCCAACAATAGATGGGAGAATGAAATGTTTCCTTCTCCCCGTCATTGAGGTCTTTGGTGCCCCCGGGGCTGGGCCTGCTGGGAGAGGTGTAGAGGGCCATGCTTGCTGTCGGGTGGGCAGGGGCTGGGCAGGTGGAGGGCCGCTGCTGTTTTCTCTCACTCATTTCCTAGGTGTTCTTATCTCCTCTCTGTGTGGCTCTGGTGACAGGGACGATCCGTAAGGCTCAGAACCTTCTGAAACAGTATTCCCAGCATGGTCTAGATGGGAAAAAGGGGGGCTCTAACCTCATTCCTCTGGAAGGTAATCACCCTGTGTTCCTCCCAATCCCTCCTCCTCCACTGTGTGTCTACTCACTTGGCAGGGCAGAGCCTCCCCCAGGAGGGCCTTGGGAGAAACCCTGAGGGGCAGGGTGGGAACAGCAAGTCCCTGATGCCACTCAGGCCCCAGCAGGCACAGGGATAAAGTTTTGCGGCCCTTGGCCTGGTCCTGTCTGGCTGATGGTAGCTCTGCCCTCCCTGAGGCTTCCCACTTCCCTTCCCCGTCTCTGTCCTTGTCTCCTGTGTGAACTCAGAGAAAGTTCTTTGTCTTGGGGCAGCCCTTTCACGCTGAGACCAGCAGTGGCAGGACCAAGCTTGCCGAGGTCTCCGGGCCACCCCCTTCTTTAGAAAGGGGATTGTGTGCAGCAAGAGGACAGGCAGCCTGTAGGCTGTGTCGCTCCCTCCCTCCTGCCAGGGAAGGGACAGCCAGGTTAGCTGTCCTGGTGGACCCAGCCCTCCTAGAAAGGATCACCCTGGGAAGCAAAGCAAGGCTGTCCTGAGTCACTCGGGGTGCCATTTCTCATGGGGTCTCTTCCCAAGCACAGTGAGGCAGAGACCCCCTGAGGCCAAGCAGCAGACCCTCCTTGGTGAGCTCACCTTTCTCTTAGCCCCCAGGCTCAGGGAAACAAGCAGCCCAGGATGGTCCTGGGCACTTGCTGCAAGTCAAGCTTGAAACGGCTGTTCCTATGGTGGTTTGAGGCATAGCTTGGAGGGCTTGGAGCCCTTCCCAATGCCTCATCCCTGTGTCCATCTCAAACCCCCTTCTGGAGATCAAGGGCTTCTTCCCCATACCCTGAGAGGCCACTGCCTAGCCCCCGGATAAATACTGCTTGTGTTTGTGCGGCCGACGTCTTGCTAGGTCACGAGCATGATTTCCGAGTTAAGCACCTGTCCGAGGCCCTGAACGACAAGCACGGGCTGCTGGCCGGTGAGTACCGATAGCCCAGCCCGAAGGCGGCTGCCGATACTGCCTTTGCTGCAGTCCCCGGATGGCGTGCTCCTGCCTGCCCAGCAGGGCCTGCTCTGCTCCAAGGATGGACCAGGCTACGTGCTCCGGTCAATTTGGGCACTAGGCCTCTTTGAGATGGGAGTGCACGCCTGGCTCTCAGGGCCTGGTCCCAGGGAGAAGCTGCTGTTCACTACTTGAAAAGCAGGCAACAGGGAAAGTGGCACCCTCGAGGGCAGAGAGCCCTGATGTCTGACACCTTGGAACCTGCCCCTCAGCACATAGGACCAAGCAATTCTGTGCTGGCCTTGTCTGCAGTGCCCCTTTCCTGGCCTCCAAGAGTAGGGTGCCGTCTCCTCCCAGGGCAGCCAACAGCCGAACTGTCCCTCTCGGGCATTCACTTACCTTTTCTTAGCTTCTGAGCCCAGGCTGGCCAGCCTCACAGGCTGTGTGTGTGTACTCCAGAAGGCCTGCTGGGCTGGCCTTCGTAGACCCAGCGTTCCTCAGTTGGAGGACCACATTCCTGCCTCCTCGAGGTGGGCAGTGCCACCAGCCCATTCCAGGCTGCTCTCTTCCAGGCACAGATGAGATCCTCGGTCCTGGGGTAGAACACGCCTTACCCAGGAAGTTGAGCTAGGACTCTTCCCTCCTTCTATCCTCCTTCTACCGCCTCTAGTTCCTGATGCCCTGGAGACATAAGTACTGAAGTGCAGAACTGAAACTGAAGCCAGGGCAAAGGCTGAACTCAGCTCCTGGTTTTCCCCCTGAACCTGGTGGGCCTGCTGGAGTCCTTGTAGCTCCCTACCAGAGCAGTGTACTCTACCTCTCCCCACCCGCTGTTGGTCTGGGCTACAGGGCAGGAGCTGGGAGACCCACGCCCCCTAGCAGGGTGAACAGCTGCCGCCAGATGAGAGCTCAGGAGCACTGTTGTCCCCCCAGGGAGAGACGACATGCTGGACGTGGAGACCGATGCCTACATTCACTGTGTCAGTGCCTTCGTCAAGCTGGCCCAGAGCGAGTACCAGCTGCTGACGGACATCATCCCTGAGCATCATCAGAAGAAAACCTTTGACTCCTTGATACAGGTCCTGCCTGTCCCGCCCTATCCAGGTTCTCTGCCCAGCAGTGCCAGCAAAGCTATCACTGTAGAATCCTAAGTGTGGAGCAGACCTGTTATCTGAAGCCCTCAACTCCAGCTACCACATCATAGCCTGGGACCCCTCCTGGGAGGATGCTCAGTACCCACCTGTCCCCCCGCTGCTTGCCAAGCTTGCTAGCTTCCCCTCCTACCCCATAAGATGCCTTTGCTGTCCCTGGGTGCCAGCTCTCTGCTCTGTCCCTCCTTGAGCTGGGTCCTGGTCTCTCTCCCAGGATGCCCTGGATGGGCTGATGCTCGAGGGGGAGAACATTGTGTCCGCTGCTCGGAAGGCCATCATTCGCCATGACTTCTCCACGGTGCTCACAGTCTTCCCCATCCTGCGGCACCTCAAGCAGACCAAGCCTGAGTTTGACCAGGTGCTCCAGGTATGTGACAAGGAGGCCCCTGGGGACACAGGAAGGAAGAATCCTGTTTGCCCTGCATAGCTTCTCCCCCCTCACACACACACACAGTCTTCTGAGTGGAGATAGAGGCTTCTGCAGGCCCCTGGGGAAGTCAGAATGCTCACAGGTGATTGAAGAGGAGCTGGGCCCCACAAACAACCTGCTCCAGAGAGCAGTGGCTGGGGCTCTGGCCGGGGCTGTAGCTCTGTGCTTCCTCAGGGCACAGCCGCTAGCACCAAGAACAAACTACCTGGCCTCATCACCTCCATGGAGACCATTGGCGCCAAAGCACTGGAGGACTTTGCAGACAACATCAAGGTATCTGCCCTTCCTTTGCTCCCATCAGGCCCGGAGACCTGGCTTTGGGGACTCTCAGAGAGTAGGCCTGAAGAAGGGCAAGTTTGCTGTGTGAGGAAGCTGCTGCACTGCTGGTCCCCTGTCAGTTCCCCTTAGGCTCTCTTTCCCAGGCTCTGTGGCCCTCTGAGGCCAGAAGCTCGGTCCTGCTGTTTTGCTTAGCCTGAGGGTGAGGGGCATCCTAACACCCATCTGCCAGGAGGTGGCGCCAAGAGTGGGCAGATGAGTGTGGCATGGGCCTGAGGCTGCCTTGGGGGACTGTTTGAGAGAAGCAGTTGTTTTTCCCCCAGAATGATCCAGACAAGGAATACAACATGCCCAAGGATGGCACCGTGCACGAGCTCACCAGCAATGTAGGTGCTACCTGAGGATCTCTGGGAGGTGGGAGAAGGGGGGTCCAGCCCAGGCACTGGGCCAGCACCCATGGAGGGGAGCCAGCCTGGGCCTTCATGAGCACTAGTGGCGGTTGGGTAGGAAAGTGTACAGAGTCTCTGGCAGATAGGACCTTTGGGCAACCAGAGCCCACAGGGTAAAATGTGAAGTTTCCAGCCGCCCTTCTCACTGGGCAGGTCCCTGGCCCCTGGCTTGTCCTGCTGGTCAAATGGGGGGCATGTAGAGGCCTGGGTCCTGCCCTGACCTTCCTGCTGGGCTGTGTCCTCCCTGCCAGGCCATCCTCTTCCTGCAGCAGCTTCTGGACTTCCAGGAGACAGCGGGTGCCATGCTGGCCTCCCAAGGTACTCAGTATCCCAACTGGCCCTGCCTGCACCCTACTGCTCCCCCTTGCCTGCAGCCATGGGGTTCGGCTCCTAGGAGGCACTGCCCTCCGCTGGGTGAAGGCAGGGCGTGGTGGCACGGATTGAGATGTGGCCGGTGGGGGCTCTGCTGGGGCCATCTTGGGCTGAGCATCAGGAGAACAAGGACTGCTGCTGTTTCTGTGATCCCTCAGCCCTCCCTCACTCCTTTGGCCACTCCCTTACTCTGGGTGGGCACTGCCAGCCTCTAGATGTTCTCCCAGCCCTGCCTTCCTTCCATGTTTCTCTCCTGCCTCTTTTGTCTACCTACTCTCCTGATCCCGGGCGAGCTGGGTGTCCTCCCACTGGCCACCACCCTGGGACTGGAGCTTGGAAGATGGGCAAGGAAAGAGGAGCCATCTTGGTCATTCCAAGCTCAGATTCCCCAGGCTCTCTCAATCTGCCCCCATTTGGGCACATGGAGCCAAGGGGCTGCCTCTGGCCTGAGTTTTTCAGATTTCTACTTTCTCTATGTTCCTGGTCTTGAGAGGGCTTGTCCTGGTGTGTCCTGCTTCTGTATCTGGCTATCATGGGGAGAGGTCTGCTTGACTGGGTGGCACAGCCGTTTCTAACCTGTTTTTTGAATTTGCATCTTTCTCCCTCCTGTTTCTCTCATCCCCTCTATGTGCACTGCCTTTTCCGTAGTTCTTGGGGACACATACAATATTCCTTTAGACCCCCGAGGTAAGCAGTGTGACTCTGCAGCCCTGTTCTCCCCCTCTGAAGCCCCGCGGGTGAGGGTCCCTAGGGACAGACTCAGGGCCTGTCGGGGGTCGGGTCAGAGGAGACGAGAATCCCTCCAGGGTGCTTCACCTCTGCACGCTTCGTCTGGGTCACCTTCTGTCCCAGCCTATCCACCCCGGATAGCCCGCCAGGCCAACTGGGTCTCTCTGCCTTAGCCTTCTGAACAGTGGGCAGCTGTGTTCAGAAGGACCTCGTAGTGGGGTTGTGGAATGTGGGGGGAAGATGGAGAGGCTGTGGGACCCCATTTTAATAACTGGCTGTTGGCAGATGGGAAAGGGGAACCTTATAGACGATGCTTAGTGTGGGTCAGAGGCTGGGGGTTGGGGGCCTAGTATCCCACTCCCATTCTACCAGCCTTCCTGCTGATGTGGGCCAGCTTCTTAACCATGCCACCTCACGAGGACAGAGGGATGGCTTGGGTTCCAGCAAGAGTGTAGCGCAGTACTTCCTGTGGTACGACGCAGCCCTGTGACTCAGCAGGCACCAGCTCTGGCTGACCTGTCTGGGTCCTGTCTGTCCCAGGAAGCCGATAGGCCTCCACTGCTTTGTGGGGTGGGGTGGGGGGTGGTCCCTGCCACTGCAATAGTAGGATTTCTCTCACAGAGACCAGTTCTTCGGCCACCAGCTACAGCTCCGAGTTTAGCAAGCGACTGCTGAGTACCTATATCTGTGAGTGTCTCTCAGGCAGAACCTTTTCCCTCCCAGGAGAGCCCTTTCTGTGATTTCCAGGTATTCACAGGTTCCTCTACTGACCTTGCCATAGCAACCTAAGCTCTAGTTCAGGGGCCAGTGGGATTGGGAAGGATTCCTGATGCCCCAGAGTCGGGAGGACAAGGAGCCATGGACAGGAATTGGTTAGTGGGTCCCATGGTGGGTCATCTGGGTCACACTGGTGGGCACAGCCCCATCTTTCCTTGTGCAGGTAAAGTCCTGGGCAACCTGCAGCTGAACTTGCTGAGCAAGTCCAAGGTGTATGAAGACCCGGCACTGAGCGCCATCTTCCTGCACAACAACTACAACTACATCCTCAAGTCCCTGGAGAAGTAAGTGATCACAGGCATGGCTCTGTGCCTCACTTCCCGTGGGCCCTCCAGGGCTGGCTGTGCCCTCCACAGACTCTGGTGTGCAAGGGCAGGAGGGGGCTTCTAGTCCTCTTAACCTTGACCCAGGGAGGCTGATGCTGCCTCCTTAGAGCAAGATGGATAAGGAGCCCCTCCTTCCGGGTGTTGCTACCAAAGCCAGCAGCCCTCAGGCCCCAGGGGCCAAGTCTCTCCTTCTCTACTCTCTCCCCTACCTGTGCCCAGATCTGAGTTGATCCAGCTGGTGGCCGTGACCCAGAAGACTGCTGAGCGCTCCTACCGGGAGCACATCGAGCAGCAGATCCAAACCTACCAGCGCAGGTGAGCGGCGCCCACCTTCCTACGGGGCCTGGGCTGCTATAGCCTCACCCCGGCCCAGGCCCAGCACGGTCTTCCTCCCCAGTGCTTGTGAGGTGGCCTTATTGACTGCTGCGCTGTGGGCCCCATCCTCGACTTGGTTTGTAGGGTTTTTTTTGCTGCGGCTGCCAGAAACCAAGTCCTTGTGCAGATGTTGCATATGGGCTCTACCACTGCGCTACACCCCAGCCTTTTATTTCTTTTTAAAATTTCTTTTCTTTTGTTTCTTTTCTCCACTCTTTTCTTTTAAATCAAGTTCTTGCGGTAGGTAGAAAGAGGATGGATCTCCTCACTACCTGGTCCGCTAGGGGCTGCAGAGCCTCTTCGGAGTGGTGAAGAGCCACTGTCAGGTGCGCGGGTAATGTTTAGTCCAAGGAGAGAGCAGGGTTTTGAGACCCTTGAACTTCGCTGAGCTTGCCCTCTCCTCCTACTGTCATTGCTTCTTTGGACCTCTGTTCTCCTCGGCTTGTTTTTTCCCTTCGAGCATCCCACTCTTCCCATTTGTCTGTCTTCTGCTCCCTCCCTTCTCTGTTTCTTCAACTTAGTTTGCCATGATATTGATGTGAAGTGTAGTCAACTGCTCAATGTTTTGAACACCCTGTCTTCTGTTCTTGATTTTAAAAGTGAGCAGCTTAAAATTTTTCTGTTGTCAAGGAAAAGATCTCAGTTATTTTGCTGAGTTGTGACCCATGTTGATTCTTACCAACCCTTCCCCCTTGTAGTAGATCAAGAGATAGTAAAACACAAAAGCAAGCCTGTATGGGGGAAGGTGCAGCTGTCCCTCCCTGGCCTCATGCCTTTCTCCCCGCTGTCTGGCAGTTGGTTAAAGGTGACTGATTACATCTCAGAGAAGAACCTGCCTGTGTTCCAGCCAGGAGTCAAGGTGGGCTAAAAGGCATGGGCTGGGAATGGGTGCGGAGCAGATGTGATACTTTCTGCTAAATCTCTGGGGTCAGAGAGTGAAGCATGCGTGCGGCCATGGGGGAAGAGAGAGGCCTGGGGCCCACACTGCCTGGGGAAGGAGCAGAGAGGGTGGTCCTGCTGTGAGCAAAGCCCTCTCTGCTTCTCCCGGGCTCCCCGAATCCCCAGCTTCGAGATAAGGAACGGCAGATGATCAAGGAGCGTTTTAAGGTGAGTCGGGACCCTCTTCCTTCCGCTGTTTGCTGCTGGCACTGTGGTGACAGAGATCCAAAACTTTTGTCTCTGGTCTCTCCCCTTTCTACTTCTTGGATGGCCAGGGCTTCAATGATGGCCTTGAAGAATTGTGCAAGATCCAGAAGGCCTGGGCTATTCCAGACACCGAGCAGAGGGACAAAATTCGCCAGGCCCAGAAAAACATTGTCAAGGAGACCTACGGGGCCTTTCTGCACAGGTGAGCCTCCTTCCCCGACCCTTCCCGGCCCTGCAGTGCCTACTCTGGCTGGGTTCTGTGTTCTGTTCCTCAAGAAAAAAAGGAGGGAGTGGCAGGACTTGGCAGCAGAGCCAGTGTGCTAGGCTTGGGACCATCACTCAGGGGCACCCCCATGCCGTCTCTGAGACCTTCAGAAGTGCCTTGGGTTAAGGGGGAGCCAAGGAGAGGTTAACCTTTCCCTTCCCCTGACCACGGTGCCTGATCAGGTACAGCAGCGTGCCCTTCACCAAGAACCCTGAGAAGTACATCAAGTACCGCGTGGAGCAGGTGGGCGACATGATCGATCGCCTTTTCGACACCTCTGCCTGAGCCTGCCAGTGTCCCTGTCTGGTTCCGTCACACTAGCTGTGTCAGTGGACAGATAAACCAGTGTTAACGGGCCTCTGGGCTGGTGAGTTTGAAGTCCTTTGGGACAGAGACTGTTCTTAACTGCACCGTTCAAGAGCCCTGTCCCTGTGCCCTCTAGTCCTGGTGTCTGTCCGCTTCTTCCTGTACCCCGTGTTCCCCTTCAGCCCTTTTCCAGGGTGCTGGAACCTTTCAGAACTCGAGTTCTGTGGCCGAGCACAGCCAGCCAGGGCCATGTGAGGCCTTCTGAGATAGGAGAGAAGGAAGCCAGAGCCCCACGCCCCGAGCTGCTTCCTGTACCTCCTGAGTAGGAGGGCAGACCCTCCCCAGCTGAGTTCAGACCTGGAGTTAGAAAACTCCCATCCAGCTAGGAAATGTGAGGGGCTCAGAGGAGCAGGCCACATCCTAGCCAAGGGGAGGGGCTAGAGAAAAAGCAGTCAGGGTCGACTCCCTTTCTTGGACGTGGTACATCGTTGTCCGCAGACTCAAGCCCCGGGGATGTTCAACCTCCCTGACGTTCTCCAGGTGGCAGGGAGGACTCTTGTCTGTTCCCTGCAGAGTCCAGCACACTGCAGGAAGCTTGTGGAGAAGTTCTGACCCACCTTGGAGGCCGGCCACTCAGCTCCTGTCTCCCATTCTCCAATACCAGCATCTCCCAGCTGTGTGTGTGTGTTTGTGTGTGTGTGTGTGTGTTGGGAGATTAGTGAATGATGGTGAGCAGTCCCGGAGCAGAGTTGGAGGTCAAGGGTGTTAAGTCAGACCCCGCCTACTTAGTGACAGCTGAGTTCAATGAAGGCCGACACTGGAGGTGCACTTGCACTCGGGTGAGGGGTTTATTTCCACTCTGCTGTGCGCCGGTGCATGCAGAACCAGGAACTCATGGTACTTGGGGTCCTGCAGGGTTAGGGACAGCCAGCGCTCCTTCCCCGCTCTCCAGAGACCCTGCCCTGGCCCTCTCCCCCGGCTGTGAGGAGCCACACTGCGTCCTATGTCTGCAGGCTCTGGCCCTGCCCTGTCACAGCCTGGGCTGCCCACCGTGAGAAACAGCCTCACCAGGGGCTGGGTCAGACTTGCATGTTGCCCACATCCAGATTCCAACAAAGAGGAACTGGCTGCACACCACACTGGCCACGTATATGAGGAAGAAGGTGTGGTCAGCGGCCTCAGCCCAGCTCCTCGAGCCTTTTCCTCTTGGGGATACTGTGGGGGAAGAAGCAGGGAAAGGAGCTTTCTCCAAACCTCCTACAACATACTCTTGCAGAGCAGGCTTCAAGTCTCTCTTAGCTTCTCACCTAATAAAAGTTTGGGTCTGGCCCATCCTAAGCCATCTCCAGGGGAAGAGATACCCTCTTAGAGATCTCTGGGATTAATTCAGTCTGAGGTGACCTGGGCCTTTAGGGAAGCTAAGCTGGTTGGCCATTCCAGACAGGCCTGCTTCTTCCCAGGGAGGGTGCAGTGGATCCTGGAGACAGCAGATCCAGCTAGCGAGTAGAGGTAGCTCCAGTATATTCAGCCACCCGGGCCTTGGCTGAGTCCTGCCAGTGCCACCTGGTCAAACCTGCCCCAGGCCTCATTCCACCCCCAGAGAGGGCCCTTCACCCCAGCTCACCTTCAGAATTAGGCCCTGGGTTCTCCTGGTCTCTCTGTTCCTCTCTTGGGACTGGGTTGGAGCTGCTTTTATTCCTAAGGCTATCCCGGGCCAGCAGCCCAGCCAGCAGCACAGTCTCCATGGTGCTGAGAAAGAGCAGCAGCAGCAGGATTGTGAAGTAGTAAACTGGAGGTGGGAAAGGACTTGAGGGGCCAGGCCCAGCTGGGTCGCAGCTTGGGTGACACCAGGTCAAGGACAGGCTACATGGAATGGGAAGGCGCGGGGCTTACTGAGCAGTGGGTTGCAGGAAGAGGAGCTGGGCAGGGCCTGCACCAGGGAAGAGTGGAAGACGAGGTAGCCCAGCAGCAGTGTCACCTTGTAGGCGATGCGCTCAGTGGCCCGGAGGGGCAGCAGCCCCCCACACACATCAGCTAACAGCAGCGCCTCTCCGGGTACCAGCAGCGATATGATGGACTCTAGTGCTGTGTTCTTCAGGCTCATCTGGAAGGGAAGAGGCTGAGCCTTTCCCAGGATATGGAGGGGGTGGGCAGCACGGGGATGGTCACGGCCCTGACTGTGCCCACTCATTGCCCTCCATCAGCCTCTGCCAGCCCCTTCCCAGTTTGACTCACCATCACCTGGAAGCAGGGCACCAGATGCTGGTGTGGGACTTGGATTTTCAAATCATGAACTACGTATTCTCTCTTGACACTCACAATCTCATTCTTTATGTGGGCCTGGAACTCCAACTCCTTCACTGAAAGGGATGGGGATGAGAAGGGTGGACTAAGACAGGGAGATCTCTGCCCCCAAGTCTCTTAAGAGTCAAAACCCAAGCTTGAGCCCAGGGACGAAGCAACTTCTTGTGGCTTTTGGGAGGCACACTTGAAGATGGCTTCCCGATCCCTTCTCAGCACTTCGCGTCTCCAATGAAGAGAAGAGCCTCAGCTTCATAAATGAGCTGTCATTGCAAATAAATGCACTTTGTGCTACTTCGTGCCAGGGATGTGGTCACAGACTCAGGGGTCCGTGGAGCAGCGGTTGTCCTCTTACGGAGGGGAGGGAGGTAATGGGAAGTACTCTGCCGATTTAGACGTCACCTAATGGGTTAGGGGTATTTTACTGGGTGGCTGCTGCTTCAGTTGCCTCTGGGCTGGATGCAAATAGTCCAGCAGGTAGTTTGGACCCGACTGCTGAGAGCACTCACGCTGGGGAGAAAGGACTGAAGCTACCACCACGCTGTGACCCTGGAGGTGGACAGTAAGGCCACAGCTGAGAGAGGGGGACAGGAGATGGGCTGATGTCTGAGTGGAGGTGCAGAGTGAGGAGCGTGTGCTGCCCTGGGCACCATTCAGTTCCCCAACACCTGGGGTAGACTGATCTGAGCCCAGAGCCCAATGTCTGACCTGCGCTAGAGACTGGAGGGTCCCCTCCCCCTGCCCTCACCCCCTGCCCTGTCAGCACCAGTGTTGCTGAAAGCATAGAAGCTGAGGCTGCAGTTGCTCTGGTCCCTGGGGAAGTGGAGGAGCTCAAAGTTGCAGTTGGTCTCTGTGGTGAGGGCCAGGGTAAGCACCACTTGGCCGTCGTGGAATACTCGAACCTGTGGCATCTGGTCCTTCCAGTCCACCCAGAGCCTGTGAGGGGAGAGGTGCCACAGTGAGAGGCCCAGCACCTTCCAGACCTTATTTTCCCCAAACCACCCTGCTGTCAGTTCTGACTGGGAAAGGGAAATGTGGGAAATATTTACCAAAATAGCCTCTGGGTTCTAGATGGGGAAGGGGAGGAAGGACGTGCATGGCAGGTAGGGTCCCGCTTCACTTACGCTTCCTGGATAGTGAGTTTGGGCGTCCAGAGTGAGTCCCAGGGCAGCGTGACAGCATGCCGTGGGTGTGCGCTAGTGTTCCAGGCCAGGCGAGTGTCCACCCAAGACTGGGGACGCAAGGACACCACTGAGACCCCATTCTCCGCTTTATATGCCCCTAATGTCCCCAGGATGGTGTCAGTGCTTCCAAGCTGGACTAGCCATGTGTTCCTGTCCCACCTCCCCCGGGATGGGAGCTCACCAGCCTTAGCACCAGCATGGAGGACAATGTGTACCTCAGGATGTCCTGGAAGGGGAGAAACATGACCTCAGGGGTAGGCGCTGCAAGACAGGAGGAGGCAGGAGACCCTGGCAGTAGTCAGGACTGAGTCCTGCCCCTCCCCAGCTTAGTACTTGAGTTCTTTGCCCTCCTGTAGCCAGACTGCACTTACCACATTGAATACGTTGGACACAAACACCTCTACTTGCACAAGCAGGGGCGTACTCCCAGTGCTCAGAATCTGAGTGGTGTCCTGAACCTCCAGGGGCAAGTTGAGGTCGAGGAGAGATGGCTCCGCTGAGGAGTAGAGGTTGAGGTTATCCTGGTGCCCTGGGGCTGGAATCCCAAGCTTAAACTGTCCACCTACCAATAGCTGGCTTTCCAAAGCTGGACTCCTGGATGAAAGGCTGGATGGTGCCAACCCCGAGGAAGGCAAGATGAAGCACGATCCACAGAGCCATCATCAGTGACTGCCCAGAAGGCTCAGAGGGAAGCAGAGATGGAGCTTAAACTACCAACTTATTTCAGTCACCTCTCTGAGGGTTGAATAGTTGGATGGAGCCAGCTGCCCTATATGGTGACTCTGGGGCCTTAGACTTCGCAACCCCACCCACCCAGTTCTGCAAACACCTGAAGACAAAGCCCAGGGCCCAGCCCCACAGACTGCACCTGCCCAAGTGTCCCCGTCCCGCTCCATTTCCACCACCTGGAACACATTGCTTGGTCCAAAGCCTGCTAAGGACATGAAGTCAACCTGGACCCACACTCCTTCCTCCTTTGGTCTTTCCCGTCAAGGCCACCAGGCCTCTTCTGTGTTTCAGTAGCTGACAACAATCTGGCCAAGTATCCATGCCATCGGCCAAAGTGCCCTCCATTTCACAGTGTGTGATGGGGATACCGGTGTCTCTGCTTCTCTTTAGACCCTGATTTTATGTAAAAAGCCTTGGCTCAAGTACTCTAGGACTGGGGCAAACCAAGGGACACACAGAGACCAGTCATGAACAGGGGATATTCTTATCCTGCTGGATTCTCAGCTTGCCTCAACCCAGGCTGGAGTACTACTCGCCAAGGGAACCACTTTCTTGGCCCCCAGCAGAAACAGATGCTGGAGACCTAACCCAGTCAAGCTGCATCCAGAGTAGGAAACACCAAGGTCAACAGTGGATGGTCACTGATCAGGCTGCCCAGCGAGGAAGAGGGCCTAAGGAGCTGGAAGCAGGTGAGGACTGGTCAGGAACTTGTACATAAATGCAACTAGGGGAACACACATGGTGTCTGTGTCTGTCACTGACTGACTTTATTGAACCACTTAAATACTCTGCCTGCCTGTGTTGCACATACTGGCAGATTGTTCAGCAATCTGCATACACCTGGTGCCTCCCAACAGCCATGTGTAAAGAGGGTTTGTGATCCCTCCCTAGCTGCAGTTAGACGTTTTTACTTTTTTTTTTTTTTTTTTTTTTTTTTTTTTGAGACAGGGTCTCACTATGTAGTTGAGACGGACCTGGAACTCACTATGTAGCCCAGGCTAGTCTCAAACTCTAAGCAATCCTCCTGTCTCAGCCTCCCAAGTGTTGGGATTAAAGGCATGCGCCACCATGCTTGGCAGGACGTTTTTACTTTAAACCAGCTGCACTTAGCAAGGGGCACTTCAGTCATCCATCAGGAACCCTCTTGTGAAGTCCCAGAGGCTTTTTCCAAAGGGGCTTCATGACAATGTGAAATTTGGGCACAGCATGTGACTTGACTGCGGGTGAAACGGTTTGTGCATTTTATTAATAGATGAAACCCTCCCCTAATCCCCAACCTCTGACTCCAGCCCATCAAATATCCAAGGTTACAGGTTAAGGGCCTTGAGGCTTGAGGTCACATAAATAGGATTTGTTTTTTGTTTGTTTGTTTTGTTTGTTTGTTTGGTACCGGGGATCGAACTCGGGTCCTTGTGAGGCAGGTGGCGGAACCACTGAGCTAAATCCCTGGCCCAATAGTCAAGATCTTATTAGGGGCACTTTGGTTCTGCAATGGGCCAGGGACCTGGCTCCAGGGTGCTCAGCTGGGAAAAGCCAGGACAGGGACTGGGGGCCCCGGCCACTTCGCTCACATGCGTCAGGTCGGTGGACTCTCTCTCCAGGACACAGCCATTGTGGATGCCCGGGGCCACAACGCACACGTGGCCCGAGGCTCCGCGCGGAGTACGGCCCAGCAGGCCTGCGCAGACCTTGCGGAAACCCTTGCGGAAGTGCTTGGAGACCAGCGCATAGACGATGGGGTTAACGCAGGAGTTGGCGTAGGAGACCAAGTGCGAGAGGATCCTCAGGGCGTAAGTGGCGCGTGTGAGCGGGAAGCGGCCGAACCACACGCAGAGAATAAGCGCGTGGTGGGGCATCCAACAGAGGCAGAAGAGCACGGCCACGATGACTATCATGCGCGTCACCTTGCGCTTGGCGCGCCGAGCCCCGGAGCCTGCAGCCACCGGGTCTACAGCGCGCCACAGGTAGCGCAGGGTGCGCGCGTAGGTCAGGCCAAGAACCAGTACTGGCAACAGGTAGCTGAAAACGAAGGTGCAGAGGTCCATGGCGCGGCGGCGAGGCGCACTCCACGCTGGGTGACACACGGTCAGGTTGGCCAGCTGCGACTGGCTGTAGTAGCTCAGGTAGGGCCCGGAGAACAGCAGCGCCAGACCCCAGATGAGCCCGATGGCCGCCAGCGCGTTTCTAGGCGTACGCAGCTCGCGGGAGTGCAGCGGGTAGCGGATAGCCAGATACCTGGGAGCCAGGTTGGAAAAGGGAGGTCAAGTGAACGGGGGAGGGGGCGGGGTTCACTCCGGGTGGGCCGCCGCCCCTGCCTCTGTACACCCGCTCTCGCTCTCGGGGAAAGTCCCTAGCGCAGGGTTACACCGCACCCATACCCAGCGCGCCCTAAAAGTAAAACAGGGTCTGTCAGGAAAGGCACTCATTTGGGTCATTCTTCTGCCCTCGGTGCTGTGACCACAGATGTACGCCACCTGGAAAGGCATTGCGAAGTCACTGAAGACTAAAAGTTGAGGGAACCGCTATTTGTCTGGCGGAGGCTGTGATTAACCCACTAGTGACAGTGTCCGCGGAGGGAAAACTGGCGCCTGAGGCACTAGCGGACTGGCCGGAGCAGACAAGTCGGGCAAGGTGCGGCGAGGAAGTCCTGACGGAGGCTGGAGCCAGCGGGTCCCAGCAGCGCGCTCGGAACCGGCAAGCGACCTGCTCCGGCTCCGGCTCGGGCTCGGTGGAGACTGGAGGCTGTGGAGCGTGCTCGCACCTCACCTCGCCCGCCGAGGAGATCCGATGATGGGGGCGGGGATGCAGGGTGGGACGGATTTCCTTCTAGGACCCATGCCGCGTCCGGTCCAGCTCCCCCGGCCACCGGCGCCCGCGCTCTCGCTCCGACTGGGGAGGGAACCCCGAAGGCGCGCTCTCCCGCCCCGACCCCTGACCCTCCGCCTGGACACGGGCAGCAGGGAGGGCTGAGAGTGAGCCAGGGACTTTGGGAGGACTCACATTCCACAGTCCCGTGACTGCGCCGGGTAATCGCGCTGTGGCTTCGAGAGGAGCTCGGAGGAAGGCCCGAGTTTGAAGCTAAAAGACGGGCGGCTCGCTTCCCGCACGCGACGGCGGGCTAGCGACCCTGAGCGTGTTAGGAGCTCGACCTCTTCTGTAAATTGGGCACAGCACTCTCCCCATCCCAGCCAGAAAGGCTTTAAATGTAAGCGACATGTCACACGGGAAAAGGCTGGGTACTGAGAAACGCCGCGCGTGGTCAGGCGCGGGTGGCGCTGGAGAGCAGAAGGCTCCAGCCCGAGAGGCCCCGAGGACGCACCCAACTGAGGGCCACCGCGTCTCCATTCTTCGTCCTCTTTGTCCTCCGCGCCCACTTACGCCCGCTTGCCTTCCACCGCCTCCGGTCCCTTTGCCGTCTTAGTGTCGCCTCCCGCCCTCTTCGGGTCCCTCCTGATCGTCGGGTGGCGCCTCCCTCTCCAGCCCCTGTCCAAGCGCCTGCTCACCTGTCCAGGGAGACGGTTGCCAGCGTGAAGCTGCTGGCGTGCATGGTGAAGAAGATGAGGAAATGCACGGCCTTGCAGAGCAGCGAGCCGAACACCCAGCCGTCCAGGGTGTAGATGGTGGCCTGGAAGGGCACGCAGCACAGGATGAAGCACAGGTCGGCCACGCCCAGGTTCAAGATGAACAGGTTCGTGGTGCTGACGGCCTGGCCGCTGCGCAGCAGCACCGCGAGCACCAGCGCGTTGCCCACGGTGCCCACGAGGAAGATGAGCGCGAAGAAGAGGGGCACGAGGACAGCCTCAGGCTGCCAGCCGCCCTCGCCGCCTGCCTGGCTTGCGTTCTCGGCCCCCGGGCCGCCTGAGGAGTTCATGGCGACGCCAATACCCAGGCCGCTTGGCTCCTGCTGCCGTCTGGGTCTTGGCGAGGGTGCAGCTTTCCGCCGCTGCGGCCGCCGAGGCGCCCAGCAAGACTCCACCGAGCTGCAGGCGCCGGAGCCGGGTTGCGCCGGGGTCAAGGGGAGGAGCGAGCAGCCGAGGATGGGCTTGTCCCCGCCGGGACACCCAGAGCCCACCCCACGGCGGAGAGCGGCTCTCGGATCTGCTCTCGCGCTCTGGCCCCAGGATCCCGGCTGTCGCATATTGAGTCGGAAAACTGGCTTCTCCCGGAGACGTTGGATGCGTGTGCGCCAGCCACAGGGAGCGTCCACTGGGGAATCGCGCATCCCTGCGCCTCCCCGCAGTCTGACCAGCGCGCTGGCTGCGGTGCCCTCGAGAGCCCCATACTGGTCTCCCCTCCATGGGGGGTGACGCTGGGTGGCGGGGACTGGAGAAGAAAGGTTCTCTGAGACGGCCCGCCCTGCACTCCATGCATCTGTCCATCTCAGTCCCCGGACCACCAGGCTGCACAGTAACCTCGGCGAACAGCCTGGCGCATGAAGGGGCAATGGGAAGAAATTTTCTGGGGAAACATGATTAGCTTCATCTCACTCCTTTCTCTGGGCACATAATGGTTAGGTTATGATATTTGTTAAATATTTCTTTTTGCATGGAGCATTTGTGACAAGGAATCATTGCTACCCTACCACCACCACCACCAGGGATTGAACTCAGGTCCTTGTGCTTGCAAGGCAGGCATGGTGCCAATGAGCTAATTCTCTGGCTTGTATGGTTTTAACCTCCCAGGTCCCTGGGTCTGAAAACCACCACCTTCTGCCACTGCATCTCCATTTCTATTTCACCTTTGCTGCCTTGTTTCTTGAGTCCAGTGGAGAACATTATCCCCCACTCCAAGTCCTCAGCAACTCAGCTACTCATCTATCTATCTTTCTTTCTTTCTTTCTTTCTTTCTTTCTTTCTTTCTTTCTTTCTTTCTTTCTTTCTTTCGCAACCTCTTGAGTGCTGGGCTTTTAGGCTTGAGCCATCACATGCAGCCTACAGAGTTTTTTGTTTTTTTGTTTTTTGGAGGGGGGTTTGTTTGTTTGTTGAGACAGGATCTTGCTGTATAGTTCAACTTGGCCTTGAATTCACTGTGATCCTCCTGCCTCAGCCTCTGAGTGCTGGGATTGCAGGCATACTGGTATGGGTCACCACACTCAGCCACACTATTCCTTTTTTTTTTTTTTTTTGGTACCGGGGATCAAACTCGGGTCCTTGCGCTTGCGAGGCAGGCGGCGGAACCACTGAGCCAAATCCCGGGCCACACTATTCTTAATAGGAAAATATTATTCACACCCTTGCCCTGCCTGCTTACTCACTGAATAGGAAGGTGTCAACAGTTCACGTTTATGAACTGTTTGCTATTCATTTATTCAGCAGGTATTTATTAAGCACTTACTGCTTGACAGGTACTGTTCTGTATCCTTAGGATATCCCAGTGAGCACTACAAAGATCACAGTCCTCTGTGAGCTTGCTTTCTACAAGAAGGGACCAATCTAATAAGCATAATTTCAGTTATTAATCTATTGCTAGTTGATAAGAATTTTTAGGAAAAGTGGATCAGGCTAAGGGAATTCAGGCAATGACAATGGAGCAGTTTAAAATAGGGTAATCAAGGGGCTGGCAAGTTAGCTCAGTGCCTGCCTCGAAGCTCAAGGTTCTGAGTCGATCCCTGGTACCAAAAATAAACAAACAAATAAATAAACAAATAAATAAATAAATAAATAAATAAATAAAATAGGGCAATCAGGCGGACCTTATTAAGAAGGTGAAATTCAGAGCTGGGAATGTAGCTTAGTGGCAAGCATTTGCCCAGCATTCACAAGGCCTAGGTTCAAGGCCCCCCAAGTGACAGTTAGCTGGGCTCAGTGGTGCATGCCTGTGGTCCCAGCTACTCCGAAGGGTGAGGCAGGAGGATTGCTTGAGCTCAGGAGTTCAAGGCCAGACTGGACAACACAAGAAGACTTGGTCTCTTAAAAATAAAAAGTGACCTGTGAATGAAGATAAGGAGGTGAGGGAGCCAGCCACACAGTTATTTAAGGAAAGTGTATTACGGTAGGAGGCAGGATTATGTGTATGTCCCTAAGGAGGCTGGTATGGCCCGGGCAGAACGAGCAAGAAGGAAATTGGCAAAAGAGGTGAGAGTAGGTTTTTTTTTTTTTTCCATTATAAAGACAGTGGCTTTTAGTATAGTAAAATAAAGTGGTATTGCAGAGCTTTGATGAGAAGATAAACAATCTTTTTATTTTTTGGTAACAGCTTTATTGAAATACAATTAAAATAAACAATATACCCATTTAAAGTATTCCTAGTGAGGTGTGCACACCTGTAATCTCAGCACTCAGGAGGCTGAGGCAGGAGGATCACTGTAAATTCAAGGCCAGTCTAGGCTACATAGTGAGTGGCCTGGCCTACCCAAAAAGACCTTGTCTCAAAAAAAAAATATTCCTTTAACTTTTAGTATATTTAAAGTGTGCCACAGTCACCACAATGAGTTCTAGAGTATTTCACTCCCTACAGAATAAACTCTTTTTCTTTAGTGGTCAGCCTCCAATTTCCTTCCTGTCTTTATCTCTAACACTGTTCCCCATCCTAGGCAACCATTAATCTACTTTCTGTCTCTATAGAATTGCCTATTTAGGGCACTTCATACTAATGGACTTCATGTAATAATGCTACTGTGAATATGAGAGGTATACAAATAACTCCTCTGGATCCTGCTTTATAATTCTTCTGGAAAAATACTCAGAAGCAGAATTGCTAGATTACATGGTGATTCTTTTTTTTTTTTTTTTTTTTTTTTTGGAGATAGGGTCTTGCTATGTAATTCCGGCTGGCTTCGAACTCCCAGAAATCCTCCTGCTTCAGCCTCCTGAGTGTTGGGATTACAGACACGCATCACCATGCTGAATTGCCATACTGTATTCTGCAGTGACTCCATCATTTTACACTCCCACTAATGGTGCACCCCAGTTCCAATTTCTCCACACACCACACCACATTTTGTTTTCTAGTTTGTTTTGGTATAGTAGCCATCCTAATGGGTGAGAAGTGTTATCTCACTGGGGCTTTGAGCTACATATCTCTAATGATACCTGATGTTGAGTGTTATTCATTATTTTTATTCTTTTTATTGACAATCTTGCTACGTAGACCAAGCTGCCCTCAACTGGCAATCCTTTTGGCTTGGTGTTGGGATTGCAGGTGTGTGCCATCACTCCTGACAACATCCATTTTTATTGGTAATTATCATTCCACAGATGAGGGAACAGGTTTGGATGGAGATTAAATTACATGCCCAACTTCTCCCATCCAGTACTGTTGGAGCAGGGATCCGAGCCTCAGCCTCTAGATCCAAAACTCTAGAGGCTGAGGGCCCTATTGTAGGGCAGTGACTCATTTTCTCATGCCAATACTTCTCCGTCCTTATGCTGGTCCCAAGCCATGGCTCCACCAGGACACTGCTTGCTGTTTGTGCCATCGGTTCCCTGGCCCATTGCTTTTTCACTGAAAGCCCAAGAAAAGCTCAGAGGCGGACCCTCAAAGGCGGGGTACTTCGTAGAGACAGAAAACCCGTCTCTCGACTCCATGGAAAGGTACATACCAAGAAATCCAGTCATTATCCCCCACCCTAACCCCGCTTCCGGATGTGTGCAACATGAGCCCGATCCCCTGTGCAGGGACACGGGAGGTGGGCGTCCACTTATGGTCCTCCTGCCCTTGGTGTACAGCAGCTGAGGTCTGCCAGGGAAAGAGACTTCAACAAGCTTTAAGCTCGCTCGCCACAATTTGCCACTCAGGAGCACAGCCCACGCGCAGGCGCGTTCCAACAAAAGGCTCCACCCACCAGAAGCGTAAAGGGCGGTGGAGTCCGCCCCTATCCCATCAGCCTGGGCTGCTAGGTCCCGCTCTCTCCAGCCCCTGCTATCTCGCCTCCTCCATCCCGTCCTGCTCCGCGGCGTAGGGGCAAGATGGCTGCTGAGAAGCAGGTCCCGGGTGGCGGCGGCGGAGGCGGCGGCGGTAGCGGTAGCGGTAGCAGCGGTGGAGGCGGTGGACGTGGTGCGGGAGGAGAAGAAAATAAAGAAAACGAACGACCTTCAGCCGGCCCGAAGGCAAACAAAGAATTTGGGGATAGCCTGAGTTTGGAGAGTATCCTAGAGTTGTGGCCTGACTCGCAATGACTACGTGTCTATCTAGAGGGCTAGGGGCGGGAGAGGCGGCGGGTACTGGCACGTCCTGTGCCGGAGCTGAGGGTTGCAGTTTCTTTTACCTTTAGACACTCAAACATCCAGGGGTCTGTTCCTCGATCGGTCTTTTCCTCGCTTCCCCCTCGCCCTCCTTATCGGGCACGTTCTTTTCTTTCAGGTGGCATAGGGATACCAGGCTGGTTTCGCCTCCTTCCGTGCAGTTGCTCACTTGGAGGGCTCGTGTCAACATTGACACCCTCGCCATCCGGCTGAGCGCCTTCCTTGATACCTCCGAGCTACTCAACGGAGAGGGGAAAATGCAGTCTTGACATTTCAGTTTAATACTCTTGTCTGACAGCTGTCTTAAACAAGCTAGTAAAATGGAGAGCTTGATGCTTGGCAAGTGGAGGTACAGATTGTTTTGAGAAAAAGCTTCTCTGCCTGTTTTGTATATAACTTAGCATAGCTTGTTGATATAATTTGTATAGTTTTCTTGGATCTATAGGCATTTTATCTTGTAGCCTTTGGAAGAATCAGTTTGTAGTTTTCATTAGTTTATATTTCAGTTGTGTGCTTGTAAGACCAGTTGGTGGCTTTTTGACATGAAAAAAGTGGAGAAAATATAGATGAATCTCTGAAATGGCACATTCAGCTTGATACCTTAACATAATTAAGCTTTTAGAGTTTTGGAGTTTGCTTTTTTGGGGGTACCGGGGATTGAACTCAGGACCTTGGACTTGCCAGGCAATTATGGTGCTACTGAGCTACATCCCCGACCCTGCAGTTTACTTTTTAATATGGTGGTATACTTCTTGCAAATGGTTGTAAGAATGCCCTGCTTTAACTATAGACTCTAAATCCCACTCTCTTTTTTCTAATCACCAAAAGAGTCCCTTTACTGTTCACTGTTTAAAAATAGTACCTATAGAGCTGTGCATGGCGATGCGTGCCTGTAATCCTAGCACTTGGGAGGCTGACACAGGAGGATTGCTGTGAGTTGGAGGCTAGCCTGGGCTACACGGTGAGTTCAATGCCCTGTCTTAAAAAAAAAAAAATAAATAATATCTATAGAGAAATGTTAAATTCTCGGTCCTTCTTTTTTAATTTGAAAATAGTAACAGGTCAGGCAGTTAACTTTTCTGCAAACTTAGTCCTGTCTTATGTATGACAAGGTAGCGATTAAAAATGGTTACAAAAGTTTTCACTAGTTAATGTACTAAGAATTCCACAAATGTTTAATGTACTATGGTTCAACACAAATAGAGACTAATGGTATGGGTACTGATTTATTTAGATTTTTGCTACTGTAAACTTTTCCTTAATTTTGACTCTAGTTCTTCAGATTATTAAGGAATCCCAGCAGCAACATGGTTTGCGACATGAAGATTTTCAGAGGTACAGGTTAGTATCCTGTGTAAGATATGTGGAGATCATTGTGGGATTTTCAGACTTGGTTTACTTTGGTTAGTATCTCACTTACTCTGCTATTTCAAAAAGCATAACTAGAAAGATCAGCCCCGGACTTATACTGAGTTGTCAAAAGGTATGTACTTTTTAAATTTAAAATTTTGTAATTGAATTTACTTTAATAATTGAATTTACCTATCCAGGCGTGGTGACACATGCTTGTAATCCCAGCTGCTGGGGTCGCTGAGGTGGGGAATCACAAGTCCATGGCCAGTCTGAGCAATTTAGTGAGACTCAAAATTGAAAAATGAAAAGGGGGCTGGGGATATAGCTTAGTGCAAGGCCCTGGATTCAACTCCCAGTACTGCCAAAAAAGAAAAAAAGTGTAGCCAACCTTTTTATCCATTTGCCTCACAATAATGCAGGCACATTTGGAGGCTTCTGTTGCAAATGGCAGGTGGTCATAGCAGTTGTTTTTTAACTTAAGCATATTGTAGAGTCTCAGTTAAATTCAGTGGTTTTCAGTATTTTAAACATTATATGGGGCAGTTTATGCAATATAAAAGAATTCAAGTTGTAAAGCAGCTTTTTGTTTTTGTTTCTTTGAGACAGGGTCTTGCAATGTAGTCCAGGCTGGCCTTGAATTCAAAGCAATCCTCCTGCCTCAGTCTCCCAAATGCTGGGATTACAAGCATGTGCTACCATACCTGGCTTGAAAAATAAATTTAATATTACTCTAAAAAGTAGAATAGGTGCCTAATGTATAATGCAATTTATTACTTGAAAGCATATATCTTACTATTTCTGTAGGATGTTATCGACACTGACTACCTAATGTTAAAATACATTTGTAAAACACCCTACATCTCAGCTTCTTTTCTTTTTTTTTTTTTTGTACTAGAGATTGTTCTAGGCACTGGAGACCATTAAATAGCAAAAGCTCTTAATCTTAAGAAATTTATGAATCACATGTACAGAGTCCACCAAAAAATATGTAGATAATTCTACAGTTTGCTGTACTAATAAATGTCTGGAAGCTAATGGCCATCACTTTGAGCACCTCTTGTAGTTGTAGAGCCAAAGGTAATTTATATTAATCTCATGATGTCTCAATAAATTCAATATTCAAATATTTATAGGTCCAGAAATTTAGCTCAGTGGTTCCTCCACCTGCCTTGCAAGTACGAGATGGCCATTGAAGAGGACAAAAGTGCATGGCGGGCAGAAGACAGCAAAGCAGTGAAATAGTGAGAAAGCAGTGGCAGCAGCCTGCCTCTCCCTTTTGTCCCTTTCAAGCTACCCCTGGTTTGGGTGGTGCTACCCACACCTAGGGTGGTCTTCCCGTTTCCCATACCCAGAAGTATGCTGTTATGGCTTATAGCTAGATGTCCCTCCAGAGCCTCATGCAGTCTTAGGTGGAGCTTTTCAGAAGTGACTGATCTAGAGAGTGTGATGCTAGGATCAAGAATGTGATCCTAGGATTCTTGGTGCGATGCTAAGATTAATGGTGCTCCACCCTGGGTGTAAGTACTGTCTGCCCTAAGTGTGGGTAACCTGAATAGCATATAAGGACAAAGAGAAGGCTGCTGCTGTAGCTGCTTGTCACCTGCTGCTTTTGCTATCTTCTGCCTGCCATGAACTGTTTCTCCTCTGCCATCCCCTCTGCCATGCCACCCTCTCCTTGGAGCCAACCAAGGACTGAAACCTCTACAAGCTGAGCTACAGTAAGCCTCTCCTCCTTGAAAGTAAGGTATTTTGTCTCAGCAAAGAGAAAAGTAACTAAGACATAAACCAAACCAGTTAGTTAACTGACTGACTGATTTAGACAAAATGCTTGTAGTTCAGGCTGGCCTCAAACTCTGTAGCCCAGACTGGTCTTGAACTCATAGCAATCCTCCTTCCTCAGCCTCTTGAGTGCTGGGATTACAGGCATGTGCTACCATGCCTCGCCTGTGGATTAATTTATTCATCATATGCTCTTGATCTGAAAAGTCCTTGATCTGAAAAGTCCCACCTGTGACTGCGTCTGTATACAAGCTATAACATTCTCCCTGGTCCCCCAAAACTCATGAACATCCCTTTATGCAAAAAACATTTAGTCCATCTTTAAGAGTTGCCAAAGTCCTAACACTTTTTTTTTTTGGTACCGGGGATCAAACTCAGATCCTTGCTTGTGAGGCAGGTGGCGGAACCACTGAGCTAAATCCCCATTCCCCTGACACTTAGCATTGCTGAAAAGTCCAAGTCCAAAGTCTTTGAAATTTTAGACAGACTTAGCCGTGAGCCCCTGTACAAATAAAAAGAGTTAAATACTTTCAACATACAATGGCATAAGATAAACATTGCCATTCCAAAAGGTACAAATAGGAATAGGAACTGGATGAAAGCAAGTCCAAAATCCACAGGACGAACATTAAATCCTGCAGTTCTATGTCCAGCATCTGAGGCAATCTGGTGAGACGTGCACTCCAAAGGGCTTGGGTGGCTCCACCCCAATGGCACCGTGTGTGGTTGTAGCTCTCATGGCTTCTCTCTTGGTCCGGCTTGGCTCACTCCTTGCAGCTTTCCTCAGATGCTCCACATTCCTGGCTTCTGCAGCCTTGTGAAGTCTGCACCGCACTTTCTGCTTCACACAGCTTCACACACTGCCCTCTTCAGATGCACTGCCTGGTGTCCCAGGCTTTCTTCTGAAATCTGAGTGGAAGCCTTTCTGAGCCCACTCTGGGTACCAAAATCTGTATCAGTCAGTACTTGCTAGAGAAACAGATTTAATGCAAAATATGCAAATATGTAAAAATTTATAAGATGGCTTACATAAGCTGCCCACACAGTCAGGTGTGGAAAAGTGCAAAAGGCTGTCTGAACAATCCAGTCCTGTACTAATCCATATCAGGAGGCTGAAGGGTCTACCACGGAAGCCAGGAGACAGCATCCAAAGTGAAGGCAAAGACTGGAGCTCCGCCAGAGAAACAGAAGCAAACATGCCTTCTTTGTTTCCCTTTTTATACCATCCTTGTGGCAGTCCTTGCTAGGCTGGGTCTCCCACACCCAGAACTATACTGAGCCAATTTAGTTGGGCGTTTCTTGCTCAAGTTGGTACAGTTAATTATCACACTGGCACTTTTTAAAAAACCAAACATGGGGCACAAACCTGTAATCCTAGCACTTGGGAAGCCGCAGCAGGAAGATCGCAAGTTCAAGGACCCTGTCTCAAAAAAACCCAAAAAATAAAAAAGTAAAATCATAACCAGATTACTATTATCCTACTTAAAATAATTCCCTAGTGTCATCTTATAGAGTGATGTAAGTGATGTAAAAATAGTCTATGCGGTTTTCTCTGATGTCTTTAAAATGTCTCTTAAAAAGATGGATGGGCTGGGGATTTAGCTCAGTGGTTCCGCCTACTGCCTCACAAGCACAAGGACCCGAGTTCGATCCCTGGTACCAAAACAACAACAACAAAATTTGCAGGTACACTACAAATAATAGGTCTTTTCTAAACTATTGAAAGTAAATTGCCTATCTGATGCCTATCATCCCTGAATACTGCATATGTTTGAATGATAGACCTTTCCCACAAATCTGCAAGTAGCAATCAAAAGTGGGGAACTAATGAGAAATTACTGTGTTCTAGCCCTCACACCCTGTTCGTGATTCCCCAGTTATCCTAATAATTTCCTTCTGGCAAAAAGATCCAATTCAAAATTGTATGTTGTGTGTAATTATCATGTCTCTTTAATCATAACTGTAGAGCTATTCTTTTGTTGATTTTCAAGATCTTGAGACTTTGGAAGAGGAGAAACCAGTTATTTTGTAGGTGTCCCTCCTTTGGGGTTTATTTTCTGTTTCCTCCTGGTGAGACTCGCATGTGTGTGGCATGGGTGCTTCAGAGGTGATGCTGAGTTCTCATTGTACCCATCTGACCACCACACACAACTTCAACTTGTCCAGCTTCTAGCGTTAACTTTGATTATTAGGTTGAGGTGGTGCTGGCCAGCCCCGCCCCCAGAAAGTTAGCCCTTTTCTCTTTTTAATTACTATTTTGAAACTGACTATCCCATTTTTCATCAGGTTTGGAATGTACTCATTCCTTGAATGTATCTGTATGCGCTCAGAGTATTCTATTTTTTATGACTGATAATCTGATTTTATTATTTTGATGTTTAAATTGAACCAGTGGAATTGGCCAATGGAAGCCCCTTTAAGTTGGCTACTGTGACCTTTAACCCCCATTTTTCCTTTTTTATTTTTTCTCTTGCTGTGCTAGAGCTGGAGCCAAGGGGCTTGTGCATGCTAGGCGAGTGCTCTCTACCAGTGAGCCAGCTGTGTCCCTAGCCCATCATCTTTCTTAAAGTCAGGTTTATTGAAGTATTTATATACAATAGAATGCATTCTTTTTCAATATATAGTTCTGAGGTATTTTTTTGTTTTTTGGTTGTTTTTCTTTTTTTTGGGTACCAGGGATCAAACTCGGGACCTTGGGCTTGTGAGGCAGGCGGCAGCACCACTGAGCTGAATCCCCAGCCCTAGTTTTGAGTTTTGATAAATGTGTAGTTGCTGCCTTCCTTGCAAGTACAAGGACCCAAGTTTGATCCCTGGTACCAAAAAAAAACCAAAAAAACCAACTGTGTAGTTATGTAGTCACTGTAATGTTGCATTATAGAACATTTCCATCATTTCAAAAAATTTCCCAGCTGGGTGTGGTAGCGCATGCCTGTAATCCCAACATTCAGGAGGCTGAGGCAGGAGGATTGCCAAAAGTTGGAGGCCAGCCTGGGCTGCATACTGAGTTCAGAGCCAGACTGAACTACATAATGAGACCCTAACACAAATCCCAACCCCCCCCCAAAGAAAAAAAAGTTGTTCTGCAATTTCCTCTTCTGCTAATCGCTGAACTGATTTCTCTCTCTTATAGTTTTACTTTTTCCCAAATGTTATATTAGTGGAAACCTACTCTGTTGTACCCTTTTGTGTTCAGTTTCTTTTTCTTAACATAATGTTTTGTGGATATTGGGTATTTAACCCAGGGCCTCATACATGCGTGGCAAGCACTGAAACACTGAGCTACATTCTCAGACCTTTGTGTTTTTTATTTTAATACAGGATGTCACTAGGTTGCCCAGGCTGGACTTGAATTTGTGAGCCTCCTTCTTCAGCTTCCCAAGTAGCAGGGATTACAGGCGAGTGCCACCATGCCTGGCTGACAATGCTTTCCTGAGATTCATCCATGTTACGTGTATCAGCCCGCTTTTATTGCTCAGTAGGATTCCCCTAAGGAGTAAACTACAACCTGCTTCTTTAATTCCTTTTTGAGGGATATTAGTTGATTCCTCTTTTTGATTCTTTTTTCTAGTTATTTTATAAATTTATACTGAATAGTGTTGTATTTTATTGGGTTTTTATTTTATTTTATTTGAGGTGGGGGGATGTTGTGACAGTGTCTCACTACGTAGTTCAGGCTGGCCTTGAACTCACTATGCAGCCTAGGCTGGCCTTGAACTTGCATCAGTCCTCCTCCCTCAGCTTCCTGAGTGCTGGGATTCTAGGCATGTGCCACCATGCCTGACTGGTGTGTGTGTGTGGTTGTGTGTGTGTGTGTGTGTGTGTGTGTGTGTGTGTGTGTGTGTGTGTGTGTGTGTGTGTGTGTTTTGAAATAGACATTAAAATTAACCTCTTTTTAGTCAGGCGTGGTGGTGTACACCTGTAATCCCAGCACTCGGGAGGCTGAGGCAGGAGGATTGCTGTGAGTTAGAGACCAGCCTGGGCTACATAGTGAGTTCCAGGTCAGTCTGAACTACCCTAGTGAGACCCTGTCTCAAAAAACAAAACAAAACAAAACAAAAAAATTAACCTCTTTTTATTATTTTTTTCTTTTTGATGGTATTAGGGTTTGAGCCCATGGCCTTTTACCTACTAGGCAAGTGCTCTACCACTGAGCTGTATCCCCAGCCCTTTTAAAAATTTTGAGACCCTGGTGTGGTGGTACACAGCTATAATCCCAGCACTCAAGAGGCTGAGGCAGGCAGACTGCCATCAAGTCTCTCAAATAGTGAAAGCTTGTTCACTGAGTTGCCCAGGCTTGAGTTGAACTTGTGATCCTCCTGCTTCAGCCTACGAATTAGCTAGGATTGCAGGGGTGTGCCATTATGCCAGCCAAAATTAACCCTATTAAAGTGTATAATTCTGTGGCATTTAAATATATTCACATTGTGTATCTCCAGAAGTTTTTTTATCATCACAAATGGAAACTCCCTGTTAAACACTAATTCTTCTTTGTCTTCCTATGTTCAACCCCTACTACCCTCTATTCTGTTTTCTATGAATTTATTCTAAATACTGCATTTAAGTAGAATTGTACAATATTTGCTCTTTTGTATCTGACTTGTTTCACTTAGTATAATGTGTTCAGAGTTGAGGTGGTAGCAGTTATCAGTACTTTTTTTTGTTTTGTTTTTTGTTTTTTTGGTACCAGGGATCAAACTGGGGTCTTTGGGCCTGCAAGTGTGGAACCAGTGAGCTAAATCCCTGGCCCTGTGTTTCACATTTTGGCAATTTTGTTAACATTGTAGGAAGAGTTTGAGGGAAGTAATGGCGAGGGGAGGGAAGTCTGATCGGAATAGGTCGAGGAGAGAATGAGAGGTGATGGAACAGAGCAACAATTGACCTTGAATTGAAATTTTATTGTGAAGGAAACAGAAAAACAAAGGTAACTGGGTGGAGGTGTGAGGTTAAAAGATTTTTCTGAGTCTGTGTGTGGTACCTTTGTTAAGTTTAAACAAAGTGGGTGCAAGTTTCTGAGTCCGATCCCTGGCACCCCCCAAAAAAAGAATTAGAAACAGCAAATAAATATATTTTTAAATGTTCAAAAAAAGGGGGAGGCCACCTGCCTCACAAGTGCAAGGTCCCGAGTTTGATCCCCAGTTTGATCCCCAGTCCCAAAAAATCAAAAAAATGGGTCCACTGAGCTGAGTAACTTGTGTTTTTCACCTAACATTGTGATGATCCCTACCAGTTACACTTGACATTCTCGATTTGTTGACCCACTCCCACTTTGGAGGATAGAGGTGGGTGGTCTTGTTTTATTCTTACTCGACTTTTTTCTTGCTTAGATTAACAGTTATAGTGCTTAAGTCAAAGGATTTAGGGATACAAGTTTGATAGGAATGAGCTATTTGCTGATTTTCAAGGGAGTAATCCTGTTCTAGGTTTTTCTTTACACAACAGATTCTTCATGGGAAATGTTACTCTCCAGGCTGACAGTTGCTAGTAAACATATGCTTACTTACTGCTGTCCTTATGGTGGGTAATTTAAGTAGTCCTGAACTTGTCTGGTGTAGCAACTGCTGCAAGTCAACAGTTGTGTATTTGAATCTTGATGACAGCTTCAGTCTGAGATGCTGGGAAGATAGGGTTTAATTCTCTCTCTCTCTCTCTCGCTCTCTCGCTCTCTTGCTCTCTGACAGCTAAAGTTGAAATGCACTCTAGCATTCTCTCTAGTGGGAATCTCTTTAGACAAAGATTATTAGTTATAGTCTCCAGAACCAAAAAAAGATTATTAGTTATATATCCCCAAGGAGGGAGGATTGTTTCTTTTTTTTAAAATACTATAGTTTACAAATTGTTGCAGTAACAAAGAAACCAAAAAGAATTTTAGGATTTTGATAAATACATCTATAGTGCCAACATTTTTTTACCAGTAGTCTGCCTCCTTCCCCTCCCTCCCTCCCTCCCTGCTTTCCTTCCTTCCTTCCTTCCTTTCGGACCTGGGGATGGAACCTAGGGCCCTCTCTCTGAGCTACATCCCCAACCCTTCTATATTTCTTAGGTTGAGATGGGGTCTGAGTTGCTAAGTTGCCCAGGCTGGGTTCGAACTTGCCATTCTCCTTCCTCAGCCTCTCAGAGTGCTAGAGTTCACCTCTGCCTTTTCACTAGTTTGTATTTCTACCCATAGTGTGTGAGTGTTCCATTTGATTTTTATGTAAAAGGGTAAATAATAATTGAAAGTAATGCTAAGAATTGAGGGAGAATATCCAGATTCAATCCAGATCATTGTCTCTCTTGCTCTTTTTTCTTTCTTTTTGGTACTGGGGATTGAACTCAGGACCTTGCGCTTTTTTTTTCATTGAACCCATGGTCTCATGCATACCAGGCAAGCACTCTGTCATTGAGCTATACCCCTATTCTTTTTTCTTTTTTTAATAATCCATGGCCTGGTAACTTTTAAGATTGAGATGCTGATGTAATATTTAATTATCATTTTGTATTGCAAATTATGTGGTCTATTATTTTGATTTAAGGGTTGGTAAAATTTAGTATTTTACCCTAATACTTATTGAAAATCTGTGTGCTAAAAGAAAATCTGTGTTCTAGTCACATTGTTAAGGCATTGCAGGAAATGTGAAGATAAAACTGTGGTGAGAACATAATTATGCTGTAATAAAAGAATAGAGAGCTACGCGAATGCAGAGAAGGAAGGCTCGGCACGGAGGTGGCATTCGTGGTATCTCCCAGTGGTCTCACTTTCCTTCACACGTGCTTGCACTTCCCTCACTCATGTCCTCCCTGCCCTCTCCTTGGCATGTATCTTCCCCTCCTTCACATCAGTCTGAATTCCAACCCATCCTGGTTTTTTAGAGGGAGAGGGGTTGGCATTGAGAATTGAACTCAAGTCCTTGTGTGTGCCAGCCACGCGGTCCTCCACTGAGCCACACCCCACTGCCAAAGTCGCTTTCTTTCAAGGCTAATCAGCAGCCCACTCCAGCCCAATATGTTACCAAGAATAGAATGATTACTCCGTTCATTGGTACCATGGGATTGAACTCAGGATCTTTTGTGCTTGTGAGGCAAGTGGCAGCACTCCTGAGCTAAATCCCTGGCCTTTTTTTTTTTTTTTTTTTTTTTTTT
>NW_022900935.1:59904986-59943719 GCF_012274545.1 Fukomys damarensis | reverse complement strand
TTTTTTTTTTTTTTTTTTTTTTTTTTGGTACGGGGATCAAACTTAGAACCTTGCGCTTAAGAGGCAGGCATCAGCAGCCTTGTTTCTTGACTACATGTTCCTCCCCCGCTAGTGTGTGGACTTCCTGAGGATGGGCGTTGAAGCCTCTGTGTTTTCTCTGACACTAATCATGTTCCCCTGTGTGTTTTAATTTGGTAAATGTTTGCCACCTGATGTGTGATACTTACAGTCGCCATAAGTAGAATACCTCAAACCATTGACCTTTGCCTTTTTGGAGAATCTTTTATCCGGAGTACCCCCAGCTCAGCTGCATGAGTTTTGTTTGTGTTTTCTTATAGGGGTTACTGTTCCCGCAGACAGAGACGTCTTCGGAAAACACTCAACTTCAAGATGGGGAACAGACACAAATTCACAGGGAAAAAAGTAACTGAAGATCTTCTGACTGATAATAGGTATGGATCTCTCGATGTAAGCCTCTAAGTACTTCTTGTTAATACATTTATTGAACAGTTACAATGTGCCAGACATTCTACCACACTCTTAATTATTTCATACGACTGTCTCGTAGCTCTGCCAGGTGGGCAGGTTTTCCTGTCCCTATATTCTAAGGCAAGGAAACCAGCACTTAGAGAGATTCAGTAGCTCATTCAAGAACTGTGTTGAGATGGTAAGTGCTAAAGTCAGTGATTAGAATCTAATCAAACAGGTAGGGGTGTACCTCAGAGGCAGAGCACTTGCCTAGCATGCACAAGATCTGGGTTCAATCCCTGACCAAAAAAAGAATCAGTTATTACGTAAGTTTTCTAGAATGCAAATTTCAGCATTGAAGTACTTAAATCATTGTATCTTATGAAATCTAGCTGTTTGAAGCAGTGTGTATTGAATGTCCAGGTCGGTTCTTCTCAATTCATTTTGGGCCAGAGTGTCTTCCTGCTGCCCTCTTGTGTAAATGAAGTTATTGGAACCCAGCCATGCCTTCATTTAGATATTGTTTACATCTGCTTTTGTGTTATAGTCGCAGAATAGTTGTGACAGAGACCGTGGCCTGCAAAGCCTAAAATGTGTACTATTGGTCCTTTTCCCAAAAAGCATTTATAGCAAGGTTTGAGGTAGATACCATGTTGTGCACGGAAGGGGGAAAGGAGGCATAGTCCTTGATCCTCCTCATTGACTGGTCTTGCTGAGAGATGTTGGTCAAATGCAAAATCAAGGAACAGCAGAAATGCCTATTGAGCCATTTGTTTTTAAGTACTCTGAAATTTTAGAAGGGAGAGGTTAGCTCAGGGTACTTGGTGCGGACGTGGGTGACCCTGCATGGTCAGCTTGAGCCGAAGGATCTGTGAGTGGAAAGGGCATTCTGTATCAGGGAACACACAGTGCACGGTGTCTGAGTGGCCTGGGGACTTTGTGCTCAGGATGGCTGCCTGCTACTGCTGAGTTGTTGAAGAGGCCGGGAGCCCGGAGTTGGTGTTGGGGCACAGTCAGGAAACCAGAGTGCAGAGACTGGGCGAGGAGCAGGATGAAGTGATCAGATCTAATGAGAGTTGGTTAGGAATAGATTCAAGTCCAGAAATCTGTGCTCTGTTTTGTTTGTTTGTTTGTTTGTTTTGGTTTGGTTTGGTTTGGTCTTGGTACTGGGGATTGAACTCGGGTCCATTGCACTTGCGAGTCAGGCTCTGGAACCACTGAGCTAAATCCCCAGCCCCTATCTGTACTCTGTTATAATAGCAAGATCTTTTTTTCTTTTAATTAATTTATTTTTTTTAGGGTTCTTTTCTTTTCTTTCTGGGTACCAGAGATCAAACACAATGCCACTGAGCTACATCCCTGACCCTTTTCTGGCTCACAGTGATTCTCCTGCCTCAGCCTCCAAGTAATGGGATTATGGATGTGCACCACCATGCCGGGCCCAAGACCATTTTGTTTTGTTTTTTGAAGCAAAAACCTTTATTTGTACATTTTAGATATACATAACGATAACATTTATCATAATGAATTTGTACCTGTACCTGATATATTTTGCTTCTTTCTTTTCCATTCCCCCTGCCTTGTACCCTCTTCCCCTCCTTACAAAAGCTTTGTTTCTACTTTTTTCCTTCTATTCTCTTTTTTCCTCATCCCTTCTTTCCTTCCCTCTCCCCTATCCCTTGTTCCTCTTCTCATTTGAACGGTTTCTTCACATTTCCTAATCCCTATTACACATTTTGGTCCTTATTTCCACTTTAGGTTTCTCACACCAGAGAAACATTGCTGTATTTAAACATGTGTGTTGGATTTATCTCACTTAAGACCTTTTATTTTATTTTATTTATTTATTTTGTACCGGGGATCGAACTTGGGACCTTGCGCTTGCGAGACAGGTGGCGGAACCATTGAGCTAAATCCCTGGCAGGACCATTTATTTTAGATTGACAAAGTTAAACAGAAATTTCTTAAAGATGATTAATCAAGGCAGTAATTTAAGGATTCAGTGGGCTAGTGATAAGGAAATCACCTGATTGAGCCCTTGAGAAACGCCGGTTCTGTTCTAGTGTGTTATGTGTATTACTCCATGTCAGAGTGAGTATAGGAAGGTGAGTACTTTGCCTGAAGTCACACAGCTAGTAAAGGAAGGCCCTGGGATTGCAACCCAGCCTCTGAAGCCCTCACCTCAGTATCCTGCCTCTTTTTTGTTTTTGAGACAGGGGCTCACTATGTAGTTGAGACTGACCTGGAACTCACTATGTAGCCCAGGCTGGTCTCGAACTCACAGCGATCCTCCTGCCTCAGCTTCCCGAGTGTTGGGATTACGTGCGCCATCAAGTGTCCTCCCCTTTGACCAGGGTGGGATGAAGGAGGTGTAGACCCAAAGGTGGAGCCGATAATGTGACTAGACCACTTCCGACGAAACTCAGTTGGAAGAGGTTAAGTTGTGGATTTGCTGGGTTCCAGGTAGCAGAGACTTTTCGGTGAGATGCGTCCATTAGGTGACTCAGAACCTAAGGAGGAGCCTGAGTGGAGGTCAGATTTGCTGATTTGGGGGTCATGGCTGAGGACATGAGAGGAGTCCTAAGGGAGGGATGGCAGGTGCAGCTAGAGAAAAACAGGTCTCAGAGCTTACGCCTTGGAGAACAGGTGTGTGTGTGCTGCGCCTGGCCTTTTTTGTTCAGCTCTCCTACCTCTCTCTGTCTAGATATTTGCTTCTGATTTTGATGGATGCAGAAAGAGCCTGGAGCTATGCCATGCAACTCAAAGAGGAAGGCCGCACTGAACCCCGAAAACGGTTTCACATGCTCTCTCGCCTTCGCAAAGCGGTGAAACATGCAGAGGAATTGGAACATTTATGTGAGAGCAATCGTGTGGATGCCAAGACCAAGTTAGAGGCCCAGGTTAATGTCTTAACATTCCGCTGTGCTTTATTGTTCAGATTAAAATGTGACTTAAAAAAAATTGCTTGTTAAATAGAACAGATAGAGAAAAACCCTTTCAGATATTGCTTTTAAAAGTAGTGTTGGGGGCCAGGAATTTAGCTCAGTGGTTCCACCGCCTACCTCACAAGCACAAGGACCCAAGTTCAATCCCTGGTACCCAAAAAGTAAAAAATAAAAGGCAGTGTTGGGCCAGGCATTTAGCTCAGTGGCACCGTGCCTGCCTCCCAAGTGCAACATCCTGAGTTTGATCCCCACTACCAAAAAATACAAAGGTGGTGTTAAACCAGGCAGAGTGATAAATGCCTGTAATCCCAGCACTCGAAGGCTGAGGCAGGAGGATTGCCTCAAGATGAAAGCCACCTTGGACTACATAGCAAGACCCTATCTCAAACAAAACAAACAAACAAAAAACATGGTGATGTTGGAGCTGGATGTGTAGCTCAGTGGTAGAGTGCGTACTTAGCATGTACAAGGTCCTGGGTTCAAATCCCAGCACCAAAAATCATAAAAGTAAACAATGAAATTAGCATATTTTGCTTTTGTTTTGAGGCTCTTAGATTTTTATAACTGCCAGAAAGATCATACCTTTTGGTGACTAGCTGGAAATCTTTTGTTTGCGGTATTGGCCCATTACATTCCTTCTTTATTTTGAGACAAGGTCTTGCTAACTTGTCTGGGTGGGATTTAAACTTTCTATCTTCCTGTCTCAGCCTCCCATGTGCAAGGATTACAGGCATGCTCTGTCACACCCAACGAAGAATTTTTTTTTTTTGGTACCAGAGATCGAACTCGGGTCCTTGCGCTTGCAAGGCGGGTGGCGGAACAACGGAGCTAAATCGCCCGCCCAAGAATTTTTTGGAAATGAAAAATTTTTACACAATGATAGGTAGGCAGTAGAGATGATTAGCTCAGTGCAAAGCTCTAGGGTTAGTCCTCAATACCTCAGACCCCAAAGGGATGCGGATAGCTATTGCAAGGTTATAGTTAGCTTTTTTTTTATCCCAGTACTGGTAGGACCTTGTATATACTAAGCGAATCTTCCACCACTGAACTTCATACACAACCCTTCAAAGATTTTAAATTTTGAGGCAGTGTCTTACTAATCTTTTGATCCTCCAGCCTCAGCTTCCCGAGGACCTGGGATTGCAGGCATGGGCCACTGTACCCAGTTATTTTCAACTTTTTTTTTGTTTTATTTTGTGGTAAGAGGGATTGACTCATAGCTCTTGGCACTAGGCTATATCTTCAGCCCTTTTAAAATTTTTTGTTTTGATTCAGGTTCTAGTTTACAGACTTAATTTGAATTTGAGATCCTTTAGCCTCACCCTCTCATAGTGGTAGGATTTATATGTGTGCCCCACCGTGCCTGGCTTGGAGGATTTTTTCTTCTTTCTTTTTTTTTCTTTCTTTCTTTCTTTTTTTTTTTTTTTTTCCCGGGATCGAACTCAGGACCTTGCTAGGCAGGAGCACTGCCACTGAGCTAAATCCCTGGCCCAGACTTTTTCTTTTGAAACCAAACTAATGTAAAGGTACAAATTCCCAATGATGAATGTCATTAAAAGAAAAGAAAAGAAAAAAAGCTGAATTTCCCCGTACTCTTGGTGTCAGAGATGGAGTTGGAGGATTGGTTCTGTGTTGACTGCGTCTTCTTTTCCATCCCCTGTCAGGCATACACAGCTTACCTCTCAGGAATGCTGCACTTTGAACACCAAGAGTGGAAAGCTGCCAGAGAGGCCTTTACCAAATGCACGTACGTCTTCCGGCCCAAGACTGTGGCCAGTTCTGATTATCAAGTCAGATTCCAGCTATTACCTTATTTCTGTGGGACTTACCAGGATTCTTTTTCTGTAGAAGTGGTGACACATTCTCTTTGATCCTTAGATCATGGCAGTTCTGATAGTTGGTAGAAGAGCTTTCCAGGGCAGTGTTTGGTTTTGGCCACAGTAAAACCTGATGTTTCTTTGCTCGCAGAACTATCTATAAGAAGCTCGCCAGTGCTTTCACAGAGGAGCAGGCTGTGCTGTATAACCAGCGTGTGGAAGAGATCTCGCCCAACATCCGCTACTGTGAATATAACATTGGTGAGCAGGGGCCAAAGCAACTCACCGAGTTCCGGCATTGGCAGGGGGCTTGCTGGGAGCCTGCAGAATGTATTTAATTTTGCTCCCCGCCTGTTGTGTCCATCTTTGGCCAGAGTTTTGATTGATCACAGAACTAGAACTGTCAAAGTCTGGCCTGTTCAATGTTACGGAAGGCAGTTCTTCGGCTTTTTCTTTGTATGATAGTGAGATTGAACCCAGGGCCTTTGCACTATGCTACATCCCAGCATCTTGTTAAGTTGTCCAAGCTGGGCTTGTAGTTGCAGTGCTCTTGCCTTAGGCTCCCAGAGTGCGGGTTTTACAGGCCTGCACCACCACACTTGGCTGGTCTCGTGGCTTCTGTTTCTATCCTGCCATCTTCAGATTTGCGGGCAGGGGTACCTGGGATCGAACTTGTGCTCGCGAGGCAGGCAGCAGCACCACTGAGCCAAATCCCCTGTCCTCAGCCCTCTGTCCTGCTATCTTCTGTAGTCCCCAGGACTGGTCTTCAGTCAAAATCATGTTTTACCTTTTAGAGCAGTTTTAGGTTCACAGCAAAACTGAGAGAAAATGCAGCAATTTTCATACACCCCTCCCCTCATGCATGCACAGCCTCCCACCTCCCTACCATTCCCCACTAGAGTGGCGCATTTGTTAGGATGAGCGATACAAAATGATACACTGATACCAAATGAAGATTCGTTCTTGACATCATACACTCTGCTCAGAGAAGTGTGTGATGACACATACCACCATTACAGTGCCACAGCCAAACTCATGCTGTGTAAAAGTACTTGTCTGAAGAAGATAGATCACGCTGTGGGCTCACTGAAATGTACCTGTGAGGGGAAAGAGCTATAAGTTGGGGTGACTCGAGTGATTCTTCAGAAGGCAGACCAGACCCTTAAAGATTTTCTTTTCTCCCCCTTGTTCTCTCTCTCAGGGGACCAGTCGGCCATCAATGAACTCATGCAGATGAGACTGAGGTCTGGGGGAGCTGAGGGTCTCCTGGCTGAAAAGCTGGAGGTAATCTTAGCTTGCATACTATAGTGAGAAGCTTTGGTGTGAAAAGTCTGGAAAAAGAAATTAATTCCGTCCCCCACAGATATCTTAATATATGCATATTTATAGCTATGCTTATACATACACCCATGCATAGAATATATATTTTACATGTATGCGTTCACTCACTTTGTATGTATGTGTGTGTGTGGCACTAGGGAACACTGAGCTATATCTCCAGCTTTTCTTTAAAAAATTTTTAAACAAAATTTGACTAAGATGCCTAGATGTGTCTCAAACTTCCTGTCTTCTCTTTCAGCCTCCTGAGTAGCTGAGGTTACAGGCATGCACCACCATGCCTGGCCTATGTGTGTGTTTTTTTTGTTTTTGTTTTTCTGGTACTGGGGATCTAACTTAGGACCTTGTGCTTGCCAGGCAGGCGCAGTGCCCCTGAGCTACATCCCCAGCCCTATGTCTGTGTTTTTAACAAAAACTGTTTCACTTAACACTCTAAGTATTGTACTTTTTAACTTTGCTCTGCTTGTTTTGTGAGTAATACAAACTCATAGAAAAGTAAAAAATGTAAAAGGTTGCGGAAAAATTATTTGACTTTTCATAAGCTAAGATACACGATACCATGGAGGAATTTAAGCAGGCATTTTATATGCTTCGGAAGAGTTACACGTCAGTTAGAGAGAGAGACAAATAATAGGTCCCCTTACTTCCCTCTGCCCCTCATGCCCGCAGTTACAGCTTTAACCCTTAGAACTGCTTTCCAGGCATTAATCGCTCAGACCCGGGCCAAGCAGGCAGCCACGATGAGTGAAGCGGAGTGGAGAGGGAGAGCGGTACCTGTGAGGATTGACAAAGTGAGGATCTTTCTCCTAGGGCTAGCTGATAACGAAGCAGCCATCGCCCAGGTAAGAAGAAAGTTCCTGCTAGGCTCTTGTCTCTGTGCCCTTAGGTGTTCAGGATGGAGTGCAGGGTGTGGTGGCATACACCTGTGATCCCAGCACTCGGGAGGCTGAGGCAGGAGGATGCCATGAATTGGAGGCCAGCCTGGGCTACGTAGTGAGCTCAAGGCCAGTCTGAACTACATGGCGAGACCCTATCAAAAAAAAAAAAGAGAGAGATGGAGTGGTTTGTCAGTACTCACTTTTCAAAAGACAAAAACATGTATATTAGTGCAAGTTGGGTTGTGGTAAAGAGATGTACTCTCTCACTCTCTTTTTTAAAATTTAATTTTATTTACTTACTTACTTATTTATTTATTTATTTAGTATTTCGAGAAAGGGTCTCACTATGTAGCCCCAGGCTGGCCTCAGACTCGAGGACATCTTCCTGCCTCAGCCTTCTGAGTGTTAGGATTACAGGAGTGCGCCATCATATCTGATTTTTTTTGTTGTTATCTTGGTTTTTTGAGAAGGGGTTTCACTATATGTAATTTAGGCTGGCTTTTAACTCACTGTGTACCCCAGGCTGGCCTTGAATTTGGAGTGGTTCTCCTGCCTCAGCCTCGCAAGTGCTGGGATTACAGGCATGCACCACCATGCCTAGCTATAAATCTAAATTTTTAGAGGAATTAAAGTTCGGGGTGGGCAACATTCAGCCCAGCAGGTGGTGCAGCAGCCTTACTGTTATGTCCCTGAAGTCTCTGACCTGTTGTCTTTACCTTCTGTCCCTAAGGATTCATGTCATTCCTGTCCCTTTGCAGGAGAGTCTGGTTAAACCAGAATATCTTGTGTGAGGTGCACATTATGTTCATGCAAAGCTGTACTTGAAGCCACTCACAACAAGAGTACCTGTTTGTCACTGTGAACAACCAGGTGCAACTCCAAAGAGAAGAGGTCCTGGTGATCTTGGTTAGTTTGAGACAGACAGTGACTAAGGCACTTCTTATAGCTCCTTCTCTATGTGAGGTGAAGGGTACTTTTTGAAAAAACAGGCTGCTGACTGAGGCCTCTCCAGGGACCAGAGGCATTTCTAAAATGTCGCAATAGTTGATTGCACCTTGAATCATTTGTGTAGGGGGCGAAGAGGGGGATTTTTGTTTTGTTATTGCAGTACTGGCAGTTGAACCCAGGGACTTCTCACTGAGCTACATCCCCAGTCCTTTCGTCTTATTTTCTGAGACAGGGATCTTGCTTAGTCCTAAGTTGCCTAGGCTGGATCCTCAGCCTCCCAGAATGCTAGGATGACAGGTGTGTGGCACCATGCTCAGCAAGCATTTAGACTTCGAGGATTTATTCCAAAATGGCTCCTTTGGTTGGGGGCAGCTTTCAGCAACTGAAGAATCTGTGTCCTTGCAAATGACTCTCCAGTTTCCCTTTATTTGCTTGAAGGACAGACCAGTACCAGAAAATTAATTTTTTTCTTAAAAGACTGAGAAACTTCGTGAGCATTTTGTTGGCACTGTTTATGAGATTGGAGCTTTTTTTTTTCTTTTTTTTTGATACAAGGGATCAAACTCAGGTCCTTGCGCTTGCGAGGCAGGCGCCAGAACCACTGAGCTAAATCCCCTGCCCTTTTTTTTGTTACTGGGAATCGAACTTGGGTCTTTGCACTTGCAAGGCCGGCAGCAGAACCACTGAGCCAAATCCCTGGCAGCACTGTTGATGGTAATACTTCATCTGAACCAGGCGAGGGCTCTGATGGCAATATTAGGTGATTGGGTTAGTTTTGGGTTCGTCTCTGTTTTGAAATTACAAGTGCTGAGAGAAAGCAAGTCCTTGATTTCGTGCCGGGAATCAGTGACAGTGGCATAGTAATTCTAGCCAAGAGAAGGAGAACGGTGGGAAAAGTCCATAGGGTGAGTTAAATGAAGGCTTCTTTATTTTTCCTGGTACTAAGTTTCTAACTCAGGACCCTGTACTTGTCAGGCAGGTATGGTGCCACTGAGCTATATCCCCAGCCCAAATGAGGGCTTCTTAAGGACAGGGCAGCAGACAGATGTCAAGTAAAGGGCCAGGAAAGCTAATATTTGTTTCCTTTTTTTTGAGACAGGGTTTCCCTATGTAGTTCAGGCTGGCCTTGAACTCACTGTATAGCCCAGCCTGTCCTCAAATTCATGGTGATCCTCCTGCCTCAGCCTCCCAAGTGCTGGGATTCCAGGCATGTACCACCACACCTGGCCATAATTTTTATAAGTTAGTGCTTGAAATTCAGGGGGGGAAATGTGCGTGTGTGTATGCGCACACCTCTGTGTGTGTGTGTGTGCGTGTGTGCACACCTGTGTGTGTGTGCCTACGTGCCCACACGCGCTAGAAGTTGAATGCAGAGCCCAGATACATGTTAAACATGATTTTTCTCTGCCACCGAGCTATGCTTATAGCTTGCAAATGATCGTTTTTAAAATTGAAGATTGCTTCAGTCACACAATGGCCAGTTGGACCTGATGCGCATTTCACTTTTTGCGGTACCGGGCAAGTCCTTGTGCACACGTTCTACTTTTGCACTGTACTCCAGCCCCTTTGTGCGTGGTACAGTGGGCCCTTGACTTAGGAATTCGGTTCATTCCTGAGGGCTTCATAGAACGAGCTCGGAGAGCCAGGTGCAGTGGCTCACTCCTGTGATCCCAGCACTCGGGAGACTGAGGTAGGAGGACTGCAAGCTTAGACTCAGCCTAGACAGCTCGGCGATTTAGTGAGACCCTGTCTCAGGGTGGCCCTTGATTCAATTACCAGTGCTAAAAAAAAATGCATACAGGTTTGGAGGTGCTTCCTCCTGTTTTCCCAGAGAGTTTATTTTATATTTTTCTCCCATAAACGTGTGTTACCACTTACCTATAAAACTTGTGGGCCTAGAGTTTTCTATGTGGGGAAGTTTTTAAAATTTATGTTTTGCTTTTTTTAAATAAATTCAGTTCCCTTATGAGATTTAGGGCTCTTCAGATTTTCTACTTTATCTTGTGTTCATTTGCATGAGGTTTATTGTTTTATAGGAATTTATGATTTCATGGAAATTGTTAGATTTATCGGCATAAAGCATAAAATATTCCCTTATCATTTTAATGTCAGTATCTGTTTTCTCCTATTAAATAGTTAATGTGCTGGTTGTGGTATATATACTCTTCTCTGGGGTTTTGGTTTTTGCAGTGCAAGGGATCAAACGCAGGGCCTCAAAAATGCTAGGCAAGCACTCTACCACTGAAGCACATACCCACCTCAAATTATCTCTGATCCTTAAGGATCTTACAAACGCCTTAAAGTCACTTCTGAGTAGGGAGGAAACTTTATTTATTTATTTTTTTAAATTTATTTTTGAGTTTTTTGAGACAGGGTCTCACTATGTAGTTCAGACTGCTCTGGAACTCACTGTGTAGCCCAGGCTGGTCTAGAACTCGCAGCAATCCTCCTGCCTCAGCCTCCCGAGTGCTGGGATGACAGCCGTGCACCACCACTCCCGGCCTTGGGGGAATCTTTAAATAGTGTGGCAGAAGTGTGCATGTCTGTAACCCCAGCACTCAATAAGAGGCTGAGGCAGGAGGATCACTAGTCTGAGCCCAGCCCAGTCAAAGTAGCTACTTAGTGGTCTCAAAATAAAACATAGAAAGAGCTGAGATTGTAGTCCATGTGAGAAGGCTCTGGATTAGATCCCTCATCTGGGTAGGGGGGTCAGACCTAGGTCAAGCAAAATATGTATGAACTCCAGGGCATTCTGATAAGGTTTTAATGTTTATAGTTAATGCTTTATATCACACATATCCCAAAAAAGCCAGTAAGTAAAATAATTTAAGTATAGTATCAGATTAAGTCTAATTAAATCCTCAGTGTCAGCACTGTAGCTAATTAAATGTCTGTTGAGTGAGCCATGGGTTATTAAATGTGGGAAAATACCTTTTGGCCATTTGAGGTTAATCTCAAGCAGAACCACTTGCCCCCTTGGCGCCACTGTCAGATTATTTGGCGGATAAAACATGGTGCCTGGCCAGTCTGTTATTGTTCTCTTAATTCTTCCTACATTCCCTCAACTTCCTCCCTCTCCCTCTTGGTCTCTGCGCATTGCAAAAACCTATCTCTCCGTTTGTTGTTAGAAAAATATGAAGGACTTGGCGAGTTTGTGCGTCACCCCTGCTCAGGAGCCAGGCTAATTGGCTCTGTATCCCAGTCTTAGTATGTATGCTGCCATAGCAAGCCCTCTGTTTTGCTTTCTTTTGTTGGTTTTGTTTTGTTCTGTTTTTTGAGACAGGGTCTTGCTCTGTATCCCAGGCAGGCTTCGAACTCACAATGATCCTCCTGCCTCAGCCTTACTGGCATGCACCTCCACGTCTGACTCTTTGCTTTCTTAACATTTGATCACTCCTGAGAGGTCACTGGTGGTTGCATTGTGAGGTTGTATTTGGGCTTCTCTTTTTGGGAGTGGGAAGGTTTGTTTGTTTATTTATTTATTTATTGGTACCAGGGATCAAACTCTGGGTCCTTGAGCTTGCGAGGCAGGTGGCAGCACCAGTGAGCTAAATCCCCAGCCCCAGGAAGGTTTTAAATAATAGGCTTGATGATTCTTAGTCTCAAGTTCTGTTTAATTTTTGATGCTTGAGTGGAAGGGAGACCATTTAGCCTTTCTTTAAAAAGAAAGTCTATTTTTAAATGGGATTTAGCCTTTTCTTTACCAGGTTTCCATGTGTTTCTTCTTGACCTCCCTGGGATGGGCGAGGCCTGGTTCCTGTCCCCACTTCTCCTCTGGGTGTGGCAGGGAATGTGGCCAGACTTGCTTTGTGTCTCTGAGTCACACCGCTGTCTTGCAGCAATTCCTGTAGACAAATGAAAACAACCTGGGGATCTGCCTCTAATAGCAGGGCAAATGGCAGTGAGGTGCTTTGGCGCCAAGGCAGGCGTATCCTGGGTGTTTCGGGTTTTATAAAAGGGGATGTAGAATTTAGAATGTCCTTACTGGGACCAGTAGCACTTTACTCCCAGGTATAAGGTTTCTGTGTGAGTCACAGGACACATGGGAGAAGTTGTTAGCCAGGGAGTTTGCTCCTCGTGTTAGGGACATGTCCTTGTTGCTTCAGGGAAGACCTGGAAGGTGGCAGATAGATGAGGAGTCCCGCCTCTGCATATTGAAGGGTGCCATTGCGCCACTGGCCTTTCAGGAATGCTTGGCCTCACATATAGCTTCTAGAATAAAATGTGAGCAGCAGACACATTAAAGACTTTCTGTTCAGAGATGTTTTGCCTTGGCCAGCAGAATTGTGACAAGTTCTACTCAAAGATTAGTCTTTGAGTCACCACACAGTGGACATTAGCAGGAAAACACAACTGCTGTAAGCACTCCCCTTTGGCACACTTTTTCCTACAGTGTTGCTTAAGACTTTTACAAGTGAAACTTAAAATTTTGTGGAAGACATGGGAAAGTTTGCTTGTGTTCAGCACCTTCATGCACAAGTTAACTTAGTAACTTAGCAACAGTCAACAAATGTAATATATGGCATCCTTTTACTTCTTTGTTTTTGTTTTGAGACAGGGTCTCCCTGTGTAGTTCAGGCTGGCCTTGAACTCACTATGTAGCCCTGGATGGGCTCAACTCGTGATCCTCCTGTCTCAGCCTCCCAAGTGCTAGGATTACAAGCATGGGCCACCACAACTGGCCCTTTTCAGTTTTAAATTTGAGCCATATGCCAGGAGACATCCTGTGTATTATTATTTTCTTATACGCCCATTATCTGAACCACCAAACCCCACCCATCTGAAAAGGGGTGTAGGTGGCATATTTGGTGAATTGCTTATATTCAAACTAGTGCTGAGTTTCATTCTTCCTGCTGCTGAGGTAACTGTAGCACATATGTAGTTGGTTATTTGGTTTCTTAAAGCCAGGGTTATTAACATACTGTATATATATTTAAAAATTTTTTATTAGTACACGTTTGTGGTACATTGTAGGGAGTTGGTACGTGTACGTAACCCACCTTATTTCTTTTTATGTCCCCTTTCCCTACCCCCTGCACTCACATTGTCAACTCCACTTGTTAAGTGTTACACAGCTGCACCATTTTTGTGGGAAATGTACTTTGAAAAATTTGGCCAGCAGCTTTGAATAAATACGAATCTTGCCAACCCAAGGCACTTAACCATGTTCTGTAAAGTCTTTTTCTCTAGAGCCACACCATCCAGTACAGTAGCCCCTTGACACATGGGGCTAGTTCCGTGTCATAGAAATCTCAAGTGCTCAGTGGCCAGGTGGCTAACACCTGATGGAGAGCGTTGCCATCCTTGCCCAAAGTGCTGGGGTCGCAGGGGCTAATGGGGTCAGGTCTGCCTGGAGTCCGATTTCTTCTAAGTTAGTGAACAGCAGAAAGTCAAGTAACCCCTAAGTGGAAGAACATGTTTGATTTAGATTGAGTAATTTACAGGGGAGACTTTTCTCACAGTAGAAAGCAGGAAAACTTTAAGACTTCTTAAGGGGATAAAAGGTGCTTTTTGTTTGTTTTGTTTTTTGTTATGTTTTGTTATTTTAAGCTCTCCCACCATCTCTAAAAGGAGTGGGTGCTGTGGGGCTCTCTTCACTTTCTTAGAGACCAGCTGAATGTTGAGAACTTTTTTTTTTCACATTGGAGGTTGGTTTCTGGAGAAAGTCAAATATAATAATGGAATGTTGATGTTTTAATTTCACAGCAGGTCTGCCAGTAACGCAAGTTCATCTCCTTTCTGCCTTTCATCCATACCCGCCTGCTCAGTCGGATTCTTAGGATGCTGATGTGGTCTGGCAGGCATTCAGTTAATGAGTCACGTTTTCACTTACCCCAGCTGTGAAGTAGAGGTGACGCCCGGCCCTGTGCAGACCGTCATCTCATCCTTGTCACCCTGGCCTGCCCTCAGAGAAGAGAACTTCATGGGAAACTTAGGGAGATCTCCTCTTGGTTATTGATTAGTAATGTTTATGATTCACTTGGACCTAAAAGAAAGTCAGAATCTGCAAGTTGGGTTGCATTTGTGAAGGGTAATTCCACTGGCCTGAAATAGCGCTTAATGGCGTGTTCTGAAAGGAAAAGAGGAAGGATACATCTGGGCTTCGGTGTGTTGGAGCAGCACCCAGTATGGTACCTAAGGCCCCTGAGGGTGCTGGTGCTAATTCTGAGCACTGACAGAACGTAGGGAAAAGTGCTGACGGGAAGACATTTAAAGCACTCGTTCTCTGACAGAAAGCTCTAGATGAGTTATGCGCGTTGCGTTTTCAGTATGTTCAGTTTTTTAAGTACGCCCATTTCCATTTTAATAGTGGATAAGGCTATAAGAACACCCTGTAGTAGAGAGAGGTGACAAAAGGATCTCTTATTTGAGGCACGCATTCCATGTGTATTGTAGGAGAATCATAGTCCTGTTATGCCCTGCTCTGGCTGCAGTACTGCGGTTAACTCAAGAGAAAGTCTCTTGCTCTGTCCTGTGTTTGTCTAGGCTGAGAGTGAAGAAACCAAGGAGCGTCTGTTTGAATCCATGCTCAGCGAGTGTCGAGATGCCATCCAGGCCGTTCGGGAAGAGCTCAAACCAGATCAGGTAGGACATAGGCGGCCGGCTGACACCCAGCTCTGGGCCTGGGCGTGGGCCCTCCTCGGCCTGTCCCCTTGGCCACTGGGGTTTTTCAGAGGTAGTAGTCAGCTGGCGAGCAGCAGGGAAATTCTGGGCTCTGTGGGGTTGAGAAATTCATTTCTCCATGTCCTTTTCTTCTTAATGGTTTCATCCTGTGGTCTCCCATTCTTACCTCCAGTTGCCGCTCTCCGGTGCTCCCTCTTTGTAATGTTATCACTGCGATCCACACAGCCACCTAGGCTGAAAGCTTCAGAACTGGTTTTTCTCTAGGTCACAAAACCCTGCGTACTTCCCTTGGTAATGTCTCTCACCTATTGATGATTCTAGGACGTTGGACTTGCAAGGCAGGTGCGGTGCAACTGAGCTACACCCTGGCTGATTCTGTCTGGTTTTAATTAGCTTTGTACCCTAACTGTGTGCCTGAACTACTGCAGAAGTCTTCTAATTGCTTAAATCTTACTTCTGATTATAAGAAGTCCAGTGATTCCCCTAGATTGCAAGGAGTGTTCTCCAAACTTTTGTAATGATGCCCTCTGCGAGTAAAATTGAGCATGTGCCTCTGATGTGTTCATTTATAAATTGTATACCTATTAGCCAACTGAAATGTAATGTGTAAAATGCATTAAAGTAACATTTCAAAAGCACAGTTAAATTTGACTAAAAGTTCTCGTCTTCTCTACCCTCACACCTTGGGTTTTGTACTCTACTGTTGAGACCCAATTCTGGCAAGTACAGGGCAGACTCCTTAAACTGTCGCAGGAGCCTTCCCCAGCCAGCTTCGAGCTGCTGCTGAGCTGTTTCTCGGAGTTCTCTGTCTCAGCCCTCCCATTTTCTTTTTTCTTTTTTTAGCACTACTGGAGGCTAAACCCAGAGCCTTTGCGCTAAGCTGTATTGCTAACCCTTGTTTTATTTTGCAACAGGACCTCATTAAATTGTGAAATTGTCCTGGTTAGGCTCAAATTTGAAGTACTCCTGCCTCAGCCTCCCTCCCAGGGTGCTGGGATTGTAGGGGGCACCACACTGTCCAGCTTTGTTGTCTTAATGTGCCATTCCCACCTTCACGCATTCTGCTCTTCCTCCTTTCACCTGCATAGCCTTTAAGCTCCCTCATCACCTCTCCAAACCCTACCTGGTTCCAAGGTCCAGCTCACAACTTCTCATCTCTGAGAAGTGTCCCTACCCCATTCTGACTCACAAAGATCTCTGCTTCTTCCAGATAGCTGATACTTGCTGCTCTAATGTCTGTTTAGTAATGAAGTACTGTATTGCTTCTTGTAAAAAACAGCACTATTTTTTATTGTGATGAAATACACATAACAAATGTACCACCTCACTGCTTTCCAGTGTACACTCTAATGCTATTAAATACATTCACAACGTTGTGTGACCATGGCCAAGGCCAACACCCTCTCCCAGAACTCTTAGCTCTTAATACCTGTTAGTGACCTTAAATATTACCTGTGGACCTTTTATTTATTCTTTTATATTTACCTTTTCATTATATTTTCCTCCAGATAGTATGCATCTTAAAAGCAAATATATTTGTTTCAGTATCTGCTACAGTGTCTTGAGTATAAAATGTTCAAGTAAATCTACCATTTTTAAATTAAACTGCTTTTAAATTAACTGTTGCTTTCTCCGCATAGTCTCCTGCCTCCTTCTCCCATTAGTCACCGTTACGTATTATGCTTCCTTTCATCCATTTAACAGAGGGTCCTCCCTCCTCTACCTTGACTTTGCCGTGCCTGGGGAGACATCTGCCAGGGTGAGGGAGCAGAGTGACACAGAGGTGCATCTCTTCCTGGTGCTGCTGCATCACCGCAGACCCGGTGGCTTGAAGCACACATTTATTTATCACCGTATGCTTCAGGTGGTCAGAAATCTGAAGTGGCTTTACAGGCTGTTTTCTTCTGGAAGCCACTGGGAAACCTAGGGGGAATCCATTTCCAGCATCCCAAAGAATGCAATTCCTGGCTTCTAGGGGCCACCTGTAGATCTTTGTGACCCCTTCCTCCGTCTTCAAAGCCAGCAGCTCAGCATTCTCTCCTCTCTGCCCTCTGCTTCTATCCCTGCACCTTCTGTACCTCTCCGCCTTCTGCTCTCTTCTGAGGAGCCTGGGTTACATTGTGCACACACGGCTAATCCAGAGGTACTTAGTCGTATCTGCAAGGCCTCTTCCATCCTGGGAGGTGACATCTTCACAGACATTGGAGGTTAAGATGTGGGCGTCCTAGTGGGCTGTTACTCAGCCCTCCCCAAGAGGCAAGCCGTGACAGCACAGACTCTAAAAGAGAGCCAGGGTTTGTTCTCAGTGCTTGGCTTTAAACCCTCAGGCAGTGGACAGGAACCCTAAACCAGCTTTTCTCTGAATTCTGTTATTCAGGCCAGTTTTTAAACTGATCCTTTCATTCTATAATGTATTAATTAACCTTTGATGTTTGAGGACCCCAGACCTGATTGGAGACTGTGTTTTTGTTCGTGACACTTTGGGGACCACACCCCTGAAAGAGGTGGTCAGAGCCAAGGATGGAGTCAGCTGTTTTACCTTTTACCTTTTTCACTTTCTACAGAAACAGAGAGATTACACTCCTGAAGGGGAGTCAGGGAAAGTATCTAATCTTCAATACCTGCACAGGTAAGGGTTATTGTAATTTTTTTCTACTTCTAGTATTTCAGATACAACATTGGAACAAGAGTGTATATGATGTTTATGTACTATTTAATTTATAATTTCTTAAAATGCCTAATGCTAATGCATACAGGTGCACTTTATCACATGAATGCATTGCATTTGTATATTACTTACATATATATGTGTAATTTAAGACTTTCACATAGTTTAAAATCTCCCAACAGCCAGGCATGGTGGTGCACCCTGTAATCTCAGCATCTGGGAGGCTGAGGCAGTAGGATTGCAAGTTCAAGCACAGCTTGGCAGTTGTGGAAGCCCTGGGTTCAGTCTCCAGTACTGGGGGAGGGGACCCTGAGCATAACCAGTAACTCTGAAGCTCCCTCAGCCCCTCCCTCCCTTCTGGAGCCAGTCACTCTCCTCCCTGGCTCCAAGCTCTGAAACTGATTTTCCTTTGTGTTCGGAATGTTTTAAAGTTGTCCCTTTTAAGCTGGGTATGGTGGCGCACACCTGTAATCCCAGCACTCGGGAGGGTGAGGCAGGAGGATTGCTGTGAGTTCAAGACCAGCCTGGAGTTCCAGGTCAGTCTCAACTACATAGTGAGACCCTGTCTCAAAAAATAATAACAACAACAACAAAAAAGAATTTGGTGTTATGAGGATGTCAAAGCAACTGCAGGTGCCTCAGATACATAGACTAGCTATCAAGAATGGCAACTAGCCAGGGATTTAGCTTAGTGGTTCTGCCTCCTGCCTCGCAGAGGCAAGGTCCTAAGGTACCAATAAATAAATAAAGTTTTTAAAAAGACAAAAGAATGGCAATTAGATGTTACCTGTTTGAACAGCCTACAGAGAAAGGTAAAGCTACAGAGGTTGGATGAGTGGTTTGTATTCAGAGCCCCAGTGTCGAGTTGATCTGGTTGCCGGACCCTGAAACGTTCACTGAGGCTAAGGGCTCTTGGAAACTTGGGTGCCTCTTGCTTTTGAGTCCATTCTCCCACTTTCAGGATCATAAATTCCCATGATCAGGAGGGCAGCTTTATGCCTCTGGGTGTGTGTGTGTGTGTGTGTGTGTGTGTGTAGTACTGGGGTTGAACCAAGGGCCTCACATATGCTAGTGAGCACTCTACCACTGAGCTACATCCATAGCCCTTTTTAAATTTTTATTTTATTTTGAGACAGGTTCTTCCTAGGTTTCATGGCCTGGGCTCAAACTTCCCACCCTCCTGCTTCACCTTCCAAGAGTGCTGGGATTACAGCAGAGCACCACCATTGTGCCTGGCCAGTTAATTTGACACATCTGATTTTTCTACAAAAGTCCTTAGGAAAGTCTGTCTAATGACCTTCTTGCCTGTTTCCCAGAAGCAGCTGGGGATTTTTTTGGCGGGGGGGGGGTTGTTTTTTTGTGGGGTTTTTTTGTTTTGTTTTGGTTTTGGTTTTGTTGTTGTTGTTGTTGGTACTGGGGATTGAACTCAGGACCTAGCGCTTGTGGGGTAGGCAGTGGCACCACTGAGCTAAATCCCTGGCCTCAAGAAGCCGCTGTTTTTAACAAAATTTTTTTAACAAATTCTTTTGCTCTTTGCCTTTACATCTCTCTAAATGACATCTGTATGTTGCTACTTCTTGATTTGGAGATTTAGTTATTTGCCAACTCTTCCAACATTACAGGGACTTGCTGGGTGTTATAGTTAAGATGAGTGGGTATCGTGTAGTCTGTCCACATTTCCATGGCTGGTTGCAGGACACTGAAACACTGTGCTACAGTGTTTCTGAGAAGAGAAGGCCATCGACAAGTAAGGCAGGTGTTGCGTGGGCCAGGAAGATAACTGGTCATCATCCCAGAAACTGGCTTCCATCCCTGGACCTTCTTTTCATGGTGCTAGGGATGAAACCCAGGGCTTTGTGTACGCTGAGCAAGCACTCTGCCACTGAGCTACATCCCGGTCCCACTTGTGGACCTTCTTAAGGACTAGCAGGGTCCTCTAAATCAGGAGCTCTGTGGCTCTGAGAAAAAAGACATTGCGTATAATTCAAACTGCAATAGCTTTTTTTTGTGTGTGGGCACGGGGGATTGAACTCAGGATCTTACATTTTCAAGGCAGGTGGCAAGAGCACTGAGCTAAATCCCCGGCCCTGAAATAGATTTTAATAAGGTTTCAGTCTGGTCCCCTGTAAGTTTTCCAGTGAACAGCTGCCATACTGCAGGCCTGTGGGTTTGAGGCCCAGGTCCAGTGGTCCTGCTGTGTGACACACCCTCACTCCCACACTTACCATGGAGCAGTCTCAAATCACAGTCCGGTGGTTTTCCCAGAGATTCCCTGAGCATAACCTGAGTTGACGTGTGGTATGTTTCAGCTACCTGACCTACATCAAGCTGTCAACAGCCATCAAGAGAAATGAGAACATGGCTAAAGGTCTGCAGAAGGCTCTGCTGCAGCAGCAGCCGGAAGATGACAGCAAGCGCTCTCCCCGGCCCCAGGACCTGATCCGGCTCTATGACATTATTCTTCAGGTGACCTTGGGGATTGTACTTTGCCTGAGTAGGATGCAAAATGACTTAACTGTGTATAGCAACAGGGCTGTGACAGCCAAGAGCAATTAGTAACTGGGTGGAAGACAGATTTTGTACCAGCTCTGCAGTCTGTGAGTACCCATGCATCAGATGGGTTGAATTCTTTCAAAGCACAGACAGTAAACCCACAGGTACTCACTGAGCACTCCCTCTGAGATGCTGTCCCAGCTGCCAGGCCCAGTGGTGCAGGCCTGTAGTCCCAGCTGTGCAAAAGCCTGAGGTGGGAGAATCACTTGAGCCCATAGATTTGAGACCGGCCTGGGCAGGTAGACCCTGTATCCAAAAAAAAAAAAAAACTTTCCTAGATGCTGTGGAATATGCAGAGACCTGAATCCACACTGCCTTGGCCCACAGGGAGTCAGTCAAGTAGTAGGAGTATTGTGCACAAACACACACCACATGTGCATGGTGTCTGTGTAGCTGCTGACTGAGTCAGCGACTGAGAAATAAAGCCCAGGGCTGGACAGAGCCTTCTGCTGAGATGGTCCAAGAAGTTTCTGCAGGTGGATGAGCTAGGAGTTGAGTGTTGAAGGAAAATAGGTTGTCAGCGTCAGAGAGGAACAGAGGGGGCACCAAGGACAGCTGCTGCCCAGTCACACTGCATGGGCTTTGTCCGTTGTTTTGAGCACAGGCTCTTTCATCTGCCCTTAAATGCTGTTACTCCAGTTTGCTTTTTGCATCCAATGTACAGAATCTGGTGGAATTACTGCAGCTTCCTGGCTTAGAGGAGGACAGAGCCTTCCAGAAGGAGATAGGCCTCAAGACCCTGGTGTTCAAGGCTTACAGGTAACATCTTGAGAGCGCTGGCTCTCCTTTGCCTCCAGCAGTTCTGTGAGCTTTGAAAGGTGGAGTTGTTGGCATCTGGCTATGTGGCTGCCTTGCCTCAACCAGACAGTGCTCAGCTCAATGTGTTTGTGGGAAATCCTGGCCAATGGTTGTAGCGTAGTACCCAGTGTTCTTTGTTTCTTTGGATGGGCCAGGGGGAGTCAGCACACACATTAAACTTGGCCTTCTCTCTCCCCACCCCCACAAAAGAGGACAGCATTGGAAAGGATATTGAATAGCAGAACCAGAATGGCCAGTTCGGGAAGCCTGAACTAAACTTGGATAAAGCTAAGACATCACAGTTTCTTAAATAAATCATGGTAACTTGGAAGTGGGCTATCTAGCAAGACAGGGGTCTAGACTGAGTGGCAGAGAAGAATCATGTGCATGCTCACCTTTCATTTTTAGGCTTTCTGCTCATGTGACCCCTTCTGTCCTGTCAAGGGTTAGCAGTTAGAGCCTGGTGTGCTGGCACAGGCTATGTGTAAAGGTGCTGGCTTCCATCCCCGTATTTCCAAAGAAGGAAGAAGGAGCCAGAAGTGCTCAGGCTTTTTTGAGCATAGTAGAAGAAATTCAGTTAGGAAGAACCTTTCTTGGTTTTGTTTTTTAGAAAGACATGAGCAGGTTGAAGGGAGGGGCAGGGGAATGGGGGAAAAAATAAGAACCAAGATGGATTACATATGTAAAGGTGCAAATTTCCAATGATGAATGTCATTCTATTGTTTACCTTAAATGTACCAATAAAATTAATAAAAAAAAGAAAGACATGAGCAGAGACAGTGATGGTGGCTTAGATGTATAGATGGTGGTGGGTGGGATTATTTTTAAGCAAACAACATGGACCTTTTGCTGTCCCTGGCCGCCACCACCTTCCTTCTGAGAGCTGCCCCTGTGGGCAGTCAGCTGGTAAGTGAAAGGTGGTAGCTATTTGTTGGACCTACATGATCATCTCCAGCTGCTGGAAGGACCTGCAAATCAGCCCTGCAAATGTGAGCATCCTGATATGGGCTCCTGTGCAGTCAGCCCAAGTTAAGAATCCTGTTTTCAAACTGGGGTTGGTGGTGCATGCCTCTAATCCCAGCATTCCAGGAGACTGAGGCAGGAGGATCAAAAGTTCATGCCTAACTTGGGCAACTTAGCAACTTGGTGAAGTTGCTGTCCCGGTATTTTAAAAAATAATAATTAAAAGGGCTGGGGAAAGTGGCTTCAGTGTGAAGGCCCTGGATTCAATCTCCAGTACCCCCCCAAAAAAAAAACCAAAAAACAAAATTCCTGTTTCCACAGGAAACAAAATTAACACACATACACACACACACATTAATCCATACACAGTCTGCTCCCCTTCTGCAGGTTCTGTACCTATAGATTCAACCTACCATAGATCAATAATATTTTTTAAAAACAAAATACTATTCCCAGATTGAAAATTCAGCCTAGGCTTCAGAGAAAGCCTTGGACTTGGGCAGTTGTTACTTTAGAATATTGTGGCTCTTCTCCCTCCCCATCAGGTGTTTTTTCATTGCTCAGTCCTACGTGTTGGTGAAGAAGTGGAGCGAAGCCCTTGTGCTGTATGACAGAGTCCTGAAGTATGCAAACGAAGTAAACTCAGACTCAGGAGCCTTCAAGAACAGCCTGAAGGTGAGCCTTCTGCCCGCCTTGTTTTCAGGCCTAGGAAGCTGTGTAGGAAGGTGGGACTCAGCCAGCCAGGCTATGACCCAGGGCTGCTTCTCAGGCTGGTCCAGGCTGGTCGCCCTGGTTGCCCTTGAACTATAGGCTGTAACTCATGCATTCCAGCCCTGAGATGGATTTAGATACAGCAAAACAAAAACCTGAAGTACTGTTCTCTTATACGGCTTCACAGAACGTTTGCATCTCACCCCAAAGCTCCTGGTTCCGATCTGTGGGATCTGGAATGGAATGGACATTGCGATTTTTCCAAGTCCTTCAGTGATTCTCTGAGGCGAAGCGCTGATGCAGCCTTCCTGCATGATATGTCCAGGACCAACAGTGTCCAAGCTTGGAAACGTGGACTCGCCTGTCTCAGGCACTGCCCGCGTTCTCCCCAGCTCAGCTCTCCTCGCAAGCTAAGCAGGGCACGGGCCTGTAATCCCAGCACTTGGGAAGCTGAGGCATGAAGATTGCAGTCTCAAGCTCAGCCTGGGCAAGTTATTGACTTAGCAAGACCCTATCTCAAAATTTAAAAACTTGTGGGGATGTTACTCAGTGTGAAAACCCTAGAGTCAATCCTCAGTACTGAAGAAAGGAAAAGTCTGTGTGTATGATTTGTGGTAGAGAGCTTATCTCACATGTCCGAGTCCCCGTGTTTAATGGCCTGCACTGAAAAGAAAAGGAGGGAGGCTGCTGGTCTGGTAGGGGGTTCATTCACGCTTAAGAAGTGCCTGTGCGAAACACAGCTGCTCTCACTGATTGACAGCCAGCTGCATAAGCTGTGAACCCATGTGATGGCACAGAGCTCATTGAAACATTGATTGAAGCTGGGCATGATGGCCCATACCTGTAATGCCAGCACTTGGGAGGCTGAGGCAGGAGGATCACCGTGATGAGTTCAGGGCCAGCCTGGGCAACATAGCAGACCAAGACCAGTCTCAGCCAATCATTTGTTGATGGAACTGAGAAATCCATGTGCATTTTACAAGTAGAAACCATTTAGAAAAACAAATGTTAGTCACTGGTAACGATGGCGTCCCAGGCCAGCACAGAGGAGCTGCTGCCAGGTGCCAAGGACACCATGCCCTGGGAGCAGAGCGCCTCCACCTGGTGTAGGCCTGCAGAGAGCCTGTGGTGGTGTTGCAGCCTCAGACTTGTATGCAGCAGCCTGTCTGAAATCCAGAGAAACCGAGGATTGGGGAGTAAGCAGCTCAGCAGCAGAGCGTGTCTGCGGCGTGCATGGGTCCTTGGGTTTGATTTTCAGCACCAAAGAAAAGCCTGGGAGGCTTGGAGCACAGGTGGGGCGTCGGAAGGAGGGATGGAGTAGGGCAGAGGGTGGGGTGAAGAGAGTGGCAGCATCTCCACGGTGCACTGTTACTTGGGGACACAGCGGCAAGACAGTGTGGACTGTTCCTCTCAGGACAGAAAAGCATGGCGTTTCTGAGTCCCTGACGCCTATGCTCAGTGTGTGGAGGACTGTGTCAGAGAGTGGAGGCAGGAAGGGTTCTGTGGGGTCCCAGTTTCATCAGATCATTCACATAGTGCCAAGTGAGAGACTAAGAAAGAGCCGGGCATCGCCCGGAGAAACGGGGATGTGACAGACAGCTGAGGGCTCGGTTCTGCATTCCAGCCTTTGCCCCGCTTTGTGTGGCCAGCACTTCACCATGCGCTGGGGTTCTCTCACGCCACAGGAGGGGATAGATGACTCCTAGAGTATTGTGCTGCTTACACTGACAAGTAAGCTGCTTAGCACTGTGCCTGGCCTGTGATACACTCAGAGTATTTAAATTTAGTGATGTTAATTACTAGTTCATGCTACTGTCCTTAAGCCGTACTATAGCTTGAAACAGGCTGGTTTTCTGTTTTAATTAGAAGTACACGAAGAATCCAGAACCCCATGAAAACCCCAGTGGGACCCCTTCCCCCTGGCACTGCCAGCTCTGAGTGTGTGTTTTCGGGGTCTTTCCAGGACCTGCCTGACGTTCAAGAGCTCATCGCCCAAGTGCGGTCAGAGAAGTGCTCCCTGCAGGCTGCCGCCATCCTGGGTGAGCCCCTGCCTTGGTCCTGGCTCAGGGTGGCCCCGAGTCCTCTTTACTGTCGCTCCTCCTCTCTTCCACACGCTATACCACTATTTCAAGGTTGAGAGGGGTTGCTGAGTTAATCCTTTAGATTTTCATTTTCCTGCCCTTTATTTCTGCCCCATTGGACCCTGAAATGTGCTGAGGGATTTAGAGAAACTGCCTTGTCCCTTCTCCCTTCTCCACCAGCTATACACTTGTTGCAGCTCCACTGGGCTGATGATGCTGGCTTAGAATCTATTGCCATTTACACCACTGCTTAGCAAAATTTGAACCCAGGAGGGAGAGAACTTACTGCCCAACCTTTGCTCTTAGGGTGTAGAAGCCATGCATGTGATAGGCCTCATTGGTGACTGTACCTGTGAAGTCCTTATTCTCATTGAATGTCTCTGGCATTTTCAGACACAAATGACACCCATCAAACAGAGACTTGCTCCCAAGTGAAGGACAATAAGGTAAGTACAGCTGTGGCTTTTGAGACTAGAACGGGATTAGAAACTCCAAGTACAGTGAGTGCCAACCTTTCAGAGCTTTCAGTGATACCGGCAACCCACTGCAGCGCATGTGCCATAGGTTCGCCACCCCTGCTCTGGGATTACATGCTCCGTCATGGGGCAGAGGGTCCTTAGTTTCTAGGCAAACCTCCCTTCTTGTGCTCAGAGATCCGGAAGCTGCCTGCGAAGTTTGTTAGATGTCTGGATCACCCTAGGAAGGAAGGTAGAAGTGGTGGCTGTGCAGAGTAGCACCAATGGGTCAGAACTTTCGCCCACTTGTCCTATCGCCCTGCATCCCCTGGTGCCCTCCAGGTGCGAGACGGACTGGCGCCCCTCTGAGTAGGAGATTGGGACTGAGTGAGCGAGCGCAGGGAGAGCCTAGCTGGGTGCTCAGCACACAGCGGCAGTCCCGCCAGGTGGTCTGGGTGACTAACACCTCTGCTTTGATTTCCAGCCTCTGGTTGAACGGTTTGAGACCTTCTGCCTGGACCCTTCCCTTGTCACCAAGCAAGCCAACCTCGTGCACTTCCCGCCAGGGTTCCAGCCCATTCCTTGCAAGCCTTTGTTCTTTGACCTGGCCCTCAACCACGTGGCCTTCCCGCCCCTTGAGGACAAGTTGGAGCAGAAGACCAAGAGTGGCCTCACTGGATACATCAAGGGCATCTTTGGATTCAGGAGCTAACCAGGCCCTTCCTCGGGCAGGGGAGATTCTGACTCTTGACCTGTATTGTGAGAAAGCCCCAGCAAGTTCCATGCCATTAAACCCAGGTCTGCATTGGCCCAGGGGGAGTTCCGCGCCCTCAGCCCCGTGTTCCTCCGTCTTGTGTTTGTGCACTTACATTCTTAGCCCACATGTGAGAAGGGCACCCCGGTGTCTCCGGGACCTGTCAGGTCGCTGCATCTCCTGTACCTCCTGGGGCACCATGCCGTCTGGTGCCCAGTGAGCCAGGACCGATCACCTGTGGTCCGTGGTGCATTGGGGGTTCCACACGGGCACGGTGGGGCCTTGGAATGCCTGTCATGTGTCCTCAGTGCCGTGGATTTGAAAGGGACTCGCCCCCGCTGTGAGCCTCCAGAAGCCATGACCATTGAACACTGGCAGGTCACTTCAGAGTTACGGTCGGTCAGCCTTAGCCCCTTCATCTTCGGGTGAACTTAAGTTTCCAAACAAGCAGAGAGCTCTATTTTTAGAAGAAATATGTTACACTCAGAAATGATGAAACCAAATCTTATATTAAAAGGATGGTGGAGACTGCGCCCATTTTTTACACACCCTCCCTCACCCACAGCCCAGCTCTCCTGGGGGACCTGGGTGAATGACTGAGGTCAGCTGCGTCCTGACTTCCGGGCAGCCGGGTGTGCTCAATGCCAGATATGGGCTGTGCTGGAAGCACCGTTAAAGAGTTCTGTGATTTTTAGATGCCGTCATATTTTAATCTTCTTACCCTTTTACTTTTTCCTTGTTCATCCTTTTTTAATTTCTACTATGGCATCAATCATAGATGCCACAAAGGTGATGTAAGAAAGAAGGAATAAAAGTGATTTAAACATGCAGTGTACCTGGCGCCCCTGACTCCCTTTGGAAATCACAGCTTGCTTATTCTGCAGCAGAAGAAAGGCACCATGAGCAGAATTGTGGTCAAGGCGGCTGGAAGGGAAGGCTGGGGCTGTACTTCAAGGCCGCAAGGCCAGCTGGTTTCTAGCCAGTGCAGGAAGGACAGCCGGGAGCCAGAGGGCCAATGGAAGACACGGTGGCCTTATTAGAATTGTGTCATTGGATTGGAGGACTTGAAGGTGGGAGATGGGCTCTTCTCCCTCAGATTCGGTTGGGGTTAAGTGCCTCAGAAAGCCGATTTTGTTGCTGTGTGCGTGTGTGCACGGGTGTGGTGCTACAGATCAAACCCAGGGCCTTTTGGGTGCTAGTGCCGTGCTGCTAGGCCACCCCTGGTATTTCAGTGGGGAGTTTATCCATCTGTGCCACGTGCCGTCCTCCTCCCCTCCCTCTGGAGGTTCACAGACACTGACCGAAGCTTGAGGTCCTGGGTCTGCGCCTGCAAGCTCCGGTCCGTTGTCCCTCAGGGTCTGGGGGTGCACTGGGGCTTCATGCCTGCTCTCCCCTTCGCCCAGTGGTTTGAGGCGCTGCATCTGCTGACACCCAGTCTCTGCCTTGGCTGGGCTCGTGCTCTTATCTCCAGGCCTTGTACCAGGTCTGTGGTATTGTGAGAGGCCTGAGCTGCTGCTGGCTCCTTGTATGAAGTTTCCCTTTGTCCTGCATCCACGAGGTCCTCTAGCAAGACAGCAAGGGTAGAGATGCTGATGGTTCGGATTGGACCTCTTTATTTTTAGATTCCTTAATGTTCTTTCTTTCTCATGGCCACACTAGAAATTCCATGGCTCCCAGTGTCCCGGCTGGGCACCGGAGTAGAAATGGCTGTTGTCAGACTCACACTGATGTAGACCGCTGTGTTTAGTTTAAAATCATGTGTTTATGTAGAAGACGGAGCAGGCAGTGCCGAGGCCTTGATTGGCAAACATCCCTTCGCAGGATCACTGGATGTTAAACAGGCTGTCAGTAGGGCCGCTGCGCCAGCAGCAGGGCCAATCCCAGGAGGTGGTTCTGCCTCAGATGGGAACAAGTTGCAAGCCAGGCCCTCTGCCGGTACAGTTTGCTGGGTGTTGTCATAGAACACGGTGGGTCCTGTCCTCTCCTCCCAGGACTCTGGCACTGTCAGAGGTTTTCTGTCATAACAGTTTCTGTTTTCCTGTCTAGGTGGTGACAGCAGGCACATGAGGTGCTGAGGGTTTCAAGGTTTTTCCTCTTCCTGCACCAGCCCCTCTGCTTTTATACTAAGTCAGATGCAAGTTCTTGGCCTGTGAAATGAGGCAATGCCAAGCTTGGTTCCCACCTCCTTCCCCTGGTGACAATTTGAGCCTCTCACCGTGGCTGTGAGGCCACGGCCTGTGAGGGCAGCGTGTTCTTTCTCAGTGGCCTTGGGCCTTAGCCAGGAAGCCTCACAACCTGGGGCAGTGGCTTTGCCCGCTCTGGAGAGGAAGGCTGACTCCAAGGGCTTCTAGGGAGGGGACCACGCTCTGCTCCCTGTCATCCCTGTGGCAGTGCTTATTTTTCACACATTAGGTATCATTCATTACACAGAAAAAGCTAATTGATCACAGAATTCTAAATAGCCTTTTGCTGTCTGTGGCCTGAAAAAGCTTGGAACACTCAGAGGTCTAGGAAAATATCCAAAGATAGCAAAGACATGTTCTGATTTTTTTTTAAAGACACTGCTTCGGAGGTGATGGAAACCAGATTTAGCTGTAAAATTTGTGGATGTTCCAAAGCAAAGAGAATAAATTGGACGTTGCCGGAATCCTGACAGTCACAACTGGTAGACTGTAGCCTGTTGGCCTGTTGGGCGTTACGGTCACTTACGTGATGGGCGCCAGAATTCTGCAGAGCTGAGGAAAGGACCTCGGTTGGAGCCCGCGCTGGGGCAGGCCGCAAGGCTGGCTGCCCAGAGTACATGTGGAGATTCAGCCCTGGCCTATGGGCCTGCCCTCTGCCATGTACCATCCAGCACACAGCGGTCTCCACAAGTGCCACTTAGAGGTGTTTAAAGAAAGGAACAAAGGGTGACCAAAAAATGTGAACGCGGAAGTTTAAAAACGTAGTAAAAGCCACTTCGCCGTTAATATCCCCTTAAAAATCCTCCGCCTCACTTGGAACGCTTTTCTCTCACCCTTCTTGCCACTTTCTGAAGCAGTTCTGGAAGCCCTCTCTGGAGAATTTCTGAGGTGTGATCAAACATGCAGTGAAGGCTGTGGCCGAGCACCACCCATCGGAAAGGCGGGCTGCAAAGAACTATGGCGGTGGGTCCTCGTCCGCCTTATTCACCAGATCCGGCACCGCCCAAGGTCTGGCTCTTCTCCAAAGTCAAAATGACCGTGAAAGGGAAATGTTTTGAATCTCTTCAGGACATCCAGGCACAACTGAAGGGACTGTTGAAGACACTCACGAGAGAGGACTTCAGAGCTGCTTCAGAAAGTGGTGAGGATGATAGGATCCGTGTCTTTGAAGTGAGAGGGGTTATTTTGAGGGGGATTAAAGCATTGATAATTTTTAATATTTAAATACACTTTTTGGTCACACCTCATAGAAATTAAAATATAATTTCAACTGACATGCAGAGGGATGCTTGTGGGGACCTTGTCAAGGACCCTGGGCTCAGCCTGTTCTGTGTGGTCTTCGCTTTGTGGTCAGGGTTCTCCTGTGTTAGTAACCTCACCAGGGACCCTCTGCGGAGCAGCTCCCGGTTGTTGCTGAGAACATCCAGGCAGCTGGGGAGGGACGGCTTTCCCTCTCTTTTGGTAGTAGGGATTGAATCCAGGGTCTTCATACTGAGCTAGGGCCCCAGCCTTTTTATTTTATTGTTTTATTTTTTTTAATTTCCCAGACTGGGCTGGAATTTAGGTCCCTCCTACCTTAGCCTCCCAGAATGCTGGGATGGGTGAAGCACCATACCCAGCCACATTGTCTTGCTCAGTCTGTAGTTAAACCACATCATTTCCTTTAAACTGAACTTTCCCCAGTCTGGTGATAGGAATGCTTTTAGCATTAGCTATCTTTTTTTTTGGTCCCTGAGATCGAACTCCTGACCTTGTGCTTGCAAGGCAGGCGGCAGAACCACTGAGCTAAATCCCCGGCCCTAGCTTTAGCTATCTTGTGGAATGAAGGGTGGATGCTTGGCCACCTCCACAGCCCCAAGTTGAAAGGGGAGGGACAAAACTCCAGGGTCCCCCCAGTGCTGGGATCCCTGCCCCACTCTTGCTGGCATGTCGCCCTGCCAGCCTGCCCAGCTATGAGCAGGCTCCCTCACCTGTAGAAGGGACATTCATTCCTCCAACTGCCCCAGAGGAAGGGACTGCATGGACATTTTCTCACTGCAGACGGGCAGTGAGGAGAGTCCCCTGGGATAGTTAGGACCCAGGATCCAAAGCGAGCTTGTTGGCAAATAAGGAAAGACCGGTCCTTGTCCTGAGCCAGCCCTCCCGCTTGTCTTCTGCCTTCTCCCAAGCAGAGTCCAAGCCAAGCTGTAGGACAAAAGGCAGGGGCTGATGGGCTCCCCTTTCCGACTTCCTGGCAACAGTTAGCAAGCCACCCCTGGGCTGTGAAGACTGGTCAGTCTGTGCCTTCGTGCCGTGTCCGTCTGCTTTATGAGGCCTTTTCCTCCTCAGACCGGGGGACCCCGTGCTGCAGCTTCAGCACAGCTGCCATGCTGGGCTGTCTCCTTGTCACGGACACCGTCAGTTAGCTGCCTCTGTCCGGCCTGAGCATCACAGGTCGCCAGACCTGCCGATTAAGATCTTGTAGCAGAGGCCCAGAGCCCGAGGGCAACTTGGGACGACCTGGAGGCTGGTGGCTCCTGAGCAGAACTGGTGGCAAGACTCTGGAAGGCAGGATGGCTCTGCATGGTGGCCCTGTGGCCCAGAGAGGGCTGCTGCCCGGCCCTGGTCCCACCAGTGAGCTGAGGCTGCTTGCTGTGGCCCAAGCCCAGATAAGAGGATCTTTCATAGGGATGGACAGACACCCAGTGATGACCTTGAACTTGGAACCTCCTGGAACCCCTTCTAGGCTCTCTGGCCATTTCACACAGGTAACCCTACTCTCAATACAGGCAAGCTTAGGTGTGTTTTGAGCTTTTTCAGATGTTGTTTCCAGCTCCTCCTATAAAAGGCTCCAAAGGTACAACCAGCACCTTTCCTCCTCGTGCCGCTGAGGTGGAGCAAGCCCTGTCTCCCTTTGCTTCCTCCCCTCCAGGCACACCTTTGGCATTTCTTTGTTATCAGGCTTGTTGGGTAGACTCGCTTCCAAAAGAGCCTCCTCCAGACAGCTGCGGATTCCTGGGGCTGCAGCCTGTACCCTGGCCTGCGGCTACACCCGTGAAAGGAGGCACCTCCCTGAGCTCCCCTCACCACCTCCCAGCCTCTCTAGGCCCCTCACTGCCGGCTAGCCAAGGCAGGTAAAGGAGGGGAGGTTGTCACTCAGCTTCAGTCCAGGAGCCTACCGGCGGAGCTTTTGAGCAAACAGAGGGTAATTTCCTGAGAGGGCAGAGCTGCGCTCATCAGGGAGCAGCTTATGTTCCCAGAGCAAAAAGAACTGATTGCCTCCATCTGCTTCGGCAGGCAGGACAGGCTGGCTGCAGTTGGAGAAGAAAGTGGGTACCTCAGAGCTCGAGCCTCGGCACTACCCTGCCGCCTGGCTGCCAGCCTGCCTGGGCCACTTCACTTCAGCCTGGTCAGCGCTCTGTCAGGCCATGTGCTGCCCACAGTAGCCTGGATGTGAGCAAGCTGTCACTGCCAGCTGCAGTTGGCACAGGGCTGCAGGGACCCTGGGGGTCATTTGATCTCAAACCTCTCAATCCAAGAGGAGCTGAAGCCAGGATGGGTGAAGGGAAGAACAGGAAGCCAGGTCTAGAAAGGGTGAGATGGGGCAGGACCAAGGCCTTGGGGGCACCCTGTCCCGCTGCTGGGTTGAAGCTAAGCCCACAGAACTCTAATGTGAGCCATAAATGCAAGCCTCACCTACAGTTTTAAATTTTCCGGTAAACACAGTTTATTTTTAAAATGTCTCCTCCTCCTCCCCCTCTTCTTATTGATTTGTGGTACTGGGGATTGAACTGGGGCCTTCACAGTGAGCCACAATCTCCAGCCCTTTTTAAAAATTTTTATTTTTGGCACAGGTTCTTGCTGCGGTCCCTGAGTTGCCCAGGCTGGGCTTGAACTTGCAATCCTCCTGGCTCAGCCTACCAGAGTGCTGGAATTTCAGGTGTATGCCACTATGCCCAGCTACTATAGCCACATTTTAAAAAGTAAAAAGCAACAGGTGAAATTGAACAATACATTTCATATATCTCAAAGTACCCCAAAAAATCAATATAAAAACGAATAAGAAATAAATAATAATGAGATATTTTACATCATCTTTGAAAGTAAACCTTTAAAATCCTGTATGAATTTAACACATAAAATGCATCCCAATTTGGTCCAGGCACCTTGAATGCCCAACAGCCATATACAACTGGGCTTGGGGTGCCCCTATGGGACACCGAGGGCCTTAGTTGAGGCAGGCAGTCCTGTCCTGGGCTTGTAAAGGGACGACATTCTTCATTGTCCCAAGGATGAAGGATGAAACACAGAGACAACATCCCTCTCTTTTGTCCCTACCCATTCTCCTGTGGCTTATTCTTGGGGCCAGGTGACCGCCATCTGAGCAGGAGCATCCCGCAGCGATGAGTCACCTCCGAGGAAGGTGTTCCACCCCACGCCCTGGGTCTCAGGGCTTGGGAGAGCCCGAGAGTGCTCTTTTATTTCCAGGAGGCCTCCTGCAGCCAGAGGGCGAAGCTCAGATGGTCCAGACTTCGGCTGGAGCCTGGAGCTCCCAGTCCCCACCAGGCCCGCCTCCATGGCCACCACCTCTGGGAGGCCCCATCTCAGTGGTGAAGAGGCGAGGAGGGGCTCTGAGCCTGTCACTTGAGCAAATGGCCCTTCCGAGAACAGTTGATGGCAGGCGTGTCCCTGGGCTTAGAAGGAAACTGGCCTCTCCTCCCCGGCGCCATCTCCCTAATCACACCTAGCCCGGAGCGGGAGCGGAGGACATCGCAGGCTACCTTGTTTCCCGTTGCTGCCTGCTTTGGCAAGGCCTCCTGTGGCCCTCCCTACCCCGTGGCCACTCTCAGCCCCTCTCCTCAGGAAAGGAGGACTCCTGTGCCCCCAAGTTCAGTGGCTCGTCCATGAGAGACTCACTGGGGTGTGTGACCAGGGTTAGGCTCAGACTCCCCCGTCCGCGGGACCTTTCTCTTCCAGGCTGGGTTCTGTCCTAGCTGGGGTGTCCGGTGTGACGGTCTCCCCTCCCCTCGCACCCCTTACCAGCCCTCTTCCACCAGAACCAGGGGGTTCTCAGAATGAGTCCGGGAGTGACTACACGTGTAGAGAGGACTTTTTTTTTTTTTTTGGTGGGGGGCATACTGGGGATCACAATTGGGTCCTTGCACTTGCAAGGCAGGCACGGTGCCACTGAGCTAAGTCCCCGGCCCTTACAGAGGACATTTGGAGCAGGGCTGCTGAGTTCCTGGAGATGGGATGGGATCCAGCCCCTTCCTGTAGACCCTGAGGCTCTGGTAGGAAGAGAATATTGCCTGGCTGTGGTGAGCATCTGTAATCCCGGCTACTCTGGAGACTGAGGCAGAAGGATGTTAAGTTTGAGCCCCGCCTGGACAATTTAGCAAATCAGTGAGACCTTGTCTCAAAAGTGAAAAATAAACAGGAGCCAGGAATGCCAAAAAAAAAAAAAGGAAAGAAAAGAAAGGGCTGGGATGTAGTTCAGTGCAAAGGCCCTGCATTCAATCTCCAGCACTGAAGAAAAGAAAGAAGGAAGGAAGGAAGGGGAACAAGATCATCTGTGCCGGTGACTGTCTCCCAGCAGCCCCATAGGAAGCGGAGAGCAGGCCCCTCCGTGGCCAGGACGGCGGCCACACCTCTCCTGGTGGCTGCAAGCCATGGGTGGGGACCCGCTTGATAGTGGGGACTATGTGCTGAGCAGGAAGGCTGGGCCTCTGCGCCGAGCCTGCGCCTGCTTGTCCTCCTGTCTGCCGTCCCTCCCAGCAATTTCCCCATCTGGGTGGGATCTCGGTGTGCTCCCTCTGGGCGTGTGGGTGTAGCACATCCAAGCCTCCTCTGTGGGAGTCGGCGCTGGGTGCCCCACCTCTGGGCTGTGCCCTTTCCTCCAAGACTGGTTATGCAGGAGCAGCAGGGCATGCGCAGCAGCCAGGCCCAGGCTAGGAGCCCTCACCTGCAGGGAGGGGCCTTGTAGAAACTGCCTTCCTGGGCAGCCCTGCCGCTCCACAGCCTGGCCAAGCAGACATCGAGGACGCACGCTGCCTCCTGCCCTCCTGCCCCGCCGGGGAGCCCAGCCTGAGCCGGCACCTGCCTTTACACCATGTTCAAGGGGCTGAGCAAAGGCTCTCAGGGGAAGGGGTCCCCCAAGGACTCCCCAGCCAAGGGATCCCCCAAGGGCTCCCCAGCCAAAGGATCCCCCTCGCGCCCCGCCGCACAGACGCGGGGGGGGGGGGGGGGGGGGGGGGTGGGGGGGGGGGGGGGGGGGGGGGGGACGGGGTGTTCCAGCTACCTGGAGGTGGCAGCTCAGACTGGCATTGGGTATGCCCAAGCCAAGGGGCTGGGGTGAATGCTTGCCCACCTCAGGAGCCACTGACTGGGCCAAGCTTCAGCCCAGGCCGGAAGGTGATGGCTCTCGGCTCCCTGCATACCCCAGACAGCCTGAGGGCCACTCAAGGAGGCCGCTCTGCAGGAGAGGGGCTGGGGAGGCCGGGAGACATCAGGGCCTGGCTCCTGTCCAGGGCTCTGCTCCCAAGGCCCCACTTGGCTGGGACCATCTTCAGGGGCTGGGCACGGGGGGGCAGGACGGAGAGGCGAGAGGTGAGAGGCAGGCTGGGGCTCTGCTGCCTCCTGCCCTGCAGTTTCCCTAGTTCTCCCCTGTCCTTGGGTGAACGGTTAAAGAACTGGGGGTTCCTTTTCCACCAGGGTGTGGGGAGGGGGTGCCGCACCTCCCTCTCTGCACACAGACCTGGCTGCCTTTTCCCACTCACCGCCTTTCTGCAGGAGGAGGTGCTGCAGGGTGTCAGGGTGTTGAGATAAGAGCAGAGATGAAAGGCCGGGATGGGGTGCCCATTACCCCGATAGGGATCTGCGCACCCAGACAGGCTGGGCTTCTGGGCAGACGGGAAAGACCGAGGTTGAGACTCTCACTGAGGTGACCTGTCTTCCTGAGTGGAGGTGCAGCTCTGTGAGCCAGTCCTGAAGACAGGGTTATAGGGAGGCTGCTGCACCTGCGTGCGGGCCTGTGGCAGCTCCATCCACAGCACCCAAGATAGGGCTCTTCCTTCCCTGTGTGTAATCTGCACACACTGGGCGCTTCGTGAGTAGCAGCCGTCCCAGGCTCTGGTGGTGGTGCTGTGAACAGATCCGCTAGGCTTGCCTTCAAGGCACTTACCCTCTGGAATAAAAACTGCCTTGTACTGAATGCCAAATCTGCACTTGAGGCTTCCAACGGATTCTGTGGAAGACACTGTTAAAACCCCACTTTGCTGGGCTTGGTGGTACAGGCTTGTATCCCTAGCACTCTGGAGGCTGAGGCAGGAGGATGGCCATGAGTTTGAGGCCAGCCTCAAACTATATAGTTCAAGGCCAGGCTGAACTACAAAGTGAGACCCTGTTCCAGAAAACCAAGATAAATAAATAAAGCCCCATTTTATAAGAAACCATAGCACAGAGAGATTGTCTAATTTGCCTGGGCTTACACAGCAGTAGTGATAGAGGAGGATCAGACCCAGAACGTCTGGACTGCAGAGTCCTTTCAGACTGCTGTGTTTTCACTGTGCTTCTCCTCTGCCTGGGATCCTGTCCTTTGACCCTGATTTATGGCTCCATGAGCGCTTTCCCTCCTCTAGGACTATGACCCCTACAGGACACCATGTTCCTGAGGCATGGACCGTTTTGCTTTTTTTTGGTTGCTTGGTCCTCTTGATCCTCTCAGAGAATGCAGCAAACAGCAGGAGCTCACTAGAGGAAAAGAGCCCTGGACCCAGGCAGCAGGTCCCAATCTGGGTTTCAGGTTCCTGAACCTGAACAGTGGGCTACCCAGACGCTGTCCCTCTCTCCCTCGCCCCCTCCCTCTCTCTTAGACAAGGTTTTGTATGTTGTGTTTTTTTTGTTTTTTTTGTTTTGTTTTTTTTTGTTTTGTTTTTTGAGACAGGGTCTCACTATGTAGTTGAGACTGACCTGGAACTCACTATGCAGTCCAGGCTGGTCGAGAACTCACAGCGAACCTCCTGCCTCAGCCCCCCCCCACACCACCACCCCAGTGCTGGGATTACAGGCATGTGCCACCACGCCCAGACTCAAGGTTTTGCTACGTAGCTCAGGCTGGCCTCAAACTCTGAGGCAATCCTCCTGCCTCAGCCTCCTGAGAGCTGGAATCATAGGCACATGCTACCACACCCGGCATCAAGCTGTCTCTCGATCCCTCCCAGCTCCAACACCATGTGGCTTGCCAGTGGCAAAGCCACTTGAGGGCGAAGACTGCACTGGGGTGAGGTGCGGGTGTTCTGCTGTTCCCCTGTCCCCAGACAGCTCTACTGTCCCTCCTGGGCCCAGTCAGTCATTAGCAGCTGAGCTGGTGATTCTCTTGCTCCTGGGCTGCCCACCTGCCAACCTCAGGAAGCGAACTGGCAGCTGTGTGGGGTGGGACTCACTGCCAGGCCAGCTGGCTGAGGTTGGGGAGCCCAGGATCCACCTGTGCCACCATGTTACACAGGCCAGGGCACTCACTCAACCCCAACCCTGAGGCGGGATATCTTCGAGTCCCCCAGGCTGAGGACTCCTCCCCCCAGGGCAGACAGCCTGGCTGTGGGCAGGAAGGCACCCACCTGGGGGGCACAGACGGTCTTTTCCCCATGTGACCTTTGTCCTCTATCCTGGGCCACCTGCCAGGGCTGCCGCACAGGAGCTGGCCCTGCTCATCTCCCGCATGCAAGCCAATGCCGACCAGGTGGAGCGGGACATCCTGGAGACCCAGAAGAGGCTGCAGCAGGTGAGGCCCAGGCAGCAGGGACTGGCTGGGTGGCGAAGGAGGCCCAGCATTGTGCCCGTGGCCCTAGAGTGCCATGGAGATTCTCCACTGCCCACTCCCACTTGGCCTTCCTCCTCTGCTCTGCTGCACTGCCCCCGCCTGGGGGGACAGCGAGGGGCCTAGGCTTCCCGTGTCCCTGCCACCTGCTTCGCAGATGCCTGGCCCTGTGTCTGGCGTGGGCTGGAGCTCAGGCTGGCAGTGAGGGCTTAGGGAGGAAGCGGGGCCCTGGCCCTGGTGAGCCTTGGCATCCCTTGTGCCCAGGACCGGCTGCACATTGAGCAGAGCCAGGCCCTGAAGCACCAGCAGCAGACGGGCCGCAACCTGAAGGAGGCTGAGGTGCTGCTCAAAGACCTCTTCCTGGATGTGGACAAGGCCCGGCGCCTCAAGCACCCGCAGGCCGAGGAGATCGAGAAGGAGTAAGTGGGCCAGGGTTCGGGAAGCAGCGCAGGGGGTCCTGGGGAGGCCCCTCCCTGACCCACAGGCTAATCCTTGGCAGCATCAAGCAGCTGCACGAGCGGGTGACCCAGGAGTGTGCTGAGTACCGAGCCTTATATGAGAAGATGGTGTTGCCACCCGACATGGGGCCCAGGGTCAACTGGGCATGTGTGCTGGAGCAGAAACAGGTCAGAGCCCCCTGATGTCCGAGACACCCTCAGCGAGCTCAGTCACACCTGGGACAATCAGTGAGCAAGCCAGATAGAACAGCGTTTATCTCTGGCCTGACTTTAAACCTGGGGGTGGCTCAGGGTCTGGGAAGGGAGCAGGGGAGCACAGTGCAATCGAGGACGGCTTCCTGCAGGAGGAGGCAGCTGCGAGATGGGAGGGTGTAGCTGGATCAGGGTGAGGTAATGAGGACGTTCCGGAAGGAAGGAGCCAAGGTTCCCTTGGGGAAGAGGCCCAGGGGTTGATGGGAAGTGGGTTTCTTGGGCAGTGGGCAGTTGGGTCCTGGGACACCTTGCTCTTCAGGTGCAAGTTTGGGCTGTGATGAGAGTGAAGGGTGGGCTGGAGGGGGGTGTGCGGAGCTGTCCAGACAGCAGGTGGGGGCTACAGCCCAGCAGGACAGAGCAAGGAGTCCTGGGAACCAGAGGGATTCAGGCACTGTGGTCCCGGGAGCCACTGGAAATGGCACTTCCCTGGGGGAGCCCAGTGGCCACCCAGGCTGCTCCCTGGCTTGCTCTGCTTCTCCTCACAGGGCTGCAGGGAGGGCAGGGAGGCACATTGGGTCTCTGGGCCCCGCATCCCTGGGCTGAGTGCCGGCTCCTTTGCAGAAGCACATCAGTGAGGGCCAGTACGGGCCGGGCATGGGGGAGCTGGAGCAGCAGGTCGCAGAGCACAACATCTTGCAGAGGGAGATCGAGGCCTATGGGCAGCAGCTGTGGAGCCTCGTGGGGCCGGTGCGTGAGCCCCGCCCCGCCCCAACCACCTCCCTCCCTTCAGAGCCTGGGCTGGCCCTCTGGGGAGGGGACACGGCTGGCCCGGATGGAGGGTGCCCACGTCCTGCACCCGTCTCTGACTGGTCCTGTTTCTCTCCTGGTCGAGGCAGGAGGCGAACAGCATCCGAGGCCAATACCGGGACCTACTGGTGAGCAGGAGGGGAGGGAGCTGGGTGCAGGCTGGGCAGGGCCCACCCCTGTGCCCCATCTGACTGGGCTTCTCCCACCGGCTTCTCTCCCTGCCCTGTGGCCGCTGGTCCGGAGCACAGAAGGCGGCCTCGTGGCGCAGGCAGAGCCTGGGCAGCCTGTACACGCACCT
>NW_022900935.1:59887852-59904713 GCF_012274545.1 Fukomys damarensis | reverse complement strand
CGCCCGAGCCAGCCAGTCCGAAGGCTGGTGGGCGGGGCGTCGTGTGAGCGCTCGGTACTGCGTTCCGCAGGTGCACCAGGAGGCCCTGAAGATGGAGTGGCAGAACTTCCTGAACCTGTGCATCTGCCAGGAGAGCCAGCTGCAGCGCGTGGAAGACTACCGCCGGGTGAGCCTGCGGCCAGGGCGCCAAGGGCTGGTGGGGTGGGGCCCCCAGGTGCCTGGAGGGTGCACAGGACACCTACCTTCTTAGGCCTCTAAAAAGAGCTGAGCTGGCCATGGAGGTGCACACCGGTAATCCCAATCCTCTGGGAGGCTGAGGCAGGAGGATGGCAAATTCAAGCCCAGGCTGGTTGATTTATGCTACAACATGGATCAAACTTGACAACATTATGCCAAAGGGAAAGAGGCTAATCCAGAAAGTCACATATTGCGTAAGTCCATTTATATGAAGTGCCCCCAGAATAAGCAAATCCAGAGACAAAAAAAAAAAAAAAAAAAAAAAAAAAAAAAAAAGATTGGGGATGCAGCTCAGGGTGAAAGTCCTGAATTCAGGCTGGGCATAGTGGCACACACCTGTAATCCCAGTCCTAGGAGGCCGAGGCAAGAGGACTGCCTTGAGTTCAAGGCTAACCTGGGCTGCATAGTGAGACCTGTTTCAAAACAAAAAAACAAAAGCAAAAGTCCTTGGTTCAATCCCCAGTACCTGGAGAAGAAAAAAATTCTTGGGAATGGTGGGAGAATTAAGGGGGGAAAATAGCAAAAATGTCTGTTTAAAGGGACACTAATGAAAGAGGGCTGAGAAATATTGATACAATAAACAACTTGGATTCCTTTTATAATTGTAATTTCCACCAAGGGTTTCATACACTTTTGACAAACACCAAGTTTTATTTTGGTTGGACAGCACTGTCCTATGTAAACACAATACCATCATCACACACTGGGAGTAATTACAGGGCATTATTACCCGACCACACATTTCCTTCCTTGCTTGCTTCTGTACTGGGATTGAACCCAGGGCCTTGCATATGCTAAGCAAGTGCTCTACCACTGAGCTACGTCTCATCCCTGTTTATATTTTGAGACAATGTCTCACTAAGTTACCCAAGCTGGCCTTGAACTTGCCAGCTTCCTGCCTCAGCCTCCAGAAGAGCTGGGATTACAGCTGTGCAACTATCTGGCCCATATCTGCTTCTTCAAGCACACTGCCCCAGGCTTCTTCTCTGAGGCTGGGACAAGTACAGCACTGTCTCACCTCCCCCTGTCTCAGAGGCCGGAGGGAGGCAGGCAGAGGGGCCCTCGCTGTGCAGGACAGATAGATCCAAGCGTTGTGTGACACTTAAAAATCAAGTGCAGTGAACCAAAAATATGCGTTTACAGACTGTGCCATTTCAAAAGGTCCCACTGCCCAGGCAGATGAGCTGAATTTTGTTTAGCTGGCTGAGGTTTAGCCTGGTTTGGACTTAGCTCAGTTTGCATTTAAGCTCTTGGCTGTGTCGAGCTGGTCTGCAGGCTCAGTGGGCAGCGAGATGCCCCTGGCCCTGCCTTTGACCACAAATGACCTCAGTTCCAGGAAGAGGCCGACACAGTCAGCCAGACTCTGGCGAAGCTCAGTTCCAACTTGGACACCAAGTACAGCCCTGTTTGTGGGGGCCCTGTCTTCCCTGCCACAGAGCTGCTGCGACAGCTAGAGGTGAGATAGCCCCAGCAGGCCATCTGCAACCCTGCTTCTGGGAATTAGGTCCCTAGTCCGGCCCCAAACCCTGGCATGGGAGAAAGAAGTCTTCCCAGTTCCCGGCCAGCTATTCTCTGTGGACCCGTCTCCTCCTGGGTAGCATGGCAAGGGCAGCCTGGGGGAGCTCTTTGGCCCCTCCGGTCTCCACCCTGGAGGGTGGATGGTGCAAGGTAGCTCTCACCCCCACCCAACCACAGGTCTGCTGAGCTGGGCGCCCAGGGAGGGACTCCTTCCATTTGCTGGCTCAGAACCCCGCCTCGATGAAGGCCAGGGCCTGGCTGTCTCGGGAAGCAGGTATGGGACAGGTGGCCTTCGGTGCGGCCTGGCCTGACCCCCACTGCCTGGGCCCCGCAGGCAGAGGAAAAGCAGCTGGCAGTGGCTGAGAGAACCATTGGGGACCTGCAGCGGCAGAGCCAGAAGGTGGCTCCTCTGCCTCAGCGCAGGAGCCGGCTGCAGCAGTCCCTGCATGTGGACAGCATCTGCGACTGGGACTCGGGAGAAGTACAAGCTCTGCCTGCCCTGTCCCACCCAGCCTCGGCCCCAGCCCCCAGCCCTCATCCCTCTCTGCAGCCCAGACCCACACCTGATCTGTCCCTGTGCCTACCCCACCCCCTCCTGTGCCCGTTCCCCCTGCTGTGCCCTCCTGACCCGTCCTCATCACCTCTCCAGCTCCACCTGAGCCTGTGTTAGCCCCTCCTCATCGTCCACCAGGTGCAGCTGCTGCGGGGAGAGCGTTTTATGCTGAAGGACAACACTGACCCACACACCTGGGTTGTGCAGGGCCCTGGCGGGGAGACCAAGACTGCCCCAGCCGCCTGCTTCTGCATCCCTGCGCCGGACCCTGAAGCTGTGGCCCAGGCCTCCAGGTGGGTCTCCCGTGGGATATGTGGGGCGGGAGGCAGGCTGTGACCCAGACCAGGCTCTGTGGCACCCGAGAGCGCTGCCTAGAGACCCCTAGGGCCCAAATGTGTGTCCCCTGGCACAGCAGTTGCAGAAAGAGCGAGGAGGGACGTCCTCTGGTCTCATTCCAGGCTGGCCACAGAGCTGCAGGTCCTGAAGCAGAAAGTAGCCACCGTGCAGAGCCGCCTGAAGGCCAGTCGCCTGGAGCCCTTGTGGCCTGAACAGCAGGGTACCTGGGCTCACCGGGAAGTGGGCTTGTTGGGAAGGAGGACCTAGTTTCCTACACCACTTCTGGGGACTGATAAGCGACCCAGGGGGTGACCTTGGCTAAAGGGTGACTGCTCGGGGGACTCCATCTCCTGCGGCAAGTCCTTGGGGCCGTGGCTCCCTGGGTTAGGCCCTACCCAGCCCCCCATTGTGGGTACCTGGGAGGGCCCATCGCAGGCCTATGCCCTCACCAGCTCTTCTGCCTCAGCTCCAGCTGGCTCAGCCCCTGCCGACCCACAGGCCCAGAAGCTGCTGACCCGGATGACCCAGCTGGATGGGGACCTGGGGCAGATAGAGAGGCAGGTCCTGGCCTGGGTCCGGACCCCGCTGAACCGCAAGGCGCCATTGGATGACCTGGAGGGCCGCATCCACAGCCATGAGGTGGGGGAGCAGCCTTACCCTGGGGGTGCAGATAGTTTAGGGGGAGACGCAGAGGCAGACCAGCCACTGGGACCTCAGGCCAAGGAGGGGAGTGGACTCAGCCAAGGGACCTGCAGGCTGGCCCCACAGCCATCACCTCAGGCGCGTTCTTAACCTCTCTAGGCCTCAATTTCCTCCTTCCTGGAACAGGCTGGACAGTCGGCATCGGGGTGTCAGGAGGCGCAAGGGTAGAAACTCCGGGGAGGGTTCTCACAGGGGCCAGAGCCTGGAACGTCCTGGGGACCATCCCTTCCCTCCTGGCTTCCTGGAGAGGTGGCAGCATGTGTAAATGTCCACTAAGACTGTTCTCGACCCCCCGAGGGTACCACGTGTGGCAACCGTCCTCCCCCGACTCGGGGGCCGTGCCTGGTTACCCTTCCCAATCGGTTCTGTTCAGGTAGCTTTTACCGTTTGTGTTTGGCTTTAAAACTTTTTGAGCCATGTTGCTCTCACTGTTGTGCAGCCTGTTATTTTTCTTCTATCAAATAGTTCAGGCTTTTGCAGTCAGCAGTTCAGGCAGGGCCGGGGGCGGAGCAGGAAGGGCAGGCCCAAGGCAGGGAGGTGCTGTGCTGCAGAGGGCGCCCAGGAGGCCTCTCTGGGGTGAAGAGCATCCCTGGCATTCACTGAGGAAGTGGGGCTGTCTCACGAGCAGGATGCAGGATGGCAAAGGGTTCACTGGCCACCCTGGGCATTGTGGTCCCCATTCTGGCTGGCTGTCATACCCAGATAGGTCCTTGGGTTTAGTTTGTGGTACCAGGGATTGAACCCTAGCCCCTTGCACTTAGCTGCATCCACGTCCCTTTTTAAATTTTTTATTTTGAGACAGGGTCTCACTAAATCACCAAGTTTCCGAGGCTGGGTTCAAACATGCAATCCTCCTGCCTCAGCCTCCCAGAGTGCTGGGATTACAGGCATGCACCACCGCACCCAGTTAGTCCTTGGGTTTTGAAGTCGCCACACCTGGCATATGAATGGTTTGGGGCTGGGGAACCATGTCCATCCTAACCCACATCTTAGGGGGCAAATGGGAGAATGAAAGCAGCGATTCTAAGTGGACAGAGCCAGGGCTCGGGCTGTCTGGCCCCGGGTCAGCAGGGCTGAAGGTTTTGTGAAGATGACAATAGGCAACTGTGCGCCAGCCCTGACGCAGCACAGGGCCTCAGTCCATCCTCTCCTCTGTCATTGCGCAGATGAAGAGATGCGCGGCAGAGGCCGGCCTGCCCTCGGTCCGCTGCACGGGGATGCCGCACACCCCATCTCCTGGGCACAGGGTTAGGCAGGCCCTGACATCCCTGACCCCCATTCCTCCCCAGGGCACGGCCCAGCGCCTGAAGAGTCTGGGAGCTGAGAAGACGGCGGCCCAGCAGGAGTGTGAGGTGTTTCTGTCCACACAGCCTGTGGGCCCGGCTGCCCTGCAGCTGCCCTTGGTCCTCAACAATGTTAAGAACAAGCACAGCGATGCCCAGATTCTGTGCAGCCTCTATGGGGAGAAGTGAGTGCTCCTGGGGCGCCTGGGTGGCAGCAGGGTGCAGCTGAGGAAGTGTCTGACCTTTGTCTCTGCTGGGGCAGAGCCAAGGCTGCCCTGGGCTTGGAGCAGCAGATCCAGGAAGCGGACAAGGTCATCCGGGGCTTCGAGTCCACCTTGGCACAAGAGGCACCCATCTCCGATGGCCCCGGGGCACTGCAGGACAGGGTCGGTGAGCTGCAGGTAGGGGCTGGCGGGCCACTTCCTGGTGGGAGGGAGCACAGCCCGGCCAGGCATCCCGGGGCAGTTTGAGGGTGCATGGCGCTGTGTATTCCCCACCTGCAGCACCAGCGGAGGGAGCTGTTAAAGCAGCAGGCCTGTGTGCTGGGGCTGCACCGCCAACTGAAGGCCACGGAGCATTTGTGCGGTGCTCTGCAGAACCACTTCCGGGAGTTTTGCCAAGACCTGCCGCGCCAGCAGCGCCAGGTACGGGCCCTCACCGACCGCTACCACGCCGTGGGGGACCAGCTGGACCTGCGGTGAGTGGCTAGGCCCTCAGGGCGTGCGGCAGGTGCCCAAGATACAAGGGCTCAGGCGGGGCCCAGCTGTGTGTGTGAACAGCTGTGTGATGCTGGCTGGAGACTTCACCTCCTAGAAACTGTTTCTTCACCTGTAAAATGGGAGAAGGGCAGGGGATTTAGCTCAGCGGTTCTGCCACCTGCCTCACAAGCACAAGGACCTGAGTTCGATTCCCGGTACCAAAAAATAAAAAATAAAATAGGAGAATAAACTGGTCAAGTTCTGCACTCCTGCAGTCCTAGCACTCTGGGAGGCTGAGGCAGGAATATCGAAAGTCCAAGCCTAACCTGGCAATTTAACAAGATCTTACGTATCTCAAAATAAAAGAAAAAAGGCCTGGGGATGTAGTTTAGGGAGAAAGCCTCAGGTTCAATACCCAGTGTCACAGAATAATAAAACAATAAAATGGGGTAATAATAATAGTATCTCCCTGAGTGGTACCAGGCTGTCTGCTGATGCCCCACCCCCAATACAGGGAATTGATGCACTCAAGGCCTTTGCACCAAGGTACATCCCCAGGCCTATTTTTTTTTAATGCTTAAATTGGGGCTGGGGATTTAGCTTAGTAGTTCTGGCACCTGCTTCACAAGCACAAGAACCTGAGTTTGATCCCCAGTACCAGAAAAAAAAAAAGGTTAAATTGCCCAGGCTGGGCTTGTACTTGGCACCCTCCTGCCTCAGCATCCCAGAGTGCTGTGATTACAGGTGTGCACCATACCACACGCCTGGCTGTCTATTCCATCTGAGTCCCCAGCCCCAGCAGAGTGGGGGACCTGCAGGTCGCTCAGGCCTCCTGACCTGTCCCAGGGAGGAGCAGCCACCTGGCTTCTCTGTGTACCCCACCTGTCCCCAGAGGGCAGCCTTCACCTTTGCTCTGGCCTGGTCCTCCTCAGAGAGAAGACTGTGCAGGATGCTGGCCTCACCTACCAGCAGTTTAAGAACTGCAAGGACGACCTGAGCTCCTGGCTGGAGCACTTGCCCCACAACCAGGTGCGGCCCAGCGATGGGCTCAGCCAGATCGACTACAAGCTACAAGCACAGAAGGTGAGGAACCAGGGCTCCAGCGACCTGCCCAGACCTGGGGCCCCCAGCCAGCTCCTCCTGCCCACAGACAGCGCAGGCTGTGCACGTGTGCCCCCTAGTGGCATAGATCAAAAGCGCTCTATGGGGCCTCAAGCCAAAACCAGAAACTTGCCCCTTCTTAACTCCACCTGCAGTGCTCCACTTAGCCCACCGCTGCCTGGACCCAGGTGGGCAGTGAGATTCAAGGAGTTCCAGCCACTGCTTCATCCTAGTTCTCATCCTTGTCAAGCCCCTGCTCTGTACCAAGAAATAAACCACGAGGAAACGGGGGTTGTGGTGGTGGGGGATGATTTATCCCCGGCCTGAAAGCTGATAAACGCTTTGGGCCAAGCCGGTGCTGTGGGCGCCCTCTGGTGGACACATGTGGGGACAGACCAACCAGTGTGAAAGGAAGCCAGCCCTGAACAGAGCCGTGAGAAACAAGGTGGAGAGAGAGAAACGTCCCACTCAGAGGGTACCGCAGTCAGGGGAAAAGTGGGGCTCTGGGGTGAGAGTGGCCAGGTGAGGAATGTGCCATCCAGGATCTGTCAGGCGCACAGGAAGGAGGCTGGATTCTACTCTGCAGCACTGGGAAGCCCTGGGGGCACCTTGAGTCTAGCGTTTAAAAGTTGGCTATGAGCTAGGGGTGGGGTGGGGTGGTACACATTTGTAATCCCAGCACTCTGGGAGGCTGAGGCAGGAGGATCACAATAGTTTTTGGTTTGTTGTTGTTGGTTTTTTGAGACGGGGTCTCACTGTAGTTGAGACTGACCTGGAATTCACTATGTAGCCCAGGCTGGTCTCAAACTCACAGCGATCCTCCTGCCTCAGTCTCCTGAGTGCTAGGATTAGGCGTGCACACCATGCCTGGCTGAGGATCACAACTTTGAGTTCAACCTGGGACACTTAGCAATTTAGAGACGCTGTCTCAAAAAAAAATTTTTTTTTTGAAGGGTTGGGAATGTAACCCCATATGAAGTCCTTGGGTTCAATCCCCAGTGCAGAAAAAGTAAAAGTTGGCTATGACTCTGCGTGAAGAATGGTTGAGAAGGAATGGGAATGCAGACAGGGAGAGCCCTTGGGGGGCCAGGGCCGAAGCCCAGGTAAGAGAGGAACTAGGACCCCTCCCTAGAACAGTAACGTTGGAATCCTTGGGTTTTTTTTTTTTTTTTTTTTTTTTTTTTTTAATTTCCAAGTGAAAAGGCAGCCAGGGTTAAGAAAACTTTTGGCAGAGCAGTGGTTTTCCAAGTGTAGTCCCTGGACCCCAGCATCAGCGTTACCTGGGGGCACTTCCCCTTTGCCACCCCACACTGCAGAAGCAGGTCAGGGTGGCCCAGCAGATCTGTGGCCTACAAGCCCTGCCAGGCTCTGCTGTTCAGGGCCGATGCCGCATGAGCCACTGAGCCTGGCCTGAGCTCTGAGGGACACAGAGCAGGAGAAAGGGACTCTGCCAAGGAGGGGAAGGAGGAAGGGCAGACAGAATGGTGTCAGGTGTCAGGGAAAGGTGGGACTTCCTGCCCCAGCTCTTCCTGTCCCTTTACCCTCCTGCACTGGCTGCTGCCACAGGCTGGGGTAGAAGCAGAAAAGGCAGGCTGAGGAGGGCCTCCCCAGCGCCCTGACTCTTACTTCCTGCCCAACAGAGGCTGATTCGGGAGATTCAGGGACGGGAGCGAGACAGAGCCACAGTGTCCCGCCTCTCCGGGGACTTGCAGGCGGCTCTCCAGGTAGACACTTGCCCTCCACCTCCTCTCTAGCCACCAGCCTCCCTTCCTCTTTTGGTCCTTGTTTCCCATTCCCAGCTCCTCCACTGACTTCCAGCCTTGCTCCTTGCCCCTGCTCAGGACTATGAGCTCCAGGCAGACACCTACCGCTGCTCCCTGGAACCCACCCTGGCAGTGTCAGCCCCCAAGAGGCCTCGAGTGGCCCCCCTGCAGGAGAGCATCCAGGCCCAGGTGAGACGAGAGCAGCAGGGCTCCGTGTGCCTCAGCACCAGCTCTGCAGCCTCTCCGCCAGGAGCTGACTCTGCCTTCGTTCTCCTTCCCTTCATCCTCTCCAGGAGCAGAACCTTGCCAAAACCTATACCGCAGTCACAGCTGCCCAGCAACAGCAGCTGCACCAGCTGGAATTTGCCAGAAAGATGCTGGAGAAGGTACAGAAATAATGGCCACCATTCCCCCAATAGCCAGGCTGGCCAAACGTGCACTCGGCCCTCCGCCCTTCCTCCCCCTCTGCAGACCTCAGGCCCGGGGAAGGCTCGGCCACATTCCACTCCCCAGCAGCTCTTACAGGCTGGTACCTACCCCATCAGGCCCTGGAGATGTCTTTCTGGGTGCTCACAGCTTAACCACTGGGCAGTGCTCTAGTGGGGACAGGACCCCTAATCCAGACAGCAGAGAAAACCCCTACTGTCTGTAGCCAAGTGGTAACTGGCCACTGGTCTCCAGCCTGGTAGAGCAGAAGCCAGGTGCTCTCCATGGCTCCTGGTGATTCGCCAGCTCCCTCTGCCGTACTCCAATATCTCCTAGAGAGGGTGGCCCCACTTCTGGGTGCCTAATGGGAAAGAGAAGGAAAAGTTTGGAAAATAGAGCTAGTACTGTATGCATGGACTTGTGCAAATTTGACCCGAATCTGTCCTGCATCCCAGCTCATGCCTTGGGTTTCCTTGAAATCCTGCATCCAGGGAGCTTAGGTTTTTCAGCTCCACCTCTCAGGACCTCCTAGGAAGCCTCAGGAAGCAGGGAGTGGCCTGTGATCTCAGGATGTCGTACAGAAAAATGGGGCTCCTAGCGTGGTGTGGTGGTGTACACCTATAACCCCATCATCTGGGTGGCTGAGGCAGGAGGATGACCATGAGTTCAAGGCTGGTCTGGGCTACATAGTGAGACTCTGTCTCTCAAAACCTAAATTTAAGAAATTAAATAAAAGGGCCTGAGGATGTAGCTCAGTGGCACCACACCTGCCTGGCAAATGCAAGGTCCAGAGTTTGATCTCTGGTACTGGAAAAATAAATAAATCCTGGAGATATAACTCAGTGTGAAGGCCTTGGATTCACTCCCCAGTACACAAAAAGAAAGAAAAGAAAAATGAGGCTATATTTCTTCCCTTAACCCCTCTACTTTCCCTTCTTTTGACTTTGCAGAAGGAGCTCAGCGAGGACATCCAGGTGACTCGTGTTGCCAAGCAGGGGTCTGAGGGCCCAGCCCAAGTCAGAAGGGAGTCAGAGTCCTTGAAGTCCCAGCTGGAGGAGGAAAGGAAGCGTGTGGCCCAGGTGCAGCGCCAGCTGGAGGAGCAGAGGCACCAGCTGCTGCAGCTGAGGACCCAGCGGCCCGTGGAGAGGCTGGAGGAGAAGGAGGTGGTGGAGTTCTACCGGGACCCCCAGCTGGAGGGCAGTGTGTCCAGGGTGACATCCCAGTTGGAGGAGGAGGGCAAGAGGAGGGCCCGGCTGCAGGCCAACCTAGAGGCAGCGGCCCAGAAGGTCGTCCAGCTGGAGAACAAGAGGAAGACCATACAGCCCCACCTGCTGACCAAGGAGGTTACGCAGATCGAGAGGGACCCAGGCTTGGACAGCCAGGCAGCCCAGCTAAGGGGCAAGATCCAGCAGCTGCAGGGGGAGAACACTGTCGTCTCGGCCCAGGTGGAGGAGCTGAAGAAGGAGCTGCTGGCCCTTGAGCAGAAGGAGGTGAATGTGAAGGAGACGGTCATGGTCAAAGAGGTGGTCAAGGTGGAGAAGGACCCGGAGATGGTCAAGGCGGCCCAGGCCCTGAGGCTGCAGATCAAGGAGGATGCTGCAAGGAGAAAGGGCACGGAGGAGGCCGTGGCCAAGCTACAGGCTCGCATCAAAGACCTAGAGCGGGTGATCAGCTCAGTGGAGCCCAAGGTCATCGTGAAGGAGGTGAGGAAGGTGGAGCAGGACCCAAGCCTTCTCAAAGAGTCCTCTAGGCTCAAAAGCCTCCTTGAGGAAGAGAAGACCAAGAATGCAGCGCTGGCCAGGGAGCTGAGGGAGCTGCAGGGCAAGTACAGCATGGTGGAGAAGCAGAAGCCCAAGGTGCAGCTCCAGGAGCGGGTCAATGAGATCTTCCAGGTGAGCCCGGAGACAGAACAGGAGATCATCAGGCTCCAGGCCGTGCTGCAGGAGATGGCCAGCAAGAGGAGCGGCGTGGAGAAGGAGGTGGAGAGACTGCTGCCCGACCTGGAGCTCCTGCGGGCCCAGAAGCCCACCGTGGAGTACAAGGAAGTGACCCAGGAGGTGGTGAGGCATGAGAAGAACCCAGAGCTGCTGCGAGAGATCGACCGCCTGAAGGCTCAGCTCAACGAGCTGGTCAACAGCAGTGGGCGCTGCCAGGAGCAGCTCATCCGGCTGCAGGGGGAGCGGGATGAGTGGAGGCGGGAGCGGGCCAAGGTGGAGACCAAGATGGTGAACAAGGAGGTGGTGCGCCACGAGAGGGACCCAGTGCTGGAGAAGGAGGCCGAGCGGCTCCGCCAGGAGGTGCGGGAAGCAGCCCAGAAGAGGCGGGCGGCAGAGGCTGTGGTTTATGAGCTGCAGAACAAGTACCTGCTGCTGGAGAGGAGGAAGCCCGAGGAGAAGGTGGTGGTGCAGGAGGTGGTGGTCACCCAGAAGGACCCAAAGCTGCACGAGGAGCACGGCCGGCTGAGCTGCAGCCTGGACGAGGAGGTGGGACGGCGGCGGCAGCTGGAGCGGGAGGTGCAGCAGCTGCACGCCAGTGTGGAGGAGAAGGAGGGCCTGCTCAGCTTCCGGGAGGACCGCAGCAAGAAGCTGGCCGCCGAGAAGGAGCTGCGACAGCTGACCCTGAGGATCCAGGAGCTGGAGAAGCGGCCTCCCACAGTGCAGGAGAAGATCATCATGGAGGAAGTGGTCAAGCTGGAGAAGGACCCGGATCTGGAGAGGTCCACCGAAGCCCTGCGCCGGGACCTGGAACAGGAGAAGACGCGGGTGATGGAGCTGCACCGCGAGTGCAAAAGCCTGCAGGTCCAGATCGACGTCCTCCAGAAAACCAAATCGCAGGAGAAGACCATCTACAAGGAAGTGATCAGGGTGGAGAAGGACCAGGTGCTGGAGAGCAAGCGGGCCCAGGCGTGGGAGATGCTCAGCAGGGAGCGCGAGGCCCGCCAGGCCCGGCAGGACGAGGTGTGGAGCCTGCGGGAGAGGATTGACCGGGCCGAGGCGCTGAAGAGGACCTGGTCCCGGGAGGAGGCCGAGCTGCAGAAGGCCCGGGACCAGGCTGGCCAGGAGTGCGGGCAGCTGCAGCAGGAGCTGCAGGAGCTGGAGCGGCAGAGGCAGCAGAAGGTGGTGCGGCTGCAGGAGGCAAAGTTGCTCAGCCAGAAGACAGACAACGAGTGGCAGAAGGGGGCCCAGCGGGATCAGGTGCTCTCACAGCTGGAGGCCTCCATCCTCCGAGAGAAGGACCAGATCTACCAGAAGGAGAGGACCCTCCGGGACCTGCAGGCCAAGGCGAGCCGGGAGGAGCTCAGCCAGGAAACCCAGACCCGGGAGACCAACCTCTCCACCAAGATCTGCATCTTGGAGCCTGAGACCGGGAACGACCTGTCCCCTTATGAGGCCTATAAGAGGGGCATCATCGACCGAGGCCAGTACCTCCAGCTGCAGGAGCTGGAGTGCGACTGGGAGGAAGTCACCACCTCGGGGCCCTGCGGGGAGGAGTCGGTGCTCTTGGACCGCAAGAGCGGGAAGCAGTACTCCATCGAGGCCGCCCTGCGCGGCCGCCGCATCTCCAAGGAGGAGTACCACCTGTACAAGGATGGGCGCCTCCCCATCTCCGAGTTTGCCCTGCTCGTAGCAGGTGAGACCAAGCCCTGCTCCTCTCTCTCCATTGGCTCCATCATCTCCAAGTCCCCGGCCTCCCAGGGCACCAGTTTCTTCTCCCCAGGCTTCTCTTTTGGGCTCGCAGATGACAGCTTCCCCATTGCCGGGGTCTACGACCAAACCACAGACAACAAGTGCAGCGTCAAAACAGCCATGGCCAAGAACCTGCTGGACCCCATTACGGGGCAGAAGCTGCTGGAGGCGCAGGCGGCCACAGGGGGCATCGTGGACCTCCTCAGCCGCGAGCGCTGTTCCGTGCACAAGGCCCTGGAGCGGGGGCTCATCGAGAACACCTCCATGCAGCGGCTGCTCAACGCCCAAAAGGCCTTCACCGGCATCGAGGACCCAGTGACCAAGAAGAGGCTGTCGGTGGGCGAGGCTGTCCAGAAGGGCTGGATGCCCCAGGAGAGCATCCTTCCGCACCTGCAGGTGCAGCACCTGACCGGGGGGCTCATCGACCCCAAGAGGACGGGCCGTATCCCCGTCCCCCAGGCCGTGCTCTTGGGGATGATCAGCGAAGAGCTGGCCCAGCTCCTGCAGGACGAGTCTGGCTACGAGAAGGATCTGACAGACCCCATCTCCAAGGAGCGGCTGAGCTACAAGGAGGCCATGGGGCGCTGCCGTAAAGACCCCCTGAGCGGCCTGCTGCTCCTTCCGGCCACCCTGGAGGGGTACCACTGCTTCCGCGTGGCCTCCCCCACCCTGCCGCGCTCCTGTGTGCGCTGACGGGGCGAGCAGCTCCTCCCCAGAGCAGCCTTGCTCTGAGCAGTCTTTTCTCTGTCACTTACTTAAACGTGTATGGGGTTGGGCTCCGCCTCTCACCTCTGTGCCCAGGCCACCCCAGACCAGCGGGTCAGCAGCTCCGTTTCCCTGCTCCCACCCTGTGCTTCCAATAAATGTCTTCTCCCAGGGGTGCGTCTCCTTCCTATGTGGGAAACACACGGTCAGTGAGCCCGGGCTTTGAGCAGGGGGCAGCCCTGTCGGGTTTGTCCCCTCCCCACTCGACAGCCTGGGGACGGGGTGCTGTTGGAGCGCTGGGATCCCTTGGAAAGTGGACTGGGGCAGAGCCCAGCCTCCCTGCCCACCCCTTCTCAGTTGCCCTGCCCTCTCAGTGCTGGCCAGGACTATCTCCAAATGCTGTCAGCCAGCCCAGGTGTCCCCATGAGATCATGAACAGAGCAAGGACAGAAAACTCAGAAGCCTGTCATTTTTATTTCCCACGCATCAAGAAGCCAATCAACATAAACACATCTTGGATGAAGGGACAAAGACTTAGAACAGCTGAGGTTGCCCCGACCTCTCCTGGGTCAGTAAACTGTCTCCTCTGTTCCCCCTCGCCGGTTTAGTGTGGAATTCTGAACTGAATTCAACGCTTCTTGCAAACATTTTACATCAAAAGAGACCAGCACGGGCATCCCTCCCTGGGGCCTGCCTGCACAGGTGAAGGGGTTGCTGGCTGCACGCACCTGCAGCCCTCCCAGCTTGGCACCTCTTGTTCCAGTGCCAGGGGCCTAGGACTCTAATACCCCTCCTACGTGGGGTACCTGTGCCACGTGGAAGTGGCACCATCAAAATCAACCAGCAACACAGGAACTCAGTAACCTGCTAGCAGGAGCGACTCAAACTCAGCCCTCCCACGGATAATGTCAGATTCCTTAGAGCTCTGCTTTCTTCCCAGATTTGTTCTCTCTTGGGCAGCTGTGGGGAGGCAGCTGAGAGAGGATCTCAAACATTCTCAGCGGCAAAAATGCTGCAGCACACCCGGCAGGGGGCCGGGCAGGGCTCCATAGATGAGAAGTAGGGATGGGCAAGGGCAGCCTTGGCTGAGATCTGCTGGCTGGGGTTGTACTGCAGAAGCTGCTGAGGAGGGAGGAGGAGGAGGAGGAAGAGGAGGAAAGAGGAGGAAAGAGGAGGAAAGAGGAGGAAAGAGGAGGAAAGAGGAGGAAAGAGGAGGAAAGAGGAGGAAAGAGGAGGAAAGAGGAGGAAAGAGGAGGAAAGAGGAGGAAAGAGGTTGGGTCTGGGTGCCGCCAGGGTGGGGAGGTCTTAAGCCCCCAAGAAGAGCTGCTCTCAAACCCAGACTTCCATGAAGCTCTCGGAATCTGGGGACAAAAGGGTTTATTGTAGTCCAGCCCTATGAGTCACCCGGGTCTCCTTCAGGCTGCTGTAACCTAGTCAGTTCCCTTTTTTGCTGAGGGTTCCAGCCCCAGCCTGTCTCTCGTGTCTGTAAGCAGGCCCCAAACCTGTCCAAGATGCATGCTTGAAAATAGGAATCCAAAGACCAGGGAGGGAGAGAAAGAGGCCCAGCCCTGCTCTCTGCCCTCAAAAACCCTCTGGAAGGGCCCACCGCCTGGGAGTGGCCAGGCTGCAGGGTTAAGAGCCTTGGCTGGAAGCCCATGCTGTCTCCACAGGCTCTGGGGAGCTGGACGCACAGCCTGGAGACAGAAATCCTGCCCTGCTCCTGTCCTGACAGCAGCATAAAGACATATGGGGCTCTGAGGCTTCACAGACAAGCAGGGAAGGCTCTGCCTGAGGCCTGCCGGGCAGCCTCGCCATGGCCGGTCTAAGGGTCAGACAGTGTCATGGAAAGGGTGAGGAGAGGCACCAGGGACAATCTGTTCTGAGCAGCCCTGTCTGAAGACCAAGTGAAGACGTAGTGAAGGCGACAGGAAGGAAAGCTTCAGCTGAGATGGGACGATAAAGTCCACGGGGAAAGTGATCACAAATACAAGTGGAGCTGGGCGTGTGACGCACACCTGTAATCCCAGCAGGGGAAAGGCGGGGGATCGAGAGTCAGCCTGGACTGCATAGCAAGTTCTGAGACTGGCCTAGGTACACAGTGAGCCCCTGCCTCGAGGAGGAGGAGGAGAAAGAGGGAGGGGCAGAGGGAAAAGAAACAAAACCAAAAAGAACAGGGCAGAAGGTGACATGCAGTTCGAGGCCCTGGGTTTGAACCCCTCCCACCATAAAAAGGGTAAATGTCATGGCATAAAACAAAGCTAACCAAGCCAGGCACAGTGGCATACTCCTGTAATTCCAGCATTCAGGGAGGCTGAGGCAGGAGGATCACAAGTTCAAGTCCAGCCTGGGCCACTCAGTCTCAAATTAGAATTTTTTAAAAAAGTGGTAAGGATGAGCTCAGTGAAGAGGCCCTGGGTTCATCCTCAGTACTGAAAAAAAAAAATAAAAAAAAAAAAAAAAAAAAAAAAAAAAAAAAAAAAAAAAAAAAAAAAAAAAAAAAAAAAAAAAAAAAAGCTAACCAGGTGATTGTTTTCAAAGGGAAAATGAACACTGGACTCATCACATGAGAAGTTTCTAGATGAAACAATCCATACACAAAGACAAGCCAGGTGTGTACAAGGGACAGGCAGGAGACAGCACGTGTCAGAGAGGGTTACATAAAAGGCTGCTGACAAAGGGGACACCAGGCGGAGTGGCCACTGGAGCCAGGAGGCCTTACCATGAGCAGGTCTTTGCCCTCCAGGTCCAGATTGGGCACGATCTCCCCTCCAGCCCTTTTCTAGTCCACTTGGGGAAGGTGCCTTTACAGTCAGGCAGCTGAGTGACTCCTGGCCAGGTGTCTTCACTGGGAGTCCCCAGGGTTTGAAAGATACGAAAGAGCTGGTCAATTTCAGAGTCCCCTGGAAACAGGGCTTTGCAAGTTACCTGGAACAGGGAAAGAGATTTTGGCTTGCAGAATGAGTGGCCAGAACCAGAGGGGGACCTTCGAGATAAGAAATCTCTCTCGGGACTATGCTAAGAATTCTACATTTCTTTTTCTTTCTGGTACTGAGGAACCCAGGGCCTTTGCACCGAGCTACATCCCAATCCCTATTTGTATCTTTTTATTTTGAGACAGGGTTTGACTATGTTGCCAAGTTGTCCAGGTTGGGCTCAAACTTGTGACCCTCCTGTCTCAGCCTTCCAAGTGCTGATGATGAGGGTACAGAACTGCCTTTTCTGGGATAAGGCTGCTTCCCCAGTCCCAGATGCCCTTCATCCCACCTCTCACAGAACCATTAGTGGGCCAGGGATTTGGCTCAGTGATTCCGCTGCCTGTCTCGCAAGCGAAAGGGCCTGAGTTCTATCCCCGGTACCAAAAAAAAAAAAGAGCCATTAGTGACCTCCTCCACCACCTCAGTAAGACCCTGCCGATGGCCACCCTGGGCCACGCCTGTCCCTCTGTCTACCATCTCTGCGAAGATGCAACCAATGCTCCAGACATCCACAGCTGTTGAATAAAATTTGGTACCCAAGAGGATCTCGGGCATGATACCACAGCGTCACCACCTGTGGGGACAAGAAAGAAACCGCATCCTTCAGGGTGGCAGAGTGCACAGGGCTGGTCCTCCTCGCCCCTTGCCCGCAGCACACCTCGTGGGTGTAGGTGCGCAAGGGCACAGCAAAGGCCCAAGCCAGTGCAAAGTCAGCCAGCTTGATGGCTCCAAACTCATCGATGAGCAGATTCTGGGGCTTCAGGTATCGGTGGATGACCCGATGAGAATGGCAGAAGTTCACCCCCTGCAGTAGCTGGAAGAGGTAGCTCTGCAGAAATGAGCGGGTGAGGGAGCCAGCTGAGAGCCACGGCTGGCAG
>NW_022900935.1:59885281-59887822 GCF_012274545.1 Fukomys damarensis | reverse complement strand
TTGACAGAGTGCAGTGGGAGGTCCGAGCCCGAGGCGGAGTCCATGTACTTTTTCAGGTCCTGGCTGAGGAACTCAAACACCAGGTGCAGCTTCTTCTCACTATGCACCACGTCCAGCAGCCTGGCAAGGAGGTGCCAATCGGGACCTAACTGTCCCAGTCCTGGCTTCCCCTCCCCTTTCCGCAGCTCACCTGGCAATGTTGGGGTGCTTCAGTTCTTTGAGCAGGGATATCTCCCAGATGGCAGTGCTGGGGACCCCCTCAGTCTCCCTGAAGAAAAAGTCCGCTTCTGTGTTCCTCATTCCCACAGGGATGGCCCGTCCCCCAAGAGGACCTGTGCTCCTCGGCACGTAATGCTCTCCCACCATGCTCCACAGAGCAGCACCCAGTGCACGGACTGCTCAGGGGACAGAGGGCTGATGTGGGGACATCTGGGGCCATCCCAGTGCCTAGGCAGCACCTAGCAAGGGAGAGGGGGTCAATGGGGAGTGTCAGGCCATGGTCCACCCAGGGGTTGAAGGGGCATCTACAATCCCACTACTCACAAATCCAGCCTGATCTTCTTGAGGGCCACAAGCTGCCCAGTGTCCTTGTTCTTGGCCTTATACACCACCCCATAGGTGCCCTCTCCGATCTTCTCTACTTTCTGGAACACATCCATGTCTGCAGAGCTGGCCGGGTGTCGCGAGCCGCGACGTCAGGATCCTGCCAGCAGGTCCTAAACCTGAAAGGATGAGGACAGAGAGACGGGAGGCACTTTTCTTCTCATGTTCCTTGCTTGCTCAATTTCAGAACATCTTCCTTTTATACTCTCCAGCTGCATGGGACCGAGGGTACCGCCCACACATTCCAGAGGGAAACAATAACCACCATTATGGGTTACATCTGCTACCAGATGAACTCGCCCGTGGCTATGGGCGAGAGCACGTCCGTGCCAGCGAGGTGACTCAAAGTTCAATCATGGTTAGGCCTGTGTCAAGGCTCACCATAATGGCTCGCCATAATTCCCCCATCTCTCTTTGATAGCATGAAGAATGCTAGCAATAGGCCATCATGCATCAGCCAAGGGACCTCTGTCTTAGGCTGCAGAAGTCTTCCATCTCCTTACCCGTCATCAGTCGCAGGGCTTATGTCCCAATACGACCTGTCTTAGGTTGGTAGACAGAAGCTTCTGTCCTTACCCGTCACTGAGTATCCCAAGGCGGGGGATCTAAGCACGCCGAGCCTGAGCCCCGAGCCTGAGCCAAGTAAATGGCTACGCACGTTGTATCATCATCCAAAGAAGCCTGTACAGCCATGGCTAAATGCTCATTTTTAAACTGGGAACGCTTCCAGCATCGATATGAGCAGTAACCCAAAATACACAACTCAATCATAACAGCAATAACAATAAACCATATAACAATCCAAGAAGGTGAAAACATCTTTTTCAAATTTTCCCAAACTTCTGTAGCAAAATCTAAATCAAGCCAGATAGAATTGGCATGAACACCAGACAAGACCTCAATGTCCAATGACAACTGATTAGTTGCATTTAGAAATGTCTGATTCCAAGACCCTCGCAACAATGAAGAAAGTCGTCTAACTTCCTCAGAATGGTTTTTGACAGGAAAGGGAGTAAGGCAGAGTTGTTCAAATCTGGAATCACAGTCCAATCGAGTATGCAACCACAATCCTTCAACTTCTTTGTTTAATAAGTCCATTTGTTGCTGAAATATAGCCAAACCAGTTCCAATGAATCCTTGTTCTGGACAATAAATTCTCCGCTTGTGCACCAAGACACATCCTGGAATTCTCTCTGCTGCTCCAGTGTTGGGGTCCCAATCCAGTCTCTAGATTCAAGCTATTCAGGGATAGTAGTGGATCTATAAATATACCTGCAACCATAAGTAGGTGGAGCAGAAGAGAAGGGAGAATACCTGGACCAAAAGGTTATTCTCATAAACAATATGCTGGAAAACCTGCATGGTCAAACAATATGAATACTTTTTGTATACCAGAAAAGTAGCAATAATTATTATAATTATATGAATTCTTGTCGCGAACCAGCGACACAGAGCACTGTCCCGCAGTGCCTCAAACCTGAAAGAGCAGCGGGGCGGAGATGGGGCAGAGAGAAAGGAAGGACGCCAAGACAAGAGTCTGATCAAGGCGACGTTTATTGCAAGCAGGCATCAGCCTTTTAAAGGAAAAGGCCGAACTATTATGGGCTAGGATTACCATAGTAACCTCAACACCCGCTCCACGGGAACGAGGGTTCACATGGGCAAGAGAAAGCAGGCTCAAGAAAAACAAATTAACAACACTTGCAATTAATAATCATGATTCCCACAATAGGTGGAGGAATTTAACAAAATGGAGTTACAACACCTGACTCCTATAGATAACATCACATCTTTAACAGGAAGCACCTGACTCCTACAGATCTTTGGCTGTCCGAGCTTCTCCCGTGCAGGGTCAAAACAAGTTTAACACGTGCAGTCCTTAAAAAGGAACAAATGTTGTCTTTCAAAAAGCCAGTGGGCCATGGCTGGCTTCCCACA
>NW_022900935.1:59861199-59884340 GCF_012274545.1 Fukomys damarensis | reverse complement strand
GCTCAACTTTTTCTCCTTTTGCCTTCAGTAGGCTCTGAATTGAATTTGCTAGATAACTTTTGGATTCTGATTGTCCCATTTTTTTTTTTTTCCTTTTCCCTAATGGACTTGACACTCTCTACCTTCTATCACTTTTTTTCTTTTTACCTTTCACTTTTTCTTTTTACCTTTTTATTTTTTCTTACCTTCTTTCTACCTTCCTCCGGAGCACTGTCGCTACCTTCGCTGGGTCCGGTTTTTTTTTTTTCCTTCCCTAATGGACTTGACACTCTCTACCTTCTATCACTTTTTTTCTTTTTACCTTTCACTTTTTCTTTTTACCTTTTTATTTTTTCTTACCTTCTTTCTACCTTCCTCCGGAGCACTGTCGCTACCTTCGACCTGGGTCCGGGGTTCATGAAGTGAACGGTAGACTCACTGCGAGGATCAGGCGCAGCGGTCAGTCCTCCGGAGCACCGTCGCTGCCTTAGACCTGGGTCCGGGATTACATATCCTCATCTACTTTCAGATCCCTGTTCGGGCACCACTTGTCGCGAGCCGCGACGTCAGGATCCTGCCAGCAGGTCCTAAACCTGAAAGGACGAGGACAGAGAGACGAGAGGCACTTTTCTTCTCATGTTCCTTGCTTGCTTTATTACAGAACCTCTTCCTTTTATACTCTCCAGCTGCATGGGAGCGAGGGCTGCACGGAGCGAGAGTACCGCCCACACATTCCAGAGGGAAACAATAACAACCATTATGGGTTACATCTGCTACCAGCTGAACTCGCCCGTGGCTATGGGCGAGAGCACGTCCGTGCCAGCGAGGTGACTCAAAGTTCAATCATGGCTAGGCCTGTGTCAAGGCTCACCATAATGGCTTGCCATAGCCGGGGGAATCAGATGGGGCCTGGGTATTCGTGCCCTGCAGGCAGCATCCCCGCTGCCCGGTTCCAGCCTCCCTATAACAACCTGTGCAGTCCCGGCCCAGGCTGCCCGGCTCCCTGCCCCTCATCCTGCTGGGGAACCTGGCTCAAGGCCAGGGCTGCCCCTCGCCCAGCCCGGGCCGGCCCTAGGCCTCTTGCCCAGTGCTCGGCTACGGAGTGCAGGACAGTCCAAACTTCTGCTAAACTCCCACCTCAGCCCAGCCGTGTTCAGGGTCTAGGGAGACAAGACTTCCCAGAAGGGCTGCCCAGGCCTGGAGGACAGCATAGAGCTGAGGTCAGGGATCCAGAAGGGCTTCTAAAGCCACAGTCCTACCGCAGACACATAGTCAAGGCCCAGGGCAATGCTCAGCCTCCTCGGAGGGCAGAACTTCAGCAGGGCGGCCACCCTGAGGCTCCCTCCCCAGCCCCTGGGTACCCAGCACCCTCCCCTCAGACTCCCAGCAAAGGATTCACCAGAAACCCTGGGCCGGATGCAGCCTCTCTGCCCAGCAGGCTGCCTGCCCCACAGCTCCCCCTCCTGGGCCCTGGCGGCACTGCACCACGTGCACACAAGGCGGAGTCAGCCACAGGCCTTTATTTTCGAGGATCTTCTGGAACTTTCTGTGACCCCCAGGGCTCTGGAGCTCAGTGCCTGCAGCCTCCTGCCGGGAGGAGGGGTGACACCAGCTCTCTGGGCTCTCATTCCTGGAACAGTCCCAAATTAGGGGAAGGAGTCATAGTAACTATCCACCCCTCTTTTCTCTGGTTCCAGACAAATGGCTGTCACTCAGGGAAGTGGCCACACTCCAGCAGGTCAGCAGCTCTCGGGTTGTCCGGAGCCGGTGAGGGGATGCTCGGTGCTGCTCTCTCCTGTTGGCTGCTGTTCCCCTGTTCTTGCTGGTACAGCCTCTGCTCCCGGATGGCTTGTTCTAAGAGGTGCAGATTCATCCCCTCCACACAGGTAAGCACTCGGGCCTTCACCGTGGAGCTTCCATCTGAAAGACACAAACACCAGGCATTTGTGTGCAGTGGCGCACGCCTGTGATCCCAGCGCTCGGGAGGCTGAGGCAGGAGGATCGCTGTGAGTTCCAGACCAGCCTGGGCTACATTGTGAGTTTCAGGTCAGTCTCAACTACACAGTGAGACCCTGTCTCAAAAAACTAATAAATAAATAAATAAACAAAAAAAAATATATATATACATTTTGTGAAAATTTAATGTTTCAAGCATCTAGATAAGTAAATCTGTAAATAATGTGTTTGGTGATAGTACTTCAAGTTGATGACTAATACAACCTTTAAACCATTCTCTTAATCTGTTTCAGCAAGAATTTACTTAAATTATTCAAGGCAAATGACAGTTTCCCAAAATCTTTTGTTTTCAATCTCCTAAGAATTTAATTGTAAAACCTTTGTTGCCAGGCTCTTGCAGCATTTGATAGTTACATAATTTTCTTCAACCCTAAACTGAAAGTTTTTCTCTGATAACAAAATAAATAATAATAATAGCCAGGGACTTATCTCAGTGGTTCTACCATCTGCCTTGCAAGCAGATTGAGTTCGATCCCCAGTACCAAAACAAAAACAAAAACAAAAACACCCCACAAAACCAATAATAAATAAATAAAACTTCCCTGTAAAGTGGAGTCTCTGGCTACCCATTCAGAACCCCTCCTGCCTGTCAGGAGCTATCCTCTCAATAAATATTCCCTTCTATAAAATGGAATACTACTCAGCCATAAAGAATGAGAAATTAGATTCATTCATAGGAAAATGGATGCATATTGAGGATATACTCCTAAGTGAAATAAATAAGTCACACATGTGTAAATACCGAATAGTTTCTCTGGTGTAAAAAACTATAATAGTACATAAGATCCTAATGAGATAATTGACCATGTGAAATAGGAAGACAAGGGCTAAAGGCGTAGGGAGAATGGGAAGGGTTAGGGTGGGGGAAAGGTAATAAGGGAAAAGAAAAAATATGACAAAATGAAAAAATGGAAATAAAGTGTAAATGGGGAGAGGAGGAGGGGGTAAAGGGAGGGCAGGGACAAGGGGAAAAAATGAGAATCAAGTCCTGTCATATAAAGGTACAAGATCCCAATGATGAACGTAACTGTACTGTATACCTAAAATGTACCAATAAACTCAATAAAAGAAAAAAAATATATATATATACATAGAAACATATACACACACACTTACTAGTACTATGTAGTATATATATGTATATATACACAATAAATAATAGTTGCTATGTGTAATGAAAAATGCTACAAATATAAAGAAGGGAATATTGACTATCAATATAAAAATATTTTCACATGTATCAGAAAATTTTAAGTATTGGAGATACAGCAATTCTTAACATTAATATTAATAGGAAAAGTATTTTTGTCTATGCAAAAAAAATTTCAGATAACAGAATTGACTTTATTATTTGTTCATATTTCCTATTTTTAATAATTGTTGTGAATGTTATACTTCTTTTGCAATTCAAATTATTTTAAATACATTTCAACAAGTACAATTAAAAATATATATATTCCCTACTCTTAACCTCTGGTGTTCCCAGAATTTATTCTTCGATTTTAGAGTACACAAACTCAGTGTATCAGACATCTAACAGGTTGGAAATTATAATATAATTATTTCCCTTATATCACTTGGAGGTCCTATTTTCATCTCTTATATCATCCCTGTGTCACCAAGTGCTAGGCTGTTCTGGCTTGAATTTGCAGAAATCCTGCTGACTCAGCCTCCAGAGTGCTAGGATTACAGGCGTGCACCACTGTGCTTGATTTCAATATTTGGTAAATCCAAAGCACTGAGCTCCACACAAATTTGGCTCTGAGTGGAATGTCATTCCACCCTTGATGAGGGCCTTGGGAGAGTCCTAGCAGATAGAGTGGTGACCTGACTTATAATGTAAACATCCGGGGACTTGAAATAGGAAAGCTATCTGGGGTTTGCAGTAGATAATAGATAATTTTTCCCCCAACTTGTGTGCTCTCTGGGCATTTCAATGATATGCTCAAAGTCTAAGGGACATTATCCTGTCATCTTCTGAAGCAATTTTAAGACAAAGACTCTCAGCCGGGCATGGTGGCACATGTCTGTAATCCCAGCACTCGGGAGGCTGAGGCAGGAGGATTGCTGTGAGTTCGAGACCAGCCTGGGATACATAGTGAGTTCCAGGTCAATCTCAACTACATAGTGAGACCCTGTCTCAAAAAACCAAAAAAGAATTTCAAAAAATGCATATCCATATCTTGATGGCTTGGGGGGGGTCTTGCTTGCTAGTAAATCTCCACTGCCAGGATAAGGTCTGGCCACATGCAATTTAGGCTCTGAAACACTCTCTTGAGCTATCTTTGACCCAAATTTTAGCACCAGTTTTATTTTATTTACCCCCCCCCACATCTCACTAGCATCCAAACACAGGAGAACCAGGCTCCAGAGGCAAGTGAAATATCTTACACTTGCTGTCATCCTTAGTTTCTTTGTTCATAAATTTGACTTAACAGACTAAGATTCCCATTCTTCTTTGTAAATAGATTTCAGCCCTCAGGCCTGATGGCCACTGGCAAAGACTATCATTTCCCAATGGATGACAGACTCCTTCGTCTTCTTGGAAGGAGGTTCAGGTGGTCACGCACACACCTGCCGGCCCACTGTCCAGCTGTTTCCGGTTGCACTGAAGCGCCTCACGCCCTGCATCCATCTAATCTTTGGCTTTGTCTTTGCAAGGTGTCGTGCACTGGCCCAGGTGGTCCCGGAAGTTTTCTGACTCCTTGATCACCAAGGCCTGGACTTGAGCTAGAGGCGCAGGACAGCGCTCAGTGACTGGAGCCCCTGCTTTATGTCCGGACGGATCCGGTTGTCTCCGCAGGAGTTGGCGCTGCACCAGAACCCAGGTCCTGCCTCTACCGGACGCCTCCCTCTCCACTTCAGCACGCAGACCACTGCCTCCCGCACCCCACTGTGCAGGTCCCCACAGCGACCAGGCGCTGGCCCGGTGCTACACTTTGTCTCCTATGTGCTACTCCTGGGTCTTCAGGACTCATACATTTAATTTTCTTAAAAAGTACAAATATTTATGTTCAATTTTGATTTGTAAGCCCATCACGTATTTGTAACATAAAAAATTAAATCTCAAAGCACTTTAAGGAAAGTTACTTATGGCACTGATTACAGATTGGCATTTTATAAGCGTCACACTGGCTTGCAGTTTTCCTGTCCTTGTTGCTGGGGCACATGGCACGACTTTGTTTGCTTTTGTCAGTAGGTCGTGTGGGCTCTTCTAAAACAGGACTCTCCCTTCCCAGGATTTCTGCTATAAATTTTCATACTTTTATGGGCACTTTTCTAGTAGTCATTATGGAATGCAGATTTTCCTTAATCGCATCCCAAGGGTTTTAATAAAATCAAAACATTTTATTATTTCATTTCGTTGTGCAAACTGGTACAATACAGAGGAGTTAACACCTGCAACATAGAAAATGGCATAAAAACTGCCATTGGCTAATGGTTGGGTCTCCAGATGTAATGCACATTTTCTATCTAATGTGTCAACTCCAGGTTTTACATCACTACAGAAGTGAGCAATTCCAGGCTTTTTGGTTTCTCTATCTATAGAATCCCTGTGGTGCATACTTGATATTAATATGACACTTTTACCTTTTTGGGGTATGAAGTAATATGTGAAGTAAATGTGCTAATAACAGAAAATCCAAATACCCATGACTGAACAGTCTGTTCTCTATTTGGTAAAAATTGATGTGATAAGGGCCAGGGATTTAGCTCAGTGGTTCTGCTGCCTGCCTCTCAAGTGCAAAGTCCCAAGTTCTATCCTCAGTACAAAAAAAAAAAAAAAAAAGCCGGGCATGGTGTAATCCCAGCACTCTGGAGGCTGAGGCAGGAGGATCGCTGTCGCTGTGAGTTCAAGACCAGCCTGGGCAACATAGTGAGTCCAGGTCAGTCTCAACTACATAGTGAGACCCTGTCTCAAACAAACAAACAAAAAAAGAAATTCCACTGAGCTACACTGATTGTATCTGGTACTATTTCTTTTAGTACCTTCAATACATTCCACAATTCTTGTAAGATATGATAAGGTGGGTTTGGTCGAAATCAATGTCTTTCCTTCTGCACCAGCATATATTGCTGCATTTAACATATAATGAGTCTTAGCATCAGCTAAAATCTGCAACTCTATGCCACATTTAGCTGGCTTGTTAGGCACAAGAATTCAAAAACCACATCTTCCTCAAAATAGGTGAAATCCAGGAGAATAACATGACTTTGAAAGCCTGAAAGATTCATTAAATAAGTCTGAGACAGGAGCTAACTTATTTATCTTGACTTTCTCTTTTCTAGGTTCAACATTATCAAATCTAAGGCAACATACTAAAAATGAAAATCAACAGCTAGGCACAATGGCGTGTGCCTGTAATCCCAGCACTTGGGAGGCCGAGGCAGGAGGATCTCTGTGAGTTCAAGGCCAGCCTCAACTACATAGTGAGACTGTCTCAAAGAAGAAAACAAAAATCAATCCAGACTCATAGTAGCACAAAAAAAGGGTCTTCCAGTGCCATCCATTGCTCACACTGAACAGATATCTTCATGGCCAGATTCAAAAACGGTAAAAACCCTATAAAAACTTAAGTTAGTGCTTTGACACAGGAAAAAAGGGATGTCATCTTTACTACCAATGGGTACCCAGCACCTGACAAACAGAGTCCTTCCCTGTAGAACTGCAGACACGGAGCATGAATCCCGTGTTCGCTGGATTAAGTGCTCCTCTTGGTGGGAGGCTACAAATGCTGAGTGAACAATGTTAACAAATTAATAAAACACAGCACTTTTAAAAGTGAGTCAGATCCTCAGGACTGTAGAGCACCTGGAGCTGTTTGGGGCAACACAGGGAAAACGAGAACAAAACCAGAGCATGCAAATTCCCACAGGGAGCTGATAAAAATTTTAAAATCAGGGCTCAGGTCCAGGGTGCCTAGCGATTTTGAAGGCGGAGGCAGGAGGATTGCCAGTCTGAGCCCCATCTGGCCAACTTAGTGGCTTTTTGTTTGTTTGTTTGTTTTGTTTTTTGAGACAGGGTCTCACTATGTAGTTGAGACTGACCTGGAACTCACTATGTAGCCCAGGCTATCTTGCACTCATAGCGATCCTCCTGCCTCAGCCTCCAAGTGCTGGGATTACAGGTGTGTTACACCATGCCCGGCTTGTAAGGTCTTATTTTGAGGTTTTGTTTCTTCAGTGGTAACATGGGACCCAGGACATCACATGTTAGGCAAATGAGTGCTCTGCCACTGAGCTACACCCCTAGCTCCAATTTTGGAGGGTTTTGTGATACTGGGGATTGAACTCACTGAGCTACATCCTTTTTTTTTTTTTTTTTTTTTTTTTTTTTTGAGACAGGGCCTTGCTAAGTCATTAAACTGCACCTGGGAGTGGTGGCACACACCTGTGGATGCTAAGGCAGGAGGACCATTAGTTCAAGGCCAGCCTGGGCTACATAGTAAGACTCTGTTTCAAAAGAAGTCACTAAACTGTGTGTGGTGGCACACGCCTGTAATCGCAGCACTCGGGAGGCTGAGGCAGGAGGATCACTGTGAGTCTGAGACCAGCCTGGGCTACATAGTGAGTTCCAGGTCAGTCTCAACTACATAGTGAGACTCTGTCTCAAAAAAAAAAAAAAAACACAAAAGACCTTATGTAAGTATTTCTAAACTTTCGGTGTGAAGATTTTCTTAGGAATCTGCCTAAACTTTACAGAGATTTCCTTAAAGTATGCCCAGCAGCACTCTTTCCTCACTGTAACCTATGGAAACGCACACCTCTAGATTTAGACTGCAGAATATGTAGCTTCTCCCTGCGAATGAGAAAGTTACCAAGTAGGGAAGTGAGCTTTGGAGCCATGGGGGGGGGGCACAAGGGACAAAGCAAGCAAGGCTGTTAACCCATCTGCAAAAGTCCTGTGCAAAAGGGATGGGAAAAACCAGCATTTGAAAAAGTGCTGTGGGTTGCAGGGAGGATATGACTCAGATTCTGGAAAAATGGGTCACAGAAGGGAGTTTCTTCCTACAAAGATAAGGAACTCAGAACAAAGAACAGGTTGGGTTATAAAACAGTCAGAAGGCGGGAGGAGTAAGAGACTTGAAATTGTGACATGGGGAACAAGAATCTTCAAGTGTATTTGCAAGGGCCCTGGCTGAGGTAGGATATAGATGAATTCTCCCCCTCCCCAGTACTGGGGATTAAACTCTGGGCCTGTGCACTCACCTATGTCCCCAGCCCTTTTTTATTTTGAGATAGGGACTTGCTAAATTGGCCAGGCTGAGCTCTAACTTGTGATTCTCCTGCCTCAGCCTCCCAGAGTGCTGACATTATAGGGATTATAGGCATGTACCACTGCACCCAGCCTAGAGGATTTTTTTTAAACAATCTTCATTTTTTTTGGTATGGGGAGATCAAACTTGGGACCTGGCACTTGTGAGACAAGGCATGGGGGCACCACCGAGCTAAATCCCTGGCCCTAAACAATCTTAATTGGCTTTATTTTCAAGTACAGAATTGGTCACCAGGCATGGCCAGCTTAGGCTACATAGTGAGTTCAAAGACAGCCTGAACAACATATAACAAGCCCTTGTCTCAAAAAAAAACAAATGCAACAAAAAAAGAACTGGTTAGCACTTCAGTCCACAAAATAGAATAAGTTTTCCATAGAACTGGATGACTTTTTGCCAGGCAAGGTGGCGCACACCTGTAATCCCAGCACTCGGGAGGCTGAGACAGGAGGATCACTGTGAGTTTGAGACCAGCCTGGGCTATACAGTGAGTTCCAGGTCAGTCTCAACTACATAGTGAGACCCTGTCTCAAAAAAAACCAACCCCCCCCAAAAGAACGGATGCCTTTTTTTCTCCCCAGTACTAAGGATTGAATCCAGCTAGGGCCTTCACACTAAGCTACATCCTCAGTCCCTTCTATTTATTGATTGACTGGTTGATTGGTTGATTGGAAATCTAACTCAGGACCTTGTATTTGCCAGGCAGGTGCTACGCTGCTGAGCTACATCCCCGTACCTAGCACCCCAACTGTTTTTTAAATTAATTTCTTTTTTTTTCTCGGTACTGGGGATCGAACTCAGGACCTTGCACTGTGCCACTGAGCTCAGTTCTCAGCCTCAGCCCCTTTTATTTTTTATATTGAGACAGGGCCTTGCTAAATTGCCCAGTCTGGCTCTGAACTTGCAGACCTTCTGTCTCAGCCTCCTAGAGTGCTGGGATCTCAGGTGTGGTCACCACCCCTGGGTAGATGGCTTCTTATTGGCCTTATTAAGGTGAGCTCTGTGCCACAGTCGGGGGTGTCCCCAAGGAAGAAGGAATCCCTCTGTTCCTGCCTAGAGGGAAGGAGCAGATGACTATGGCTTTGTGTAATTTTAGAAGCAAGGACTGCTCCTTATGGCCTCAGTTTTAACTGCAGGAGGCTGGGTCACCTGCTGATGTGGTCGGGAGGGGTTAAGTGGCAGGTGAGTGCCTGAGGAGCAGTCCTGGAGCCTGGGAGGGGCTGACAGGAACCTGTGGCGGGCTTTCTAGGCAGTGGAGAGCGGCCCATCATGCTGTGTGATCTTTCTGCACTCACGGTCAGGAGACCCAAGAGGGCCAGGCTGGGTTTCACTGGGCAGGAATGGAGGGAGGCAAGGGCCGAGGCCCAGGCGAGGCGAGAGAGAAAGTGGGAACAAACTCAGGGATCCCAAGTCCACAGGGCTGGGCAGGGCCAAAGAACAACCCAGGGAAAGGCAGGGAGAAGGCAGGGAGAAGCCGAGAGCAAGTTGTGAGCAGCAGAGGTAGGGCCAGGTCAGTCCAAGGTGCAACGGACGCAAAGGTGAAGCGAAGCAAAAGTAAACGGTGGTGTAACCGGCTGGCAGCAGGGACAAGGAGAGGTTTGTGGGACACACAAGCAGGAAAGGAAGCAGGATCCCCGCCGACCCCAGCCCCACAAGGTAGTGCAGCGGGAGAACAAGGTGTGCAGCAGGACAAGCCCACGTGGGAGAGCTGACTGACGCTGGGGAAAAGCCAGGTCTACTTCAGAACAGCTAGGAAGGAGAACCGTGAGAACCGAGAATGTTCCCGTGCAAAGCAGCCATGAGCGCTTCAGCTGCTGGTTACAGCAACTGCTCTGCTCTGATCATTAGGCACCGTGTTTGTGTTAGAATCTCACGCTGGGGAGGATCGGGGAGTGAACCTAGGGCCTTCATACTGAGCTACATCCCCAGTCCCTTTTTATTTCTTAGTTTGAGACATTAATTTGCCCAGTCTGGACTCGAACTTTCAACCCTCCTGCCTCAGCTTCTCAGAATGCTGGGATTTATAGGCATGTGCCACCACGCCCAGCGAGATTAAACAAAACAAAACAAAAAAAGAACTTGAAAAAGGAGGAGGAGGGAGAGGAAGAACCTTCATCCACCCCCACCCCCACCCCCACCCCCGAGCTCTGGGCAAAGCTAGCAGAAGTCAGAACTTTAGACGAAAAAATGTGAGGGAGAAAAAATGTCAGGAAGGTGACTTTAACCCTCTCCCCAGGGGAGAGGTCAGGACACACATCCCACAGCCCACACACTGCCCTGCCCTCCTGGTTCTTACTCATCCTGCTAGCTGAGAACAGACGTGCCGGAATCCCTACTTAGATAATCATGGGGGGAAACTCTGAAGAGGAAAAGAAATGAAAAAAGCTATAATGCAAAGGATGAAAAGCACTGAATAAGCCAGCACCTAGTAAGAAAGCTGCTTCAGTACATTCAGGTTTGGGGGCCCAGACGGACGCTTTGTGTCTTCCTAATGTGGCCCCCCTGTGTTAGATGCTCTGCTTTTTGTAATACATAATGGATCAGGCCTGCTCCCTGAAGGACAACATTCCCACTGACCTTTTACCTAATGATTCTGGTCACGATAGTAACTTGGATTTGTCTGTTTCTGGTCTTTGCACTGAGCTGCCTCCCCACTAAATTGCTAAAGTGCCCAGGGCAGGTTCAAACTTGCCACTCTCCTGCCACACTCTCCCACAGTGATGGAACCATAGCACCACACCACAAAGCCCCCTTTAAAAAAAAAAAGAAAGAAAGAAAAGAAAGAAAAAAAAGGAAGACCGCCAGGTGTACTGGTGCATACCTGTAATCCCACATCTGGGAAGATGAGGCAGAAGGATCACAAGTTTGAGGCCAGCCTGAGCAATTTAGTGAGACCCTGTCTCAAAATAAAAAACAAGCCTAGCCAGGCGTGGTGGCGCACGCCTGTAATCCCAGCACTCGGGAGGCTGAGGCAGGAGGATCGCTGTGAATTGAGACCAGCCTGGGCTACATAATGAGTTCCAGGTCAGTCTCAACTACCTAGTGAGACCCTGTCTCAAAAACCAATAAATAAATAAATAAGCCTGGCATGGTGCAAACCTGTAATTCTAGCGCTTGGAAGACTGAGGTGGGATGGGCACAAATTTGGGGCCAGCCTGGACTACACAGTTAATTAGAGATCTTGCAGGCAGTTAGGCAGGGTCACCCTCAAGGAGCCAGACCTCAGGAAGCCAACGTGGAGGATGAGGACGATCAAGATGCATTTCACTGAAGGCCAGAACTGTAAAAGGAGAGAAACTACTACAACCCTTGTGTTTCCCCTGGGGATAAACAGCAGTGACTGATATTTTAAACAAGTATCAATCACCTGGGGGCGGGCCAAGGACTTAGCTTTTCCAGGAAATATCCCTAACCCCCACCCTTACTGAAAAATCCCTGTACGTTTGCTATGAGACTTGCTCCCCCATTTGACCCCCATTTAATCAATATTACCTGGGTGACTATACTTGTAATCTCATTGGTTGGTTGTGGTTCTGCCCCACCTCATGCCCATCTTGTAAATTTCCACTGGGCCGTACAGTTTTTTCCCACTTTGCAACCACCTCACCACATGCCTTGGACGTATAAAACATCTTTGAGAAGTGGGATGAGCCGGCAACACACTTCCTGGTCCCCCTTCTGTCTCTCTTAGACAGAAGCTTTCTTTCACTTGATAAATTTTTCCTACTCTGAACCTCTGTTGTTCCGAGAATTCATTCTCCAATTGTAGAGATCACGAACTCACGTTTCAGATATCTGGTTTGGGAGTTCCAGCTCCTCCCCCTTTATCAGGGGCACTGTGTGCCAAGAGGTGGGTGTCCCTGACAGCGGCCTTTGGTGCTGAGCAGCTTCATGCAACTTGACCCAGACTTGCCGCACCCGGAGAAGCCCACACAGGAGACAGGTGAGGTGCAGAACGAGGCAGTCACCTGCTCCATCTCCCTGAGCAACGTGCAGCTGCAGCACGGAGCCAGCACGGACCAGCGTGGTGGGCTCGGGGGTCTTGCCAGATTGCCCAGGCCTGCCCTGAGCTCATGATCTCCTGGCCTCAGCCTCCCAAGTAGCCGGGATTACAGTGTGAGAACGAGCTGGCCCTGAATCTCAGGAGACCTGCGAGGTACAGACTGTGAAGGCAGACATGCTGGAGAAGCTTGGTGGAGCACCTGGTGCCCGCCTTGCAGAGCAGTGAGCTTTTCCTTCTTGTGTACCTGTAGAGCCTTCACCAGCACCCAGCAGGTGCTGGGCCCACTCCTCCAAAGATAGGGCTGCATGCTCTCCTACCCCAGCAAGGTCAGCGGGTCACAGGGCCAACTCAAATACACCATCTCCTCCGTCCTGGGCACCTGGCTGGACCAGGACTTGGAGGATTTCTGTCAACCTCCAGACTTTCCCTGCCTCAAGCAGCTGGTGGCTTATGTGAAGCTTGGTACGCCTGGCTCAGACCTGGAGCACCACACCCACCTTCTCCTGGCCCAGCTGGAGGACTTGAAGCCCCTCGATGCTGAGCCTGAGGTTTCTGTCACCAGCTCTGGTGCTGGCTCTAAAACCAGCTCCAATACCAGTTCTGACATCCACTCCAATATCAGCACCAGCATCAGGCCCAGAGCTGCAGGTGGCACCAACTTCTGAGCAAGAGCCAGCTCCGAGACTGCTCTAGAGCTCCAGCCAGCTGCTGGGCCTGCTGTGGAGCTAGAGCCAGCTCTGTCACATCTCTTTCTTCCCCCACCCTTGCACTAGGAATCAAACTCAGGACTTTGTACTTGTCAGGCGGGTGGGACGCCGCTGAGCTAAATCCCCAGCCCCCAGCTCTGTCACAAACTCTAGAGCTGGAACCGGTCCCAGGGCCCAGGCCACTGGTAGAGCTGCCCTGGCCTCTGCCTGTGGTCACAGAGAACGGGCTGAGCCAGGAGAAGCCTCCTGTTTTGGTTTTCCCTCCTGATCTGGTGATTCACACTGATGGATGTGGGGCTGTTCAAGAAGGTGGTACCCTGCCACTCTCTGGGCTCCATCTGTTTCCAGCAGGACAAGAAGGGCAAGGAGCCCCTGGCACCCACCAGCCATGCCGCTGTCACCTAGTTCAACAATGTGACCGACTGTATCATCACCACCTTCCTTCAGAACTGGAACGGGAAGGCCCTGGACAGGTGGAGCCCTGGATCAAAGTGGCCAGGGAGTGGCGATTCCTGAAGAACTTCTTGTGGCTGTATGCATGCCATCCTTTCTGCTCTGCAAAGCAACACCATCCACCACCGGCAGACATGGCACGGTGTCGCCAGGGACAGACTCGGGATGTTCCAGGAGCTGTCTGAAATTTTCTCTGATGAGAATAATTACAATGCTGCTCATCAAGGAGGGACCTCCAAGTTTGCCACCCTCGAGATGAGCCCAGGAAAGCTCAAAGGCAGGCAGAGGAGACATTGGGGCACCGTCCCCTACCTGGGCACCTTCCTCACTGACCTCATGGTGCTGGACACTGCCATGAAGCACTGTCCATATGGGGGACTGATCAACTTTGAGAGGAGAAGGAAGGAATTCGAAGTGAGGACCCAGATCAAGGAGCACCTTGGGGCTGGTTCCTGGCTCTGGAGTAGCTCAGCAAGGCTAAGAGCTGCACCCTGTCATAAGAGCCGAAGCCCTTGTCTGAGTCGACCAGGACCCTCAAGTCCAAGAAGAGCACAGCCACTGTCAAGTGCTAGACTGACTGCAGGCCCCAGCACCGAGCTCATTACCAACGGCAGCTCAGCTCCCTCTCCAAGTCCTGTGATCAGCTCTTGGCAGTGGGGACATCTCCGACACACTCAGTGTGCACTCAGCAGGCACCTCCAGCTCCGAGGTGGAGGAGGAAGAGGAGGAGATCAACATCAGCTTGGTCTCCGAGTCCCCCGATGGCTAAGAAAAGAAGCTCTGGGTGTCGGCCTCCAGCAGCATCCTTGTCAGCCTGCACCACGCCTTTGGCTACCACACACAGCCACAAGCACTCCATCTCAGGGGTCTACAGCCACAGCTCCACGCTCTGCAGCCGGCAAGCAGGTGACTGCCGTGTTGTCTTCGTCAGCCTGAACGTGGACATCGGCAACATGTACAAGAGCATCCTGGGACCGGCCAGGAGAAGGCTCCCACGGTCAGCCGCGAGGACACAGACAAACACACCCTTGAAAAAGATGAACCAGTGAACTACGAGCTGGTGCTGATCATTTCAGAGGCTGGAAAAGCCAAGGATCCCTGGAGATACCAACGAGTTCTATGCCATGAACTCTACCACCAACTATGACTCTACCCTGAAAGTGCCCCTTTGCCACAGCAGCAAAGGTCAAGCCTGGGGCCACCTCAACCCTCTCTTGCACGAATCAGAAAGGTCCCAAGATTGCCAAGAGCATCTTTTAGGAACATTTCCCCAGGGCCTGGCCAACAGCTCAGCACTTACAGCCAGAGTGACCCAGGCCAAGCAGGTAGCTTCTGTCCACCTGCTACCTGTCTTCAGTTTGAGCAACACCTCTCCAGCTGCCAGGATTGTCAACTGCCACCCCACAGGCTGACGTGGCCTCCGTGGACTGCTCGATGCCCGAGGTGCCCCCAGGATTAGCTGACTTTTGCCAAGGAGAACTGCCAGTGGGCATGGTGCCCTCGCCCACCCCCAGGCACTGCCCTCCCTACACTTCCCTGAAATGCTCCCAGGTGCAGGCACTGCCACCTGTGCCCCCCACGCCCCAGGGCACCCACTCAATCTGCGGGTCCACCCACTTCAGTTCTCTCCTAGTGCCCACGGGGTCCCGGCCCCTCCTCCCACCGCTCCGGCCTCTTTCGGGCTGCACCAGAACCCATGCCAGGGCTGAGCAGAGTGAGCTCTCCGCCCAGAGAATGAGGAAGCCCTGTGGGTGACACACCTCACACGGCAAGCCCATGCACCACGCACCCTCGCTGGGCCACACCGCACGAGATGGGGTTGGGAAGGGAGGGGCAACTGAATATCTGCACAGAAAGAAGAAAGTGTTTACGGATTGGGGTGGAGCAATATTTATTTGTTGTAAATAAAAATGCTAGAGTTGAATATTACATTAAAACCCTGTTTCTACTACAAAAAAGTTTTTACCCCCATTTTCTTCCTACAAATAATCCTCCTGCCTACTCCAAATTCGGCTTCTGTCCTGGCCTGCCAGAGTAGGGGTCCCCAGCACTCCCAGGACCCACTACCGGTGGCGGTGGGGGAGAGTTGGGGGTCAGGGTATGAGCCAAGCGAGGTCAATGATTCCAGGGCTCTGTTCAGAGTCCATCCCTCTCACACCTCTCCCAAATCAGTCGTGAGGGTAGGAACTCTATGAGCTCAGCAGCTTAAACCTGAATAAAGATTAACTTTTATTAAATCACATCTAATTAATGTTCCCCTGGTGTATTTCATCTAGAGTTAAAAAACGCCAGAGAGAGGCAAAGTGATTTCTCAACATTTTGTGTGTGTCTGTGCCAAGCTGGGGGCAGAATCTAGGCTCCCTCGGCCCCACTGCCAACCCTGCTGCAACTCCTCTCTGCCTGTGGTGTGCACAGGCAGGGCTCAAGTCCAGGAGCTCAAGGGCTGGGCCGGCCACTCCACCACCGAGTGTCACCCCAGGCAGGCACTGCCTCCAACTCTCGACGCTGGAGAGATTTTCCTGGACCACTTCCTTCCTTCCTGTGCATCCCTTTTCCCCTGCCCTGACTTCCTGGATTCTCATTCCAGCCCTATCTCATCTGGGCCTTGGTTTACTTTACTCATTCGTGAAACATCAGTAAGGCTCAGATCGAGGACAGGCGGGTAGAGAAGTCCGACACCTTCCACCAGGCCTAGGCCTTCAGAAACCAACGGCTCCTCTTTCCTTTCTCACAGTCCCCACGGTGACCTCTCGTCACTACCCTTCTCTGACTTTTGCCCTCTCCTGAGTCCCTGGAAGACGGGCACCAGCTCGGCCCATGGGAAAGCGGGGAGTGTGGGCCGCACTCACCATCCTGGTGCTCCAGGTCGCCGAGGACCACGTATAGGGAGCCCACCTGGGCCTGGAACGGCTCCACCAACTTGGTGCACACGAGAACCTGGTGCTGATCGGATCCGCACTGAGCCACGAGGGTCGCCCGGGACTGCGTCATGTCGTAGAGGCACAACCTGGGCAGAGGAAGTGTGGTCATTTAGAGCCACCACAGAACTCAAAAGGTTCTGGAGGCCGATAAATGCATGGAAATCCACGGTAAGCCTCTATCTGACCCGAGAAATAAAAGTAGAAGCAACAAATGTTTTCAGTCTACATGGTGGGCTGTGAGATATTTGCCTATTAACTTTACTGCTATCTTTTGTATCTTTGTCCCCCAAAACAAAACAAATGAACAACAAAAAAGAAAAGAAATGACACAGTATAGGGCTGGAGTGTAGCTCAGTGGTGGAGCGCTTTGCCTGGCATGTGGGTTTGATCCCCAACCCACAGAAAAGAAGGCACCATGCAGTCATGCAGTAGGATTTCACGTAGGTTAGAGCATGTCCTTCGGCATTTCTCCAAGAAGGCCCCAGTGATTCACATCCCCTGGGGTTCACTTGGGCAGCACCCTACTACACAGCCTAGGGCTGACCTCCGAAACCAGGAGGAGCCTATGGAAATGGAAGATGGCTTCTGAAGCTAGGTCATAAAACACACTGTGCCCCCCTCCACGCTCTGTCTCAGGGACAAACTGCTGGGGTACAAGCACTCACGAACCCCTGGGGAGAAACCATATTGTCAGGGGCAGGCTGTCATTGGAAGGCAGGAGGATCACAAGCTCCAGCCCAGCCTGGGCCATTTAGCAACTTAGACTCTGTCTCAGAATAAAAACGGAGCCAGGAATGGTGGCGCACATCAGAAATCCTAGTACTCGGGAGGCTGAAGCAGGAGGACTGCCACGAGTTCAAGGCCAGCCTGGGCTACACAGTGAGTTCAGGACCAGCCTGAACTACAAAGTGAGGCCCCTATCTCAAAATCCAAAACACAAAACAAAATAAAAGTGGACTGAGGGCTGGGGATTTAGCTCAGTGGTACTGCTGCCTGCCTCACAAGCGCAAGATCCTGAGTTCAATCCCCAGTATCAAAAAAAAAAAAAAAATGGATTGAGGATGTAGCTCACTGTAAAGGCACTGAGTTCAATCCCCAGTACCCCATGTGGAAAATGCCCACTCTTACCTGCCAAATGTGCGCAGTGCACCTCCATCAGGAACATGGCCAGCGGCAACCTCCCAGGGGAGGTAATAGATCCCAGGATTTGGCAGCATTCTTAGATTTTGTAACCATAGAATTGGGTTGGATTTTGAAGATTCCTAATAAACCAAGCAGATCACAAGACAGATCAGTAGATGCACAAGACCAGTAACATGTAGAAAACTAGTTCCAGCCAGACATGGTAGCCCATGTCTGTAGTCTCAGCATTTAGGAGGCTGAGGCAGGAAGAATGCCATGAGTTAGAGGCCAGCCTGGGTTAAAATTAAAATTCCAGTCATAACCCAAGTTGTTCATATATCAGGCTGGTTGTAGCTCAAGGGTCCACTGTAGCTCAGGCTGGCCTTGATTATCATACAATAGAATTAAATCTTTGGAGACACAGACCCTTATAAGTCTAAAACTCATTCATAAAATGACCATTCTTTAAGATGACAATCCCTTGTAATTCCAGTATTTGGGAGGCCGAGGCAGAAACATCTCTGTGAATTCGAGGCCAGCCTAGACTACATAGTGAACTCAAGAGCAGTCTGAATTATAGACCAAGACCCTGTCTCAAAAATATCTAAAAACTAAATTAAAATAAAATAAGCGAGGCATAGTGGTGCACTCTTTGATCTTAGCACTGAGGGAGGCTGAGGCATAAAGAATACAAGTTTGACTCCCACCTGAGCAATTTTTTATTGTTCATTGATTTTTTTTTTTTTCCAGTACCAAGGATTGAACTCCGGACCTTGCACTTGCACAGCAGGCGAGGTGCCACTGAGCTAAATCCCCAGCCCATCTGAGCGATTTAGTGAGGCCCTGTCTCTAAATAAAGTTTAAGAAAGGGCCAGGAGGCCGGGGGATTTAGCTCAGTGGTTCTGCTGCCTGCTTCGCAAGCGCAAGGACCTGAGTTTTATCCCCGGTACCAAAAAAAAAAAAAAAAAAGAAAGAAAGGGCTAGGAGTGTAGCTCAGTGTGAAAGCTCTAAGTTCAATCTCTGGTACTACAAAAGATAACTAAGTGAATATATAGTCAAGTTACAGGTCATGTTTTGAACCACGGCCTCAGAAGACCAGCTTTTCAGGATCTCCAGCTTAAAGGTGACCTGTTGGGGGACTTCCCAGCTGTCCATAATTACGAGCCCATGCCCCAAAGAAATCTGGTTTCACACATCCCTTTTTTGGGAGGTGGTGGGTTGAGACAGGGTCTCACTGTGTAGTTCAGGATGGCCTTGAACTCACCGTGTAGCCCAAGCTGGTCTCAAATTTGAAGCGATCCTCCTGTCTCCGCCCCCTGAGAACTGAGACTACAGGCATACACCACCATACCTGGCTTCACACATCTTTAAAAACAAAAAGTGGGCCAGGGATTTAGCTCAGTGGTTCTGCCACATGCCTCACAAACGCAAGGACCCAAGTTCAATCCCTGGTACCAAAAAAAAAAAAGTTTCCAGGCCGGGGATATAGCTCAGTGGCACTGCACCTGCCTTGCAAACACAAGGTCCTGCATTCAATCCCTGGTACCACCAAAAAAAAAGTTTCCATCTCATGGAAATTATTACAAATCTTTATTTTTTTTTATTTTTTTTTTATTTTAAGAAAGGGTCTCACTATATAGTTGAGACTGACCTGGAACTTACTATATAGCCCAGGCTGGTCTCGAACTCACAGTGATCCTCCTGCCTCAGCCTCCCGAGTGCTGGGATGACAGATGTACACCACCATCCCTGGCTAGATTTGAACAAAGTAACTGTTAATCCCCTTTTCCCTTCTTTTAGGTAATTCAACCTGTGATGAGGTTAAGGAACTTTTGTTAATATTTCCAAATATGATGACAGTAAAAAAAAACAAACAAACATAAGATACATAGTAAAAGCCAAATATGGTGGCATACACCTAGAGTCCTAGCAATTTGGAGGATGAGGCAGGAAGACTGCTTGAGTCTAGTTCAAGGTCAGCCTCGGCAATGAAGGGAGAGCCCCCCACCTCAAAACAAAACAAGACAAAACAAAAATATATTCTAAGAGCTTTTATGCTATAGAACGTACTTAAACCAATATAGAGGAACATGGCAGAGGACTGGTTAATACTTGCTGAACCTGGGAAAGGCACACACACGGAGCTCACAGTAGTATTCCTTCCACCTTCCTACATGTTTAACGATCTCAGACCATAACTTCCTGTTGAAAACTTAAGCAAACCTTCCTCTGTGACCACTAGAATTAAAAATCTTGACCTGGGCCTATAATGCCCCGTGAGGTCCACACCTCGTGCACTTTTCTGTCCTGGTTTGCCTTCCCCTGTCCTTCAGGACTTGTCCGCGTCCATGAGATTTTCCTGGGCCTTCACACGGCTGCCCTCAGCCTCCCAAGTGCTGGGATTACAGGTATGTGCCACATTTGGCATTATGTTGGTTTTTTTGAGCCAGGGTCTCACTGCATAGTCCAGGCTGGCCTTATACTCTCTTTTTTTAAATTTCCTGGTACCAGGGAATGAACTCAGGACCTTCCACTTGCCAGGCAGGTGCAGCGCCACTGAGCTACATCCCCAGCCCTGGCCTTTAACTCTTAATCCTGTCTCAACCTCCCAAGTGTTGGTTTACAGGTATGCACTACCATGCCCAGCTGTTTTATTAACTTAATTTATTACTAAATAATCTAATTTCAAGTAATTGGATTTGTTTAAAGCCTATGGGTCCACTAGACTGCCAGCTCCATGAGGGCAGGGATTTTTGTTGTACTCTCTCCTGTGTCCTCTGTGCCTAACAGTGTTTGGAATATTATTAAATATTTATTTATTCAAGAAAAGGTCTAGGTATTTATTTCAGGCTGGGCTTAAGCTCACTATGTAACACAGGTTAGCCTTGAACTTGCAGCGGTCCTCCTGCCTCAGCCTCCTGAGTGCTAGAATTACATGTGTGCTACTATTTATTAATGGAAGAAGAGGTACAGGAAGAGGAGCATGAAGGCTAATGCGCCTGCCCTCACTCTTAGCCTGGACCCTCAGATCCAAAGCCACACTCACTGCCTATACGAACTCTGCCAAAACTCTGCTTTCACTAGCATTTAACTCTTCTCCGACTACTTACCCAGGCAAATGGTTTGAATATCAACATCCAGTCTGCCCACCAAGACTAATTTTCCTTGCTGTTGTGTTTCCAACAATTTGGGACTGTTATTCTTATCTACTTATAATCAAGATCCAGAACTCAAAGACCAAACTTCTAATTCTCAATAAATTCTGACCCCTCCACACCATCCCAAGATACTGCTTAAGCTTTGTTCGATTTTATCTTATCAATAGCTTTCATTGTTTATATTTGGTTGTTGTTGTTGTTTTGGTTTGGTTTGGTTTTTTTTGGTACCGGGGATCGAACTCAGGTCCTTGCGCTTGCCAGGCAGGTGGCAGAACCACTGAGCTAAATCCTCGGCTCACTGTTTATATTTGGTAAGCCAGCTTTGTGTATGTGTGTGTGGCATCAGGGACTGAATCCAGTGCCTTCACACTGAGTTTCCACTCCAGCCCTTTTTATTTTGAGACAGGGTCTTAATAAGATACTAAGTTGTCTGGGCTGCGTTTAACTTGCAATCCTCCTGCCTCAGCCTCCCACAGTGCTGGGATTATAGGCATGTGTGCCCAGCATGGAATGCCAGCTTGTTTTCATCGCTTCTCAGCATTTTGGCTAAAATCAAGTGTGGAGTGCCAGCTTTTGACAGGAGGAATAAAATCCACAGTAAAGCAATTACATAATGTTTTATTGCTCAGCGGCATTTAAAATACTTCCGTGCCCAGGTACACTGGAGCCTGAGACAAAAGAACAATCAATAATGATCATGTTTGTCTGCAGTTCTTTTTGCATTTAAAAAAATACTGCAGGCTAGGGGATATAGGTCAGTAGTAGAGCACCTGCCTAGCATGCTGGAGGCCTTGGGTGCCATCCTCAGAACCACAAAAGCAAATTTGCATTCAAATGTTATTAATCTTGAGTATATTTTGGCTTCCTTTTTTTTTTGGTACTGGGAGCGAATTTAGGACCTTGTGCTTGTGAGGCAGGTGCAGTGCCACTGAGCTAAATCCCCAACCCTCCGTTAAATTATGTATTTGATTAATATGCCTCACTCATTCTGCCCTATTCATAGTACAGACACTGCAAAAAGGAACGAGGTATGTCGTTGGGAAAGGTGAAGAGCATGACCTGCTGTATCTTTGCTATGGCATGAAGTCAAAAGGCAACTGCAATAAACAAAGAAATAGCCTAACTATTTTACTTAGAATTTTTTTTAGGAATAAGAACTAAAACTACAAAGTTGTGAAAAATGGCTGCCTCTAACAATAGGGAACTCCTGCTTTGTATCATACTCCTGAGACAGGACAGGAAAAAAAAAAAGTAGGCAGAAAGGAGATATGGAAATCGAGATTTTAAAATGGTACTTAAAAAACTGCAGCTTGAAGCCGAACTTTTTTTTCTTTGCTTCTAGAGGCCACCCTAGCATGTAACCGCCACTTTCTTCCTCACAAAATACGTTAAATTCCTAAAGGTCCTTTTAGGATGGCACTACACCGGTCCGTTTCAGCTTCAAATTGCCTTTCCCTCCAGCCCAGGAAGCGTCTGCCTTGGCGACCACGTATCGAAACTGTAGTGCAACTCTGCATCTATGGAGAGCGTTATCTCGACAGTGTTATCTTCACTTCAAACGCATACAGATGGCTTGCACGTTAACCTAACAGTGCAAGTGCACTTCCTAGATCATTTATCTTAAAGGCACCCCTTTAAATGTGCCCTACACCCGCTCTCCATCCGTTTAGTGCACACTGTATCTCTAATAAACCTCACGTCTCTTACTGATGCAATCTGAAATTTGTTTTTGCAATAAGAGAGGGGGAACCTGCAAACTTATTTTTAAAAGATGAGATAAATTCTTTATTTCTGTCTTGGGGACCTCACAGACCCAACCTGGTGACACTCCCACACTAGGATTTTTCAGAATGGGTGGATCGACTGCTTTGATGACAGCAACAGCACAAAAAAGGTCTGGATTCCAAAACTTCTAAGAACTGCCAGTTTAGAATTTTTAAAGTCTGCGTTCCAAGACAGACGGCTTACTCCGTCTCATTAATCCACGTCATCCCACAAAGCCGGGAAACCTTGTAATCCCACCCGCAACCCCGCAGCGTATGCTTTTGGCATCAAGGACGCCAGTATTTTAAACTAAATAATGGACACTCTACTCCAAGCGCCTTTGTCCCAGTCCCCTTTCCTCCAATGTGCGGAGGTTTTGGGCGACCCAACGACATTTCATCCTAATTCCGCAGATCCCACTGCCTCCTCAGACCCCAGCCAATGAATTCCAACCCCCCCTCTCATTTCCGGGGAGGGTTTAGCGCGCGAACCCGGAAGCCTCTGGAGCAGGCGATTGAATCCCAGGGCGCAGGCGCAGTCCCGTCTCAGCCTCGCTGTCCCTCCTCCTCCACCTCCTCCTCCCAATCCGCCCTCCCACCTGCTCTGGGCGTCGCCAGGGCCTCTGTTCCCTCTTTCAGCCCAGCGTGGTCACGTGGTCGGGGAAAGGCTGCAGAAAGTACCTCTTCCCTGCCGGGACACTTTCTTGACTTTCTACCTGGTTTCCCAGGAAGAGGGGCCGCGAG